>NC_138173.1:51712045-52912045 GCF_964165515.1 Mesoplodon bidens | reverse complement strand
CAACACATTGCATACCTTAAACTTATACAATGTTATATGTCAATTATATCACAATAAAAATAAACAAATACCAAATCTTCCCAAGGGATTTTGAGAAGGCTTATATAGAGAAGAAATTTACATTGCTATTTTACTTCCTATCCCCTCTCTTACTATTCACCCTACCTTAAGAAAATGTACATCACAGAAATAATGTTCCCATAAGTGAGTTCCTTTTCATGTAAGCACTCAGAAAGACTTAAAATGTCTTTCACAACGCTATTTCCTTAAGCATTCTCTCTTGGTCACCCCTGGCTTATTTCAATGTCAAATTGTTCCTAAATTATTACTGTGTCCATGACTCTTTTCTTGGTGTTGATTCATACATAAAGGTAAAACTACAGAATTAGTACATTTTACCATTAACCTTGATGCTGAAACCTGGCCTCTGTGCCTTGGCACTAAATTGAATCTCAGAGACAGAGTTTTGAGTGAAGTAGAAAAGAATAGCTTTATTGTTTTGCCAGGCAAAGGGGGCCACAGTGGGCTATAAAGCCCTCAGAACTGTGTGTCCTGACCTGGAGGGTGTAGTGAGGAATTTTATCATACTAGTTCAAAGAGGAAGGCCTGATCATCTTGTGGACATTCTTCTGATTAGTTGGTGGTGAGGTAATTGGGCGTCAGCATCACCAACCTTCTAGTTCCAATCAGTCTGGTCTGTGATCTATGTGCTTGTGAGCAGCATACAGTTGGCTTCTTTCACTTGGTGGGGCTTTTAGTATCGGCAAAACAGCTCAAAGATATTGTTATGAATATCCCTTGAGGGGGAACCAGGACCCTGTCCCAAGGCTGCACTGTTATTTCTTGACTGTTCCTCCCTTGACTCTGCATCCTCTCCCTTCCCTGATTAGCAACTGTTTGAACCTGCCCTTTGGAATGCAGGGAATGTTGTGGAGGCTGAATGAAGCTTATGTTCTACAAATAAGAAATGGAGGACACGGAAAGGCCCCTGTGCCCAGGAGCCCTACAGGGTCCTGCTGAGTTTCAACCTTATGCCAATGAAATTAAGTTAAATAGTAAATTGAAATAAATAATGCACAAATCAAAAGTTATTTATATTTCTTAGAATAAAATAATCAATTATACTGATGCAACTATGCTAGTGTCTTTTAAAAAATTTGATATTAAATATTAGTGTTCATTACCTGAAAAAAGGCTGCATAATGTGAAAGGGGGATACAGAAACATTTTATATAGTTGAGACAAACACATCTGGAATTCAGACTCTGTTTTGGATATCTTTGTACTTCAACTATTACAATAAATATTGGGATGAAACTGGGTTCCTGAAGAACACTGTTCCTTCACATTTGTTTTGTGGCTTATTTCATTTCCTGGCCTAGGATGAAATCTTAGGCAAACCTAAACTTTCTTAATTATTCTTAGTTAATAAAATTATTCTGTTTTCTTTAATTCACAGGGATAGATGTATATTGAAATGGAGCAGGACCCTGAGGGGCCCTTCTGGGTATAAAAAGCCCCTCTATGTTCCCTGTTTCTGTTTGTAGGGGAAAAAAAGGCTTTAATCTCCTAGGCCTTCCCCAAGTTCCAAAGAGTAGGCTCAAACAGTTAATAGGACAGTAGAGTAACAGGACTCCCAGTACTTCCTGAAGGGATATCAGTAACAACCTGATGTGTATCTTTGAGTTGTTCTGAAGAAACTAAGATGCCACCCAGGCAGAGGATGGTGACTACATACTGACCGCAAGCAGCAGACCCTAGACTGGAACCAGAAGGTTGAGATTCCAGAGACATCACCCTGTTACCTCACCACCAACCAATTAGAAGAAAGTCACATACCCTGCAGCCCTTACACCAAATTTTGCCTTTAAAAAATCTTCCCTGAAAACCATTGGGGAGTTTGGGTCTTTTGAGCACAAGCCACCATTTCTCCTTGCCTGGCCTTTGCAGTAAATCTTTCTCTGCTCCAAACTCCAACTCTTCAGTTTGTTTGGCTTCACTGTGTGTTTGGCAAATGAACTTGGGTTCGACAGCAATTTTACTGACTAATATAGTTATTAAACTTTGAAGCTTAGGAGTTCCCCAGCACTCCTAGAACACTTTTCAAACAACTCCTACTTAACTCTTCATCCTCCTTAAGATAGGTTGTTACTGGATTAAATCTCACAGTCTTGGTTTTGGGATGCTCCCTTAGCTAGCAAGCCTTCCATAGATGATCTGGCACCTATCTTTGAAATATGAAATACGTGGTACTTACTTTATGCTCTTTGGTCTTTGAGGCTACAACCAAAAACCAAAGAGAATAAGTTTGATTTTAACATTGTTTCATATCAAATAAACTTTGGTACTATGGAGGAAAGCGAACATATTGAAATGAACCTTACAGTTGATGTCAGAAGATCAAAGTTATGAATCCTTGGTCAAGTAACTTAGAATATTTTGACCCACAGTTTGTGCATTTATCACATGAGAATTGTATTAATAAAATAATATATGAATGGATTCTATATCAGTAGATTACTTTAAAAATATATAATATTGTCCTGAACAGAAAAATAATTATTAACATTATAGGATTGTCAAGAGATCAAAGTGTGATTATAGATACAAATTCTTGGATAGTCTTAAGTAGTATACAAATCTAAGTTTTTAATATCAAGAATTATTATTCAGCATTAAGTTTATGATCCTATTGTTTTTTTTAAAAAATTGCTGTTGTATAATCATTCTGTAGTTTAGATAACCTATACTAAATATCAGTTTGAGACTCTGCTCTCATACATATATTTTATAGAGATCAGAATAACAAATAAAATTTTAAAACAAATCCTTTATGTTCTGCATAATAGAGAGTATTTCCTTTTTATATTGAAAAAGGGTGCTGGTCAGCTGCTCATACAATTTATGCAAATAATAACATTTTTCATTACTCTGATATGATTTTACATTTCAAATGCTTTTGAATCATATTAGGTATAAAATAAATTATCTCAGTATTTTTCTTCTGCCCCATATTTTTACATGGATACAGCCACAAATGTTTTATGCTTTTCTCACCTACTATTTACTATCAGGTAATTTCGTTTTCAAAGGACATTCTTCTTCTGACAGACAACATACAATATAAAATAATATAAAAATACAGACCCAGATAAAGAAGTATTTTAGAATGCAGACTTTTGTTTTTAGGGCCATGTAGATGATCTGAAGTGTTCTGCATTCTGAATTACTTCCATTAAGTTATTAAAAAAGTAATGTGACAAAAACTAAGAGAAATTATGCTTTTACTTGAGATATGAGTAGAGATTAGTTACTATTATAAGAATCCAGAATAATACTGAAACCGGTATACTTAAGGCATAGGAAAAAATTATATATATATATCCCCCATTATAGTAAAAAACTTATATCTGTATGTAGTTTATACATGTGTCTAAATATTTTTTAAAAACTATAGCTAAATAGTTACATATAGTATAGTATTGCATTTAATCTTTAATGTAACCCAGGTAATATTTTGGGATTTTAGAGATGGGAATGAAGTAAAAGTATTGAAAGTGCCAAGAAAATTAGGTAAACTGCTCAGGGCCACTTAGCTAGTAAGAATTGGAGTCAGAATTTGAACCTTGGTCTCTTGATTGTATGTCCAATGATCTTTCAGTCAATGGATTACATCTATATTCTCTATACATTTCCTGATTAAAAAAAAACTCACCACTTATGGTGTGTTTTATGAAGAAGAGGTAAAAGTGTTATCTCATTATTATGTGGGACTTGTCATGTGCTGAGCCCTTTATATGCATTATCTCAGTCAGTCCTCATAGTAGAGTTAGGGAGTAAATACTACTATTTTCCACATTTTAAGAATGATGAAACCAAGGATCATGTGGAGACTTGTTGCCTGAGAAGGAATCTGGATTTTATGCTAAGTTGGATGAGAGGCCATTGAAGGTTTGATCAAGGTAGTTGACGTAATCTGTTTTAAATTCAAAAAGTATCACTTGGGTGAACTGACCTAGAGAAAAGTCACCACAGGGAGGCTGGATAGGAGAGGATGGCTGCAGTCCAGGTAGGAGATGATTTGGAATGGGGGTAAGAATCAAATTCAGGATATATTTCAAAGACAATTCTATCAGAATTTCCTGATGATTTGAATAAGGGCTGCAAAAGAAATATGATTTAAGGATGTCACAAAATTTTTTGCCTCGATAATTAGATAAATGGAGTTACAGAGAGGATGAACACTGATGATGAGAAAGTCTGGGGACAAATACAAGAGATTACTTGTAGACACGTTGATATTCAGATAAATATCTAATAAAGCTGAACATTTCTTTTATGTTAAATAGTCTGCTACACAGGCTGCTTATAAAACAGAATTGGTTAGTTAAAACATGTAAAAAATATTTTGCTACTGATGGTCGAAAATTGTTTTCGCTCCAAGACACTTTCTACTATTACCTTTATTTTTTAGTATTATGACAGAAATGGGAGAAAGGAAATTATGCTAGGGAATAATTGAAATTATGGTACAGTATGTCTTTATTAAAAAATAAAAACTCGGGCAACTCTCACTTGAAAAACACAAAAAATCTGTATAGTTTAAATGCTGAAGAAAATTAAAAAGGATCAAAGGTTCATTCATTTGCTCTTACATTAAGGAAACAGTTACCTAAACATATATTTCTCTGGATAACCTCTTAAGCAGGGGAGTAAGATCCGGGGGAATTACATTTTACTATGCCAAAAATAAAATGAAATGAAAAACATTGGCATTTTTTTCCCACTGTTTGCATGTTGCTTTCCAAGAAAAAAAAATCCAGAATTTATCTATTAATACAATTTTAAAGTTAAAATACTTCAATCAAACTGTAGAGAAAGGTTTTAAAAGATATTTTTATGATCTATCTGTCTCAAGTATAATTTAAAGAATAAACCTTAAAAACAGCTGTGCTTGGGACTTCCCTGGTGGTCCAGTGGTTAAGATTCCATGATTCCAATACGGGGAATGCAGGTTTGATCCCTGGTCGGGGAACTAAGATTCCACATGCTGCATGGCGTGGCCAAAAAACAAGCAAACAAACAAACAGCTGTGCTCTATGTGTTTACCAGTGAATTTTTATCTAGAACTTATCTTAAAGAATTTGTGATTGGTAGTTACAAGATGTTTACCAAAGCACCATTTTAAAAAAATTTTGAAAGTCTTATGGAACTTGGAAAATGTTTTATCCATATTATAGATTGCCATTATTGTAATAAAATTGATTTTGCAGGAATGTACCTAATATATCATGGAAAGACAAATGTTAAACATATATTATGAAAATATTAAAGGCAAGCTGTTTAATTTCATAGAGTTTTATTTTTCAAAAGTAAGTACTGTATACAAAGGATTTTCCAAGGATAACATCAAAATATTTTATATGTAGTTTCTGGACATGTGGGTTTAGGGCAAATGGGATTTGTGGGGTTTTCTGTACAAATATTTCTATATTATAAATCAAGTTTGCAAAAACAAAAAATGTTATCACTTGAGATGTATCATCATGGTGATATAATAGAAAGGAAATTAAACTTAAGGTCAAAGATCTAGGCTTTATCCCATCTCCACAACTATAATCAGTCTATTTGAACCTCAGTTCCCTCATTGTAAGTAATATGTGTCATGTAAATCCATGCCAAAGTGAAAGATCCATATGGAACACCCTATTAAGAAATATGTATTTTTCTTTTCAGCCTTCCAATGTTTGAGGTAGATATTCATATCTGCCTTTTCCTAAAGTGGAAATTAAATTTCATCAAGGTTAATGATCTTGTTCACTTGTATATTTGAATTGAGGTTACTGTGACTTCAGAGCCTTTGGCCTTTACTCTGCAGTTAAGAGGTAAAATGCAGTAAAACAACAGCTGTACTCATTCTAGATGAATAGAAGTAAAGGATGAGTTAGACAAATAGGTATAGGTGAAGAGATTTAAAACAAACCAAAGGAAGAGAATAAAGAGCTAAGGCAGAATAAGAGACTAAGTATTGGTCAAAACTTACACTGCAAGGATTTTTGACTCATTGTCATTATAGAGAATTTAAGATAGTAAAGTCAGTTGAAAGACTAAGATAACCTAATAGTGAGCTACTAAAAATTAATTAAAATATATAGGTATGAAAAATGTTTTAAAGTTTATGGGTTTGGGTTGCATTCATCATTGTATTTAATTTACTTAAATTCCAAATTAATATAGTGCAAGTGGCATAAGCCAGAACTAGACAAGATGTTCCTTCCATAAATCTATACTTCATTCTCACCCTTACTTCAAAGACTTTGTACTAATTCTCACCTTAGCCTGGACTCTCTTCATCCAAGAGAGTTCCCTCATTTTTTTCATGTTTTTCCAAATAATGAAAAACTTTTCTTAAACTAAATTATGACTGAGAATATTTAGAAAAAAATCTATCTTCAAATATTGCAATTTAATAAATCACATGCATGAAAAACAACTTGCTTATAGGAGTAGTAATAAAATATATGTCTAGGATTTGCAAAGAGTTACATTAACAAATAAAAACCACAGGAAATTAAATCTGGGCTAATCCATTGTAATGAGTATTTAAGCATCTCTAACAAATCTGAGGAATCATGAATCTGAAAATTATATATTATTTTTCTCTATATCCACTTTTAACCTCTTGAGAGGACCTCACCTCACATTCACTGATTAAAAGACATGCAGTAAAACAGCTCCTTGGTGTAGCCTATGAAACAGAATGTGTAATGCTCTTTTAAATTAGTGATAGGTGAATCACAAAGCTTTGGGAAGTTGAGTTCCTTTTCTTCATCTGAACTTTCTTTGATGATGAAATAAGGCTAGAAAACATGTAAGAATGCATTATCTCATGAGAGATCTAGTACTTTTCCTTCAGCCTCTAGCTTTAAAATGTTTAAAACTATGAAAAAATTTCACTCCTATAGATCTAATCATTATATTTTCTCTTTAAAATGAATTAGAAAAATAGAAACAAAAATATTTTGTTTTTTCCTCTCACAAAGTTCCTATTCTTCATAATTTTTAAAGATGTATAGGAAAAATACAATCATATTTTGACTTTGGATAGGACAACAGAAATAACATCTGATTCTCTGCTAAATAAGCATTGAATAAATGTATGAATAAAGAATAAAATTAAAAGAAAAAAGGCATAAGGAAGGAAGGAAAGAAATAAAGAAGGCTCTTTCAACACTACATGTTTGTTTTTTTCTTTTAGTTGAATAAAATTTATTTGAAGATAAGACTTTGAACATAGTGATTGGAATAAGAATATAGCAGTGTAATCATTTACAAATTGACAATTCTGATCTTCTCAAAGATAGAAACTTCTCAAAGTTGCCACAAACTCTTGGCTGCTTCCCTCATATTTTCCATGAGGTTATACTCAACCAACAGCTTCCTATTTAGTTTCCCTTTTGACGAGTGAACTGTATTCATAACGGTTTGAGTTATGAATCTCCTACCTCAAGTTTCTCTGCCTACCCTTGGAGAAACATGTCTCTTTCTGAACCCAATTTCTAGCTACATAGAGACTGTAAAACAAACAAACAAAAAAACAAAAAACTAAAAAACTTTCCTTGTCTAATATAAATCTTTGTATAGCATTTATTAATCAATCAATTTATGTACAAAACATTCAGCTCATACTTCTGAGAGGTGTTTTTCATTGTTTGTTTTCATCAAACACTTGGTGTCAGACTATAAACTTTGTAAATCGTGTGGCAAGGGGAACATCACAAATAAGAAAACATTGTAAAACAGCTTAGAAACAACAGACTCTTTCAGTAACAGTGGGCGTAAAGTTTTGATACAATGTGAATAGAGGAAAGTAAGTTTTATGAGGTTAGACACACTTCTTCATATTTGGAATACCATGGAGAGAACAATAGCAGATTAACTAAAACATCAACTCTGTACCCAATTCCTTTTTTTTTTTTTTTTTTTTTTTTTCCATTTTTTTTTAAGTTTATTTATTCATTTTTTTAATTAGTTTCTGCTTTATAACAAAGTGAATCAGTCATACATATACATCTGTTCCCACATCCCTTCCCTCATGCATCTCCCTCCCTCCCACCCTCCCCATCCCACCCCTCCAGGCGGTCACAAAGCACCGAGCTGATCTCCCTGTGCTCTGCGGCTGCTTCCCACTATCTATCTACCTGACGTTTGGTAGTGTATACACGTCCATGCCTCTCTTTCGCCTTGTCACAGCCCACCCTTCCCCCTCCCCATATCCTCAAGTCCATTCTCAAGTAGGTCTGCGTCTTCATTCCCGTTTTGCCCCTAGGTTCTTCCTTTTTTATATTTCTTAGATATTTA
This sequence comes from Mesoplodon bidens, assembly GCF_964165515.1. NCBI lineage: Eukaryota > Metazoa > Chordata > Mammalia > Artiodactyla > Ziphiidae > Mesoplodon > Mesoplodon bidens. The sequence goes on along the minus strand of NC_138173.1, from coordinate 52,903,684 downwards.
TTATCTGGATAGTTATAGACTGAACCCAAACTCCCTTTAACTCAAATCCTCTTATTCTTAAGATCTGAAGTGTATTAGGCTTTCTAAGATGTCCCAGTAAGTCAATAGTTATGTATATGGAGCTTATGATTCCTTTGCATTATTCGTATTTTACTTCCTAAGGTGAAGTGCTACTGTCTAATAAGATAAAGACTTCTTTATTAGAACCTCCCATTACAGACCAAGACCATATACAATTTGGTTGGAGTAATAGTTTACTTTATTCATTTCTTCAAATATACGACTCTAAAAGACTGTAATTCTCTTGACATCAAGTATCATGAATTAATAATTTTATATCCTCAAGATATGTTAAAAATTAGTGTGAAAATATTATGGGTTGGTTAGAGGGTTCAGAACTCAAAATTTTACATTTTCCTCTCCTTTCCCAAATTCAAGTTGTACTGAGTTATTCAACCACATTCAGTTATGAGTTCATGTCAGCGGTGAACTGTGGTAAGGCTTAAAGCACTGCTATTGTGTCCCTCAAGGTGAAAGCACATGAAGGAAGATGTGAATTAAGAATAGTGAGGGATTTCCCTGACAGTCCTGTGGTTACGACTCCATGCTTCCACTGCAGGGGGTGTGTGTTTGATCCCTGGTTGTGGAACTAAGATCCCACATGCTGCATGGTGTGGCCAAAAAAAAAAAAAAAAAAAAAAAAAAAAATAGTGAGAGATTACCCTAGGCTGACAGGAGAGGGAGAGAAGTAAGTCTACTGGCTCAGAAGGCACAGGGCACTGGTAGCCTGTTTTCTAGAAAGAAAGATTCTTATATAGTTTCTCAAAAGATTCTTGCATCAATTAATTGTCAAGGAAATAGGAGAAACCCAGAAGACTTGAAGGGGTGCTATGATAGATATAATAAAGGCCTCAGGGCCATTTTTCCAGTGAAAGATTGACTGGGGACAGTATTAGAACTCTGCCATCCCCTCACTGCCATTTCCTAGCAATGTGTATATTTGTGGCATGACTCTAAAAGGGAGTGGATAGGAATGACCAGAAACTACTTAAAGTTATTTGTTGTGATTTTTAAATTATTATTCTGCTTGACCTGAAGAATGAGAGCACAGAAGTATTCATTTTGTGTTATATACAAATGAAAAATTCCATTTGTTGACTAATGACTTTGAACTGAGTATCATGCCCCCTGCACTTGTTTAATAGACTGGTTTAGACTGTGGAATTCAAGACACACTGAAAATGCTAACACTGAAGTTCTATGTTGTTTACAAAAGTGGTGACAATAGACTGTCTCAGAAGAATAGTACAGTGAAATTTATATCTTCCAAAATCTAAATAAAGAATAAATGGACACCTTCCCTGACTTCCCTAAATATGATACATGTGTTATTTGCTCTCTTAGTTCCCAATACCTGCTTTTTGCAGCATGTGATTCAGAGACTAAAGTATAATTAATTGCATAATGTGTCCTTCCCCAACAAAAGTAAACCCTCAATAACACTGCTGTATCTCCTACACCTAGTAGCTTCTCAATCAATGATTTTAGAATGAATGAATGATTGAAACTGAGATTCAGAGAAGTTAAGTAATTTTCCAAAAGAATACAACAATCATTTGACAGAGTCAGGATGCAGTGTTCATGTTTGTGTGTTTTTCCTTCTGAACCATTACTGCTTTTGATCACCTGAGGAAGAAAGAGCAATAATTAATGATAAGTTCATCTGCTGGCTCTACAAAGTAGGTGGGTTTTTTTTGTGAGTGGTAAGTTCTAGACTTCAATGTAGGTAGATGAAGACTCTCCAACAATATATAAATGAATCTTCATAAATGGCTTGTGTTATATTCCCTGTATATATTTCTCTTATATTAAAAAAAAAAATGGAATGCCTTTCCCTCTTCACAGAGACCAGGAAAGAGTTCAACACCTTGTCTAAGTACTTAATCTAAGTACAAAGCAATTATTTCCAAATCTGAGATAGGCCTGACTTTTCAGAAGCAGTCATTAAAAAAAAAAAAGTACATTAAAATAGTTCACCTGAAATTTATAAAATATTTTACTCTGTCAAACCTATCTTTCTTAATTCCAAAACATACAGTAATAGAAAAAAAAAGGAGAGGTTTATTACATAAAGCACAATACATAACATGGGATATGAGATGTAATAAGAAACAAACATCTTTGAAAGAATATATATGTAATAAATAGTCATGTTAAATAGAAATATACATGTTCTACAAATCAACTGAAGAATGTATTAAATATTGCCATATTTCCCATGGAATAAAAAAAAATCATTTCCTAAAATGTTAAATAAAAATCTCAAATATCATATAAAATATTTAGTGACCTAGACATAATTATTTTACTTTTTATTTCTTACTCAGATAATTTGAATTTTAATATAAACATACAGCATTAAACTGATATATAACAACCCTCAACAATAGCAAATATATGTTAATTGCACCTATGTAAAATTCTTGTTGATTGTAAGAATTTGATTCATAAGAATTGTTGATTTATAAGAATGTGGTAACATAATTTATACAAATGTAATATGACCTAATTAGTATTTTATTACTTATGACCACTGTGCCAGAAGTATTTTCAATTTGACTCCAAAATAGCCACTTCCCTCCATTTGCATGGTCTGTACTTCTCAGCTCCCATAGTAAATAGTAAAACATAGTAAAAAAAAAAAAAAAAAAAATTGTGCCACTGTGATATACCTAAGTGGTCATTCACAGCTAAGCAGAAGATGATATTACCATACACTGTGCTGTAGAGCATACAATTCTTCAATTATTTTGACTTTTTTGTTGTTATTTGTTGTTTTAAATGGAGGATCAGAGAAAGTCATCCTTGATTATGTTATTTGGATGAGTCTGGTGTTCTGACTCCTAGATAAATGATCTTCTGCTGTATATGATTCAATAATGGGTGTATTTCTTATTCTCTCTAGGCCCAAGAGGGCATGATTTGAATACAGAGGGCAGTTGGAGATAAACAAAAGAAATAACATTGTGAGAGAGCTGACTTTGATAATTATGGGGTCTGAATATGTCCCAGTTGGGAAAATGCTTATTTTCCTCCTTGCAGTTTAGACTGTACTGTCTTAGAGAAATAACGATTTTCTGTGTGTGTGTGCAGTGCCGGGGGGGGGATGGGGGGCGGTGGTGTGTGTGACTGTGGGTGAATGTGCATGCCTGTGCTTATGTATGTGTGATGTATGCTACAGCTACCTATGGCCAAGTGGGTGAATATGGAAGTGTATCTGGCGGGAAGACCTCCAGGTGGTCTCTGCTTGGAGTGCCTGCATGCCCCATGCACATTTCTGATGCAGCCTTCTCTTTGTTATGTCAGGAATATTAATTCTGACTTTGAGAAATATACATATGGGAACAGGGAATGAATCTTGTGATAAGAACAAATTCTGTGTGTCCCAAGAAGTGTGGTTTGAAAAATTTATAGTTGCTTATGATGAAATTATGTATAGATAAACAATTTTTTAAAAAGTTGAGGACATTGACAAAAGGGAATCCTTTTGAAGGGGTTTATCTAAGGCTTTCACAGAGGGCTTGGAAACAATCATATTTACATAAAACTTCACTTTCCTGGTCTATATTATAACACTCTTAATTACTCAAGCTCATCAATAAGAACTGACATCTATCATATTATTACCCCTAAACATCTAAAGTATATCTTCCATTTATCCCTTTGGATCTAGTCTCTACCCTCTCTGCCCTTCTTCACCATGTTCTAGGTACCCATGGATCTGCCTTGTGGGAGAGAAACCAAGAGATTCCCTTGTCCTCTGGCTTCAGGTTGGATTTGCTGATGGGGAAGCCCAACAGCAGAATGGTGAAACAGGGAAGAGTAAGCTTAAAATGTTTATTCACCTAGTTCCTTCTCTGTGAAACTGCCTTGGGTTGGCTAAATCCCTCAATCTAAGCTCCTGCCCAGGTAGCCTTTTGCATGTGGCTTTCTTCTTCAGTGTCTGGAAGCTACTCTCTTCCCTGGCCTCTTCAGACCTAAGGATACTTATTCCTATAACCACTGCTACTAATGTTGGAACCACACTATAATACCCTATTGTTTAGTAAATAATCTAATATTAAACTTTTCTCATGTTACCCCAAATATGCTCTGTTTCTAGCCAGAACTCTGATTGATACAAAGAGTAAAGGAAAATATGTCCTTGCTAGGGACCATGAAGTAGTAACAACATTGTATTGAAAAGACTGAATCTTAGAATCCCTTTCAATCACACATGGTAAAGTGAGAAGGGATTTTTAATAGAACTGGATGAAACATGTAAGAGGAGACAGACTGTAGACAGATACAGACAGATACAAATTGTAGGTAGAAAAATAAAAAAAGTATATCAAACTCCATCCTTTAAAAATAAATGATGTTAAAAGCATTTGAGGTGGGGGTGATTTTTGAATCATAATTTAAGGTCTTGAATCATGGCTCTTGGGATCCCAGAAGTATTATTTTAATAACATGACTTTGCAAAATATGACAGTATTCATTTACTCCTTTGTTCTTCTGTATTCTTTTTCTCTGTATCATCAAAAATGAGTTTCTTTTCTTCTTTTCTACAATGATACATGTAAACTTCAAGATATCTTTTATGAGGAGTGGATGTCTTCTCTGCTTAATGTGCTGATTTTTTTTGTTATACATTTACTTGACTTGGTGTGGACTTAACATCCCAGTTCAACTGAGAAATAAAAGCTGATGTAAGCTTCCTTTGTTTAATATTATTCACCAGGAATTCTGCCACATTCGTGTGTTAGATTCACTTGGAAAAGACTCCAGGCAAATTTTTTTCCTGGATGAATTTGGTCTTTCTTCATAAATTGTCAACAGAATCCTCCAGCAGCTGGCCATTACTTTTTAATCAAATAAGTGCTCTTCACTATTATTGAAACTCAAGAGGAAATCCATAATATAGTAAGAATCTCTGCACTTTCCTCGAAATAATAAAAATAAAATTTGTCTTTGAGCTAGAGAAAATAAGTCCCTACTTATTACTTTAACTGAATAAACATGAGCAGGACTTGACTAACTTGTACTCACATGAAATTAGGGAATATGATTTAAATACCAATGTAACCAAATCTTTGAAGTATCTATCATTTCTAATAGAATTGTTCTCTACCTTCTTTTCCTACAGTGGAAAAAATCTGTATTGTTTACATTGCATCATGTATGCATACCATACTAGAATGGAATAAAGAAACCCTTATAATTAAAGGAGTCATCTTAGTTTAACCTCTCAGCAAGTGCAGGACATTTCATTATTATATGCATATTATTATTATTATTTTTATTTTTATTTTTTTTATTTTTTTTGCCATATGCGGGCCTCTCGCCGTTGTGGCCTCTCCCGTTGCAGAGCACAGGCTCCGGATGTGCAGGCTCAGCGGCCATGGCTCATGGGCCCAGCCGCTCCGTGGCATGTGGGATCCTCCCGGACCGGGGCACGAACCCGTGTCCCCTGCATCGGCAGGTGGACTCCCAACCACTGCGCCACCAGGGAAGCCCTATATGCATATTATTATCATCCATTCCCTGCTGGAGGTTTTCAGCTGATAGAATGATCCATGTACTTTTAGTTAGATAGAAAGTTATTCCTTACATTGAGTAAAAATCTAGCTCAGTATTGAGCCAAATTCTGCCCTCAGGGACATTTCAGTGTCCTATCATTTCTTTCCCAAACCCTCCTCTCTTTATAATGTTATTCACTCTTCTGCTTTCTATGAATGAACCTGGCATCTTTATCTTGTTATCATGTATATGGAATCTAAAAACAAAAGGTTCTGTTGAGCCTAAGAGCAGGACAAGAATAAAGACACAGAGGTAGAGAATGGATATATATGAGGACACGGGAAGGGGGAAGGGTAAGCTGGGTCGAAGTGAAGGAGTAGCATTGGCATGTATACAGTACCAAATGTAAAATAGATAGCTAGTGGGAAACAGCTGCATAGCAGGGGGAGATCAGCTCGGTGCTTTGTGACTACCTAGAGGGGTGGGATAGAGAAGGTGGGAGAGAGATGCAAGAGGGAGGGGATATGGGTATATATATACATGTAACTGATTCACTTTGTTATACAGCAGAAACTAGCACAACATTGTAAAGTAATTATACTCCAATAAAGATGTTAAAAAAATTAAAAGATACATGGAGGTGGCATTTTCCTTTTGGCCTTCAAGAAGTTAACTGCTATGCAGTAGATAGAGTCAGATGTCAGAGAATGGTGGGCAGCCTCTAGAAACTACAAACTCCAACGAACTAGATTCTGCCAAAAATCAGTGACCTTGGAAGAGGACTCAAGCCTCAGATGAGATCTGAGCATCCGTTAACACCCTGATTGCAAACCAAGGTACAGGATAATTGTACTTAGCTAAACACTGCCTGAACTCCTGATCCATGGAAACTGAGTGAGTATAGGTGTTTTAAGTCTCTAATTTTGTGGTAATTTCTTATGTAGCAACAGATAACTAATATAGCTATAGTGTGGGGAAAAAGTAGGACCAACACTAAAATTGCTGATACACTCACTCATTCATTTATTTACTCATTTAGTAGTTACTATTATGTAACAAGCATTGTTTTAGAAATAAGGTGAGCAAAAAGTATACAGTCCAGACCCTACTCTCATGAGGCTTAGAGTGTAACAGAGGAGAGTGATGAGTTATACAGTCACAATTATAAAAACTGAGACATGAGCTCTAAAGTATTAGAGTATGATTCTCTCACTACACATAGCGAAGGAGTCTTCCTAGGTTCAAGGGTCCTGTAGTGATGTTTAATGAGAGATTGAAAGGATTAGTTGGAAAGAACTTTCCCGAAAGAGAGGAAGGTGTGGTTACCCAACTGTCTCATTAGAACAAGATCCTTATTCCATTGTAGTCTTTTTCTCATTAGATTATATATTGCCTTCAAGGCAGATATTGTATCTTGTTTTGTTTTATTCAGAGTCTAGCACATAACAAGGTGCTCACTATGCACTGGATGAATGAATGGATCATTGGCATCATAAGGAAGCAGGCTTTGTGCATAAGAAAGATGTTCCTCATCTTAAAACTGCCCCTCATGGAGAAGTTGGATCCCCATTAGTTGACATCTAAGCAGACGCAGCATAATCATGACTCAAGAGCATTGCAAACATGGAGAGAAGTCAGTTGAAGCAATTCTAGTTTTCAGTTTCTGCTCAGTCCTCAGAGTGATAAAGTTAGATCATGACAGACAGGGTGGAGTATCTATTACAGTCAGAAACTAGAGAAAAGAATAATCAGAAAATGAGAGACGTGGGCCTGAATAAGATACATTACCAAGTAGTGATAGTATAAAGTTTTAAAAGAGCACTTTTGACATAGAGAAACAAAATAATCCGGATATTTGACCTAGAGTTCAAATAAATTAATGCATATTAATAAATGAGGAATCATATAGGGAATGCTGTTTCAAAGGATTATCAGCCTTTCCAAGCTTCTTTCTCAGCTGGGAAATATATAAGAGAAAGGGCATTCAAGATTTATAAACAAGCGTGTATGTACACACCCATTTAAGGTGATGGAATAGTCTTCAGAATTCAAAGAACATTCAGTGTCTCAGTTTGAAGATGTGCCCCTTCTCTCTGTAAAAACTTGAATCTCAGACTGGAAGTGGAAAGTTTAGGCACAAGTCCTGCAACCATAAACAATAGTGGGTCAGTCTTTGAGGCTGAAACTCTGACAGTTTTATTTTTGGCTTAATCTCCAGTGTACTTTGTTGTATGTAGGTATTAAAAAATTCAGCTAGGTCAAAATGATTTATTTGACTACAATGTGTGATCAAAGTCAGTTATCACTTATTAGTTAACAATCTTATTTTGGATTTGTTCTGAATGGTTGAGCTAGTAGACAATATTGATAAACTAAATACTTTTTGACTATTTATATTTTATCATGGATAGTTCACATTAAAGTTTGGGATAATAATTATGTAAATATTTACAAAAGATACTATGAATATCAAAATAGAAAATAAAATTGACTTATATAAAATTTAATCAGTAATCTCTCTGATGAGAAATGTATCTTTGGTAATAAAAGAAGTTGTTAGCTCCTTGATGGAGGGCACTTGAATTTCACAGTCACTCAGGATATCAGAGTCTAGCAAAATGTCTGAGAAATAGAATCTAAAGTATTTGTTGAATACATTGGTGAAAGCATAAAATGATGTTTTGTAATTAAACTATTCAAAATAGTTGCCTTTCATTAGAATTTTATATTTTAAAACATTTAGCTCAATTATTTTTATTATTGAAAATGCTTTGAATACAATTTCTACACCACTGTAATAAATAAAAATTATGTTGATTTTATTCTTTTAGTGTAACTTCTCACATTTAATGGAAAAATGCTGCTATGTTATAGTTGTCAGTACTAATAAAATTATCCTGACAACCAGTTTTTAAAAAATAGAGGAGAGCAAAATGATAAATTACTCTGTTAAACAATTTCTAATCCTATAAATGCTAACATGACTTAATCAGCTTCATTTTAGATAAGCAAAGAAACTGAGACAAATGAGAATGAGTTAAATTAGATTTCAGTATAGAAAAGCTGAATATAAAATGTGAATTAATGTAACTGTTATGATGATACCATCCAGAGAATTGGATATGTTCTCACAATTTTTAAGTTGCATAAAATGAATGGCATATGATATTTTAACATAGTTTATTACTATCAACTATAGAAATTTACCTCCAGGCAGAATAATGTGAAGTTAAAATAATCTATAAATGAATTCCAATAAAACTGAAACTATGGTCAACATATCGTCTTAAAATAATTAGCTTAATTATTACTTAAAGTGAATTGATGCCTGAAAATTGTATTTTGTAAGCATGAAAGACTCCAAATCATTTGTCTGGTAAGGTTTTGAAATTAATAATCATTAAGAATTATTTTTTAGATGATTCCAAATGTTTCATACATACTTTATTTGGTATAATTTAGTTATATAAAAATCCCTCTGAGAAATCACCTCTATGGCATAGTGTTACATTGATAAATATATTAAAAGATAGATCTCTAAAATAATATTTTGGTAGTAATTAAATGAAAATTAAACATTAATTATAAACTTTAAAATGCTATTTTAAAAGTCTGATTCCTATTGTTTACACAGCTTGCTCCATTTTTATTTTAGATAAATATCAATTATTTTTTTACTATTTCTTAAGAAAATAAAAACAAAACAAATATTAAAAAATAAAAGGAATAAAACTGACTTAAAATGTTTGTGACAATTTGTTCTAGAAAATCATTGTGTGAAGGTCATACCATGCTCAGTATAACTCTCACAAAGGGTAGTTACAACTTAAGGAAGAGGAGGAAGTACCATCATAGGAAAAGTTCATGGTACTTAGTAATAATAATTTGATATGGTCACTCTATGTTCCTCAAGGATAATATACTGCTTTGGTCTGGGGTTCATTTCTGTAAGTTCCTATACATACTTGATTTGTTCAGTATACCCTGTGTTGAGTAGTCTGAGAGCATTTACAGATGCTATAGAAACTCAAAAGATATTAAGTAAAAGAACAAATAATTGCAAATAATTTGCATAGAATTAAAACTATAAAAAACAAAACTTAGGAATCAGGTATTTATATTTACTGCTTATTCATTCTTTCCTTATAGCAATATGTACAAAAGAAACCAAAGAAAACAAAGTTGTTAATAATAATAATATTATTATTATTAACAGTTTCCCTCTTTTTGAGCCCTAGTTATATGCACTAACATGTATACATGCAGGATTAGTAAGGTGACATGATTTTTACATCAAGGCTGTAGGTCAAATATCAGTACCCTCATTTTATGGATGAGGAAACTAGCTAAGAGGGATTAAATAAATGATTATTATAGTCTAGCATGTAGTAAAGATAAAATTTGAACTTAGGACTATGTATTTCCAAAAACCAGGACATATTCACCAAACACCTCAGCGATTTCAGATGGAGTAAAATAAAATGCACAATGTGGAATAAATTCATGTACAGAAAAATAAACATTTTCCCAAGGAAGCCAGAAACCCTACAGAGTAATTGTTTTGGTAATGCATACACCTAATTTACACAGCTAGGTTACACTCAGTGTCTCCATGGAAATATTTGCATTTGGGATTTTTCATTTTGTTCAGTTTTCTCCCAGAAATTTGTTTTCTTGAATTATATTTGCATTACAAATATACATATTGTTGTAATTGTCCTCAACAAACAGAATAATTTCAAGGATACGTTTGTAGGAAGAACAAAACAATCAGCAACTTTCAAAATTTTAAGTATGTCCAAAAATATCTTAAAGCCTACAGTTACTTTGGGTCACTTTTTACCTAGGATACACTGTTCTTTGTTTGTTTTGTTTTGTTTTAAGTAGGCTGTGTGAAGCAGGAATAAACATTTCTGTGTTTGACTTGTTATGAGTGAGATTCTTAAGAGGGTCTGATGTAAATGTTAGCCAGAGGGAGTTAGCTATATGAATCTGAAGTTCAGAAAAGACTGAATAGAAGACACTGAATTAGAAATCAACAGAATGGTGGCGCCAACTGAAGCCACCTTCATGATAGTGTCATACTGCAAGAGTGGTAGACTGAGAAGAGAAATTGCCTGAAGTTGAAGAACACTGACATTTAAAGGACTGTTGGAGGAAGAGTAAATCTTAAATCTTACTTAAATCTTACTTAAATTTTAAAAAGATACTGAACAGGAATCACTAGGGGAAAAGTCAGTAAGGAAAAGGATGAGAGATGCTAAGAAAAGATTATTTTTTAAAGGAGGTTAGAAGCTGCTGAGACGTCTACTGATTTTATAACATGGAGACGAATGGTGACCAGGGGAAGAATATTTTGGTGCATAATGGGGTCTGAAGCCCAATTTCAGTGTGATAAGAAGTAAATGATCAATGAGTAAATCAGACTCAAAAGTTTAGGCAAGTTTATCAATGATTTTGGCTCTAAATGTAGGTAAGAAGCTGAAAAAAGTTGCTGGAGGGGGAAGTGAAGTAAGGGAATGTTATCCATGATTCTTATTTATTTTCTTCTAATTATTTTTATATAAGCAAATACTGTTTACATGCCAGTAGAAAACATTAGTGAAGATGTTAAAGTTACAGGTGAAAGAAGCACTAAAGAATTGAAGAACCCTAAGAATTTATGATGTTATGGGATGCAAATATTAGGTAGAAAAATTAGATTCTAAAGTATACATGGAAAATGTGACTATCCTTTCTTCTTCCTTTCCTCCACATCCAAAAGAAAACTGAGTCTAATAACATAATTTCTTCTTTTCCTTGTAGAATGAACAAGCAAGGGCCGTTTCCTGTGATAACCAAGGAGAAACTAATAGAAGGTAATTTATTACATTTGTATTCTGATAAAGCATGAAAACAAACCAAACAATATCCTGCATAGAAATGAGAATTACTCTCTTTGTAAGAAGTGGTAGGCAACTTGCTAAACTAGGAAATTTTTCCTTTTTCCACATGGATTTTCACTGGACCATATTTCCACCTGAGTTTCTGTCCTTGGATTATATATGTGTGCTTGAGCTAATAGGTTCACTAATTAGGGAAAGTATCATGTGTTAAGTTCTTACAGGTGAGGATAACAATACGGATGGATTCATGGCTATTTTCAATGGTAAAGTCCCAGAATTCATTTCACCACTTCTTCTTCTGATCTTCTCCTCCACTAACACTTCAAGCCCCTCACTCCACCTGACACTAATTGAAATGACTTTAGTAACAAATTTAGTAACTATTTGGGAAGGTAAGGCCAAGATATTCACACTCAAATTGTGGTAAATAAATGGGAGAGGAAAAAATGGATTCAGGAAATAAGATCCACTCCTACATATGTGAGTAGGTTTTTCTTCACCTATAAGGTGGCTGGAGACTTCTATGGCAAGATTTATTGAATAATAAAAGTTTCATTCAGGAAATAGGAACACAGCCTCAGAACAAAGAACCAAGTTAGATCCTGGATGGAATAGTGGTAGCGCTGACCATGGGAACACCTAGAGGAGATTAACTTCAAAGATGTTTTCCTTGACCTCTGGCAGAAACTTTTTGTCAAAGTTTATCCTTTTTTCTCTTGTGTTGTATTTGCCTTTTAAAATGTGCCAATTTGGGGCTTCCCTGGTGGCGCAGTGGTTGAGAGTCCGCCTGCCGATGCAGGGGACACGGGTTCGTGCCCCTATCCCGGAAGATCCCACATGCCGCGGAGCGGCTGGGCCCGCGAGCCATGGCCGCGGAGCCTGTGTGTCCGGAGCCTGTGCTCCGCAACGGGAGAGGCCACAGCAGTGAGAGGCCCGCGTACAGCAAAAAAAAAAAAAAAAAAAAAAAAAAAATGTGCCAATTGATAATTGAATAAATTCTTTCCTGGCTGTAGTCTTGGTGAATCTGAAGAGACAGAATAATAATTGGGGAAAATGTTCAAATTATTTCTGCTCACTGATGCACATAAAGATGAAACTCATTCCTCTCTCTTTAATTCAGGTAAAAAGGCAAAAACAAACAAGGAAGAAGGAAAAATAAGTGGTCAGTATGTTGGTAGTCCAACTTAGATTGACATGCAAGGTTGAGGATAAGGCCATGGGAATAAGTGGCACAGAGGGAGAAAGTTTATTGTTGACCACTAAACCTAATAACTGAGGGAGAAAATTACAAAGTCGGGTGGAAATTTTTTGTCTGTATGGTAAGAAACTCATAAGAATAGTTACTTTGAAATAATGATTGGAAATTAGCAGTATGGAACTGAGATGACACAGGTCCCACTTCTGGTGCTTTTGGAGCATGGGAAGTGGAAGGGTAACTTTTATTTGTGAAGGTAGTGAGAAAAGTAATACCTTCAGAAAGAAGCTAGGTTTCAGTTTAGTCAGAAGCATAAGGGAATGGTCATTGAAAAATTGATGATGTAGGTGTGGCAGGCAGAATAATGGTCCTGGAAGGATGTCCACGACTTAATCAGCTTAATCCTCAGAACCTGTAATTATGTTTCCTTACATAGCAAAAGGGACTTTGAAGATGTGATTAAGATTAAAGACCTGGAGATGGGGAGAGTACCCTGGGTTATCCAGGTGAGCCCCATCTAATTATACGAGTCCTTATAAGCAGAAAACCTTTCACAGTTGTAGTCAGAGGGAGATGTGACTACATCTCAGAGAGAAATTCAACGCTGCTGGTTTTTAAAATGGAGGAAGGGAGCTGTGAGCCGGGGAATGTAGGTGGCCTCTAAAAGTTAGAAAACATGAAGAAATGGACTCACCCCTAGAGTTTCTAGGAAGGAGTGATGCCTGTCAGCACCTTGATTTTATGACTTCTGACCTTCAGAACTGTAAGATAATAAATTTGTGTCGTTTTAAGCTGCTAAGTTTGAGGTACTTGGTCATGGCAGCAACAGAAAACTTATACATAGGGGAACAGAGGGGCACGAGTAGCAGAAAGTAACATGGGAATAGTGGTGCCCATTTCACAAAGCTGCTGTGTGGATTAATGAAATTGAATATATAAACCACTTACAGTTTCTGGAACTTTCAGAAGTGGTAGTTATTGTTTATTTTCTATTTCAGGTGTTATGAATTAAGCAATGTGGTAAGCACTGTTGATGAAATCCTGGTAAAATTTATATGTGGAGCTTCTCCCATGTAGCTCATACTTAGATTTCTGAAAACAGAGTAAATTACATCTAGGTAACTAAACAATTTTGTGTTGAAATTAAAGTGGAATTGTGGAACCCCTCCCCCCAAATAAACATATATAGATAGATAGATAGATAGATAAAGTTTTTACTCTTTGAGGCTTTGTTTTCTTGTCTATAAAATGAAACTGTCTTGTCAACTTTATAAACTGCTTATGAGGACCAAATCCTTCATGTCAAAGCAATTGAACAAGGGAAAAACATTTTTAAAGCATGGGTTTAATATTTTAGTGTGTGTGTTTGTAAAGGATTGAATGTAGTTTGTGGTGAAAAATATAGCAACTATTTGTGTCTTTATCAATCAATTTTTGGTTACATCAGAGTGGTTATAGAGATGTAAGCAGTACTGGGTAACATGAGCTTTTCACATTATTAGCAGTGGCGTCTGTTAAGCAACTCATTTGTTTGTGGAGCTGCCATGGCTTCACAGTTAAGGGGAAACATTAAAATCAAGGAAGTGTTTCTTAGTAATTTGTTGAAGATCAATTTAATTGTCCTTTGGCACTCGGTGCTACTGAAACTCAATAAATAGTTCACTGGAAAGAAATGTGATGATGAGCAAACCGATAGAAAAACAAGATAGTCACTGTTAGTCACTATTCAGCTTTGATAAGCAAGGATAATGCTATCATGTTGTGCCTAAATTAAATGTTGCAACTTGGAAGCACACGAATAAGAAAATAAGGAACTTAATCATCTGTTGAACTACATTCAACACATTTATTGAGCAAAAATCATATTGTATGCACTGCTAATTTCCCTTCAAAGATGAGTTAAGAACAATTCCTACATGAAAGATAAGGCATAAGAGTAACTGTTATTTCTACAATGTTTTATAAACTATAAAACATTTATTATTTTATTTAAAAAAACTAAAATCTAATGAGAGGTATAGGAATATATGTGTAAAACTGACTTTCTTAAAAGTTTAAGGCAACTGTAAGGTTTACAAGAGAAGGATCAGCGATTTTGGCTTGGCAATTATTAAATGGTTTAACTAAAGATGAAAAATTGAGTAAAGCTGTGAATTGCGACTAGATATTAAATAGTAAATTCTGTTATCCTGTAAAGGAATTGGGTGCTGTCATTTCAAATAACCAAGTCATAGTAGCCTTTTTTTTAGTCAGCATTTTTCAATGTATAACTTGCATATGAAAAGTTCTGTTTTGAAGTATACCATTCTATGAGTTTGCAAAGCATGATATAAAATATTTCCACCGCTGTATACTGTTCCCTCATGCCCGTTTGCAGTCAACCCATTCTGTGGCCCACTACTGGCTTCTGGAGTCAGTACTCTGCTTTCTGACACTGTAAGTTTACCTTTTCCAGGATATCACATAAATTAATCATAGAGTTTATAGTCTTGTGTTGGGCTGCTTTCACTTTGCATGTTCCTTTTGAGTTTCATTCATGTTGTTGGTTTTATCAGTAGTTTATTGCTTTTACTGCTCTGTAGATTTCCACTCTAAGGTTATACCATATTTTCTTCATCAGTTCACAGGTTGTTTGTTTCCAGCATCTGGATGTTTAGTGGTATGTCATTGTGGCTTTACTTTGAATTATTTCCTTAATGACTAATGATCATCCTTTAATATGATTATTTCTCAATCTTAGATCTTCTCTGTGGAGTATCTGTTCAAATTTTTCCAGATTTTTCTTTTTAACTGAGGTTTCAGTCTTCTCCTTGTTGAGTTTTAAAGCATTTTATATTCTGGATGGGAGTCCTCTATCAGATATGTTTGTGAACATATTCTGCAAGTCTGGCTTGCATTTTTTTAAAGGTAGTTTAATATTTTATCTATTTTTTTATTTTGAGGATGGATTTGAACAATTTATTTATTTATTTAAGGATTTTTGATAGTTTAATATTTTTAAAAATGCTCTCGATCCATTTTCAAGGCCCTTGCTAGAGACAGGTCAGTTCTCCTACTTGAGCAGCTAAGTAGGTACACATGGCAACTACTTTCCTTATGGGGCTCTCTGTTGTTAGACACACTATGAAACTTCTCTAATCACTCCAATACCAGATACCAGACAACTAGAGACAGCCCCTAAGCCCTGAGTCTGTGAAGTTATTCAAAGTGAACAATCCACTGGAAGCCTGCAAAACCCAGCTAATCGCACCCTGCTTGGCATACATAAATTGTTCCCTGCAGCTCCAGTTGCTGTTACCCTCTCCTAGGGTGCAAACCTCTGTATGGCCCCAGTTGTTAGTGTGTTGTGTCCCACCGTCAAAAGAATCTTTAAATCTTAGAAATCATCTTTTACTCTGTTAGTGCCTTGACAAACAATAGACCTAATTTTTAAGTATTTAATAAAATTTTATGTAAGATTTATTTTCTAGAGAAGTTTTGAGTTCAAAGAAATTTTGAAGCAAAGGAACATATTTCTCATACATCTCCTGCCTCTACACATGTATAGCCTCTCCCATTGTCAACATCATCCTCCAGAGTGATACATTTGTTACAACTGATGAACCTACATTGACACATCATAATTACCCAAAGTACATATTGATACTTTACATTATGGTTCACTCTTGGTATTATACATTCTTTGGGTTTGGACAAATATTCAATACATAACTGTGCATCCATTATTATGGTATCATACAGAGTATTTTTACTTCCCTACAAAATCTACACTCTATTTATCTCCCCATCCCTGTCTACCTAACAACTGATTGTTTTTCTGTCTCTGTAGTTTTGCCTTTGTAAGAATGTCATATAGTTGGAATGATACAATGGTGTATAGCCTTTTCAGATTGGCTTCTTTCACTTAGTAATATTCATTTGTTTCCTCTATGGTTTTCCACTGCTTGATACCTCATTTCTTTTTAGTTCTGAATAATATTCCATTGCCTGGATGTATCACAGATTGTTTATCCATTTACTTAAAAAGGACATCCTGGTTGATTCTAAGTTTTGACAATTATAAATAAAGCTGCTGTAAACATCCCTGTAAGAGTTTATGTGGAGGCATGCTTTAAACTCCTTTGGGTAAATACCAAAGAACAAGACTTCTGGGTTGTACGGTAAGAGGACATTTAGTTTTATAAGAAGCTGCTAAACTGTCTTCCAAAATGGCTGTAACATTTTGCATCCCCAAGGGCAATGAATGAGACTATCATGCTCACACTATTGCCAGCCTGTTGCTCCACATTCTTGCTAGCATTTGGTGCCAGTGTTCTCCACATTCTGGCCATTCTAATAGGTGTATAGTGGTTTCTCGTTGTTGTTGGCGTACATATGTGTATGTGTGTGTGTATCATATATAAACTCATATATAATAAAATATATGAGACACGTGTGTGTATGTATGAGTATGTATATGTGCATGTATATAAAATATTTTTATTAAGATATAATTGACATATAAAATTGTATTTGTTTTAGGTATACAGCATACTGATCTGATGTGTATATACAAAAAAAGTCATTAAAATCCATCACTACACAGTTACAGATTTTTTTTCCTGTGATGAGAACTTGTAAGGACTACTCTTAGCACCTTTAAAATATAAAATTCAATATTGCTAACAGTGCTCACCATGCTGTAAATTACATCTTCAGGAACTATTTATTACTGGAGTTTGTACCTTTTGACCATCTTCACCTATTTTGCCCAGCCCCTAGCCCCTGCCTCTGGAAATCACCAATCTGTTCTCTGTACCTATGAATTTGTTTTTTAGATTTTTTAAATTTAACATATAAGTAAGATTAGACAGTATTTGTTTTTCTCTGTATGATTTATTTCACTTAACATATGCCCTCAAGGCCCTTCTATGTTACAACTAATGATATGTTTTCCTTCTTTTTATGACTGAATAGTATTCCGTTGTGTTTGTGTGCATGTGTGTGTGTGACATTTTCTTTATCCAGTTATCTCTTGATGGACTCTTGGATTGTTTCCATTGCTTGGTTTTTGTAAATGATGCTGCAAAGAACACAGGGGTGCAAATATCCTTTCAAGATAGTGATTCCATTTCCTTCAGGTAAACACTCATAAGTTGACATGCTGAATCATATGGTAGTTCTATTTTCAATTTTTTTTTTAGAAACCTCCATACTGTTTTCTACAGTGACAGGGCCAATTTGCATTTCCACTGACAGCGCACAAGAGTTCTTTTCTCCACGTCCTCACCAACACTTCTTATCTCTTGTCTTTGATGACAGCCATTCTAACAGTTGTAATTTGATATCTCACTGTGGTTTTGATTTGCATTTCCCTGATGATTTTTGATGTTGAGCACCTTTTCATGTACCTGCTGGCCTTTTGTGTGTCTCCTTTGGAAAAACGTCTATTCAGATTCTCTGCTCATCTTTTAATTGGATTGTTTGTTTTTTCTATTAAGTTGCATGAGTTCATTACACATTCTAGATACAAACCGCTTATCAGATAAATGATTTGAAAATGTTTTCTCCATTCTGCAGGTTGCCTTTTCATTTTATTGATAGTATCCTTTGCAGAACATTTTAGTTTGACATAGTCACACTTGTTTATATTTGCTTTTGGTGTCAAATTGGTAAAATAATTGCCAAGATCAATGTCTAGAAGTTTACCCAGTATATTTTCTTCTAGGAATTTTATGGATTTAGGTCTTACATTTAAGACTTTCATTCACTTTGAATTGATTTTTGTGTATGTTGTAATATAATGGTCCAGTTTCATTCTTTTTCTTGTGGCTGTCCAGTTTTTCCAACATCATTTATTGAAGAGACTGTCCTTTCTCCATTGTATGTTCCTGGCTCCTTTGTTATAAATTAATTGACCACATAGGTGTAGGTTTATGTCAGGGCTCTATTCTGTTCCATTGATTTATGTGGGATTTTTTTCATGCTAATTATGTACTGTTGTGATTGCTGTAGCTTTGTAATATATATTGAAATCAGGAAGCATGATGCCTTCAGCTTTGATTTTCTTCCTCAAGATTGCTTTGGTTAATTGGAATTTTTTATGCTTCCATACAAATTTTAAAATTGTTCTATTTCTGTGAAAAATGACATTGGAATTTTGATAGGGATTGCATTGAATCTGTAGATTGTCTTGGGTACTATGGACATTTTAACAATGTTAATTCATTCAATCCATGAGCATGGAATATCTTTCCATTTGAGTCATTTTTTTCAATTTCTTTCATCAATGTCTTATAGTTTTCAGTGGATACGTCTTTCACCTCCTTGGTTAAATTCATTACTAGGTATTTTATTCTTTATGATGCAATTTTAAATGGGATTGTTTTCTTAATTTCTCTTTCTGATCTTTATTAGTATGTAGGAACACAATTAATTTTATATCTTGCGGTTTTACTGAATTTGTTTATTCTAAGTTTTTTTGGTGGAGTCTTTAGGATATTCTATGTATAATATCATGCCATCTGAAAATAAAGATAATTTTACTTCTTTTCCAATTTGGATGTCTTTTATTTATTTTTCTTGTATAATTACTCTGGAGAACTTCCAGGACAATGTTGAATAAAAGTCATGAGAGTAGGCATTCTTGTCTTGTTGCAGGTCTTAGAGGGAAAGTTTTTAGCTTTTCACCATTGAGTATAATGTTAATTGTGGGCTTGTCATATATACCCTTTATTTTGCTGGAGTATATTCCCTCTATACCTGCTTTGTTGAGAGTTTTTACCAAAAATGGATGTTGAATTATTTCAAATGCTTTTCTGCTTCTATTGAGAGGGTCATATGGTTTTGATTCTTCATTTTGTTAATGTTGTGTATCTCAGTGGTTGACTTTTGGATAGAGAACTGTCCTTGAATACCTGGATAAATCCCACTTGGTCATGGTGTGCGATCCTTTTAATGTATTGTTGAATTCTGTTTGCTAATGTTTTGTTGAGAATTTTTGCATCTATGTTCATCAGGGATACTGGCCAGTGATTTTCTTTTTCTTTAATGTCCTTCTCTGTTTTGGTGTCAGCGTATTGCTGGTCTTATAAAATGAATAGGACGTATATCCCCCTCTTCTATTTTTTGGAAGAGTTTGAGAAGGGCCAGTATTGATTCTTCAAATAATATCACTCACCAGTGAAGCCATCTGGTTCTGGAATTTTGTTTGTTGGGAGGTTTTTTTTTTTTTTTTTTTTGTTACGTGGGCCTCTCACTGTTGTGGCCTCTCCCCTTGCGGAGCACAGGCTCCGGACGCACAGGCTCAGCGGCCATGGCTCACGGGCCTAGCCACTCCGCGGCATGTGGGATCTTCCCGGACCGGGGCACGAACCCGTGTCCCCTGCATCGGCAGGCGGACTCTCAACCACTGCGCCACCAGGGAAGCCCTGTTGGGAGGTTTTTGATGATTGATTCCATCTCCTTACTAGTAATCAATCTGTTCAGATTTTCCATTTCTGCATGATTCAGTCTTTGTCGGTTGTATGTTCCTAGTAATTTATCCATTTCTTCTAGTTTGTCCAATTTTTTGGTTTATAATTGTTACTAGTAGTCTCTTATGATCCTTTGTATTTCTGTGGGGTCAGTTGTAATGTCTTCTCTTTCATTTCTAATTTTATTTATTTGAATCCTCTTTTTTTTTCCTTTGTGATTCTCGAACATGTTTATTTTGTTTATGTTTTCAAAAAATCAGCTCTTAGTTTCATTGATTTTTTTAAGTCTCTATTTTATTTATTTCTATTCTGATCTTTGTTATTTCCTTCCTTCTGTTAACTTTAGTCATCATTTGGCTTCATTTGTTCTTCTTTTTCTAGTTCCTTAAGGTATAAAGTTGGGTTATTTGAGATCTTTCTTTTCTTAATCACACACTTATCAGTATAAACTTCCCTCTTAGGACTGCCTTTGCTGTATTCCATAAGTTTTAGTATGTTGTATTTCCATTTTCATTTGTCTCAGGTATCTTATTAAAAATTTCTCTTGATTTCTTCTTTGACTCATTGGTTGTTCATTTGCAACTTGTTTAATCTTTACATTTTGTGAATTTTCCTGTGTTCTTCTTATAATTGATTGATCGTTTCATACCATAATGGTCAGAAAAGATGCTTGATATGATGTCAATCTTCTTAAATTTATTGACTTGTTGTATGGCCTAACATAACCCGTACCAGAGAATGTTCTATGTGTGCTTGAGAAGATTGTGTATTCCTCTGCTTTTAGATGCAATGTCTGTAAATGTCTGTTAATTTCATCTGATGTAATGTGTTAAGTTAAATGTTTCCTTATGGATTTTCTTTCTGTATGATCTCTCCAGTGATAAAGGTGGGGTATTAATGTCCCCTACTATTATTGTATTGTTGTGTATTTCTCCCTTTAGGTCTATTAATGTTCACTTTATATATTTAGGTAATCCTATGTTGGGTGAATAAATATCCTTTTATTGGATTTGTAACTTTATCATTATATAATGACCTTCTCTGTCTCTTATTTTATTATCTTAAAGTCTATTTTATCTAATATAAGTACAGGTATTCCAGCTTTCTTTGGTTTCCATTTGCATGGAATATCTTTTTCAGTCTCTTCACTTTCAGGCTGTGTGTCTCAAAGCTGAAGTGAATCTCTTATAGGCAGAATAATACTAGGTGTTATTTTTTTATCCATTCAACTTTTCTATATATTTTCGTTGGAGAATTTAGTCCATTTATATTTAAAGTAATTATTGCTAGGTATGGACTTATTGCCATTTTATTAATTTGCTTTCCTGGAAAAACTGTGGTTTCTGTCTGCTGCCTCTGCACAGTGCCCTGAGGGGACAGCTGGCTAGGAACTATTTCCTTTTTATTATAGTCCTGGGTGTATGAATGTAAGTCCCACTGGCCACCAGAGCCTGATGATCAGGGGTATTCTCTGGGTGGCAGTTGCAAAAACTGGGGCACTAGATGTGTGTACAAGTTCCTTTCTAGGATACCAGTGACCTGGAGTAAGGCAGAGGGAGACTACATGGATAGTGCCTGCCAGCCTCCCCAGTCTCTGGAGATTATTGCAGTTAGTCCCTAGATGTGTGTTAAATTAGAAGCCTCAAGTCAAAGCTTCTGAAATAAGCAAATTGTCTGTCCTCTTTCACAGAAAGAGTGCACATGTTTCTGTCTGCTGCCTCTATGCTGGGCCTTGGAGGGATAACCATTGTAAACTCTTTAAGAACTGTCTCCAAGTTCCCAAAAGCCTTGTGAGTCTCATGGATGCAATCCCAGTTGGCTTTCAAAGCTAGATATTTTGGAGTCCCAACACTCAGGTAGAAGTCTTACAAGGTGGGGTATTACATGAAGGGTGCAAATATCTGACTCCTCAGAAGCAGTTGGGAGTTGGGAGCTCCCTCCTGGTTGTGTACACTGTGCTAGGGGTGGGGTTTGTGGTGAGCTTGTGTCTCAGCCTCCTATCCATTCCAATGAAGAATTTTTGTTTTTAAATTTGCCTGATATATAAGAGTTGTTCAGCTAAGTTCTGGATTTCTTTCAAAGGGAACTGTTCTGTATGTAGCTGTAGATTTGATGTGTCTTTGGGAAGTGGTGAGTTCAGAAAGCTCCTGTGTCACTGTCTTGAACCAGAACTTCTCCTCCTATTAATTTGCATTTCCCTGATGATATAGCTTGTGGCATTTTTATAGGCGTATTTGCCATCTGTATATCTTTGATGAGGTGTCTGCTAAGGTCTTGGCTTACCTTTAACCAAGTTGCTTGTTTTCATATTGAGTTTTAAGAGTTCTTTGTGTATTTTGGATAACAGTTCTTTATCAGCAGTGTCTTTTGCAAATATTTTCTCCAATCTTTGTCTTGTCTTCTCATTCTCTTGGCATTGTTTTGCACAGAGCAGTTTTTACTTTAATGAAGTACAGCTTATTATTTCTTTCATGGTTTGTGATTTTGGTGTTTTATCTAAGAAATCAGTGTCATACTCAAGGCTACCTAGGTTTTCTCCTATGTTATCTTCTAGAAACTTATAGTTTTACAATTTACATTTAGGTATGTGATCCACCTGAGTTTATTTTTTTGAAGGGTATAAGGTCTGTGTCTCAATTCATTTTTTTGCATGTGGATGATCCATTGTTCAAACACCACTTACATTGTCTTTTCTCCTTTGTCAAAGATCAGTTGAGTATGTCTATGTGGTCTATTTACTGGCTCTGTATTCTGATCCATTGATCTATTTGTTTATTCTTTCACCAGTTCTAAACTGTCATTATTACTGTAGCTTTATAGTAAGTCCTAAAGTTGGATAGTGTCAGTCCTCCAACTTTCTTCTTCTCCTTCCATATCATGATGACTATTCTGCATATTTTTTTCCTCAGTATAAAGTTTGGAATTGGTATGTCAATATACACAAAATAACTTGCTAAGATTTACTGCTCAATATTCTGTAATAACCTAAATGGGAAAAGAATTTGAAAAAGAATAGATACATATATATGTATAACTGAATCACTTTGCTGTACACCTGAAACTAACATGACATTGTTAATCAACTATGCTCCAATATGAAATATTTTTTAAAAAAAAAACTAAAAAGAAAACTAAGCCCACAAACTAAAAAAATAATTTAGAAAATATGTTCAATCTTAAAAAAATTTTCTTTTGGATTGCATTAAATATTTATATATATTAAGTTGGGATGAACTGATATCTTGACAATATTGAGTCTTCCTATCCGTGAACATAAATAGACCTAATTTTTATTTCCTTTCTAACAGTAAAAATTGCTGTGGGAAAAACACACCCTCCTAATTTGCTCTGTGTATTTTGGGTAAGCATTAAAAATTTTGGAGTAAGAAACATATCTTTATTGGGTAAGCAAATCTTAATAATATTACATATCTTCATGTGGAACTCAGAGATGGGCAAGAATACTATTAGAACCCCAGAAAGAAAAAAAAAAGTTTTAGGTATTTTATTGAAAGAAATACTGGCTTTCTACTTAGTAGAAGATAGCTGAAGTGATTTTCTTTCTCTTTTCATGTTGCTTTATGCTAAGGTTTCTATTCCTCAAATTCTCCCATATTCGCAAATATGTTTTTATACTGTGTGTGTTGAGTGTGTGTGACTTGTTGACTTTATATTCTTTTGTTTTCTAACTTGTAGTGTCAGGATTAATAGATCCCATTTAATTCTTGATTATCTTTACTTTGTAATTGAGTAGTTATTTATTCTAGAAGCATATAGGGTTTTTTTCTTTACTCCTAGAGCTAAAGAATTATATCAGAATATACCTAAGGGTTTTCCTTTATACGTTGATTCTCTTGGAATTCAGTGAAGTCTTTTAATCTACAGAATCTGGTCTTGTTTCAGCTCAAGGATGTTTTTTCTTATTTATTTAACTCTTGCCTTTTCTTCCTGCTATTTTTTGCTCCTTCTGTAATTTTATTTGCTGTGTGCTTTGAAATTTTTCTTTAATTTTAATGAATTCCTAATCTGGGTCTTATTCAGTAACATAATTCAGTAACCATATTTCTGATATTTAAAAAATTCAATTAAAGTATTGCACAGATACTTAAATAACTATCTTACTATCTACCTACCTACATATCCTAGAAAATATTTTGTGCTATAATTGAATCATACTAAGTGCTCATATTTATTTTAAGTTATTCTCTCTTACAGCAGTTCCAGCTCACTATACTGTGAGTGCTTTCTTTCTCCCCTCCCTTCCTTTTGTTTGCTGGGACCTCTTAGATTATTTTTCTTTGCCTACTTAGATACTACTCTTGGAATTTTGGTCCAGCTCTGGAGATCCTTAACAGGTGACAGTCTTATGAAACATGGGAGGAACCAAAACTCTGTCCTGTGGATTGGTGGAATGCCAGTTGTGAAGTTCACTATATCTCTTTCATGCTCATGTATGAAATCTTTCTATTCTCTTGACTTCCCATCTGCAAAGGATGGTGCTATTTCTGCCTCAGTGGTAGAGAGAATTCAGGCCACCAGTTATTCTCAGCAGCTATCTAGCTACAATGTCTTTAGTTGCTTTAGTTTAATTTCTTTATTTTTTTCCTACTTAATCAAGTTTGTACTCTGATATAGAATTGTCAACAGAGTAAAAATACTTTACATGAACCTTAATTTAAAAAAAAACCTAATATTTTTGAGGCTTATTATATGCCAGAACCTTTATAAGCATGTCACTTAGAGCTATTTATGTCTCACAACAGTATAAAGTAGATGTTATTATCATACCTCATTTTTCAGATGATAAATATGAAGCATAGGAAATGAATAGAGATTTGGCTCAAGTCTATTTCACATAACCTGTGGTTATTTCCTCAATTCCAGAATATATAGTTTGAATAAACACATTCAGAAACTTGTAAAATCCCTACATTCGTTCCCTGACCCATGGAGTGTGGGTTATAATGACAAAAAAAAAAAAAAAAACCAAGTGGAACCTACCAGCACTGCCTCTACCTATCAAAATAATAAAACAAACTGAATATTGCATTCCAAGAGGCACTATGGAAATTAATATTACCATCAAGGACAAAAATGATGAAAGAATGATGGCTCCCACCATATTCCCCTTTACCTCACATATTTGACCTTTGTAGAAGAAAGGTGGAGAATGACAGTAAATTGTCATACATTTATCCAGCTGTTGACTCCAGTTGCAGCTGCTGCTCCAGATGTGGCTTTGTCACTGGAGCAAATCAATACATCCCCTAATACCTAGTATGCAGTTATCAATCTCATGAACAGTTTCTCTATACCTGTTTAAAAAAAGACAGTGAAGACCAGTTTTCTTTCAGCAGAGCCAGAAGCACACATTCACTGTATCACCTTAGGACAGTACCAATGTACCAGCTCTAAGTCATAATGTAGTATTTAGGAATCTTTTCCAGACATCATGCTAGTCAATCATATCAATGATAATGTATTATTTGGATCTGGAGAGTAGAAACCTGGGACCACTTCAGATACATTGGTAAGAAACAAACATGCCAGAGAGTAGGAAACAAATCCCACAAAAATCTAGGGGTCTGATACCTCAGTGAAATTTCTAGGTGCCCAGCTATCTTGGGAAGGTTGAATTATCCATTTCAGGGGTAGGACAATTTGCTGCATCTGCTTCCCTACCACTAAGAAAGAGGTCACAGCTTAATAGATCTTTTTGAATTTTGGAAGCAATGTATTTCCTCATTTGAGTATGATACTCCAAACCACTTACCAAGTAATCTAAAAGGTTGCCTGTTTTGAGTGAGATCCAGAGTAAGAAAAGACTGCAACAGATACAGGATCCCATACAAGCAATTCTGCCACTGGGCCAAATGATCAGCATCTCTGCTGGTGCTTGGAGAGTCTGTAGCAGTTAGGAATGCTAAGTGGAACTTTTGACAAACACTTATAGGTGAATCATACCACAGTACTTTGAGTTTTCGAGGCAAGACCACGCCAAACTTTGCAGACAACTGCTGTTTTTTTTTGAGATAGACAGCTTCTAGCTTCCTACTGGGCCTAATAGCAATGGAAACTTGATGATAATGAGCTGGGTATTTTCTGACACACAAAGCCATAAAGTTGTGTGTGCACAGCAGCACTCTAATGTCAAGTGGGAGTGGTGTATTCAAGATTGGGCACAAAGAAGCCTTGATAGCACAAGTAAGTTGGATGAGCAAGCGGCCTAAATGCCTATTCCTGACAAACTGCTTTTTCTCTCATAACCATACTTAGGGTCTCATGGCAAGTTCTTAATGACCAAATGACTGAGGAAGAAAAAAGATAGGTGTGTTTTTACAGATAGTTCTACACAATATGCAGGTAATACCCACAACTGGATGAATTCAGTACTACTGTAGTTGTATTCCAGGGTGGTTCTGAAGGACAGAAGTAAATGAGGACTCTTCTCACTGGAGAGAACTTTGAATAGTGCACCTGGTATACATTTTGCTTGAGAGTAGTTGTAGCCAGAGATACGATCTGCACTGATTCAGTCATAGTAGTCAGTGGTTTGGCATAATGATCCAGTACTTGGGACAAACCCAATACCAAGAGGCTAAATATACAAATGGACAATGGCCAGACTATGTATAAAAGAAGAACTCAGATCCACAATCTGAAGTAAACTGCCCGAGAAACCAGCCCCATTGTCTACAATAAATAGCCTGGGAAACCAGTCTGCTATAATTCAGACTTACAGGAAGCAAGATTGTTATCCTTGGTAACCATTCAGCAAGTTATTGTTTAATAGCAATTGACCCAACATGGCCAGGACTTGATTAATAATTGACAGCTTCCCTAATTTTTATCCCTGCATCCAACTTACTACCAACCAGATAAAACCAAATATGTACCCCTAACCAATCACATAAGGTGCACCCTTCTATTTAGCCCACCTACAGCTTCCCTATACCAACCACCTCCAATCAGTGCATACCTGAAGCCTTCTTTCCTCACTGTCAACCTTTTCCGCACTTTTGCCTGACTTTGAGTCTTTGCTAAAATGCAAGTTATCATGGCTGACTCCCTTGCTATAGCAAGCTCAGAAAAAATAACTTTTGCTCCTCTCACTTGGTTGGCCTTACTTATTTCCACAATTCACAAACTGATGACAAGGAGATTAGGGGAAGAGGTATATAGATAGACTTCTGAATGGACACAGTGTGTGAAGATATTTGTATCTCACCTGAATGCTCATCAAGAAGCAACCACAGCAGAGGAGGACCTTAATCACTGGGGGGATGAGATGACCCAATCTGTGGACATCAGTCATACTCCTTTCCCTGGAATCCCTGTGCTAAACATGGTGAAACCCTTTTATCTGAACACTGAGGCTTTATTCTCTTTTTTTGGTTAAGCTGTTTTCAGTTTAGTCTGGCTAGTGCCTCCTTTCAGATAGTTCTTTTATCATTTGGAACACATAATTTTTAGGCAGGTTAGTTGTTTTCCATGTTTCATTCTCTTATATTTTTCATCCCTTTTTCTCTTCATTTTCATCCTAGGAGAATTTTTCATATCATTATGTAAATTCATACTTTATCACTTATATTCTTTATTGTCTCTGATGTGTCTCAATTCTGTCATTGCATTTTAACTGTTCATTTTGATTTCCTTTGAATTTTGTATATTTTCTGGATTATCATTTAAATAGTTTGGCCTATAGTCTCTATCGATCTTCCTCTTTCTGGGCTTATTTTAAAAAATCATGTCTTCTTGCTAGAGAGAATTACAAAAATAATTTCTATTTAGTTTTTAGTAGTATGTACTTGAAATATACAATATTGTATATGGCATTTTAGACATATATAATTTTCAAATATTACATAATAAATGTATTTATTTTTCTTTCATAGCTTTTTTCATTTTGTATCTTGCCTACAAATAAATTCCCTATCACTAGACTATTTTTCTAATGTAATATAGTGTCCTTCTAGTGTTTTTATAGTTTTGCTCTTTATTTGTAAATCTTCAGTCAACTGGAAATTTATTTGGGCTGATGATACTTATGACTTAATTTTCCCATCCTTATTGTTATGCAGTTGTCCAAATGTTGTCTATTGAATTGTGTATCATTTACTCACTGAAAAAGAAATCTAGAGGTTTTAGTGTTAACTACTTATTAAAATAATAAGCCATCATATAACTTCACTGAAACTAAGTATGAATTAATTTAGCTTACAGTCTAAAGAATAATTTTGTAGCATACGAAAATAATTAAATTCTGCAGATAAATGATTTTCAAAACATGAAAATAAAGCAATTTGCAACATAGACCGAAAAGTCTAACAATTCTCTCTACCTTCTGCTTAGTGTTTCTGGAACCTAAAACTGCTCTAAAAGATAAAGCCTATTAAAAATGTTTGACAATGACTTTGCTGAATTTCTAAAATAAATTGATCAATAGTACCTAGGATGACTTTCCTAGAACAAGTTACATTAGACTAACTTTATTTCTTTTTTTGATTGTCCTATTGAGTGTAATATCCTTATTCTCAGGATATTATTCTGTAGTCTTATTCTAAGTATTTGCATTTTAATATTCAGTATATTGTCTCAAGTAGAATGCACATTCAATAACTATTTACTAAATTGCTGGTTTTTAGTTATAATTTAAATGTAAATTATAATTTACATTTACTACCTTTTAAGAGACTACTGAAAATCTAAACATCATTATCTTAACTAATTAGAGTTCAGGAAAACCAATAATTCTTCTTTCAGAGGAGGTATAATCTCAGGTATCATATACAATTCTGAAAGTATGTACATATTGTTCATAAGATTATATTATTTTGTAATAATGCCATTATTACAAAGGAAGCTTTTTATTAAGCTGTGAGTTCTATGTGTATGTGTTGTATGCCTCTATGTTTAATATTCTGATTACATGGTACTTTTTCTGCTGTCTTTCAATTGACATCTGTATGAAGGCAATGGAAGTCACTCCCCCAAACTCTATAATCTATTCTACATCTAATTCAAAGCCATGACAGCAATCAAAATATTTTAAATGCCTCTGATTATAGTAGTGGATGATAATAGTAAAATTCATACATAGACATATATTAACTAACTAGATAATTGATTCATTAAATTAAATTAATAGGTTTATTAAAATATTTTATATTGCTCTAAGTTGTACAGTTGAATCTTTAAAAGAAAAAAAAAGGTCAGTGCAGTTTTTTATTTTTACTTATGTTTATGAGGTTCCAAAATTGAACAAGGTAAATTGTCTTAAAATGTGAGTCAGTGATCAAGAATTACTCAAATAAAAGGCCCATATGCAAGCATATCTCATTGTTGCTGTGTTTGCATCCAGATTTATGGGACTTGGGATAAAATGTGATTATTTATTATGAAATCAGAGTAGTACAAATTTTAAATATGATCCCACATTCGGCAGATTGTTAACCACTACATAAATTTCACAACCACTAATTCACTTTCTTTCTTCTGAAACCAGAAAAAACAAATATAAATGAAAGGAAAAGGGAACTATCTTTCTGTAAATTGTTGTGAAATTCATTATTTCATTTTCTCTTCTGTTATATTACATAATTTCATTTTATATTATTCAATTATTCAATTTAAATAGCAAGTAGAAGCAGTTTACTCTGGTAGAAAGACTGTAGGTCTGAGAATCAATTATTTGGTTTTAATATCATCTGATTTTATAGGTTTTGCTTTTTTTAAAAAAATGTGGTAAGAACAGATAAGATAAAATCTACCCTCTTAACAAATTCTCTAGAACTTATTCATCTTGCATAACTAAAACTTTCTAGGTTTTGATTTCAATATGCTTTTGTCATGTCACAATCTCTGTGAATTTTAGTTTCTTCATCTGTTAAATGGGGCTAATAATATTCTATTTCACAATGTTATTCTGGGGATAAGATAACAGAATATGTTAAAAATGTCCTTTGTAAGTTATAATAATAATAGTTAACCTTTACTGAACACTTGCTACGTGCATTGCAAACATAAAACAACTGAATTTTTATGACAACCCTTTGACAGAACTATTATATTTCCCATTTTGTAGATGAGAATACTGAAGTAGAGAGATCTTAAGTAAATTGCCTAATGTTGTATAGCTGATAAATGGTGAAGCTGGGATTCAAATACAGGAAGTTTGACTCAAGAGCCTATGCTTTTGTCATTATGCTATACTCCCTCTCTTTATACTATGCAAATATTTGGTTAAAATAAGAATTTACCTTGTATATAAAAATCACCAGTACCCTCTCCCTGTGTAGATATATATGTCCTTTATAGTAGTTTGAAGTGGTTCTGGCCGTCACACTCAAAAACAAATATTGAGGCCCTTTTATATAAAGCATGGAATTTCCAGAGAGAATAAAAGAGCTATGTATGGCTTTTAAAATGGCCACTGAAAGCTTAAATCTAAAATTGCTAAGCTATGACAGGATATAAATCAAAAAACCAAAAAAATGTTTTTTTCTTTACTTTTGGCACATTAGAATTTCTATCTGGATCCAAGGAATGGAACATAACATTTCATGCTCCTATAGTAGATAAACTATGACTGTTCTTTAAAGAAAAAGTCATTTAATATAGGCCTCAACACACAGATGTAGAAATATACTATCAATACTACCCAAGATAATGTAAGGATTGAACGCAATCCCTATCAAAATTCCAACAGACTTTTATTCATAAATGAAAAAGCTGATTCTTAAATTTATATGGAATTACAAATCTTCTCACATAGCCAAAACAATTTTGAAAAAGAACAAAGTTGGAGGACTTGTACTTTCAAAACTTATTGCAAAACTGTAGTAATCAAAACAGCATGGTACTGGTATAAAGACAGACATATAGACCAATGGAATAGAATTGAGAGTCCAGACATAAACATATACATCTATGGACAATTGATTTATGACAGGAATATCAAGTCTACTCAATGGGGAAAAAAGTCTTTTCAACCAGTGTTGATGGGACAGACAACTGGATTTCCATATTCTAAAGAATAAAGGTGGACTCCTGCCTCACACCATATACAAAAATTAAATCAAATGGATAAACAAGTATGAGTTAAAACCATAAAATACTTAGGAATAACACTCAGAGGTAAATTTTCATGAATTTGGGTTTGGCCATAAATCCTTATATATGCCACCAAAAACACAAGCTTGTTGCTTGTGAAGAAAAAAACCAGATAAATTGGACTTCATCAAATTAATTTTTTTTGCATTAAAGGACATTATCAAGAAAGTGAAAAGATACCCTGCAAAATGATAGAAAATATTTGCAAATAATATATCCTAAAACTCACGAATAAAAACTGGGCAAATCACTTGAATAGGCATTTATCCAAAGAAGATATACAAATAGTCAATATGTATATGAAAATATGCTCAACTTCATTAGACATTAGGGGAATGCTAATCAAAACCATAGTGAGTTGTCACTTCATACCAACTAGGATTGAAGTAATCAAAAAAACAAAGGGGGAAATATAATAAGTGTTAGTAAAAATGTAGACAAATGGGAACCCTCATATATCAATGATGCAAATGTATAATGGTGCAGCTGTTGTGGAAAATAGTATGGTGACTCTTCAGAAAATTAAACATAAAGTTATGTGACCCAGCAGTTTTACTTTTAGTTGTATAGACAAAAGAATTGAAAATAAGGACTCAAACAGATACTTGTACACCACTGATCATTGCAGCATTATTTATAATAGCTATAAGGTAGAAATAACACAGCATCCATCAGCAGAGGAATGGGATAAACAAAACATGGTATCTAAATACAATAGAATATTATTTAGCCATAAAAAGAAATGTAGTTCTCATACCTGCTACAGCATGGATTAACCTTAACAACACTATGCTAAGTGAAATAAGCCTGGCAAAAAAGGACAAATATTGTATGATTTTATTTATATAAAATATCTAGAATGTGAAAATTCATAGAGACAAAGTAGATTAACGGTTACTGGGAGCTGAGAGGAAGAGAGAATGAGAAATTATGGCTTAAAGG
Organism: Mesoplodon bidens; assembly: GCF_964165515.1. Lineage (NCBI taxonomy): Eukaryota > Metazoa > Chordata > Mammalia > Artiodactyla > Ziphiidae > Mesoplodon > Mesoplodon bidens. Next base: position 52,871,534 of record NC_138173.1, on the reverse strand, counting down.
TTACTGAATTTCTGTTTAGGGTGATGAAAAGTTTGGAAATAGTAGTGATGGTTGCACAACATTGTAAATTTAATGAAAGGCATTGATGTTTATTCTTAAATTTTTCCCTTTTAGTTATTTTTTGTATTATATATATTATCAAAATTTTTAAAAGATACTTCCTCCAGTTGTTTAGGACAAACAGATTTCAAAAATCATACTTGATTTATCTTTTATTTCATCTTCAATATCTGAACCAAGCTGTATACCAAGTATGGCTAATGCCCTATTATTGTGGTTCTATTTCACAACAACTACTTAACTCTCGTTAGGGTTTCAAACTCACATTGATATTTATTGGCATTGTAACCTTTGATTCTGACCAGGTTGCTACTAATAGCAAATGAGCATATAAAATGATACCCAATGTCATTAGTCACCAGAGAAATATAAATTAAACCTGCTATACACACATTGGAATAATTAAATTAGAAAGACTGATAATATCAATTGTGGACATGGAAATGCTGTAACTAGAACTCTCATACACTGCTGTTGCAAATGTAACATGGCTTAACTCTTTGGAAACTAGTCATTTAAAAAAAAAGGCTTCCCTGGTGGCACAGTGGTTAAGAGTCCACCTGACAATGCAGGGGACACGGGTTCTTGCCCCGGTCTGGGAAGATCCCACATGCCATGCAGCGGCTGGGCCCATGAGCCATGGCCGCTGAGCCTGCGCGTCCGGAGCCTGTGCTCCACAATGGAAGAGGCCATAACAATGAGAGGCCGTGTACTGCAAAAAAAAAAAAAAAAAAGGTAAACATATACCTTTAAGATGATCCAGCCATTCCACCTCAAAGTATTTACTCTAGAGAAAGGAAAACACATTAGTGTTTCACTGGGCATTTGACTCAACTGACACCAAAACTTTTGTATCCCCTATTAAAAATCCTGTGATATCACATCCTACTACTGCTATTTACCTTTCTCTGCACAGCAAAATTGTTTAAAAGTGTTTCACTCACTCAACCCCTCTGTCTCCCTTTTCTCCTCAACCTAGTCACTCTACCTCCCCCACCATTCAATAGAAGCTGTGCTAATCAAAGACATTAATTAACTTCACCCTGCCAAAGATAATGACCAACTCTTTGACTTCATCTTGCACAAAGTATCAGCAATATTTGTCGCAATTAACCATCCTCTCCTTCTTGAAGCAATTTCCTCTCTAACATCTTTTTAAATTTTAAGTCACCGTTTGAATTATATTTTTCCCCTCAGTTACCACTCTTCACAGTTTTTTTGTTTTGTTTTTGCTGGCTGCTTCTTGTTTACAAGACCTCTTTGTGTTTATGGGGTCTATCACTGCCTTTCCTTTCTGCACTACACTCTCCTTTGATATCACGTACTATCCATTAGCTTATAATTTAGAAATTATTATCTCCAAAAGGAATGTCTCCTTAGTGTTAGAGTATACGCCCAATTGCCTACTCATAAACTTCATTTGGATGTCCAAAATGCATCTCAAACTTAAAATTGTCAAAACCTAATTATGCTGTTAATCCCCAATCTGTTAGCCCAATTTTCTCTCTGTAACCAATGGCATAGCAAGGGTAGGGTAGTGGGAGCAGCCTCTCTTAGGTATTCTATCTTGAGTACAAACCATATTAGAATGTTAGCCTGACTGTTTCCAAAGACCTCACTTACTGAGGTAGCAGTCTATAGAGCAAATAGAACAGCAGCAACAAAATCACAAATGTAATTATCTTTCAAAATAAAAGGGTGAAAAAAAAAGAACTATAACAAGCCCACAAAAGTTTGATATTTTTCATATTTAATTTTGTGACTGTCAAGATTTCAGAGAACTCTATTCCTCTCCTAGAGGATAGCTTATAAGTTGCTAAATACAACGCATGTTTTACAGGCTTTGATTTTCTTGATATTGCTTCTGGTTACAATAATGTTGGTATTTCTTTTTACCCTCTCTTTTCTCTTGTCATTTGAATCATTCTTCTGAACACTACTAATACCCTTGACTACTCCTTATCAGCCTAAATTGTTGCCCCTTCTTTCTTGGCTTGTCCTTTGAGTTTGGTTTATACACAGGCTCTTGCCCTATCTATATGTATATATTTTTTTCTCCATAATTTTTACCTGATCACAGTTTTGCCACTTGAATTCAAGTATGTCCACCTAGTCATGCAAGCCAGAAACTTGAGAGTAATCTACTATTTTGTCTGTATCAATACTACAGTCAATAGTTCAATAATATTACCAGTTTTGTCACATAAATATTTATCTGGTCTACCCAATCCTTTCACCAATGCCAGCTCTGGGTCCTCATTATTTCTTGAGTAATTGCAACTAAGTGTAATTAATTTCTTGTCCTATAGTTATGCAATCTCCTTGACCCTGCCCTTAAGTAGGTTTTTTCTACACATCCAGAGGGGTTTATTTTAAATGAAAATATGATTGTGATATTCCTGTGCTTAAAATGTTTTCAATGTTTCTGAATGATTTAGAACATAAACTTTAGCTTGTTATCATAGCACACAATACCTTCCATGACCTGGTACCTTTCTAATGTTACTCATCTCTCCATTTTTAATTCCTGTGCATCCTTTTTTTTTAATATCCAACTAGATGAAATTATCATTTTTATAGTTCAGAAATGGTTAAATATTAGCAGTTTCATAGTGTTTGATCAACCCGATACTAGTAATACTGGATTACCTAAAGTTTCCAGAATGTTATTTCTTGACTCTGTGACTCTGCCAGTCTTGTTAAGAAAAATGGATCAAGTTCCTGATTTCAGAAGCATAAACTCTTCTGATAGCTTTTGTTTATTCTTCTTTGTTAGACCTCTCAGTGATCCTTCCCTCCTTAACTATTCCTTGTAATTATTCCTTGTAACTATACTGAGTCAAATGACCATGGAGTGCCTAATAGATTTTGTACTAATTCACACATAGAATAATTATATATAATGGGAATAAGAGTATGTTTGTTTACCCTATTGTCCCTTTGGTTTTATGATACTGAGTAAGTGATGTGAGGGCTCTGAAATTAGTTTTCTCTATAATAAAATGAAAAAAATAAAACATAAATCCTAATAATGACATAACTACTTTTATAACCATTATGTTACACAGTAAAAAATATTGTAAACTTTAAAATGTATATTGATATTAATCCTTACTCTTCCAAAATAAAGCCAGGACCAGATAATTATCATCTATGTATTAAAAGTCAGGTTTATAAAACATTAGAAATAAATGAATATATTGAAGCTTCAATTTAAAATAAAGATTTATGAAAAATGTTGCTAAAGTGATAATAATAAACTATAAAACCCCACAAAAAATCTATGTGCTTCCCCAAAGTAATAAAAACATATTTGTTGCATTAATATAATTTTGTGTGTGTCTCAGCCAGTCCTATAACACTATCTAAATTATTATGGAAGGTTAAAAATCTCAGAGAAATTAACTTTCCTAATCATTATTAGTTTTCATTTTCTCTTGTGTTGATTTTAACAAGCTATTTGAAACAAAAAGGTAAATTCATATTGTGCTGTCTCCTGGATTCTTCAGAGAACTTACAGATTATTTAATGTAACAAAAATGTTTTGTATAATATCAGTACAATTAGAATAGACCTTCATCATACTTTTCTTTGAAACATAACTAATGAGAAAGTAGGATTACTAAAATGTGCGCATAACGGGTTGATCTGTGGCTGGGGAGAGGCAGCTCAGGCTCCCATACCTGGATAATACTTGGAATTCTTAGCCAGCATAAAGGGGAGAATGATGGTTGCCCTTGAGTGAGACTTCAGAGGCTGGCTCTAAACTAAATTTTGTCCAAACCATACAGTCAGATTTCGGTGATCAAAATGTGTATCTGCATAATCATCATAAGGAGAAGAAAGAGAGATGTTAACATGACAAAGAGGTAAAGGACAAGGAAGAAAAGAGAAAGTGGAGGAAGAAAGAGGAAAAGGAGAAGAGGAAGAGAGAGAAGAAAGAGGAGGAAGCAGAGTTATATTACAATGCAGTAAATGGAAAAATTCCAAGTAAGCTCTCCTAATGAGAGGTTTTCAACTTGTGGTTCTCAGGTCATGACAGGCAACAGATTTACTATAGGAAATTCTCTGTTTCCACACTTTATCTTCTGAGTGAGTAAAAATTTTATCTCACATGTTTTTGTGATAATGTACATCTGCAATGAACAAATTCAAATTACTTTAAATGTGTTACTGAGACCGTTATAGCTTTTGTGTTAAAACAACTTATATTGGATATATAATGATTACCATGTTTCGATCTATGAGCAGTTTTTAACATTAGCAAAGAAAAAGTAGAGACCACTGATAAAGACAATGTTTAATAAAGATATAGTGGGAGTTTCAAAGTGAAAACCTAAGCATTGTACCCACTGCACCTTCATTTGTAACCTCGCATCTAGAGATTTTTCAAGATAAGTCCTCCTGTGGGATTGAGGCTCTTCATTAGGTGTGTCACTTGACCAGTTGAGCTAATGATTTATTCTCCTTTGGAATAGCCACACTGAGAGTTATGAATCATAATGTAGGTCACCTCTAAATACTGTAAATTCAGTGCACATGAGGAAGTGGATCTCACCCAATATCCCAAAGCATGAGGTTATTTCTGGGAAATAAATGTATATTGGAGGAGAGAGGGTTTTGGAGTTTAGTCACCTATGGGTTTAAGATCTTGTCAGATTAAGCTCTCAAGTTTCTCCTACCAGGATCAGAAAAAAAAAAAAAAAAAAAAAAAAAAAGAATTACTTTGCACCAGAGAGATCTGTACAAAAATTTACTAAGTATGAAGGATTTGATTGGAATGTAGAATGATGACTATGATATTGGCCTGTTATAATAAGCAGTTCAGGGGAGTTAAACAATAATTTAGAGGTGGGCAAATTCAAAATACCAGCTGTAACAGAAAAGGAAGCAATAGGAAACTGAATTACTAGAAAGTAGATTGGAAAAGAAGATTAAAACCAAACTTCTGTTGGTGTTTGCTGACGCCCCCTGTCCCTCTTACAGACCTGCTTGAGGTAACAGGAGCCTCAACTAACGATGAGGCTGTGAAAATGAAAAGGGAGAGGAGGTTCTGAAGTGATTCCAGTACAGAGGCTCTGGAATTAGACAGCTTGGATTTAAATCTTGAATCTTCCATGGTCCATTACTTATACTCTCTGTGTCTCAGTTTCTTCATCAATAAAGGCAGGAAAAAAACATTATCTACCTTATCAGTTTATGAGGGTTAAGTGCGGTATTAAATACAGAACACTTAGGAGAATACCCAGAAGTTAAGAACTGCTCAATAAATGTTAATTAATATTGTTTCTAACTCCCTTAAGTTTAATTATGAGTGGGGATAGAGAAATGCATGATGAAAACATTTGAAATACTTTATCTTCTAAAGACACAGCTCAGTATTTGGACAAGTACATTATCATGTAGACTTATCATGTAGCCTATCTTATTATCATTATTTAATTCAGAATATTTTTCAATATGTGAGTGAGGAACAGCTCTTTTATTCAAAATCTAGATAAATACATTATATCATGTACATCTTTTCAGAGTGATCACTTTGCAAAAAAAGATAATTGTTAAGAGAGGGTTCAGTGCATTTCATACACATCACATATTTTTCTTCAGATAATAGAATAATGCCAGCAAGAAGTATTATGTAAATTCAGGACTATAAAAGTAGCTTAGTTCAGTAGACGATGCTGAGGGTCATGCATTAACAATTTTATAAGCAGCCCTATGACAAGGAAAAAATTTAAAGTACTAGATGACAACACTCAATTGACAAGGAAAAAATTTAAAGTACTAGATGACAACACTCAATTGAATTATTTTCTTCAGGAGGGAGTACTGAAGTTCCTGCTTGAGAGCTCTTTGTAAGAAAAGGCATGTTGTATATTTTTCTTGACAACTTACATTTGTGCTAAACAAGGCGGACATACTTTGTGGCAATGTAATCTGCTCCTACACATAGTTTTAAAAAAAATGAACAAGGCTCTAAGTAATTATCAATAGACAAAGTGATATTGCTACTCAAGTAAGCATGTGATTAACAGGAACTGCATAATATAATAAATAGCAAGGAAAAATAAAATCACATAAGCATAACAAAAATACACATCACTATCATCAGTTACTACCTTGAATATCTTGTCAGAGAATAGTCACATTAGACATAAGTGAGGAAAGTAATATAATGAGCACCATTTATAGACTTGCTACCGTCTGCCAGGCATTGTTACCCTTTTACGCGTGTTAGCTGATTTAATCCCTGCAACTTCTTGTGTTAGGTATTATTGCTTAATTTTAGCAGCTTAGAAACTGCGGTTTAGATTTTAGTTTAGGGCCAACGTTCAGTTTAGGGCCAACCTGAAATTACAGTATATGAACTTTTGCATTAGAACTAGCAGGGGTACCTGGTAAAATACACATTTCTAGGACGCACCACATAATTAAGCCAGGCTCTCTGGTGATAGGATCTAGGATGTTCATTTTAACATGTTCCTAGGGGATTCTGGTTTTTCAGCAAAATCTGAAAAACTTTGCTTTATTGACTAGCAAAGTCAATCACTCTTAACTTCATTCTGAAATCACATAACATTAAAATCATTTTACAGATTAAGTGTTAAAAATGTTATTAATTTGAAATTGTAATAAGCTACATATATTACACTGAATAATGGTCAAATTAATTTCTGGATATTTATAAATAGTATACTAATATAGCTAACAAATAAATGATTTTTTTTTTCTTTTAAGATGTTGGGGGTAGGAGTTTAGTAATTTATTTATTTATTTTTGTCTGTGTTGGGTCTTCGTTTCTGTGCGAGGGCTTTAGTTTCTAGTTGTAGCAAGCGGGGGCCACTCTTCATTGCGGTGCACGGGCCTCTCACTATCGCGGCCTCTCTTCTTGCGGAGCACAGGCTCCAGACGCGCAGGCTCAGTAGTTGTGGCTCACGGGCCTAGTTGCTCCGCGGCATGTGGGATCCTCCCAGACCAGGGCTCGAACCCATGTCCCCTGCATTAGCAGGCAGATTCTCAACCACTGTGCCACCACGGAAGCCCTAAATAAGTGATCTTTAAGAATGAGTCTCCAAAGACATATTATGTTCTTATTTTATGATGATAATGATAATGATGGGTGTTTATAGGAGGTAGAAAAGAAGTCTAAGCCATGGTCTCTGCCTTCAAGCTTCTTATAAATCTTATTGTTTATTGCTGGCTCTATAATGGAAGTCTTCTCTCTCAATAAAAAGAGAGGAGAAAAATTGTTGTATATAAGTTTGTCTAACTTACTCTGTATTAAGGGTCTCATCATTAGTGTGAACCTTTATTTTTGTATATTCCTTATTTTACATTTAATCGTTATCTGAAAGTAGAAAGTCTGATTTTCCCCATACATGATAGTACAATAATGTATGCAAGTATCAAAAATCAAAAAACATATTAGTTCATCAAAAATGATTTTTGGTGGAGTTAGGACAATTTTCATACTAAAACAGCCTAAAATATTATGCTATGGTTTTAGAACTATGACCACTATTAAATTTCATAATGTATTATATGCAGATCACTATTGTGAAACTAATAAAATTGGTGGTTGAATGTATTTTAGTGAAAATTAGAGCTGAATTGAGTTCTATCAGTTTAAAGTTAACAAATTCAGAGCTTCATGGGATCATATAGGAAGCGATATAAAGAAAAGCAGTCTATTCACATGCTAAGTATGAGATAATGTTTCATATACTTCTGTTATTCTCTCAGGATATTATACTAGCTCTATCTAGTGGCCACATACAAATATTACACTTAGCTAATAGATATGATTTAAGAACCATGCTTTAATATGCAATTATGATTAATTCATTTTTTGTAAACTGAATGCCAAATGATTTAAAGCTACAGAATTATCACCCCATCCTATTCATTGGTACTAAGTTTGTTTTACAATTCTTTTAAAAAACTTTTTATTGTTATAAGAACATTTAACATGAGATCTACCTAATTTCTAAGTGCACAATACATTATTGTTAACTATAGGTACAATATTGTAGTACAGCTGATTTCTAGGATTTAATCATCTTATATAACTGAAAATTTATGCTTGTTGAATAATGACTCCCCATTTCTCCCTCCCTCCGGTCTCTGACAGCCAAGATTCTACTTCTCTATTTCTGTGTTTGACTATGGCAGAAGTCATTTTTAAACCAAGCTTAGTTATTAAAATTGAGACTTTTTGTTTCTATTTTCTTGGCACTGATTTTGATACATAACATAATTTAAATAATGAAAGAACTTAAAATATTTTAAAAGCTCAAACTAAACTTACAAATTAGATGAGATTATAAAATCCAATCTTAAAAACATTATGATATTATTATTAAGTAATCATAACCAGAGCAAGATGTATCATTTTTGAAAAATTGATGAAGAATATTTTAACCTAGTGATCCAGCCCAGATTTATGCCTTCTGATAGAGTGTTATTTTGTAATGTATTTTATTGTGGAATCAAATATTACTTGTTTTCAAAGAGCTTTCACATATCTCATAAGTAACACATAATCTAATTTCCATGCCTTTGTGTAAACATTGACTTTATCAATTAAGGAATATCACTTAGCTATTGTCTTAAAAATACTAATCAAAGATCAATGGCTTCAAACAACAATATTTATCTCATAAGTCAGTGTGTCATCAAGATGGTTCTGGTGATCTGGTCCAGATGTAGTTACCCTCTGCTAATCTCGCTCCTGCATATGTGGTCAGTTGCCAGATCACCTGCTGGTTCAGCTGGGGACTGGCTGGTCTGGGATAGTCTCAGCTGAGGTGAATCCTCTCCCAACCTCTTGTAAAAGAGTCTCTGGGTAGGATTCCAAGAGAAAGGGAAGAAGTACACAAAGCTTCTTTTGTGGCACAGAATTGGAACTGGTAACACTACTTGTATTGTGTTCTGTGACTAAAAGAAGTCATAAAGCACATGTAAGGTGAGAGGAAATAGGTTCTCTCTGACATGAGTAGCTGCAAAGTCACATTACAAAGGGTATAGATATAGGAAAAAGTGAAGAATTATGGTCATATTTTCAATCTACCACAAGTTTCAAGGGATTTTAAAATATGCATTTTTATTCATTTTGAGTGGGAGTTTCACAGATGTTCTATTTCTGTTATTTAATATGAGGCTCTTTTTTAAGTTCATGGACAAACTTTTATATCTTTTTCTCTAAATGTTAAGAGTAATAATAACTGTCCCTTTTTGATAAGAGTAAGTCAAAACAACATCTTTGTTTATAAATGAAATTCAATTAATTTCAACTTAATTTATTTTATATTTCCATCCTCATTTCAGCCCTATGACCCACCTCAAATCAAAACCCTTCAGTGGAAATAAAAGCTTTGGACTGAAAATCAGAGGAAGTGGGTTTAACACCCTGCTGATACACCTAATCAGCTGCTTGGTCTGAGAAAAATCTCTTCCCCTCACTAGTACTTTGTTTGCCTCTCTGTGCAAAGCGAGTGTGGAATGGAGTAGATCTCAAGGTTTCTTCCAACTCTTTTAAAATTATAGGGTTTCTTCTAGCATGTGTGTGTGTGTGAGAAAATCCCCACTATCCATTGTTTTCTTTGTTAAAAGTAATTAACAATATTTATTTTAACTGGCAATTGTCATGCAATTAAAAACATCTAATTATGCCTAGACTAGGACATGGTCATATCAGTTAAAGAAATTATTTTCAATATCCTTGTGACAATGACCACCTGGTTCATAGGCTTTTAACATGTAATTTTACAAGAATATTCTCTGAAGAACAAAACAAAACTCCCCGTTACTCCCAAAGTCAATTGGAATGGTTCTGTAGGGGATGTATTAGTACATTGTATATTCAATTATTCAGTCTTAAAAAATGTTAAGTGTACATATATCTATTTATCTGTCCATCCCTCCATATACCTAGCTACCTACCTATCTACCGGCTATCATCTGTTTGATGGCTATAGATTGTTTATCAGAGATGGAATTGTTGGGTCATAAATCAATCTCTCTCTCTCTCTCTCTCTCTCTCTCTCTCTCTCTATATATATATATATATATATATATATATATATATATATATATATATATATATATACACACATAATTTTGCTTTCAAAATTAAATTTACAATAGTAATGTTGTTTTCTAAGATTTAATAAATGTACCACTGTAATATAACAGAATAACATTAGGTGAAATTTAAACGAATAAGGAGTATTCAGGGGTGAGGGATATTCGGTGACACTCTGAACTATCTTTACAACTTTACAGTAAATCTAAATTTATTCCAAAATAAAAAAGTTTCTTTAAATAGTGCAAAAAGAAAAATCAATCTAAACATTTATTTGTAAGGAAGTAAAAAATACATTGTTATATACTTAGACTATACAAAATTTAACAATAAATTAACCAAATTTATATATGTCAATATAGATAAAGCACATGACATATAGTTTTGGGAAACAATTACAGAACAACAAAGATTTAATTTAAATTAAGAAAATGCTAAAAAATTACACATTTATCTTCTATATTCATATATATGTAGAAAATTTTAAAAATCGTGAACAGAATGTACCCTTAATTTATATAATAACAATGCAATATTACAAGGGAGGGCAACATAAGAGAATTCAACTTAATCTGTAATACTTTGTTAAAGAAAACTCCCAGCAAATTTGTAAACAAAACAAAACAAAATCACTTTGCTTCAAAAATACTTGTTGTGTACCTTAAAATAATACAGTGTATATGTCAATTATATCTCAATAAAACTGGGGGGGGGGAACCTGTTGTAAAACCATCACTGTGAATTCCCACTAGGTAATTCTAATTTTCACCTCTTCATTTCCTGTGTTTTATCTAAATTTCTCTATTGGAGTAAATATGGAATATGCTTCAACATCAACTATTTTGTCTCTGTCAGTATCCTCTAACTCTCAAATCCACCTTGTCCTTTCCATCCTCATTACTCTCATTCCAATTTTAATGAGACTTTCTAATCCTCTCACAAGCCTACCACCTGTTGCCTTTTACTTAATTGGTCTTCCTGTCTCTGGCTCATCCACACTCTGACTCATCCTATGGTTGATCAATGTTCCTTAAGCAAAATACTGATTTAATCCTTATCCTGTTCAACCACCTTAATTGACATCCAAGTGTCAAACACAAATCCATGTGCCTGATTTTCAAATAATTCCACAAAATGGCCTCAACAGACCTTTCCAGTCTGTTACCCACTTCTGCTGCACATTTATGTAATATTGTAGTTGTTTAGCACAACCAATTGCTCCCAAACAAATTTCATGCTTTCCACTTTCATTCCTTTGTACTCATTAATTCTTCAGCTTAGAATAACTTCTTCAAACACCTTTCCTTATGAAATCCTATCTATTCTTTAAGGGAAAAAATATTTAATTATGTTCTTTTGTGATATTTTTCTGATCAAGATTGACTTGCCCCTTATCCTGTCCAAAATTTGACTTTTCTATCTTGTAAGCACACATAGCATTTAACTTGTACCTTTTAATGACACATGAATATAAATAGATTTATACTTACCTTAAACCTTTGTAAACTGTTACCCTTGAGAGGTTAGGATTTATGCCAATCACATTAGTTGGTACAGTTTAGGAGATCAGTTAATCTTTTTTTTAAATTAATTTTTATTGGAGTATAGTTGCTTTGCATGTCGTGTTAGTTTCTACTCTACAGCAAAGTGAATCAGCTATACATACACATATATCCCCTCTTTTTTGGATTTCCTTCCCATTTAGGTCACCACAGAGCACTGAGTCCTTGCAGTCAAGAATTCTCACAGTGTAACAGGGAGGAAGACATTATAACACTTCATTATGTGATGTCAGTGGATACAGCTAAGTATAGAGGGTCAGGTTGTAAACACATAGAATGTTCTCCTGGCCCACACTTATCCCTAACTATCACTGATAGACAGGGGTTGGGCCAAGGCAGTTTTACTGGAATAAATATCAAAGCTGAGTTTTAAAGAATGAGAAGTTATACAGACAGGCAAAGTTGTAGCCTGTGAAAATGAGAGAGGGCTTAAGATATCATCGCTCTTTTGAAGAACGGTGGGTGCTTTGAAATAGAATTCATAACTTGAGAGAAGGGAGTAGTAAGAGAAAACACCAGAGAGGTAGGCACAAGGCAGATTCATCTTTGTGGCCAACTAAGACTTGTGGACATCAGCGTACATTGGAATAACTTAAACAAAATGACATAAACCAACATGTTTTAGAGTTCTGTGAATGGATTAGAACGGGAACAGTCTGGAGGCCACTGTACACTAAAATTATCATTGTATAGTATGCATTTCTTTTTTATTGTTTTATGTAGTTCATACTTACTTATATCTAGCCAAACATTAATCCCTTGCATTGTTCTTCATTCCTTCATATATCTCCATGATTCCATTTGGAATTATTTTCAATCTGCATAAGAACAGCTTTTGGAATTTCCTTTAATGTAAGTTAGCTGATGATCTTAGTGTTTATTTGCTAGAAAAAATATCTGTATTTTACTTTCAATTTTAAATATTTTTACTGGACATATAATCTAGGTTGGCAGGTAATTTATAAAGCACTTTGTAGATATTTGAAGGCTTCCATTATTTCTTTGAGAATGAACTCTTGATCTTATCATTGATCTTTTGCAGGTAAAATATCTGCTTTCTATTTTTAAGGATTTTTCTCTTTGTCTTTAATTCTCAGTAGTTTACCATGATCTGCATAGGTTGGCTTTCTTAGCTTGAAATTCTGGTTGATACTCATAATGTTTATTTTTATTTTTTTAACTTTATTGAGGAATAATTGACAAATGTAATTATATAATTTTAAACTACAGAGTGATTTCTTTAGACACACACACACACATAGTGTAGAATGATTACCAAGGTCAATAAATTAATATATCCATTACCTCACATTGTTAACATAGGTAACTTCCTTAACGGTGAGAATGCTTAAGATCTACTCTCAATAACCTTTAAGTATACAATGCCATATTATTAACCATTGTTACCATGCTATACATCAGATCCTCAGAACTTATTCTTTTTATAATTCAAAATTTGTATCCTTTGACCTACCTCACCCCATTTCCCCTACCCTCAGCCCCTGACAACCACTATTCTATTCTCTGTCTCTATTAAATCTGTTATTTTTTTCGTTTTTTAGCTTCCACATGTAATACCATACAGTATTTGTCTTTCTCTTTTTGACTTATTTCATTTAGCCTAATGCCCTGCAGATTCATCCATGTTGTCACACAGGCAGGATTTCCTTCTTTCTCATGGCTTAAAAATTTTTCATTGTGTGTGTGTATGTGTGTGTATACACATACGTACATATAAAATCACATTTTTTTGGTCCATTTGCCTGATAAAGGACATTTAGATTGTTTCCATATCTTGGCTATTGTAAATAATGCTGTAATGAACATGGGTGTGCAGATATCTCTTAGAGATACTGATTTCAATTCCTTCATACATACCCAGGGGTAAGATTGCTAAATAATATGGTAGTGCTATTTTTAATTTTTTAAGGAACCACCATATTGTTTTCCATAATGGTTGTACTGTTTAACATTCCCACCAACAACATATAAGGGTTTCCTTTTCACTACATCTTTGCCAACATTTGTTATCTCTTCTTATCATAACCATCTTAACAGGTGTGAGATAATATCTCCTTGTGGTTTCATTACATTGATTAGTATTGTTGAGCATAATAATGTATTTTGATCCATTAATTATGTGTTGTGTATACAAATACAACTTATTTCTGTATGTTGATGCTATATCCTGCAATTTTAATGAATTCATTTATTCTAATAGTTCTTTGGTGGAGTCTTCAGGGTTTCTGTATAAAGATTATGACATCGGCAAACAGACATAATTTTACTTCTTCCTTTCCAATATGCATACATTTTATTTCTTTTTTCTTGCTTAATTGCTACAGATAGTACTTCCAGTACTATGTTCAGTAGAAATGGTGAAAGTGGGCATTCCTATCTTATTCCTGATCTTAGAGGAAATGCTTCTAACTTTTCACCATTGAGTATGATGTCATGTGTGGGCTTGTCTTATATAGTCTTTATTATGCTAAGGAACAATCCTTCTATAGCCAATTTGTTGAGTGTTTTTTATTATGAAAGGATGTTGTATGTAGTCAAATGCTTTCTCTGCATGTATTAACTTGATCATATAATTCTTACCTTTCATACTATAAATGTGATATTCATATTTATTGATTTGGGTAAGTTGAGCCATGCTTTTATGCCAGTGATAAGTGCCACTTGATTATGATGAATTATCCTTTTAATGTACTGGTGAATTCAGTTATCTAATATTGAAGATTTTTGCATTTATATTCATCAGTGATATTGGTGTGTAGTTTTCTTTTCTTGTAGTGTCCTTATCTGGCTTTGTTATCATTGTAATGCTGAACTTGTAAAATCAGTTTGAGAGTATTCCCTCTGTTTCAATTTTTTGGAGTGTTTGAAAATGATTGGCGTTAGTTTTTCTTTAAATATTTGGTAGAATTCAAAAGTGGAACCATCTGGTCCTCAGATTTTCTGTGTTGGGAGGTTTTGATTACTGATTCAATACTTTTATTCATTATTGGTCTATTCAGATTTTCTATTTCTTCATGACTCAGTCTTCATAGGTTGTATGTTTTGAGGAATTTATGCAGTTCTTCTAGATTATTCAGTTGGTTGGCATATAATTTTTCACAGTAGTCTTTCATACTCCTTTGTATTTCTGTGGGATGAGTTGTAACATGTCCTCTTCATTTCTGATTTTGAATCCTCTTTTTTTAAAATTATTTTATTTGTGTTTTTCTTCAAAAAATAGCTCTTAGTTTCAATGATTTTTTCTATTGTTTTACTGGTCTCTGTTTTATTTAGTTCTCTTCTGTTTTTTGCTATTTCATTTCTTCTGCTCACTTTAGGCTTAGTTTGTTCTTCTTTTCCTAGTTCACTGAGGTGTAAAATGAGGTTGTTTATTTGAAAACATTCTTATTTTTTAATGTAGGCACTTATTGCTATAAACTTCCATCTTAGATCTGCTTTTACACCGTCCCATAGGTCAGGGGTCCCCAACCCCTTGGCCGCAGACTGGTACTGGTCTGTGGCCCGTTAGGAACCAGACCACATAGAAGGAGGTGAGCGGTGGGTGAGTGAAGCATCATCTGCTACTCCCCATCACTCACATTACAGCCTGAACCATCCCTCCCATTGCTTGCATTACAGCCTGAACCATCACACCCCCTGGTCTGTGGAAAAACTGTGTTCCACAAAACCGGTCCCTGTTGCCAAAAAGGTTGGGGACTGCTGCCATAGGTTTTCATGTGCACTTTTTTTCTCTTTCGAGATACTTCTTTACTTCCTTTTTTTTTCTTCTTTGACTCAATGATTATTTAGGAGTATGTTGTTTAATTTCCACATATTTGTGAACTTCCTAGCTTTCCTCCTGTTATTAATTTCTAGTTTTATAGCATTATGATCACAAAAGATACTCATGATTTTAATCTTCTTAAATTTGCTAAGACTTGTTTTGTGACCTATCATGTGATCTGAGCTGGAAAATGTTCTGTGTGTACTTGAAGAGTGTGTATTTTGCTGCTGGTGGATGGAATATTCTGTATGTATCTGTTAGGTCCATTTTATACATAATGTAATTCTAGTCTCTTATCTCCTTGTTGATTTTGCCAGCTGGATGATCTATACATTGTTGAAAGTGAGATATTGAAGTCCTTTTCTCTTATTGTATTGTTGTCTGTTTCTCCCTTCGGATCTGTTAATAATTATTTAATATATTTAGGTGTTCCAATATTATGTGTTCATATGCTTACAATTGTTATGTCTTCCTGATGACTTGAACCCTTTATCATTATGTAATGACCTTTTTTTCTAATTACAGTTTTTGACTAAGTCTATTTGTCTCACATAAGTATAGCAACCTCTATCCTCTTGGTTTCCATTTGTATGGAGTATCTTTTTCCATCCCTTCACTTTCATGCTATGAGTGTCCTTAAAGCTTAAGTGAGTCACTTGTTGGCAGCATATAGTTGGATTTTGCTTTTTTTATCCATTTAGCTATTATGTTTTTTAACTGGAGAACTTAAGCCCTTTACATTTAGAATAGAGAGGTAGGACTTACTATCACCATTTTAAAGAATTGCTTTCTGATAGTTTTGTAGCTCCTTTGTTCTGTTTTTTCTCTCTTGCTTTATTTGTGAATTGATGTGGTTTTTTTCTATGCTCATATACTTTGAATTTTTTTCTCTTTGTCATTTATCTATTTAAAGTTTTCACTTTGTGGTTACCATGTGGCTTTCATAGTAAATCTTAAAGCTATGACTGTGTGAAGCTCATAACCTAGCTTCAATTGCATATGAAGTTCTCCCTATTTACTTGCCACCCCCCCAACTTATGTTGATGTCCTAATTTACACCTTTTTATATTGTGTATCCATTGATATAATATTGTAGCTATAGTTATTATCAACACTTTTGTCTCTTAACCTATATGCTAGAGTTCAGGGATTTACACAGTGACACTGCAGTATTAGAATATTTTGATTTTACTGTGTATTTACCTTCACCAGTGAATTTTATAGTTTCATATATTTTCATGTTATTACTTAGTGTCCTTTCATTTCAGACTGAAGAACTCCCTTTACCATTTCTTTTAAAGCAGTTCTAGCGTTATGATGTGATTAATTCCCTCAGCTTTTGTTTATTTTGGAAAGTCTATCTAGTCATCACTTCTGAAGAGCAGTGTTGCTGAGTAAAGTGTTCTTGGTTGGCCTTTGTTTTTTCTTCTAGCACTTTGAATATATCATTATACACTCTCTGGGTCTGTAAGTTTTCTACTGAGAAATATGCTGATAGCCTTAATGGAATTTTCTTGTATGTAATGAGTCTTTTTTTCTCTTGCTGATCTCAAAATTCTCTTTGGCTTTGATTTTTGAGAGATTGATTGTAAGGTATCTCAATGAAGATATCTTGGGGTTAAATCTGTTTAGGGATATTTGAAGTTCATTTATATGAATGCCATATTTCTCTCCAGATTTAGGAAGTTTTCAGCTATTATTTCTTTAAACAAGTTTTCTGTCTCTTTCTCCCTCTTTTCTCCTTCTGCTGTATCAATAATGTGATATTGTTTTGCTTGATGGTATCATATAATTCATATAGACTTCTTCATTATTTTTATTCTAATTTTCTTTGCTAACTGGATAATATCAAGAGCTCTGTCTTCAAATTCACAGGTTCTTTCTTCTGCCTGATTGAGCCAGTTCTTGAAGTTTTCTGTTGTATTTTTCATCTCATTCATTAAATTCTTCAGCTCAATAATTTTTTCATTATATTTTATGATTTCTCTTTGTTGAACTTCTCATTTTGTTCATGTATTGTTTTCCTGAGTTCACTGAGTTTTGTTTTCTCTTGACTTTGACTGAGCCTTCTTAAAATATCAGGTAACTCAGAAGTTTATTTCTTTTGGGGTCAGTTAGTGGAAAATTCTTTTATTGGTGTCCTATTTCTTTGTTTTTTTTAACATCTTTATTGGAGTATAATTGCTTTACAATGGTGTGTTAGTTTCTGCTTTATAACAAAGTGAATCAGCTATACATATACATATATCCCCATATCTCTTCCCTCTTGTGTCTCCCTCCCTCCCACCCTCCCTATCCCACCCCTCTAGGTGGTCACCCATAATTCAAAAAGAGTCATGTACCACAATGTTCATTGCAGCTCTATTTACAATAGCCAGGGTATTTCTTTGCTTTTTAATGTTACTGAGAGTTTTGCATTGTTGTCTGCTATTGTGAGGGTAAAGTCACCTCTTCCAGCCTTTCAGACTGGTTTTGGTGGAAAATACCTTCACCTGAGGGTGGTTGCTAGGGCACTGGCTGGGTGGAATGCAGCATGTTAATTTCCTGAGAAGACAGTGGCATATTCTCTGTGCAGCTCTGTCAGCTGAGATCAATGTCAGCAAAATCTGCAGGGGCCTTTTGTGACCAAGACTGCAGAGGTCCTGTGGATGACAGTGGAGGGTAGAACTGTTGGGATCCTTGGAGGCAAAGGCTCCTGGGGTTTTCCTGTTCTTCTTTTGGCCCATGGGAGGGGAGCTCTAGCTGAGTGGATTTTTCTCAGCACCTGGTCTGTTATACGACAGAGCAGTAAGAACATGAATCTAGGATCAGGTACATGCAGAACTACAATAGTGCCTCGGTTCTGGGACACAACTGCACTTGATGCAGCTGTGGCACAGGGGTCTAAGGTGTTGGAGTGTGCAAATCTCTCATGGAAAAAGGACCTGGATTTCAGGCTTAACTTAGTAGCTCTAGGGAAAGGGAGAAGGAGGGAGCAGCAGAGGCATGAGTTCTGGGATGACAGGGTGCAGTGGTGGCTTGGTCCCATGGTGCAGGGTACAGTAGCAGCACAGCATAGGGATAATAAGTCAAAGTCACAACTCTAGCCCCAGAGGTCAGTCATGGGACAGCAGAAGCATGACTCCAGTTGTGGTCTGTAAAAACCATCTTTCAGGACCCGGGGAACTGGGCTCAGAGCAGTGGCAGTATAGCTCTAGCAGTGAGGGTCAGAGCTGTGACCTGGGACTCCTGGGGTGGGGATCAGGGCAGCAACCCTGGCAACAATGGTTCAGAACCATTACCTGGAATGGGGGTGGGGTTCAGGGCAGTGGCAGCTTTCCCCCTTCAATGATAGGTCAGAACCACTACCTGGGATCTAGGGACGGTAATCAAGGCAGCAGTAACTCTAGTCCTATATATAGTTAACTGCTGTAGCATCCTGATCCCAGAAAGTGGGGCACATCAGTGACTTAGGCCCCTGTAAACATGTCTTAGTGCAGCAACATCTCCAGCCCTGAGGAATAGATGCATTAAGGTTGGGGGGTGGGGGGCCAGATAAACTTCGTGGCAGCTGTATCAGTTGGGATCAGTATTGAGGAAGACTGTGGAATACCTCTGTAGCAAGGGCTTCAGATGCCCACAGTGATGAGTCTTGCTAGGGTTCTCGTGCTCTCCTTTTACCGTGGGGTGAAATTCATATGAAGTGATTCCACCTGTTGCTGAGCTGCCCTTGACTGGGAGATAAGGGCAATGCTGATAATACGCTTCCTGTACTCTTTTTTGAGACCATCCTTGACCCTTGATCTCTGCAGGGCTTTTGCTGGGTTTTCTTTGTAGTCCAAAGTTTTCCCTGAGCTATATATTTTCTTCAGTTTGTAGTTATGTGTTTATTGTTTTTGTTGTTATTTTTTTGTGGGCATGATTAGCACTGGGATCTCCTAGCCCTCCATCTTGCTGACATCACCTGTCTAGAGTACAGTCCTTACTAAACAAATCTCATTTCTGTCCCAGAGCTGTATTCTGCTTGCTGAATTCTTTTTTTTTTTTTTTTTTTTTTTGCGGTACGCGGGCCTCTCACTGTTGTGGCCTCTCCCATTGCATAGCACAGGCTCCAGACGCGCAGGCTCAGTGGCCATGGCTCACGGGTCTAGCCGCTCTGTGCGGCATGTGGGATCTTCCTGGACCAGCGCACGAACCTGCGTCCCCTGCATCGGCAGGCGGACTCTCAACCACTGCGCCACCAAGGAAGCCCTGCTTGCTGAATTCTTATACCTAGTTATTTCCAAAGCAATAATTTGGTAACTGCTCTCAATTGTTGAAGGCTACATTTAAATATTCTCTCCCATCCTAACACACAAGCATTGAGATCTAGGAAATGATATGAATGAAATTTCTTTCCGAGAGTAACCCTGTGAAATAAATATATTAAAAATCTGAGTTTAAATATGCTTAAGTATCTTAGGGAGTGAAACATAGCTTTCAACCAAGAAAAGTGACCAAAATGACCAAAAACTTTAATAATGTATCTAAAGAAATATAAATTAGAAGTTGTATTTGGCAGGTGTTATTTAGCCACAAAGCACATACCAGAATAATTAAAATTATAATTTTGGCAGTGGTGGTCCAAGCAATGTTTCATAGGAAGCTATGTTAGCAAATATCAGTGGTCCTATTTGTGTGACTGTTCTTAAAAGTGAGATGGTTGAAAGAGGTTATAGCTAATAGATTTTAATGGATTTGATAAATGCCTGTATATATAGTCTCATGCTTTTTTGGATAGATGTCTAGGCTGAAAGTTGACTTGTATTGTGTTTAATTCTGGTCCATCTACTAGGCTTGATGAACAGCCATTTTTAGTTTTAGAAGATATTTATGGATCTCACCCTACTACTGGTTACTACATGCCACTTGATTTTGTCATAAGGGCATCTCAGACTCTGTCTGTATTTGAACTAACAATCATTTCTCTAAACATAATGCTGCTCCTCTGGTCTCTATCATAGATGCTGTTCCCCTAGGCACATATAGAGGATCATTCTTGACTCCTCCCATTAGCTTAACCTCTGCTTATGTAATCAATTTTAAAATCCATTTTACCTTCTAGACATTTCTTTAATCATCACTTTTTTCATGCATAATATTGCAACAGCTTTCTAATTGGTTTTCCTATTAGTTTTTGTCACTTTCAAATCCATTATCATTGTTTCCTACAATCTAAAATAAAGACTTGATTATTTTATTAATTTTCCTAAATCTACAAGTAACCACTTCATTACCTACAAAAAGACTACAACCTCTCTTGTGACTACCTTTTCACCTCCTCCCCCTGACCACCTTTCTAAACAGTAATATAGAAAGTTTCATGGTGTTGATTTTATATACAAATCCCCCCAAGGCCAGCTATCTGGTTCAAAAACTGTTTCCAGCTCTTATTGGCTCTGTGACAGCACATAATTTATAGATATATAAATAATATACATACACACATAAGAAAATCATTATATATGAGATATATATAATCAGTCTTATTGACTATAAAGTAGGATGAAAATACTCTCTAGTTCATATGGTGGTTGTAAGAATTAAATGAAGTACTATATAAAAATTTTTTGAAGCATTCAATAAATATTAACTATAGTATTTATTGATCAACTTGGATGTCCCAGTCACTGCCAATGAGGGTGACGTTATACCACATGAATCCATCTACCTGTCATGTTCCAAGACTATGGACTAGTTCCAAGGACTCATTGTTAAAGAACAGACATTTTTTAAGGGACAACAGAAATTCACACAGGCCAAATTTCAACAAGAGAAAACAAGGAACAGGTCCACTGATCTTCGCATTATCCCCCCAAGAATTATTCTAGCACCAAAGTTCTTCTGAGCCCTTAGTATAAAAATGTTCTACTCCTTTGGGACCACTCTTTTCTGTTATTCTTCTTTCTTATGAAACATGTGAGAAGATCTTTCCTGTGGAGGAATATTCCTGTGGAGGAATGTTTGGTGCCAGACCAAACTTTAAATTGGAGTTGCCAACTGTTTATAAAAAATTGTCTGGGGAGCTAATTTTCCCAGTCATCTGAAAACCTTGGTAGCTTATAGATCTATTTTGAGCAGATTGGCATGATATGACTCACCAGGATGTCACAGAGCTTTTTAACAGTACTTATAAAAGTAGGGAGAACAGCTGACTTTTGGCATAATCCAGGTGAAAGATGATAGTGATGTCTTGGATCATGACGGCAACAGTGGAATTGGTGAAAGGTGATCATATTATAGGTATATTGTGAATATAGAAATGACTGAAGTTTGTTGATAATGTGATGTGGGCCATGAAAGAAACAAGAGAACATAACATGACTACTGGCTTTGTGTTCTGATGAACTGGAAAAAAATGGACTCCCCCTGAATTGACATGGATTTCTTTCAGAGCGAGAAGTTGGAGAGGGATTGAACTTCAACACTGTTTTGATAGAGCTCTTCAATGTATTTATGCAATAAATCATATGATCCTTACAATGGTCCTGGGAAGAGACCTGCGATCACAGTATAGAAGGAATCATTATTGGTATATCTGTGTTAGTTACCATTGGTTATTATCAACTGTAAGTTTATCAAAATGATCATTGAGGTTGTTCAGTTTATTATTTCTAAGCCACCACATTGTAGAATATCCTTTGACTGATTAAGTACAATCATACTGATAGTGTAGCAGTTAACAGTGCTGATACTAGAGTCAGGATCTCAGCAATTAACTCCTGGTTCACTAAGTGCGAGACATTGAGCAAGTTATTGAGCAAATCTAGGTCTCATATTCCTCACTGGGGTAAGAAAAAAATTAAACTCTAATTTCCAGTATTAGGATAAAACAATATAATGCATATAACACCCTCAATATAGTACCTGGCACTAAGTACCCAATAAATATTAACTTTCAATTTATGAAATTTTACTATATTTTTCAAACTGTAACATAAATTCTTTCCTTCTTTTTATAGTAAATCACCATATTTTATTAAATCTAGTAAGTTTAATATTCTATGTTTTTCACATTAAAGATAACCTTGTGTTGGTTCTGTCATTTCAATAATTCTGCTCCTATTATTTTTTTCTTATCTACTTTAGACATGAAATTGTCAATAACTCAACAGCTACAAAGTCTATGTTAAAATGAAAACAAATGTATTTTTCAGCTTTATTGAGGTATAATTGGCAAATAAAATTTTTACATATTTCAGGTGTACAACTTAGTGGTTTGACAATGTACCCATAGTGAAGTAATCACCACAATCAAGCTAATAAACTTATCCATCACTTCACTTCACATACTTCACTTTTTTTTTTTTTTTGGTGGTGGTGAGAACACATAAAATCTATCCTTTAAGCAAATTTCAAGTATATAATACAGTATTGTTAACCACAGTCATATTGGTATGACTCCAGAACATTAGATCTCCAGAACTCATTCATCTGGCATAAATAAAAACTTTGTAGCCTTTGACAAACATTCCTCATTTCCCCCTCCCCCCTCCCCCCAGCAACCACCATTTTACTCTCTGCTTCTACCAGTTTGACTATTTATTTATTTTAAAATATTTATTTATTTATTTTTTGGTTGTGGTGGGTATTAGTTGCGGCAGGCAGGCTCCTTAGTTGCAGTTTGCCAGCTCCTTAGTTGTGGCATGCAAACTCTTAGTTGTGGCATGCAAACTCTTAATTGCCACATGCATGTGGGATCTAGTTCCCTGACCAGAGATCGAACCTGGGCCCCCTGCACTGGAGCATGGAGTCTTATCCACTGTGCCACCAGGGAAGTCCAGAGTTTAACTACTTTAGATTCCACTTATGAGATCATGCAGTATTTCTTCCTGTGTCTGGCCTATTTCACTTAGCATAATGTCCTCCAGGTTCATTCTTGTTATTGCAATAGTAGGATTTCATCCCTTTTTTATAAGAGTGAATATTATTTCCGTGGGTGTGTCCCACATATATTTATTTTATCCACTCATCTGTCAACAGATTTTGGGGTTGTTTCCATATCCTGGCTATTGTAAATAATGCTGCTGTGAATTGAGGAATGCAGATATTTCTTAGACATAGTGATTTCATTTCCTTTTGATATACACCTAGAAGTGGGATTTTTGGATCTTAAATAGTTATATTTTTAATTTTTTGAGGAACCCTCATACTGTTTTCCACATGTTTGTACCAATTTACATTCTTACCAAGAGTGTACAATGGTTCCCTTTTTTTCACAACCTTGCAACCTGCCATCTTTTGTCTTTTTTTGCAATAGACATTCTAATAGGTGTGAAGTGATACCACATTGTGGTTTGATTTGCATTTCCCTATTGATTAGTGATGTTTAACACCATTTAATTTAACTGTTTGCTATAGAATAGTATGAATTCCTCATATTTTGGGTGCTAATGCCTTATCAGATATATGAATTGCAATTTTTTCTCCCATTTGGTAGGTTGTCTTTTCATTTCATTGATAGTTTCCTTCATTGTGCAGAAACTTTTTGTTTGATGCAATCCCACTTGTCTATTTTTATTTTTGTTGTTTGTGCTTTTGGTGTCATATCCAAAAAATCTTGTCCAGGCCAATGTTGAGGAATTTCTGTTTTCTTTTTTTCTGAGTTTTTATTTTTTAATTAATTTTTATTGAAGTATAGTTGCTTTACAATATTGTGTTAGTTTCTACTATTCAGCAAAATGAATCAGTTATACATATACATATATCCCCTCTTTTTTGGATTTCCTTCCCATTTAGGTCACCACAGTGCATTAACTAGGGTTCCCTGTGCCATACAGTATGTTCTCATTAGTTGTCTATTTTATACATAGTATCAATAGTGTATATGTATCAATATCAATCTCCCAATTCCTCCCACCCCCCCTTCTTTGTATCCATACATTTGTTCTCTACATCTGTGTCTCTATTTATGTTTTGCAAATAAGATCATCTATACCATTTTTCTAGATTCCACATATATGCATTAATATATGGTATTTGTTTTTCTCTTTCTGACTTACTTCACTCTGTATGACAGTCTCTAGGTCCACCCACGTCTCTACAAATGACCAAATTTTGTTCCTTTTAATGGCTAGTAATATTCCATTGTATATGTACCACATCTTCTTTACCCATTCATCTGTCAATGGGCATTTAGGTTGTTTCCATGTCCTGCCTATTGTAAATAGTGCTGCAGTGAACATTGGGGTGCATGTGTCTTTTTGAATTATGGTTTTCTCAGGGTATATGCCCAGTAGTGGGATTTCTGGGTCATATGGTAGTTCTATTTTTAGCTTTTTAAGGAGCCTCCATACGGTTTTCCATAGTGGCTGTATCAATTTACATCCCCACCAACAGTGCAAAAGGGTTCCCTTTTCTCCACACCCTCTCCAGCATTCATTGTTTGTAGATTTTTTGATGATGGCCATTTGACTGGTGTGAGATAATACTTCATTGTAGTTTTGATTTGCATTTCTCTAATAATTAGTGATGTTGAGCAGAGGAACTTTCTGTTTTCTTATAGTAATTTTATGGTTTCACATCTTATGTTTAAGTCTTTCATCCATTTTGAGTTGATTTTTGTATATGTTGTAAGATAAGGGTCCAATTTCACTTTTCTGCATGCAGTTAACCAGTTTTCTCAGCACCATTTATTGAAGAGATGATCCTTTCCCCATTGTCTGTTCTTGACACCCTTGTTGAAGATCAGTTGACAACAAAAGCATGGATTTATCTGGGCTCTCTATTCTGCTCCATTTGGTTGTATGTCTTTTTAATGCCTGTACCATATGGTTTTGATGACTATAGCTTCATATTATCATTTGAAACCACGAAGTATGATGTTACCAGCTTTGTTGTTCTTGCTCAAGATTGCTTTGGTTATTTGGAGTACTTTATGGTTCCATATGAATTTCAGGATTTTTTAAAAATTTCTGTAAAGAATGTGCTTGAGATTTTGATATTGACTGTATTACACCTATGGATCATTTTGGGTAGTATGGACATTTAACAGTTGCCTAGTTGCTTGTTTATTTTGGCTCTAATCTTTATTATTTCTTCCCTTCTGTTAACTTTGGATTTTGTTCTTTGTTTTTTTTACTTCCTTAAATTGTAAAGTTAGGTTGTTTGAGATCTTTCCCTTTTTATAATATGGATTTTTAACACTATAATTTCCTCTTAGTAATGCTTTTGCTGCACCTCATAAGTTATGATTAACTATATTTTCATGTTCATTTATCTCTAGGTATTTAAAAAATTTATTTCCTCTTTTACCCAATGGTTGTGCATGATGTGTTTTTTCCACATTTTTGTGAATTTTCCTGTTTCCTTTCTGTTATTGATTTATCATTTCATTCCATTTTAATCTGAAAGATACTTGTTATTATTTCATTCTTAAATTTGTTAAGACTTATTTTATGATCTAACATGCGATCTATCTTGTAGAATATTCTGTGTGCTTGGGGAGAAAGTGTATTTTGCAGATTTGGGTGGAAAGTTCTGTATGTATCTGTTAGGCCCATTTTTTTTCTATAGTGTTGCTCAGGTCAGTTGCTTCCTTATTGATTTTCTGGCTGGATATTCTATCCATTATTGAAAGTAGGATATTGAAGTCTCCTACTATAGCTGTATTGTTGTCAATTTCTCTCTTCAGATATGTCAATATTTGGTATATGTTTTTGTGTGCTCTGAAGTTGGATATGTATATGTTTACAATTGTTAGGACTTTATGTAGTGACATTCTTCTAAAATGCTATTTTTCTTCTAGAAGCACATTCTTCTCTAGTGACAGTTTTTGACTTAAAGCCTATTGTTTCTGGTATAGGTGTAGCCATCCCTACCCTTTTGGTTACCATATGCCTGAAATATATTTTTACATATCTTCACTGTGTGTATTCATATGTAAACTTAGTCTCTTGTAGACAACATATCACTGGATCTTGTCTTTTAATTCATTCAGTCATTCTATGCTTTTTGATTAAGTAGTTTAATCCATTTATGATTAAGGTAACTATTGCTAAGAACTTACAATTGCAATTTTCTTTTTTCTCCTTTGTAGTTCTTTTGCTCTCTTCCATTTTTGTTGTCTTTTGTTATTTGATGTTTTCTTGGTAAGGATTTGGTTTCATTTCTGTACTGTTCATGTATCTACTAGAGGTTTCTTCTTTGTATAGACCATGAAGCTTGTATAAATCTTTGTTGTTATGATTGTCAATTTCAATTTGATAAGAATTTAAGTTTAATTGCATAGAAAAACTCTACACTGTTGCCCTCGCCACACATGTACTTTCTTTTCTAAAAGTCAGAGCTTATTTCATTTAATATTGTGAATCTGCTATATATTTTTGTGCTTGTGGTTATTATTACTATTTTTAACTTTTATATTTATTAGGGTTATGGGTAATCTGCACACCACCATTACAGTCTTACTTTACTCTGTATTTTACTATATATTTAACATTACCAGTGAGATTTATATTTTCACATGCTTTTAAGTTGCTGTTTAGCATATTTTTAATTCTATTTGAAGAATTTCCTTAAGCATTTCATTTAAGGCAGGTCTGGTGGTGACAAATTCCCTCAGATTTTGTTTGTCTAGGAAAGCATTATATCCCTTCACTGTTAAAGATAGTTTTGTAGGTTATAGTATTCCTGGTTGGCAGATTTTTTTTTCTTTGAATATATTTTTCTACTCTCTCCTGGCCTGCAAATGTAATGTTGAGAAAACTACTGATAAACTTATGTAGTTTTCCTTGTTTGTGATGAATTGCTTTTCTGTTGCTCCTTTCAAAATTTTTATCCTTGACTTTTGACAAAGTAATTATAATATTTTGGTGCAGAACTCTATGTTCAACCT
The DNA here is from genome assembly GCF_964165515.1 of Mesoplodon bidens. Classification (NCBI taxonomy): domain Eukaryota; kingdom Metazoa; phylum Chordata; class Mammalia; order Artiodactyla; family Ziphiidae; genus Mesoplodon; species Mesoplodon bidens. The sequence goes on along the minus strand of NC_138173.1, from coordinate 52,844,190 downwards.
TTTATGGCAACTTTTGGATATTTAAGACTGGATATCTATTTCCCTCCCACAATTTGGATAGTTCTCTGTTATTTATTTAAATAAGCTTTCTGTCCCTTTCTTTCTCTTTCTGGAATGTCCATACTGCAACATGGCTTGCTTAAAAGTATCCCATGTATCTGTAGGCTGCCTTCACTCTTTCTTCTTTTTTCTCCTCTGAGTAATTTCAAGTCACCTATCTTCTGATTTGTTTGTCTGCTTAATCAAGTCAGTTGCTGAAGCTCTCTTATATCTTTTTTATTCAGTCATTGTATTCTTTACCTCCAGAATTCATTTAGTTCTTCTTATGTTCTCTCTTTTTTAAAATTCTCATTCATTCTTGTATTAATTTTTCAAAATAAGAAAATTATCTGTGTTTCCTTAAACATTGTTGAACTTCTTTAGAACAATTATTTTGAATTATTTATCAGGCAATTAATGGATCAATATTTATGGTAGATTACTGAAAGTAATCTGCCTTTGCTTTTGTAATGTTTCCTGATTTTTATGTTCTATTTTTGTGCTGCTGTGTGAGCATTTAAAACAGCAGTCATCTCTGCCAAACCTCATAGACTGGCTTCAGTAAGGGAAGATTTTCATTTGGGGATAAAGGGAGCATGATGGTACTAACTGTGGGGAAGAGGCAGGAGCACAAATGTTCACAGTAACACTGGGTGTAGTGACATGAGATTTGCCAAGTATAGGAGTGTATGGTGGCTCCAGATCCAGATATGCATGGTGACGTGGTGACTCCAGGAGCTGGGGTGTGCAGTATTAGCAACTGTGTGAGTCCCTTAGCAGAGAAAGGTATGAGAGGTCAGCAGTGGCATCAAAGCTTAAGAGGTCTGCAGGACTATTTAAAAATTCTAACATTCATTCATTGGCATCCCAGGAAAGGACACACATGACAGGGCTGAAAAAGTATTCAAAAAAATAATAACTGGAATTTCCCACATTTGTCAAATTATAGATATCTAGAGATTCAAAAATCAAAGAAAACTCAAAATGTATACCCAAAGAAATCCACATCAAGACACATCATAATCAAACTTCTGAAAACTAAGCAAAAGAAAAAATCTTTAAAAAAGTGTGAGCAGAAATTTCCCATGAGGAAAAACAATTTTAATGACAGCAGATTTCTCATCAGAAACCATGGAGGCCAGAAAAAGGTGACAGAACACTTTTCAGGTGCTAAAAGAAATGTCATGCCGCAATCTTATACCCAATGAAAACCTTCTTCAGAAATGAAGATGAAAATTAGACATTCTAAGATGAAGGAAAACTAAGAGAATTTGTCTTCATTTGACTTACCCCCCCAAAAAAATGGCTAAAGGAATTTCTTTAGAGGAATTAATAGGAAGGTTGAAAATTTGTTCTCTTAGTTCTACTGGTAAAAAAAAAAAAAAAAAAAAAAACACATGTCAGAGACAGAAAAAGAGAAATGCAGACATCCTAAAGGATGTCTTTCAAAATTCTAAAAGTGGTTTTTCCTAAGCTGTTATAATTGCTGTTTTTGATTGTTTTAAATTTTACTTATTTCACTTTTCTGTTTTCCTATAGAATATTTTCAAGGAATGTGCATTAGTTTTACAATCAGGCAAAATAGTAAAGCTCTTTCATTTTGAAAAACAAAAGTATCTTGATAACACTAACAGCATTATTACATCTGATTCAAACACTGAAAACTTCGGGAATATTTTAAACCATTCCATCACACTAGTGATTTCTGAGAAGCAAAGGAGACAGAGTGCAAAATAGAAAAGGAAAATTAAGACATGATCACACTGCAAACAATATACATTGAATCCTTGTGCTCTATACACAATTCATGTATACAATGTACTGAAAGGGACCAAAAAATGCACATATTTGTTACAGAAATAATTTTGCCTTCAGCGACTAGTGTGTGTGTGTGTGTGTGTGTGTGTGTAAAATTGGGGATTTAGCTGTAAAAATCTAAACACAATTTCTTTTATAATGATACCTTAAAGGGGAAGAATCAATGCAATACAAAAGATAGTTGGATTCATAAAACAAGGGATAGTTGTTTGTTCCGTAGATAGGCACAACTATAAAGACTGGTTTGCCCAATTGATTTGCAGGTTTTGGAGTTTTGTAGTTGTAATGCTGTGTTTCATAGTAGAAAACCTAACAGTTTGCAATCAAAGATTCATCAGTTTAAAACCATATTTTTCTATTATACCATCTATACACTTTTGGGAAATGTACTCCATCTTAAATATCAATTTTCCTTATCTCAATACCATGATCATAAGACCTTCCTTACAGGGTTGAAGTTAGCTTAAAATATATCTATGTACTAAAATACTTAGTTTTTAAAAAATTGTTCTTTTAGTTATGTCCATGTTTATTCTAATAAAAATTATAAATTCCAAAATGTAATACAGGTGAATTTAGAATATAATTTTTAAAACTTGTAATAATAAACATAGAAATTTATCTTATTGAGGGCAGGCAAAATTTCTTATTGATAATTTTGCCTGAAGAACCCTAAAAATACTTGATAAAGACTCACATATTCATTAAATATATATTAAAAAGTTAAAAGCACCTCTGTGACTTAGCCTAATTCAAACTGTGATAGGATATGCCCTTCTACTTTTCAATTGAAAACAAATACTATACAAAACCAATACAGATGAAACATGGGCAGATATACCAGTGATTAAAGAAATACACACACACACACTTGCATTATGGTAAGTTTTATCTGTTTATCTAATCTATTTCTAATATGAGTCTCTATGAAAATACTCTTTTGTTGTCATTATAAATATATAAATAACATTATTAAAATCTGTTAAAGATTTATATAAAAAAATTTTAAAGAGCTGTTCAGAGAACATTATCTCCCATTGCTACTTGTAGAGTTGAATCCAAATAGTATAAAACAGAAACTCAAGTCACATTTTATATACACCTGAGAATTTTATGCATTAGAGCTTAGTTATTTCAGGCTGTGACAAAGCCATACTATTTGGTTTATACTTTGGCTCCAATGTTTACCAGGTATGTTACCTTGCTCAATATCTCCAAGATTCTCTTTTTCCATTTATATAATGTGACTGCTAATATTAGCTATTTCTACTAAATTAGCTACTTGACACTTAGTAGGCCTTCAATAAATATATTTTATTAGTATGATCATCAGTATCATTTACTACTTAGGCATGATATTCAATCAAGTAAGTGAGTAAAATTATGCTAATATTGAGAAATTTTCATTCTTTAGAACAACACTGACCTGCTTCTTAAAAGTACATTTTTCCTTCAGTAATATCACAGACCATATTACTCATTGTTTTTGTTATTATTAGCTCTGGTACTGTTTTTATACATCATTGTAAGTCTAAAATCTATTATGTCATCTGTCATCCCCAGATCTTTAGAAATCACATTTTTAATAATTATTTTGTTTATATTTTGCTTATTTCTCTGCTGATCCCAAACTAATCTTAATTCATTTGGTAATAAAGCTTGACCAGAACTGGTATTAGGCTCTTTAAAGTCTTTTTATTTATTTATTTAGTTAGTTATTTATCTATCTATCTATCTATTTATTTATTTATTTATTGCAGTACACGGGTCTCTCACTGTGGTGGCCTCTCCCATTGTGGAGCACAGGCTCTGGACGCGCAGGCTCAGAGGCCATGGCTCATGGTCCCAGCCACTCTGTGGCATGTGGGATCCTCCCAGACCGGGGCATGAACCTGTGTCAGCTGCATCGGCAGGCAGACTCTCAACCACTGAGCCACCAGGGAAGCCCTAAAGCCTTTATTTATTTATCCCACATATTTGGAATAGTTTTGGTTCATTTGGCTCCAAGGTTTCAGAAAATGGATTATAGACATTTAATTTTCATGAAATTATTTTAATATAAGTGCACATTTATTATAATTTGTAAATAGTATATGTAAATAGTAAATAAAGAGAGTCATTGGCACAATAAATAAATCTAATACAGCCAATCAATTTTCAAGGACTGTAGCAATCATATTAAATGATAATACATTTTATATTGCAATGAATAGTTCTGGCCCAAAGTTAACTTTATTCCAAATCATTCCTACTTAGTTTTTTTATATTTCTTTTTTAAACTTTATATTGGAATATATTTGATTTACAGTGTTGTTAGCTTCAGGTGTACAGGAAAATGATTTATTTATACATATACATATATCTATTCTTTTTCAGATTCTTTTCCCACATAGGTTATTACAGTGTACTGAGTTCCCTGTGCTCTACAGTAGGTCCTTATTAGTAATCTATTTTATGTATAGTAATGTGTATATGTTAATCCCGACCTCCTAATTTATCCCTCCCCTATACCTTTCCTCTTTGGTAACCATAAATTTGCTTTCTAAGTCTGTAAGTCTGTTTCTTACAGACTTTGTAAATAAATTCATTTGTACCTTTTTTTAGGTTCCACACATAAGTAGTATCATATGATATTTGTCTCTCTCTGACTTACTTCACTCAGTATGATAATCTCTAGATCCATCCATGTTGCTGCAAATGGCATTATTTCATTCTTTTTCATGGCTGGATAATATTCCATGGTATGTATGTACCACATCTTCTTTATCCATTCATCTGCTGATGGACATTTAGGTTGTTTCCATGTCCTGGCTATTGTAAATAGTGCTGCAGCAAACATTGGGGTGCATGTATCTTTTCAAAGTATGGTTTTCTCCAGATATATGCTCAGGAGTGGGATTGTTGGATCATATGGAAGCTCTATTTTTAGCTTCTTAAGGAACCTCCATACTGCTCTCCATAGTGGCTGTACCAATTTACATTCCCACCAACAGTGTAGGAGGGTTCCCTTTTCTCCACACCCTCTCTGGCATTTATTGTTTGTAGATTTTTTGTGATGGTCACTCTGACCGGTATGAGGTGATACCTCACTGTAGTTTCGATTTGCAATTCTCTAATAATTAGTGATGTTGAGCAGCTCTTCATGTGCTTTTTGGCCATCTGTATGTCGTCTTTGGAGAAATGTCCACTTAGGTCTTCTGCCCATTTTTTTTATTGGGTTGTTTTTTTGCTATTGAGCTGCATGAGCTCTTCACATATTTTAGAGATTAATCCCTTGTTGGTTACATCATTTGCAAATATTTTCTCCCATTTTGTAGGTTGTCTTTTTGTTTATGGTTTCCTTTGCTGTGCAAAAGCTTATACGTTTGATTAGGTCCCATTTGTTTATTTTTGCTTTTTAGTACTCTAAGAGGTAGATCAAAAAAGATATTGCTGTGGTTTTGTCAAAAAGTGTTCTGCCTATGTTTTCCTCTAAGAGTTTTATAGTGTCCAGTCTTACATTGAGGTCTTTAATCCATTTTGAATTTGTTTTTGTGTATGGTGTTATAGAATGTAATAATTTCATTCTTTTACATGTAGCTGTCCAGTGTTCCTAGCACCATTTATTGAAGAGACTGTCTTTTCTCTATTGTATATTCTTGCCTCCTTTGTCATAGATTAATTGACCATAGGTGTGTGGGTTTATTTGTGAGCTATCCTGTTCCATTGATCTATATTTCTGTTTTTGTGCATGTACCATACTGTTTTTATGACTATAGCTTTGTAATATAGTCTGAAGTCGGGGAGCCTGATTCTTCCAGCTCCATTTTTCTTTCTCTGGTGGGCAGCGCCGTGTTAAGGAGTGTGTTTATAGGTGACTGTGGGCTCAGAAAGACTTTAAACAGCCTGTCCGCTGATGGGTTGGGCTGTGTTCCCATGCCTGGAGACTTCGGCTGTTGGGGCCTGGTCTTGGAGTCAAAGGCAGCCTCCAGGTCAGATCACATTAATGAGTGCCCCCCAGTAACTGTCACCAATGTCCTTGTCCCCACAGTGAGCCACAGCAGCCACCTGCCTCTCCAGGAGCCCTCCCAAGACCAGCAGGTAGGTCTGGCCCAGGCTCCTATGAAGTCACTGGTTTTTCCCGTGGGTCCCTGGTGCACATGAAATCTTGTGTGTGCCCTCTAAGAGTGGTGTGTCTGTTTCCCCCAGTCCTGTGGAGTTCCTGCTATCAAGCAGTGCTGACCTTCAAAGCCAAATGCTTTGGGGGCTCCTCCTCCCCCTGATGTCAGACCCCCAGACAGAGAAGCCTGACATGGGGCTCAGAACTCTCACTTCAATAGGAGAACCTCTGCAATATAATTATTTTCCAGTTTGTGGGTTGCCCACACAAATGAGTATGGGATTTGATCATATTGTGAATGCGCCCCTCCTACCATCTCATTGTGGCTTCTTCTTTGTCTTTGTAAGTGGAATATCTGTTTTGGTAAGTTCCAGACCTTTTTTGTTGATGGTTGTTCAGCAGTGAGTTGCAATTTTGGTGTTTTTGTGAGAGGAGTTATGCTCAGGTCCTTTTATTCCACCGTCTTGTCCAGGGAATCCCAACACTTCCTGCTTATTTTTGAACTATCACTTCTAAAATAACACTATAAACTGAGAAAATATATTTAATTCACACACATGTAAAGTAACTCTCTCTTACTAATCATGTTTAGTCTATTAGACTTATGGTCTAATAGAAATGGCATATGGAGGCAAAGGCCTTGTTTACAGGACTATATCTGTGTAAATTTATTTAACTGCTCTAAACCTTATTTTCCTTTTCTATACAATGGGGGACATTAAGAATCATAATACCTTCCTTTTCAGCATTAGGTAGTGTGTTGTTTGCTTGTGTGTCTGTATTCACATGTGTAAATGTACTTCCTAAAATTCATGAATAGCACCCGTATTGTAAAATTCACTCTGGGAACGCTTTATATGAATGTTACAGTTTCAACATATCACTTACACCAAATAAGAACATTGCTCACCATCCAGCTCTACAAGGATTAGGTCATTAGCTACTTTAGTTAACCTCCAACACACCCTGAGAATTTAGGGTGGAGATCAAGAATGAGGCACTCCATGCTCTGGGAAGCACTGGCAGAACAAGCCTTCAGAGAGTTACATGTTTTCAAGAGAAAATTTTATGAACCCAATATCTTGCATCTTCTCATACCTAGAAAAGCACTAAAATTATTAACATCAACAAAGATATCTGCTCTTCATGACTAACATCAACTGTCTACAGAAATGTGTGCTTGATTGCATGTAGCTTCTTTACCAAAATCACATATATACTGACCCCTGCCCCATGTCTTCAGAGCAGTTCCTCAAAGCTGAGAGGCTGTCTCCAGCTACAGTCCTCAGTAAGCCCCAAATCACAGCTCTCATGTCATGGGTTTTTTTTTTTTTCAGTCAACACAGTATGAAAGGTGGAAATTTATAAAAAAAAATTTAGAATCTGATACTAACTTGAATAAATATCTAGTTTATACAACTTTTTGAATAATGATAAGCAATTGTTATACCACTTCCATTTTATATTAAATAAGAACTTTGCATTCTCACAATTTGGTCTAGTTCTTATTGACACAAAATTTGTGAGAAGCATCTGCATAATAACGGGTATAGCAACCCAAACAACACAGAAAGTATTTATTGACAAGGAAATATTGACAGAGAAAGAGTCTATCTGAAAGTATGTGAAAAAGTAAGAATGCATACTACATAATGATGTAAGACGAAATGTGTTTGAAATGTGGGGAAGAAAAAAGAGAAATGAAAGAAAATAAACACTGAAGTTAAGCAAGAAAATATGCAGTAAGGAAATAATTAGAATAAAGGCAGATACATCAGGGCAAAGGGGTCTGAGTTTATGTTTCTTTCAGTCAGTTATTCTTGAGTTTTCTTTTTAATGAGTATTTCTGGAACAGATTCAGCAGAGGACTATGGCTGATATTCTGATGGAATGTTGAATTAGATTGATTTCTCCATATTCATATTAACATATGTATCTCTGGCCTCTGTTTTACTTAGAGAACTTGATTTTTTTAAACTTATTTTCTCTTTTTCCTTTTCCTATAATTATGGTGTTCTCCTCCAGAACCCTCAATTCAAATCCATTTGTGGGCAAAACAAACAGTGCTTAAGACAGTAGTTAATTCAATCCCACTATGATTCAGGAAGCAGCTTATACGCCTACACTGCATTATAGTATGAGTAACAATCCCTTCCCTAAACATAAGGTGTAATTTAAATATATATTATATTCCTGTTTCTAAAAAAACTATGACAAAGATCCAATATTTTATTTTAGGAAACTCATTATGTAAGTAGGTATTCTTAACATTTTTATCTGACAGCATTTTTTTAACATATACCTTATTAATTATATCCAGATTTTGTTCATATAGGCTTTCTTCAATCTACTGTATTTAACTACTAAACCACAGCATATTTTCACTCTATAGCCACTGTCCTGCCTGTTTTTATTTTTAATTTATATCAAAGGAGGAGAACATTTTATAAATTTTAAGGTTGTGTGTGTGTAATGGCTAACTATGAATTTTGGGGTCATGTCAACTGGTCTTACAGGAGTTTAAGGAGGTTTTTTTCTTAGTTTAACAAAAATGGTGAGTCTTTCCTAAATTAATAAAATGAAGCAATACAAAAGGACTAGAAAGAAAAATCACCCACTTTCACTACCCTGAATAAGAAAATTGCGTTCAGTCAGTTTTTAAAGGACTTTTCCTATAAATTATATTCACATATCTTCAAAACGCCTACTCCTACTTTTCACCTACATTGTTCCGTGGTTGTTAATACTAGTTATGAATGGTAGTGAATAATTACATTTCAAAGTCTTACTGAATAATATGTTTGAATAGATTGTGTGTTCTGTCAGGGATAAAAGCTACTAGTTTTTATAGCGTCTGACTAAAGAAGAGAATTTTAGTCTTGTCAGTTCAAGATTACAGAGACACAAGGTTTATCAGAATTAAGAATCTATGAAATCTGCTTCCTGACGAGATGTTGTGGAGATGGTGGAAACAAGCTACATCAGTTCCAGATCCTAAGACTCCTTTGAGACCACCATTAAGTTAACATAACTATTGTGCTCACTGGGTCCCCTGAGAGGCAGAAACTGAGGTGGAGATAGTTAGGAGTGCAAGAGGTTTATTGAGGAGTAGTGCCCATGAAAGATAGATAAAAAGGAGATGATTAGCAGGATTCAGCAGGGAAAGTTACTGGACTGTGCTGCAGAGCTGACACATCTGCAGCAGGAAGGAAAAGGGAGAGCAGCAGGATTAGACATGGAGAGGCTTAGATCATAATGCAGATATGACAATTCTCAGCTACATCATGAGAGCTTCACAGCAAAGACTGCCCATTACAGGAGTCCCACAACTGGCAAAAATGTCCAAGTTCTAGTACCGCTAACAGCCTGAGTAATTGGCTGATCTGTCCAGCTCACCGGTGATTTCTTTCTTGACTGAAGATCTGAGCAACACACTTCCATGTGTGGTAAAGTCTATTCCTTGTACCTTATCCATTTTGGCAGGGGCCTTCCCAAGGTTCCAATGGACGCCTCTGAGGGAAGACTTAAAAGAAGGAAGAGACTGAGATAAACCATTGATACAACACTCATCACTACAGTGAGACCTGGTATGTAACTGATACACATCATCTCCCTTCTCCACTAACCATTCTAATTTCTCACTGCCCTTTGTTATAACCTCCACGGTTTCAGGGATTACCTGATGGTGTCACTCAAATCCTCATTCTTAAGAGTTCTGAGCTTCTACTAATCATTCCCTTGTCAGACTAGGGTTACTGGACTTATCCTTTGTATTCACAGTTGGGAAGGGAAATAAGAGTAGGTTACCAAGGGGAGCACCTGAGCTCCATACATGGTCCTCCTTCTCTCAATTGTTTAACAGCAGTCCCATCTCCTTCTGCTGATCAGAGTCAATTATTCCTGCTTACATGGTGACTCCTCTTCTTGTCTGTAGAGCCCTAGAAGAAAGAAGTCAAAAGTGTCCAGGCAATAGCCATAGCTTGTAACTCATTGGAGTCCTTGTATGCTGCTTGGCAAGAGAAGGTTCCATTTTGGGACTAGGACCACTAACCCTGCAGATCCCAGAGATGTGAGGATGGGAAGAATAAGCCACCCAGTGGGTCATGGAGAATAATTGGTAAGTGGGACACTCATTCTTCCACCCCCTGGTCTCAGACCTGTGTGTTCTTCCTACTAGGTGCACAAGGCCATATAGAGTTCTTTGATTCTGTGTGTATACCTTATCTTAGAGGATACTGCCACTAAGAAGGCACTGCAGCTGCACTTGTCGTAGGCCCTTCCAATGTTCTCTTAGGCCAGTTGCTTCTGGATGGTACATTATATGATAAATCCATTAATTCCATGGTCATAGGTCCTATAATTCTTTTGCTATAAAGTGGGATCCCTGGCCAGATGCTATATTTTGTGCATTTCTGTCACTCTGGGTCCTCATGATCTCATTGCTATCAATGAGCCAGGCTCATGAATAGCCTTTCTTATCATCGGCCCTGACCTGTAGAGGAGAGCCACGATGGAACTTCTTAGTGTCCCTCTCACCAGCATACACCTGACAGTCTTCCTATACAACATGATACACTAGTGAAACTTTTGGCCTCACACACAGTACAGCCATTCCATCATGCCCAATTCTCTGAGCCTTTTAATCCCTTCTTTTATCATTTGTGTTGGCAATTCTGGCATTTCATGTTCACTCAGGATAGCCTTCACTTACTAGAAGTAACTTCTAGTAAAAAGAGTGTGTTTATGCCCTAGGATACTTGTCAGGATGTTGAACTCTGTGTCTCAAGTATGTGAGCTCAAGTCAATAATCTCTCCCTTATCTAGTCCTATGTTCCATCCTCCTCAATTAGATACCCTCAAAATCTAGTCCCAAAGGTACTCCTTCAAACTTCAGCTACTGTGAGCTAATTCCTGTAGGTCCCTGGGGTGCAATAGTTTCCTTCTTTATCAGACCCAGATGGTTCTGGTTGGACCTGAATCACTGAAATGACCAGGACATTCCCCATCCACCAAAACATTCTCTTGTCTTTAAATAACTACCAAAATAACTACCAGTGAGAATTATAGCAATTGAGGCAACACTTTGTGCTAGGTATCATCCATATCTCATTAACTCCCTATAATGTGGTCCTTGGTGTCAGTAAAGTGACGTAGTCCCCAAACCTTACTCTGAGTCTGCTGAGTCAGATCCTCCGAAAAGCAGATACTGATACAAAATTATGAATGGAAGTGGCCTATTGCAGGTTTATGCCTATAAAAGAAAAAAGGAGGATGAAACAGGATTGGTAAGAGAGAACCTCAGATTTTGATACAAATGTGTCTTGGCCAGCCCAATGGAGAGCTCTAAAGCAAAGATTAATTGGTAAAGGAGCTGCATAGGAGACAGAAAAGGCCAGGTCCTAGTAATCCTCTTGTGTTGTTTAATCATTGGCTGGGGTTGTCAGGGAATAACACCACCTCAGATGGAAAACCATGCAAGAAAATGGGTATATGCTATAGCCTTTTAAGGTGTTTGTTAGGAGTTCTAAGAAGTTTCTTGGCCTTGTTGTTGAGAGCAATCAGGCAGGAGGGCAATAGGGACCTTATACAGTGGCCCCTGAAATAATTAATAACTGGAGGCGGTCAGCTAACTGTAGTCCTTGAGCTAGAATATGATGGAATATCTGAGCAGTGCATACCTCCTTGGCTGGCACATCCATGGTCCTGAACAAAATGGCTGAAATTATTTATTGTGTATGTGGAACACAATTAAGTTATTTGGTACATATTTTATACTTTGCAATGACATTTGCAATCCAAGCTAGAAAAATCCATTAAGAAGTATAATTCTATGATTGTGAATGTCTTTTATACTTATTCTTGTTCTTTGTGATTTATTTATAGTTAAATAATTACCACTTTTAATGAATTTAATTTAAACAATCCTCACAAGACAAGGAAACACCAGTGGTAGTTGCTAACATATGGCAAAAACAGCAAAACTGGGCCTGCATATATTTCAATGTGGTTTTCTAATATGTTAGAAGCATTTCTGTATGTGTATAGAGCAATGATCCTATTTAAAAATGTTTTTCTGTATCTTCTATTAGATTGAGACTGATTATAAACATGAAATAGAGAACTCATAGCTTGCAAATTGTACTAAACATAACATATTACCAAAAGCAAGCAAGCACTGATAATAATAACTTCTAAGTTCATTTTAGCAAGCACTTTTCCAGCCTTTTATGAAATAGGCAGAGTGCTAGGATTGAATAGTCAAATGAAATAACTGCCTTCAATGAGGTTTCATTCTAAGTCTGGTGAGAAAGATAATGATGCTGTGGGGCTTCTCTTAAAAGCTTAACAAAGGATGCAGGCTCTGAGATGAGACAGGATAAATGCATCAAATTTCAATAATATAAAGTTAGGAATCATGTTTAGAGGAGGAGATGACAAGGACAATATACCAAAACTGCAAAACCAAAAATTCATAGTAAATACAAAAAAATCCTTATTTTCTTAGATTCTAAAAAGATTTGATGTATAAAATGCAATTAAGACTTACCTAAGGTTAGAGCATTGGATGATTGATAGGTTAAGCATTTTTCCACAGGGCACATTTGAAATCATATATCCTTTTTACAAATCCATAATCCAAGGTTGAACCTATTTTAAAATGTTTTGAAAGGAAAAGCATTTAAATTCTTTTAAATCCAAGTTGTATCACTATCTGTGTGAAGGGTTTAGCTCTATATAAGTATAATCAACACATTCTGGACAGATAAAGAACTACTATGTCCCTTCGCCTGGACAGTGTAGCATCATTTAACAGAATAAATGCTAGATCTTGGAACTTAATGAGAGGAGAGATCTAGGAGTAGATAATAAAACTAAGAGAATATTATTCATTTAAAGTTGGAATTCAAAAACAATGAGACAAGTTGTGTTTGTGCCAGAAAAAGACACACACAACTAGGAACCACTAAGAAGAATTGAATGAATTCTGAGTACAAGAAAGTTACTAACAAAATATTTAATACTTTAATTATATATAGCAAAATTCTGTATCTTAATAATTTCAAAATACAGTTTCAAAAAAACTTTAAATTTCTGCTTTATTACAATAAATTAGAAGTAATGAAAGGGTTTGGGTAGTTTAAGATGGGAAGAAGATAGCACAAAAGCCAGAGACTGATGTTCATAAGTGTGTTAGTGGTAAGGTAAAACTTAATTGTAGAATTTTGCAATTCTTTACCATTGCTCCAAAGAAAGTACTTTATTGCTTTATAAATAGTTATTATTACTTTCTTCATTTATTCACTTCCACTGCAGATACCTGCAACTTTGGTCACCTAGGATCTCTATGGTCTGTACCAACAGCAACCTCAAATGAAGGAATTAAGAGACTATGCCACTGCACCCTCTTCAGAACCAGAAAGAATGCACCTTTCAAGCCAGTACCCTTGCAGCCATCTGCAGATGAAAATCATTCTTTCCACATTGAAGCCAGTCTGAAAAGGCTAGAAGATGTGACTGCTTCCTCAATAATGCAGATATCAATGCAAAGCCAATAGAAACACAATAAATCAAGAAAACAAAGAAACACCATGATTTTATGTAACTGACCCCAAAGAATGGAGAACTACAAGTTACCTGAAAAAGAATTCACAAAAATTTTAAGGAAGCTCAGCGAGATTCAAGAGAACACAGATAGGCAACACAATGAATTCAGGAAAATAATACATTAAAAAAAAGAGATAGAAATCATAAAGTAGAAACAGAAATTCTGGAGCAGAAGAACACAGTAAATGAAATGAAAAATGCAGTAAAGAGCTTTAACAGCTGACTTCATCAAGCAGAAGAAAAAATCTGCAAATTTGAAAACAGATCTCAAAAATGAAAAAGAAAGAATAAAGATTATGTACAGTATGTACAGGAGACCAGCAAATGCACACATTGTGGGAATAGACAGAGGAAAGAAAGAGAAAGGGACAGAAAGCTAATTTTTTTTTTAAATGGCTAAAAACTTTCAAGTCTGGAAAGAGATGTAGACATTCAGGTACATGAAGCTCAAAAGTCCCCAGACAGACTAAGCTGATAGAGATCTTCACCAAGATACCTTCTAATCAGAGCTTCTAATCAGAGAATATTGAAATCAGCAAGTGGAACAACTCTCATCACATGTGAGGGAAACTTCATAAGACTATCAGCAGACTTCTCAGCAGAAACCTTGTCAGGTCAGGCAAGGGTAGGATGTTATATTCAGAATGCTGAAAGAAAAAAGACCTGACAACTAAAAATTCTTTACCTAGCAAAGTGTCCTTCAGAAATAAAAACAAGATAATGACTTTCCCAGACAAACAAAAGCTGAGGGAGTTCCTTACCATGAGACTGGCCTTACAGGAAATGCTGAAAAGAGTTCCTCAAGCTGAAGTGAAGGACATTAATAAGAAATAAGAAAACATATGAAAGTCTAAAATTACTGATAAGGGTAAACATATAGTCAAATTCACAATAATATTGTAATGGTGGTGTGCAAGACAAAAAAGGTAAAGAGAAATATCAAAACATGCCCCTACAAAAATAAATTCACAAAGTAAGAGAGCAACAGAGGAAGAAAAACAAAAGAACTACAAAACAATTAGAAAAGAATTAATAAAATTTCATAGTAAGTACTTATCTATCAATAATTACTCCAGGGCTTCCCTGGTGGTGCAGTGGTTGAGAGTTCACCTGTCGATGCAGGGGACACAGGTTTGTGCCCCAGTCCAGGAAGATCCCACATGCCACGGAGCGGCTAGGCCTGTGAGCCATGGCTGCTGAGCCTGCGCATCTGGAGCCTGTGCTCTGCAACAGGAGAGGCCACAACAGTGAGAGGCCTGCATACTGCAACAACAACAACAACAAAAATTACTCCAAATGTAAATGAATTGAATTAAACTATTCCATGAAAAGATAAAAGTTTTTTTCTTAAAAGACTAACTATATTCTGCCTAAAGACTCACTTCACCTTTAAGGATATTCATATTCATACACTGAAAATAAAAGAATGGAAAAAGATATTCCATGCAAATAGAAATAAAAAAAGAACAAGGGTGGCTATACTTATATCAGACCAAATCAACTTTGAGGCAAAAGCTGCAACAAGAGACAAGGAAGGTCATTATATAATGAAAAGTGATCAATTCATCAAGCAAATATAACAATTGTAAATATATAAATACCTAACATTAGAACACCTAAATGCATTATGCAATTAACAGATCTGAAGACAGAAATACACAGCAATAGTAGGGGACTTCATACAACACTTTCAACAATGGGTAGATGATCTAGAAAGATCAAGTCAGTAAGGAAATAATGGACTTGAACTGATCAAATGGACCTCACAAAGACATACAGAACATCCATCCAATAGCAGCAGAATACACATTCTTCTCAAATGTACATGGAAATTCTTCAACAACATCATATGTTAGGTCACAAAACTAGTCTCAACAAATTTGAGAAGATTGAAATCATATCAGGTATCTTTTTTGACTGCAATGGTATGAAAACTAAAAATCAATAACATAAGAAAAGCTGAAAAATTAACACATATGTAGAAATTTAAGAAAACACCACTAAACAGCCAATGGATCATAGAAGAAATCAAAAGGGAAATAAAAAAAAAAACTCCACATGAAAAGATACTCAACCTCACTAATTATTAGAGAAATGCAAATTAAAACTGCAATGAGGTATCACCTCACACCAGTCAGAATGGCCATCATCAAAAAATCTACAAACAATAAATGCTGGAGAGGGTGAAGAGAAAAGGGATCCCTCTTACACTGTTGGTGGGAATGTAAATTGGTACAACCACTCACTATGGAGAACAGTATGGAGGTTCCCTAAAAACCTAAAAATAGAGCTGCCATATAATCCAGCATCTCACTCCTGGACATATATCCAGAGAAAACCATAATTCAAAAAGATACATGCACCCCAATGTTCATTGCAGCACTATTTACAATAGCCAGGACATGGAAGCAACCTAAATGTCCATCAACAGAGGAATGGATAAAGATGATGTGGTACATATATACAATGGAATATTACTCAGCCATAAAAAAGAATGAAATAGTGCCATTTGCAGCAACATGGATGGTCCTAGAGATTGTCATACTGAGTAAAGTAAGTCAGACAGAAAGACAAACATCATATGATATTGCTTATACATGGAATCTAAAAAAAAGTGTACAAATAAACTTATTTTCAAAAGAGAAATAGAGTCACAGATGTAGAAAACAAACTTATGGTTAACAAGGGGGAATGGGAGGGGAGGAATAAATTAGGAGATTGAGGTTGACATATACACACTGTTATATATAAAATAGATAATAAGAACCTACTGTATAGCACAGGGAATTCTACTCAATACTATGTAATGACATATATGAGAAAATAATCTAAAAATGAGTGGAGATATATATATGTATAACAGATTCATTTTGCTGTACAGCAGAAAACACAACAGTGTAAATCAACTATACTCCAATAAAAATTAAACAAAAATATCTCCAAATATAATGAACACACAACATAACAAAACCTATGGAATGCAGCAAAAACAGTTCTAAGTGGGAAGTTTATAGTGATAATCATCTACATTAAGAAAAAATGGAAATCTTAAACAACCTAACTTTACATTACAAGGAACTATAAGAAGATGAACATACTAAACACAAACTTAAGGAAGGAATAATAAAGATTAGAACAGATAAATAAAATTAGAGAATAGAAAAGCAACACAAAAATCAATAAAACTAAGCTGTTGTTTTGAAAAGATAAAATGGACATACCCTACCTAGACTAAGAAAAAAAAGCAAGACTCCAATAAAATCAGAAATGAAAGAGGAGACATTACAACTGATACCACAGAAATGCAAAGGATCATGAGGCTATTTTGAACAATTATATGTGGACAACTGCATAACCTAGAAGAAATGAATAAATTCCTAGTAAAATATAACTTACCAACATTGAATCATGAAGAAACAAAAAAATCTGAACCAATAACAAGAGATTGAACAAGTAATCAAAATTTTCTTATAAAAACCCAGGACCAGATGGCTTTACTGGAGAATTCTACCAACACTTAAGGAGAATTAATACCAATTCTTAGTAAACTTTTCCAAAATGCTGACAGCAAGGAATACTTCTAAACTCATTTATAAAACCAGTATTCTCCCATACCAAAGCAAGGGAAAGACAGTAAAAGAAGAAAAAATTACGGGCCAGTACCCCTGCTGAACTTAGATGTAAGTATCCTCAACAAAATACTAGCAAACTGAATCCAAGAGCACATTACAAGGATCATATATCATGAACAAGTGGGATTTGTCACTGAGATTAAAGAATGATTTGACATATGTAAATCAATAAATATGATATACCACATTAACAGAATGCAGGATAGAAATTATGTTATCATCTCCATAGATGAAAAGAAGCATTTGACAAAATTCACTCTTCTTTCATGATAAAAACTAAAACCATATTATTAGATACAGAAGGAATGTATCTCAACACAATAAAGTCCACATATGACAGTCCCACAGCTAACATAATACTTAATGGTAAAAAGCTAAAAGCTTTTCCTCTGAGACCAGGAACAAGACAGGGATGCCCACTCTCACCACTTCTACTAAATATAGTACTGCAAGTCCTAGCTAGAGCACTTAAGCAAGAAAATGAAATAATTGGCATCCAAGTCAAAAAGGAAGAAGTAAAATTATCTCTCTTTGCAAATGACATAATCTTATATATAGAAAGCCCTAAAGACTCCACAAAAAAACTATTAGAACTAAAAAATGAATTCAGTAGAGTTTCAGGATACTTACAAAAGTCAGTTGAATTTCTATGCAATAACAACAAACTATCAGAGAAATTAAGAAAACCATACCATTTGCAATAGCATCAAAAGTAATAAAATACTTAGGAATAAATTTAGTCAAGGAACTGAAAGACCTGTGCACTGAAAACAAGATTAATCAAAGAAATTGAAGAAGACACAAATAAATGGGGAAGATATTCCATGTTCTTGGATTGGAAAAATTAATGTTATTAAAACGTCCATACTACCTAAAGTGATCTACAGATTCAATGTGATCCGTATAAAAATTCTAATGGTCTTTTTCACAGTAATGGGAAAAAAATCCTAAAAATCTTTTGGAAAGACCCTAAATGGCTAAATCAATTCTGAAAAAGAAGAAAGTGGGAGGCATCACACTTCCTGATTTCCAACTCTATTACAGGAACACACAATGAAGAAAGAATAGTCTCTTCAATAAATGCTGTTGGCAAAATCAGATATCCACAGGCAAAAGAATGAAACTGGACCCCTATTTTACACCACTAACAAAAATTAGCTTGAAATGAATTAAAAACTTAAATGTAAGACCTGAAACCCTAAAGCTTTATTTTTTAATATTTATTTATTAGGCTGTGTCAGGTCTTAGTTGCAGCACACAGGATTTTCATTATAGCATGTGGGATCTTCAGTTGCAGCATGCGATCTCTTAGCTGTGGCATGTGGGAACTAGTTCCCTGACCACGGATCAAATCTGGACCCCCTGAATTGGGAGTGTGGAGTCTTAGCCACCGGACCACCAGGGAAGTCCCTAAAACTTTTAGAAGAAAACCTAAGTAAAAACTCCTTGACATTGTTCTGGGCAATGCTTTTTTGGATATGATGTTGAAATCACAGGCAACAAAAGCTAAAAGAAACAAATGGGACTATATCTAATTAAAATCTTCTACACAACAAAGGAAACAACCAAAAATTAAAACAAGAAAACAATCTATGGAATGGAACAAAATATTTGCAAACCATGTATCTGATAAAGGGTTGTTAACCAAAATAGCTAAGGAACTCATACAACTCAACAGCAAAAAATAAATCAACCTGATAAAAAAAGTTGGCAAAGGACACAAATAGACATTTTTCCAAAGAAGACATACAAATGGCCAACAAAAGAAATGGTGTATGAATAGATGCTCAACATTGCTAAATACAAGGTAGATGCAAACCAAAACTGCGATAAGATATATACCACAACACACTTGTCAGGATGGCTATTATCGAAAAGAAGACAAGTGTTGCCAAGGATATGGAGAAAATACAACCCTTGTACAATTTTGGTAAGAACATACATTGGTACATCAATGGAAAATGGTATGCAGGTTCCTCAAAACAGTACATATATCTCCTGGAGATACTGATTTGATTTCCTTCAGATATATTCTCAGAAGTCACACTGCTGGATCATATGGTAGTTCTATTTTTATCCATGTTCATTGTCAGCATTATTCACAATAGCCAAGATATGGAAACAACCTAAGTGTCCATCAAGGGATTCAATGGATAAAGGCCATGTGGTAGATACATACAACAGAATATTTTTTTCAGCCTTAAAAAAGGAAATCCTGCCATTTGGATCCATCCATCAACATGGATGAGCCCAGTGGGCGTTATGCTAAATGAAAAAGTCAGAGAAAGACAAATACCATATGAGAACTGAGTAACTGTCACTAAGACACAAAATTGTGTGTGTGTGAGAGAGAAATTTGTGCAGCACCAAATAAAACTGGTCTGTCAGAAGAATTAGGTCTGAGCTATTTTAGAAGATCTTACATGTAAAGCTTTGGAATCCCAGAATCATACAATTCCAGAGTCCTTGGAGTAATTTTTTTCTCTCTTAAAATGTTTTATCTGAAAATTTCTTGAGGCTAAAGAGTAAATTATCTCATAACATTAGTATAAAAGAAACAAAAGTATAAAAGTTACTTATTGGAATGAATTAGTCATAAAACTCTTTTCAGAATTGTATTTTTTCTACATTTACCAAAGTGGCTTTTTAACAAGAGTAAAAAAGCCATAAAAGTATACAACTGGAAAATAAGAGAGTTACTTTAGAGAAGAAAAATCATAGAATAATCATATAATCAAATCATATTCCCCATGCCCTTTAATATAATGTGCTATTTTCCCTTCCTGCCTGAGCAAGTCTCTTGAACTCCCAGATAAAAATGTAAGCAATGTGATAAGGATTTATAACCTCCAGGAAATTGTTTGATTGTATTGATAAAAGAAATAAGCTATATTTTACAGCCTAGAAATTCAGTTTTCAGGGGTGTCATTCAATATGTCTTCCAACATGAGATACTATATAATAGTTAATATAGCCACAGAAATATCAAGGCTGAAAATCTTAGAGCAAAAAATACATGTTATTGACAAGTAAATTTACCCTGGAAAAAAGGAGTCACATAAGGACACTGAATGACATAAGAAGAATTGATTGTCCAAACTTCATCACATCTAAAACAATTTTGAAATGGGTCCCAGTTTTTTTTGAAGGTTGTAGTGTGTTAAGTGGTCTTAGAACACAGAATTAGAAATTATTTGGGGGAATTACTAAAATGAAACAAATAATTGGTTACTAAATTTTAACTACTCATTCAAACTGAAGAAATTTTATATGGCTAAACCAGGTTATATGTTGTTTTGTTTGTTATTGAAGTATAGTTGATTTATAATATTATATGAGTTTCAGGTGTACAGCATTGTGATTCAGTATTTTTACAGATTATACTTCATTAAAATTTATTACAAGATAATGGTTATAATTCCCTATTCCATACAGTATATCCTTGTTGCCTATTTTATACATAGTAGTTTGCAGATTATATATTAATAGTAGTGAACAGCACAAAATCAATAGACTGGACCATGAATCCCCATAGTATTGTCTTGGAGATCCTCAAATCGTTCCTGATATTAGCTGGGCAAATCAGTAGAAAAAGCCTAAGGCAAAACTGAGACTATAGCTGAGGGGTCAAATAATAATAATAACCTGACAATAAAATGGGCTCTGATAGAATGGCAATCTAGACTTAATTTTTTTCCTCTCAGAGGAGTGTGTGTTAACATTTATTACCTAAATATTAATTGAGTACGTACATACCATAGCCAAACACTATGGTAGGCACTGAAGAGATGATGTGAAAACAACAAACAGTTTCTGGATTCAAGATCATAATTTCAAACTGAAAATACATATACAATAAATGACTGACAGAGAATGGAGAAGTCTCAATGAAA
Organism: Mesoplodon bidens; assembly: GCF_964165515.1. Lineage (NCBI taxonomy): Eukaryota > Metazoa > Chordata > Mammalia > Artiodactyla > Ziphiidae > Mesoplodon > Mesoplodon bidens. The sequence goes on along the minus strand of NC_138173.1, from coordinate 52,823,104 downwards.
GATCTTTGCATAATTAATCAATCTCATCTCAGTTTAACCCTGGATGATTTGAAGGTAAGTTATAAAAATTAAGTTTTTGGGGGGATTTTTGGCCGCACTGCATGGCATGTGGAATCTTAGTTCCTGGACCAGGGATTGAACCCATGCCCCCTGCAGTGGAAACACAGAGTCTTAACCACTGGACCACAGGGAAGTCCCCTAAGTTACTTGTGAGAAACAAATTTTAAGTATACTAGAATGAAATTAAGAAGGAAAAAAAATCTGTTGTCAATGTAAGAGTAGCTTAAGAATAGTAAAATAAACAGTTTTTGCTGCATACAAGAGTTAATTTTATATATAAATTTTAGGATGAACCAGGATGAGAATATCATTTACACATGACAACCAGCCATACCAGTTGTTTTACTATACATTGAAAATAAAGTTATAATATCCTATAATGCACCTTGTTTATGAAGAATTGAAATTTAACTCATCTTTTTGGAATTTATCCTACTCTAAGTGTTTAAGATTTGTAACTTTTATAATTAAAAGTTTAGGAAGCAGAGGAATTTTTAAATATTCTGATGCTACATAACATAGATGAAGCAAAACAAATAATATTCACTTGACATATATTAAAAAGTTCATCAGTTTATTAATGAAGTTAACCAAAGTGAAAATATAACTTTCTCTGGTCAGTAATTTTAGAATTTATGTGAACAGTTGATTAACAGAGAGCCATCTCCATTGACAGATGGAGTCATCTGTCAATTTTTATCAAAGTTTCACAAAAATATCACAAATTTATATTTTTTAAAGTCGAATATATTAACTAGAGGGGTCAAAAGTTTTGCCCTACATTTCCTAGCCTCCAATGTGAAAGCAAACATAATTACAAACATAACTTAGCATACCAGTAATGTAAAGGAAAACCAGTTACACAAGAGGAGCATACTTACTCTTGGTAGTGAGGACCAAGAGATATTCAACGTATCCCCCTAAAGAAGATACTTTATGAAATTGACCTTTATAAAACTTTGATATTACAAATAAAATGATTTCTTAGATTCTTAGAGAATATTATTTGCTAGCTAAAAAGGAAGCCAGCAAACCAAACATACACATGATAAATAGAAGATTATAAATAGATGATAGTAGCAGGCTAAATGAACATTTTACAAATGACAATGAAAAAAGTTGCACATTTAATGCAATAATCTGAAAACTAATGTGATTTAAGTAAAAATAGTAAAGAAAAAATCTACATATGTGAAATGATCAAATGGATAAAAAATTTGATATAAACAAAATAAATCCATGAAAAAATTAATATAAATTTTGTCCTGCTCCAATAGAAATGTAAATAAGAAGAGTGATATTGCCCAAATTATACAAAGAAGTATTTGACTAGAAAAAATATTTTCAAATAAATGGACAAAAAATCATAGGATACATGGAAGAGTGCTGTGTAATTATTAAGTCAAATTTGGAATATAATTTGCATTATTTGAAAATAACATAAAATAGCCTACTTAAAACACAAATCTTATGTTTTTCTATTTATGAACATATGCTACATTCTAAAAGATATTAATGATTGACCAAGATATACAAAGCAGATTTTTCTCATCTAAAACCATTAGATTGAAGTCTCCATTAATATCGAAAAACAGCTTGAGGACTTCCCTGGTGGCGCAGTGGTTAAGAATCCGCCTGCCAATGCAGGGGACGCAGGTTCTGTCCCTGATCCGAGATGATCCCACATGCCGCGGAGCAGCTAAGCCTGCGAGCCACAACTACTGAAGCCCGCCCACCTAGAGCCCATGCTCCACAACAAGAGAAGCCACCACAATCAGAAGCCTGCACACTGCAATGAAGAGTAGCCCTCATTCGCCGCAGCTAGAAAAAGCTCGCACGCAGCAATGAAGACCCAATGCCCCCAAAAAACAAAACAGCTTGAGAGACATTTGAGAAATAAAATCGTGATTACAAACAACAGTGCTCATATATAAAGACTTAAATATACTAGATAGGCTAATCCGTGCGCTGAATTTTAGGTAAAACAAAATACATTTTGGTGGTTGCCTTTGCTTCTAGGATGGGCTCTAGACAAATAATTGTTAAATAAATAAAACTATTTTATTTTGTTATTCCCTCTATCTTCCATTTCTTTGAGCGTACCTTCTTCAATCCCATCCCAGTTTCTCAAGCATTTTATTGTGACATCTTTATCTCTTCTCATTGATACATATTCTCTCAGTAACACTGCCTAAGATCTATATCTTTCAAGACTTTATCCACTGCAGTTCAAGGAAATTTTATATGAAACCTATTGGGTGCTTCATTTTATACTAATCTTTAGGGGTTACGTGGTATCTCCCTTAACTTGAAAATACCATGATTGGACAAAAGTGATCTAGAACTCAATCCATACAGAATTTTGAGATGGTAGTATTAAATGATAATATCTTATTTTAAAATTTAACATTGTATTGCTGTGTTTTCATCATTGTCTAAGAGTTTAATATGCAGCACCTCATATAATGTTGATAACAGTCTTATAAATTAAGTATAACTGTTATCCCAATTTTATATATGAGAAATGGTTTCAGAAATAGAATTTGTCCAAGGTTACACAGGTATTAGGTTGTAAAGCTGGTTTTTTAAATACACCACCTGAGCTTGGAGTTTTGAAAGTTTAACTCCTATAGATACTTCCTCCAAGCTGAGATAAATATGATATAGAAGATCAGAAAAAGTCTGAAGCACACAAGATTATAAACTCCTTGAATATGCTTAGATATTGTCTTCGACCATCACATTATCTAGCATCCTTATTATTCTATTATTATCCAAAAATGTAGTTGGTCAGTAAACATTTTAAAATCTTAAATAAAATGATTTCTATTCCAACTGGTTTAAAAGTCTACATGGAAAATGTTAACCCTCAAACTTTGTGAAAGAAAAACCAACAAAAAGTTCAAAAATGTAATCACACATTTCAATGCAAGAACAGCTTTAGAAAGGCAAGGAGGCGGAATAAGAATCTCAGATTTTATAAGACTGACTGGAGAAGATTAAGGTTCAGTTTATTCTAAGAATTGTTCACTATTAAAGTCCTCAGAAGGAATAGGAAAACGTAGGTTGCATTAGACAAGATAGGAAATAGAGGCAGCAACAACAGAGTTATGATAGCAGCTGTTGGTTGGACTATTTGAGTTTAGAAAGAGTGGGATGGGACACTTGTGGGCTAAGATCTTGAATGGGTCACTGAAAGTAGAATATTTTAATACTTTGTGTTCCCTAAGAGTCCTTCCTTTTAGTCAGCATTGGTGAGAAAGCCAACATATTTAGGACAAACAACAGAGTTCAGTTCTTTGTTACTGTAATGGTAGCCCCTAAGATATCTTAATCTCCAGAACCTGTGAATGTTTCTTTAACTGGGACAAAGGTCTTTGCAGATGTAATTAAATTAAGGCTCATGAGATAAGGAGATTATCCTGGATTTTCTGGCTGGACCCTAAATTCAATTATAAGTATTCTTAGAAGACAGAACACACAGAAGAGAAGAAACTTACAAAGAAAGCTATGTGGAGAGAAGGTAGAGATCTGAGTGATGTACAATCCAGGGAAACTAGGGGATGCTGACAGTGACCAGAATCTGGAAGAGCCAATGGTTTCTCTTCCAGTGCCTCCAAAGGGAATGTGGCCCTGCCAATAGCTTGATTTCAGACCTCTGGCCTCCAGAACTGTGGGAGAATAAATCCTTGTTCTTTTAAGGTACCCGGTTTTTGGTAATTTGTTACAGCAGACTAAAAAATTAATGAAATTACTACCAAAGGTTTATGCATCTGAAAAACTAAGCGAGTTCTATAACCTTAGGAGATAGTTTATTATCAAACATGAATATCAGTTTCTCCATTGAGTTATGGTTTTCTATGGTTACTTCATTAATCTATCAATGGCTGCATAGAAGCATTTAAAACTCCGGACAAAATGCAACATAGGACAGTGATGCCAAGGTATAAAGAAGTTAGAATTATTAATAGGCCCAGAAATGCTGCATTTAGCCATTCACCTATTTTCTCTAGTCCTAAACAGGAAAACAAATGCCATTCCCCACCCCCACACACACCTGAATTCTGACCTAGAAAACCTGGAAAATGGCACAATAATCAGGTTGCCAAGTTTTCTCGTCTCTTCATTCCTTCCCTTTATGTTTCGAGATTTTTCAAAATACTAGGGATTAGCACTTAGAAACCACACCCAGATGTAGAAAACAAACTTATGGTTACCAAGGGGGGAAGGGTGGGGGAGGGATAAATTAGGATATTGGGATTGACAAATACACATTACTATATATAAAATAGATAACTAATAAGAACCTACTGTATAGCTCAGGGAACTCTACTCAATACTCTAATGACCTATATGGTAAAATAATCTAAAAAAGAGTGGATATACATATATGTATGACTGGTTCACTTTGCTGTACAGCAGAAGCTAACAACACTATAAATCAACTATAGTCCAATAAAAATTAATTTTAAAAAAGAAACCATAGATACAGAATTAACACAGAAAATCTTATAGATTTCATCTTTGATAGTTAAGAATCTAGATTTTGAAACAAATATAAAGGGGAGCTATAGCTATTAAAAAGAGAAGAGATGATATCTGGCTTCCACTTAGGATTCAGAAAGCTGGAAGAATGCCAAACTCAATTTAATAACAAGAAAAAGATGGATAATCTATAAAATCATATTTTTTATTAAACCCATCAGAGTTGAAGTTGCAGGGCAAACAACTAGACTGACATCTAAGAAAATGCAGGTGCCACCAAAGACAGACAGAATGTAAGCGCTGGCTCATCAGTGGCAGAGCATGGGAGGAAGAGACACAAGACAGACACATTTAGATAACATGTTTAATGAATTACTAAAGACAGAGTGAAAGCATGTAACTCTAAGAGCTGCCATTACAAGGCAAGTTCAAACATAAGCACAGGCTTTTATCCATAGATCTCCAGCAGGAGCTCACAAGAAAGTTTGGGACAGAATGGGAGATCAGAAAAAGCCTAAAAGCCTTTGCAGGTGAGACAGGCTTGGAGGAAAGAAGTGGTCACTGATAGAAACAAGGTTCAAAGCCTCACTCAGATTTTTCTCCTCTAAGGAATGAAAGCATTATGCTACTAAATGAAGTGTATGCAACCCTGTCACCCCAAGAACACAGGTGAAGACCAACTGAATCTATGGGAAGGTAAAAGAAAGCTTCTAACCCCCAGATAAGAGACAGAAAATGTTTCTGGGTTCACTCTCCTATTCCAATATTATTAGAGGTCTCAACAATGGGCAAGGGGAAGTATCACTGAGAAAGCCCAATTCCTGAGACACAGTGAAACAAAGCCAATAAGAAAAAGGACAAAACAGTACTCCTATACAGGATGTCTCCTGAGCAGCAGTGACAGAAAGGACCTTTCAGCTGTGGCTGTACCTGGGCCACGGCCCCATCACCCAGCTGGACATCAAAGTATCAATGTTTAATTCAATTTTCCTTACATACTTTTTTAAAAAAAGCTTCATTGAGATATTTATATAACATAAAATTTACCCATTTAAAGTGACTTTTGTGTATTCCCCACAGGAACAGGCTAGCAAGTGCTGAGTAATATGCAAAGAACAGTTTCCAACTGGAGAAGAGGTAAGAATATGGAGAGACTCTCTGGGGAAAGGGTAAACAGGTTAGGGTTAAAGCTGAAGACAGAGCAGGAACATTGAGGAAGTTCCTTCAGCAGACTAGATTTATCCTAGGGAGGAGGTAATTCTAGAGGAATTTAAAGCTGGTGGCAGCATTAAGGTAACCTTAATAATAACAAACCCAAACCTAGCTCAACTTCTGACTCAACTGACTCCAACTCCACCCTCCCCAACAAATATTAATAGCTTAGTAGAGTAAGAGGCATAGCTATTTACATACTATTTACCTTAGTTAGTACTATCCTAATATGAATCCAGCATTCAATCAAAAACTGAGACACCAAAAATCAATCATCAAAAGAAAATGTAATTAATAGAATCAGACTCAGATGACCCAGGTGTTGGCAATCTCAGGGAAGGAATTTAAAATAACTATTAGGATATTAAAAGCTCTAGTAGAAAAAGTGAACAACATTCATGAACAGCAAAGAGATAGAAACTACAAAAAAAAAAGTCAAATGGAAATTGAAAAATAAAAAATACTGCAACAGAAATGAAGAATCCCTTTTACAGGTTCAATAGTAGCCTTGAAGGAGCCAGAAATAGAATCAGTGAACTTGGAATCAATAGAAATTACCCAAACTGAGAAGCAAAAAGAAAAAAATAATGAATATAAAGAAAAGAGCATGTAGGAGTTGTATACACTAACAAACACTATAATATATGAATGATTAGAAGCTTAGAATCAGGAGAGGTAGAAGACTGTGAAGAAAAAGTATTTGAAGACATACTGGCCAAGAATTTTCCAAAAATAATGAAAGACATCAAACCACAGATCAGGTCCAAAAAGCTCAAAGAAGTAAACCATTAAAGCCATAGTACGGGGCCTCCCTGGTGGCGCAGTGGTTGAGAGTCCGCCTGCCGATGCAGGGGATACGGGTTCGTGCCCCGGTCTGGGAGGATCCCATATGCCGCGGAGCGGCTGGGCCCGTGAGCCATGGCCGCTGGGCCTGCGCATCCGGAGCCTGTGCTCCGCAACGGGAGAGGCCACAACAGTGAGAGGCCCGCATACCGCAAAAAGAAAAAAAAAAAAAAAAAAAAAAAGCCATAGTACGATTAGAATGGCAAAAACAAAAACAAAAAATCAAACAAAACAACCTGACAATATCAAGTGTTGTTTAGTATACACCATAATGCTTCTAACCCTCAAACATTGCAGTGGGAATACGAAATAATGTAGCAACTTTGTAAAACTCTTTTGACAGTGTGTTATAATGTTAAGCCTACAATGACCAGACAATACATTAACCCTACGCCTATGAATTTACCTAAATGAAATTAAAAATTTCTGTTCCACAAAAACACATAGGCAAATATTCATAGCAGCTATATTCATAATTGGCCAAACTTGGAAACCAGTAAAATATCCTTCAACTGGTGAAAAGATAAATAAATGATGTTAAATTCATACAATAAAAACTACTCATAAATTAAAGCAAACAAACTGATAAGACTCAGGTCTATTATGCTAAGTGAAAGATGTTAGACTCAAAAAAATCACATACTGCATAATTCCACTTATATGACATTCTGGAAAAAGTAAAACTGTAAAGAGAGAGAACAGAACAGCAACTCACAAAGGTTGTGTAGGAGAAGAAGGTTTAAATATAAAGGTATGAGAAAATTCTGAGGGGTGATGAAACTTTTCTATATTTTGACTATGGCAGTAGTTAACAAAACTGTATGATTTCATCAAAATACTTAGTGCTTTATACTAAAAATAGTCAATTTTACTGTATGTAAATTGTGCCTTAGTAAATATGACTGAAAATAGGGAGGTGGGAGGAGAAGACAGAATCATGTGACATTCAGTGGCCCATGGCATTTGTGGTTCTTTGTCTTTTGTGTATTTTTTTAAAAAACTAAGAACTGTAAATGAAACATGTGCTGAGCATGAACACAATAAACTTAAAAACTTACTATCATCTCCAAGCTTAGAAGCATGTTCATTAATTAATTCCTCTCCAACTTCCACAATTTGCTCACTGTTTCGTGAGTTTTCTTCTCTCCATTTTCTCATTTTATCTCGCATTTCTGAAAAAAAAAAGATTGCGATTACATATACATATATATTTGATTAATGTCAAACAGTTGACAAGATGAAATCAACTTTTTAAGAAAATACATTCACACTAATGTAAAAGTCTATGGTATCTCAAATTTCATAAAGCAGAAAATCAATTTAGCAAGAGCAACAGATCCTTTAGAACAGCGCTCCCCAACCTCTTTGGCATCAGGGAGCGGTATCGTGGAAGACAACTTTTCCACGGACAGGGGAGGGGGATGTTTCAGGCAGTAATGTGAGCAATGGTTCAGGCGGTAATGTGAGTGATGGGGAGCAGCAGATGAAGCTTTGCTCACTCACCCACCATTCGCATCATTCATTCTATTTCCATGAAAACGAGAATGGTAAGAAAAAGGAAGCTTCTAGGTGATAGAACTACCAGAGTTCCTTAATCACTTTTGCATTGAATAAATAGGGGCCTTTCCTGGTTACAGTTAAAACAACCGCATTTTGACAAGGCAAAGCTTTTAGCCATCCAGAAAAAAAATAGTAAGAACGTGTCAATATCCAATAAAAGGAGGCAACTGTATAAAAAATGTGCAAATGGATGCTGATATATATATATTTTTTATTAGTTTCTGCTTTATAAAAAAGTGAATCAGTCATACATATACATCTGTTCCCACATCCCTTCCCTCATGCATCTCCCTCCCTCCCACCCTCCCCATCCCACCCCTCCAGGCGGTCACAAAGCACCCAGCTGATCTCCCTGTGCTCTGCGGCTGCTTCCCACTAGCTATCTACCTTACGTTTGGTAGTGTATATATGTCCATGCCTCTCTTTCGCTTTGTCACAGCTTACCCTTCCCCCTCCCCATATCCTCAAGTCCATTCTCAAGTAGGTCTGTGACTTTATTCCCGTTTTACCCCTAGGTTCTTCATGACATTTTTTTTTTAATTCCGTATATATGTGTTAGCATACGGTATTTGTCTTTCTCTTTCTGACTTACTTCACTCTGTATGAGAGACTCTAGGTCTATCCACCTCATTACAAATAGCTCAGTTTCGTTTCTTTTTATGGCTGAGTAATATTCCACTGTATATATGTGCCACATCTTCTTTATCCATTCATCCGATGATGGACACTTAGGTTGTTTCCATCTCCGGGCTATTGTGAATAGAACTGCAATGAACATTTTGGTACATGTCTCTTTTTGAATTATGGTTTTCTCAGGGTATATGCCTAGTAGTGGGATTGCTGGGTCATATGGTAGTTCTATTTGTAGTTTTTTAAGGAACCTCCATACTGTTCTCCATAGTGGCTGTACCAATTCACATTCCCACCAGCAGTGCAAGAGTGTTCCCTTTTCTCCACACCCTCTCCAGCATTTATTGTTTCTAGATTTCTTGATGATGGCCATTCTGACTGGTGTGAGATGATCTCTCATTGTAGTTTTGATTTGCATTTCTCTAATGATGAATGATGTTGAGCATTCTTTCATGTGTTTGTTGGCAGTCTGTATATCTTCTTTGAAGAAATGCCTATTTAAGTCTTCTGCCCATTTTTGGATTGGGTTGTTTGTTTTTTTGCTATTGAGCTGCATGAGCTGTTTATAAATTTTGGAGATTAATCCTTTGTCAGTTGCTTCATTTGCAAATATTTTCTCCCATTCTGAGGGTTGTCTTTTGGTCTTGTTTATGGTTTCCTTTGCTGTGCAAAAGCTTTGAAGTTTCATTAGGTCCCATTTGTTTATCTTTGGTTTTATTTCCATTTCTCTAGGAGGTGGGTCCAAAAGGATCTTGCTGTGATTTATGTCATAGAGTGTTCTACCTATGTTTTCCTCTAAGAGTTTGATAGTTTCTGGCCTTACATTTAAGTCTTTAATCCATTTTGAGCTTATTTTTGTGTATGGTGCTAGGGAATGATCTAATCTCAAACTTTTACATGTCCCTGTCCAGTTTTCCCAGCACCACTTATTGAAGAGACTGTCCTTTCTCCACTGTACATTCCTGCCTCCTTTATCAAAGATAAGTTGGCCATATGTGCGTGGGTTTATCTCTGGGCTTTCTATCCTGATCCACTGATCTATCTTTCTGTTCTTATGCCAGTACCACACTGTCTTGATTACTGTAGCTTTGTAGTATAGTCTGAAGTCAGGGAGCCTGATTCCTCCAGCTCCGTTTTTCGTTCTCAAGATTGCTTTGGCTATTCGGGGTCTTTTGTTTTTCCAAACAAATTTTGAAATTTTTTGTTCTAGTTCTGTGAAAAATGCCAGTGGTAGTTTGATAGGGATTGCATTGACTCTGTAGATTGCTTTGGGTAGTAGAGTCATTTTCACAATATTGATTCTTCCAATGCAGGAGCATGGTATATCTCTCCATCTATTTGTATCATCTTTAATTTCTTTCATCAGTGTCTTATAATTTTCTGCATACAGGTCTTTTGTCTCCTTAGGTAGGTTTATTCCTAGATATTTTATTCTTTTTGTTGCAATGGTAAATGGGAGTGTTTTCTTGATTTCATTTTCAGATTTTTCATCATTAGTGTACAGGAATGCCAGAGATTTCTGTACATTAATTTTGTATCCTGCTACTTTACCAAATTCATTGATTAGCTCTAGTAGTTTTTCGGTAGCATCTTTAGGATTCTCTATGTATAGTATCATGTCATCTGCAAACAGTGACAGCTTTACTTCTTCTTTTCCAATTTGGATTCCTTTTATTTCCTTTTCTTCTCTGATTGCTGTGGCTAAAACTTCCAAAACTATGTTGAATAAGAGTGGTGAGAGTGGGCAGCCTTGTCTTGTTCCTGATCTTAGTGGAAATGGTTTCAGTTTTTCACCATTGAGGACAATGTTGGCTGTGGGTTTGTCATATATGGCCTTTATTATGTTGAGGAAAGAAAGTTCCCTCTATGCCTACTTTCTGCAGGGTTTTTATCATAAATGGGTGTTGAATTTTGTCGAAAGCTTTCTCTGCATCTATTGAGATGATCATATGGTTTTTCTCCTTCAACTTGTTAATATGGTGTATCACATGGATTGATTTGTGTATATTGAAGAATCCTTGCATTCCTGGAATAAACCCCACTTGATCATGGTGTATGATCTTTTTAATGTGCTGTTGGATTCTGTTTGCTAGTATTTTGTTGAGGATTTTTGCATCTATGTTCATCAGTGATATTGGCCTGTAGTTTTCTTTTTTTGTGACATCCTTGCCTGGTTTTGGTATCAAGGTGATGGTGGTCTCGTAGAATGAGTTTGGGAGTGTTCCTTCCTCTGATATTGTTTGGAAGAGTTTGAGAAGGATGGGTGTTAGCTCTTCTCTAAATGTTTGATAGAATTCACCTGTGAAGCCATCTGGTCCTGGGCTTTTGTTTGATGGAAGATTTTTAATCACAGTTTCAATTTCAGTGCTTGTGATTGGTCTATTCATATTTTCTATTTCTCCCTGAGTCAGTCTTGGCAGGTTGTGCATTTCTAAGAATTTGTCCATTTCTTCCAGGTTGTCCATTTTATTGGCATAGAGTTGTTTATAGTAATCTCTCATGATCTTTTGTATTTCTACAGTGTCAGTTGTTACTTCTCCTTTTTCATTTCTAATTCTATTGATTTGAGTCTTCTCCCTTCTTTTCTTGATGAGTCTGGCTAATGGTTTGTCAATTTTGTTTATCTTCTCAAAGAACCAGCTTTTAGTTTGCTATCGTTTCCTTCTTTTTTTTTTTTCATTTATTTCTGATCTGATCCTTATGATTTCTTTCCTTCTGCTAACTTTGGGGGTTTTTTGTTCTTCTTTCTCTAATTGCTTTAGGTGCAGGGTCAGGTTGTTTACTCGAAATGTTTCCTGTTTCTTAAGGTGGGATTGTATTGCTATAAACTTCCCCCTTAGAACTGCTTTTGCTGCGTCCCATAGGTTTTGGGTCATCGTGTCTCCATTGTCATTTGTTTCTAGGTATGGATGCTGATATATTGATTTTTAGTTACTGCCAATATTATTTAACCAGAGTTATAAGGTAGGCAGACAGGACATCACAGAAAAATCCTCAGCAATTTTCAGTGACAAGCAGCATGAACAAAGACATACAGTGGGGGAAAATCGAGTATTATGAGTAGAAGACCAGCCCTACTCATTATTTGTTCAGTACATGTGATAAAGACACCTGGACTGAAGTAGTGATTGGTAAGAATGTTACTGAATTTTTACTCTAGCACTGACTCTCAACTAATGCAGGAAGAGAAGCTGCAACGCTCCCTAGGAAAAATTTGGAATTGGGTGAAAATCTATTTTGTGTTGTTAACTATGAGATAAAGAAGTCAACAGCCATTTAGTAATTTGAAGCAAGGGATGCTGCATGTTTAGCTGTGCACAGGACAGAATTGCACAATAAAAAGCCCAAATGCCAACAGTGACCTCATTGATAGATACAGAAGGAGTAAATACATACCTAATGTAGCCTAGGAAATTCAGGAAGAACACAAGTGAAAATGTGGTTAGAGAAGGGTACTTTGCTCCAGATCTGCAAAGCACAACTTGTAGTACAATTTATATTTTCCTCATGTGGAACATTTCTCCTGACTGCTTCAGAAGCAAAATTCATTTAACATTGTAAAATAAATAGGCTCTGACTTCATGGCTAGAGTAATAGGACATAGGCTTAAGAATAACAGTTTTAATTGATACAATGACTTTTAGGACAATCAAAACATGTGTGTGTAGAGGATGTGTTGAGTACTTTGGGGGAAGATTTATCTTTGTAATTATATTTTCCTTTGCCTAACCTTAAAACTATTTTGCATATATTAGTACATACAGACTAACAAAAAGGCATACTCCAGGAATATTTAGGAGTTGATAGAAGTGAGCATAGTATTAAACATTCTCCATAGTATTAAATATTGTGTATTATACCTTACTAGGTAGCTTAGTCTTTTATTATATTTAAAATCAGGTAAAAAATAGTATCTTTTTTGGTAAATGAAAAATATTGATGTTTTATAACAGTTCAAATACAGGTTTAAATCACACCATTTAATGTTACAAGTTTATAGAATCTTTTGATTTATGGTCATTAGTCAACATACATATATTACTATAACTAAAACAAAAAATTAAATAAGGAACATTCATATGAAATTTCAGAATAGGCAAATCTACAGTGACAAGAAGTGGATTTGTAGTTGTCTGGGGTTGGGAGTGGAATGGGGAGGGGAGGGGGAGAGAAGAGTGCTTATGGGGCACTTTTTGGGGTGAAATATTCTAAAATTGTAAAGGTTGTGAATATACAAAAGCCACTGAATTGTACATTTTAAATGGATGAATTTTATGTTATGTAAATATCTCAATAAAGCTTTTGAAAAAAGTATATAAGGAAAATTGAATTAAACATTGATATTTTGGTGTCCAGCTGGGTGATGGGGCTATGGCCCAGGTAGAGCCACAGCTGGAAGGTCATTTCTACGACTGCTACTCAGGAAAGATCCTCTCTGCTTTCCAGATTATTTCTACTCAAGATACAAATCTGGTTGCATTTAAAAAACTTCCAGAAGAGACCACAAATATCCACACCTTTCATGGACCAGAGTTGGCAGCATTTTGAGAACATGGATTAGCACCTATTCTCACAGCTGCTGGGCACTGGGCAATTTGCTTTTAACTGCTCTGCAGGCAGCTTCCAGAACTCCCATCTCAAATGACGTGCAGCACCAGAGTGGCAGCAAGTCCTCAACCAGAGCTGGTCCCCCTTGGAGCCTCTCCCTCAAACCCAGGGATACCTTCCTGGCTGCCCACTATGCCCTTGAAGGCCAGGAGAGCCCAACTACCTCCAAAGTCCCTTTTCCTCCTGTCCCTGCCCAGTCCTGGCTTAGGTCCACTCATCCCTTTTGGGAGAGCTCACAGTGGTCTTAGGCTGGGAGGCAGGTACAGGGAGGGACAGTCAGTGATCACTTGTCTGGCATCATCCGCTTCCTCTCCATCCTGTCGGCCTCTAAACTTGTTCTCTAAATGTTCAGCAGAAGTGTTTTTACTATTATACATTTTTGCAGCTTTAAAACAAATGGGTGGTTTTATCTCAATTTTTTAAAGGCGATAATTTGTGTAATGGAAATACCTAATAGATAAAAACAAAATTTTCCTGTTTTCCTATTAAACTGTTGCAAAGAAATCATATATACTTACACTTTAAATTTACATAAAAACGATTTTAAGCATATCAATGTAAAACAATCATTTAGTTTCCATGTAAACAGGGAAAGCTTTGTTTTGTTACAAACTAGACAAATTAACTCTAAAGGCTGTTTGTAAGAATTAGTGTGCAAAATACCAAGACATTTTTGGAAAAAAAAAGAAAAAAAGTTCTTGACATATTGGTTATTTTAAAACGTTATATATTAGCCATAAAAAAGAATGAAAAAAAGAAGAATGAAATAATGCCATTTGCAGCAACATGAATGGACGCAGAGATTGTCCTATGAATGAAGTAAGTCAGAGAAAGACAAATATCATATGATATCACTTATTATATGTGAAATCTAAAAAAAAGTTACAAATGAACTTATTTATAAAATAGAAATAGTTTCACAGATGTAGAAAACAAAATTATGATTACCAAGGGGAAAAGGGGGGGAGGGATAAATTGGGAGATTGGGATTGACATATACTCACTACTATATATAAAATAGTTAACTAATAAGAACCTACTGTATAGCACAGGGAACTCTACTCAATACTCTGTAATGACCTATACGGGAATAGAATCTAAAAGAGTGGATATATATATATGTATAACTGACTCACTTTGCTGTACATCAGAAACTAACACAACATTGTAAATCAACTATACTCTAATTTAAAAAAAGAAAAAGAAAAAGAAATGTAAAACCAACTATAAGTGTGCATTAACAGAGTTGGTAGTGAGACAAGAAAAAAAAATCTACAAAATAATGGCGAGAAAGTCAAAAAACTATGTAGAAAGAAACTGAGAGAGAAAGAAATCATATTACAGATTGATTAAAGACTTTAATTATAAAAAAAACTATAACTGAACTGGAAGGGGATATAGGACTATATAAACTTGGATAAAGAACAAGACAAAATATTAAATATCTAATAGAATTATGAAATGTATAAAATGCATAACAAAATGTCAGAAGTTTACCTTAGAAATGAATAAAGTTCTTAAGTCAATGAACAGAAAAAGTCAAGCATAAATATGTTAAAAAATTATGAATTTCTCTATGATGCCATAGAGAAAATTTTAAAACAAGTAATATATTGGAAAAAACATTTCCAACATATTACAAAAATTATAGGGTGGAGGACGGATAGTTGCATAAATTCACTTCTAAGTATTGTAACCTCTTTTCTTTAAAAGGTATGCTCATGATCTTTTTCTTGCTTTCTCTGTGTACAGATAGATTCTTAGAAATTTATGATTTTGGATTTTTTGTCTGTTGTTTTAGTGCCTGCTATATATAAAGTTAACTTTGGGGCAGACACAAAATTAGTTGTAACACCTTATCCTCATTTTCTTAAGATAAGTAATTCCATAGATAACTGAGGTGAGAGGGAGTCATAGGCAAAAAAATGAAAATACACAATGTATATAAAAATTTTGGACTGAAGAAGTAATTAGAGTAGTTCAATATAAAACAATAATTAGATAAAACACTGATTATTATGTTAGCATATTTTAAAATTTATAAAGGTGAGGATGTCAGGGAACTTCCATTCTCACACCCTGTTAGAGTATAAGTTGCAAGAGGCTATTTGGAAAATAATATCAGATTTTTCCAGAATCAAAAGCTGTATTTCTTTTTTTCAATCTGTTCTACCTTTAGAAATGTGTCCAGTAGAAATAGCTGTTGCTTACAGTAACAGAAAAAAATACCCAATATAAATTTAGTTTCAAGAAGAATGATTTAATATATACTAACTTCTGCCAATTATTAGCTATGTAACCTTGGGCAAACTACTTAACCTGTTTCTATTCCAGTTCCTTTTCTGAAAGATTAGGATAACAGTCATATCTAACAGATAATATTTTTAGAATTAAATGAGTTAAGTATGTAAAATATTTTGCACTTAGTGTTTTGCAAATACTATGATGTGAAGCTGAAACAGTATTAACTGTAAAGATATGGACAGTGTGGAGGGAGTGACATAGCAACGTGATGGAGGGAACCTGGGTTCAAGAAAGAGTTAATGTATCAGATGTGACCACGTGCTTTGGACCACAGTGTATATTGGGACCTCTTTATTACAACAGCTTAGCTTTTACTCTAACTAATAGAATTACTATTCCATTTTCATATTTCTATATGTATGTTTTGTCAATAGATAAAATTGAAAAAATCGAGCTGTTAATTGTAGTTTCTTCTCAGCAGGACAACAATGCTATGGATGAAAGTGGACTTGAATTTTTAACTCTATGAGTATTTAAAATCCTTGACGTTATTTTTTTTCTAATAAGCATGTTTTTTTAATAACAAAAAAATGGAAAGAAGAATGATGAAAAATAACATTAATAGCCCAGTTGTCCAGAATTTAATAGAATGTATCTCATTTAATTTTTATAAGAACCATATAACATATATATGTTTCTATTTTTAATATTAAGGATGTTGAAGATCAGAGATTAAACAATTTACTTAAAATTATTCTGAGAATATATTTTTAAACTGGGATGTAAGAATGAGATTTGGGACTCATTCTCTTTCATTATGTGCTGAATGTTTAAAGTTTCTTTTAAATTATGTGTTCTTAACATAATGTTAAATATGTTTTTTTATGAGTGTCTTTCTATGTAGTCTCATTTTGTGATAATGTCTCCATTTTATTATCTAATAAATTTATTAGGACATCTTTATTGAATTCTCATTTTGTACTTGGCACTGTCCTACATCCTAAGAATTCAGACCTAAGTATTAGTATAATGCTGTTTCTCAAGAGGCTGATCTCGGACAGCTCACAATAAAATATCAGTCCTAAGCTGACAGATAAAATGTTACATATGTCTCTATTAACATGATTATGATTCCAAATGATCCGATTTTCAATTTCAAAATTCCCTTTAAGAAACCACTATAAGTGATAGATTGAATTGGTTAAAAAAATAGAAAAGAAAATGGCATAAATAAGACTAAGCTAAGGAAAATTGCTTAGAATATTTTATTTATTATTATATATATTTTTGGCTATGTTGGGTCTTTGTTGCTGCACGCAGGCCTTCTCTAGTTGTGGCAAGAGGGGTCTACTCTTCATGTGGTGAGTGGGCTTCTCATTGCAGTGGCTTCTCTTGTTGCGGAGCACAGGCTCTAGGAGCATGGGCTTCAGCAGTTGCAGCATGTGGGCTCAGTAGTTGCAGCACATGGGCTCAGTAGTTCTGGTTCACGGGCTCTAGGGTGCAGGCTCAGTAGTTGTGGCACATGGGCTTAGTTGCTCCACGGCTGTGGGATCTTCCCAGACCAGGGATCGAACCCGAGTCCCCTGCACTGGCAGGCAGATTCTTAACCACTGTGCTACCAAGGAAGTCCCTAGAACATTTTAAAATAAACATTTTTCCTCTCTATTGTTCATATATTTTCCCAATGCTGAACATTTCTGAAGAACCACAATATGATACTAGTGCTTCATTTAAATATCAATATCCATATTCACTTTACAACTTCCAGTGGTTTTTAGGTTTGTGTCTAACAGTGAGCAAATTCTTCATTTGTGCTATTGAAGATAATACTGACAAATACAACTGAAATATTGACATAACAATGTCTGATCATATTTTAAATATTCAATTTATACCCAATACTTTTGTGTGGCTATCATTCACTAGGAAGGAACTTTGTAGGATTTAATTTCTATGTGTTTTTTACTTTTTTTTTTAACTCACTCCTTTGTGTGTGTGTATTTATATATGTGAAGAAAGACAGATGATAGCAATTGATTTGCAGAAATATATATTAATTTGTTTAATGCCTGATATTTACAAAGTGACTTATTAGTTCCTGGAGGCAACAAACAAATAAACACTCTCTTTACTTTCATAGGGACTTATACTGGGAGACAGTCACATATCCTTAAGTAGTAAAAAAGTGACTAGAAGAGAAAGTGGAGGGCTTCCCTGGTGGTACAGTGGTTAAGAATCTGCCTGCCAATGCAGGGCACACAGCTTCAAACCCTGGCCCGGGAAGATCCCACATGCCTCAGAGCAACTAAGCCCGTGCACCACAACTACTGAGCCTGCACTCTAGAGCCCTCAAGCCACAACTACTGAACCCGCCATGCCTAGAGCCATGCTCCACAACAAGAGAAGCCACCACAGTGAGAAGCCTGTGCAACTCAACGAATAGTAGTCCCTGCTTGCCGCAACTAGAGATAGCCCATGTGCAGCAACGAAGATCCAACACAACCAAAAATAAATAAATAAAATAAATAAATTTTAAAAAATAAAGGAAAAGTGGAGAAGAAAAAAGGAAAAATGTGGTGAGTGTATATTAAGCAGAAACTGTTTTGCCATTTTTGATTTTCTTTTTTTTTCATTCCATACCAGCCATTATTGTAAAATAAGAACTGGCTCATCACATTTGGAACTGTTAAGAAAGTTATTAACATTCCATGATATACCATGGGAAGTATATTTGAAGCTTTTAAAAATTATGCAGCTTTGGGCCAACATCAAAAGAGTTTACACTTCTCATACTCATCTGAAATCTAAAGAAGACTTGTATGCTTCCAAAAGGATCACATTATTAAGTTCAGGAAATGATTTCTCCTTGTATTCACAGCAGTAGAATTAGATGAGAATGCACAGAAATGCATTCTGAGACCTCTCAGCCTCACCAGTAATCCAATCACTGAACAGTATGCAAATTATCTAACAGGAATACACTCAGGGCCATAAGAGCAAGTAATTTCCATTTCCATTACTGCTTAATGAGAGTGTGCAGTAATTTTAAGGCAGTGGAAACTTCCAGGAAGGGCTTTTTTTTCTTCTTCTTCTCTTTTTGCTTTATTGTAACCACTTCTTCCAATTAGACTGAGAGAGATATTATTGCCTAATCTGATCCAAGGAGTACAAAATGTTTCTAAAATAAGTTTTTCCCCTTATAAGAATGTTTTGAAGCCTGCTAACATAAGAATTAAAAAGTAAATGTAGTCATAATGATCTTGACTTTTTTCAGACTTACAAGTGTGATATTTAATAATCTAGATTCTGTAAGACCTTCTTGCTCTCTACCCTAACACCCAGCACATCAACTCTTTTAAGCTTAAAATACTTTCCAGAGAAAGCTACTTCTCAGGCATTTTCACTGTATAGAAAAGTTGTTCACAGCTTGTTGTAGTTAGGGCTAGCACAGGGCACAGTTATGAAAATCACTAAATGTTTGAAATGAAAGGACACCTGAAATCACTATCCACCCACTATATTTCTCCTTCATTCTACAAAGGAGATGCAAAGAGGTTAAATTTATCTATCCAACTGTTCACAAAGAGCTGTTGGAGCTACCTCTCGTGCCTCATTATTTGGAGTTAATTAGGTTTGTATTTCCGTTTTCTTCCCTAAATTTATATTCTTTTCTTCATTGCATGATGACCCCATAGTATTAATTGTTACTGTTTATTAAATATTTAATCTATGTGAATTTATTAGATGTGAATTGTGCTTAGTGCTTTTTATCTTTAATGCTTAAAACAGCTTGTGAAAGAGTCACAATTATTTATCCCCTTTACAAATGAATTAATGTGATCTGGAAAATTTAAGTGACTTTCTTCAAGTTTCACAGTAAGTGATGGTATCAGGAAAATGAACACATCTGTATAGCTCAAAGCCTAATCTTTTAACCATGACTGGAATTTGCCTCCAGTAACATTCTGTGCTTAAGCTGCCTAACCTCTTGGATCCAGCTATCTCACTTCTCTATAAAGGTCTTCCGAAGCTAACTTGATTAAAACAGAACAAGTAACTTAATTTTGTACAAATCATTTACTTTAAATCTAAGCAAAATACCTTAACAATATTCTACACTCTATAATATACCATATTGTACAGAATGCGTGTTTCAGCAAAACTGTTCAAATTGGTCTATTATCAGTCTTTTAACCATAGTTTTATGGAAGATACCTTATAAGTATAAGAACCTATTCCCTTCAATATCGTTTAAAATGTATTAAATTCAATACATGGTTTAGTAAATTCCCAAGTGTGATCATAAACCTTTTTTCTGGCAATAATATTTGTTTTCCTCTCCTACTTTAAAAAAACTCAAATAAAAATATCTAATATCTGTTTATGATTTTCACCTACATAGCCATTTTTTATTTCTACATAAAATGGCTTAAGTGTATCTTAATCTTTATTTTAAAACAGTAACTCTTTTTTCTTTATATGTTTTTAATAGTTATAATTCTAAATACTATATTAAACTCATGATTTGGATTGTTTTTTTTTCTAAATATGTTAATAGCACAATTTACATTAAATCAGTAGAATCTAAATACCATGCATTGTTATTGACCAGTTTAAATGGACTGGAGCCATAATTTACTATAACTGGGCCCATATTTTACTATATTAATTGACTTTTAGTAATATATTAAGAATATTACAAAACCTTAAAGCAATTATATTCTGATACTTCATGAAATATTAATTACAAATTTGTTATGAAAACCTTTAGGGGAAACAATGAAGAACTAATTTTATTACATGACAAAGGATCCATGGTTAGAAAGTTTTGTTAGAAAAAGTTATATGAAATACTATCACATTTACTGTTTCTGTCTTTTTGATTATACTTTCATGAAGTATGTAATATCCTTAGAAAATACTGTTTCTTATTTTCTTTATACACTTACATTTTACTACATGTAATTTTCTGTGCTTTGCCATTTATGTTCAACTGTTATTCTAATATTTATCCATGCTTGTAAAGGCAACTGTAGGATTCCATTGTACCACAGTATATTTGTACATTCTCTTGTCAGTGTACACTGGGGTTATTATCCTCAGTGTCTTGCTGTTAAAAAAATAGTAAAATTTTACAAGCTGCTCTGTATATTCTTATACATGTATCCCGGTGTATATGTGAAAAATTTTGCTTATTCTATACCTCAAAATGGAATTTATGGCTCAGAGGTTAGAAAAATCTCCCACAAACAAAAAAGGCAAATTGTCTTCCATAGTGCTTCTATAAATTTGGATTAATATCAGCAAGGCATAAATGTCTTAAGTACTATATTCTTCAAATCTTTCTGTATTGTCAGATGTCTTCATTTTTTTATAAATCTGGTAGATTATTAAATGATATCTCATAGTTTTCTATTTCTCTCATTACTATGAGATAAAATATCTTTTCTAATGTTTTGGGGCTGTATTTATTTATTCTATTAAATGCTTCTTATCTCGACCACTTTTATATTAATTTCTAACTTTTAATTTGTTTACAGGAGTTATTTGTATATTCTGGGTATTATTCCTTTGTCAATTAGATGTGTTACAATTTTTTTGTCCTAGTTTATAAATTTCCCTCTTATTTATACCTTTAATTGTGTCTTTTGAGGAGCACAAGTTAACTTCTATTTCTAATGTACAAGGAGATTTTATAAAAACAGATGCTGAATTTTATTACATATTTATCCTTAAATTTATTGAGATGTTTTACATGTTGTGTTTTTCCCTTAATCTGTTATACCTCATGTATAAGCTTTCTCCAAAGCAGCAGAAGGCGGGAGGGAGGGAGTTACATTTACATGCATAACAATCTATCTGTCTTTTTGTCTATCTAAAGAGCTTTTTAAGGAATTGGCTCAAACGATTGTGGAGGCTGTCAAGTTCAAAACCTGCAGGGTAGGCTGGAAGACTAGAGACCTAGAGAAGAGTTGATATTAGAGCTCTAGTCCAAAGACAGTCTGCTCTTAGAATTCCCTCCTCCTTGAAAGGTTATTATGGGCTTCAACTGATTAGATTAGGGCCCACCTGGTTAGGACTTCAACATATGAACTTTAAGGAGGCATAATTAAGCCCGTAACACCTTCCTTATGTTTCCAGAATCAATGAAACTAAGTTATATTTATATCACAAATACTTTATAAAAATGTGCATACATATACATGCATTATTATATACATATATATATATATACACACACATATATATATATAAAGTATAATTAGAGAGTATAGAATTGTAGTTAAGAGCACAGAGCCAAATTGCCTGGTTTTGCATCCTAGACCCACCACTTATGACGTGTGGTTTACAGATTGATAAAGTTTTTAGAGCAGGATATAGTATATACTAAATACTCAGAGTATTTTCTAGAATGTTGATAAGGGTGATGATAATATATTTCTAAATTTTTCTGTTTTTTGAGTTATTTTTGCATTATTTTGTCCACAAGTGAGATTGGCCTGTATGTAGACAGAATAATGGCCATCCAAAGATTCCCATATCCTAATTCCTGGAACCTGTGAATATGGTCTGTTACATGACAAAGAAGAAATTAAGGTAGCAGATGCAATTGCTAATCAGCTGATGTTAAATTAGGGAGAGTATACTAGGGTATCCAGGCAGACCCTATATAAACACAGTGATTCTTAAATATGGAAGAAGCAGGCAGAAGACTCAGAGTTAGAGTGATGTGGTGTAAGTACTCACCCAGTTATTGCTGAGTTTGAACGTGGGAGGGGTCCACAAGCCAGAAATGTGGGGAACCATGAGAGTCTAGAAAAGGCAAGAAAATGGATTCTGCCTTAGAACTTCCAGAAGGGAATACAGCTCTTGATTTTAGCTCAGTGAGACCTATTTTGGACTTGTAACTGTAAAATAATTAGTGTTCTTTTAAGCCACTAAATTTTTGGTAACTTATTACAGCAGCCATAAGAAACTAACGGAGCTCTGAGAACTTTAAAGTGGGATGCTTCTGTAACAAGTACCTGAAAATGTGGAAGTGGCTTTGGAACTGGGCAACAGGCAGAGGCTGAAGAATACTGAGCAACATGGATAGTAAAGGCTTAGCTTGCCTTCAACAGATTAGTAGAAATATGGATGTTAACAATTCTGCTGGTGAAGACACAGAGGAAGTGAGGGACATGGTAGAGAAGACATTATGGGCATTATGTTTCACATTGGGATTCAAAAACCTATACCACATCATCCTTTACATTTACAGAGTCACAGTCCTGTTAAGGAGAAACATAAGTTCATAAAAATTTTTAGGAATTGGAATATAATGTACAGGGTGCACAGGGTAAAAAATAAATACCAGTTTAGGTGTAACTTAGGCCAGTTTTAAATTCACTAATTAGCGTGACTAAGGTATCAATCTATGTAGTGCAACAAGAATTGTCCATCAATCCACATCTTGCAGGATGTTATCTACGTACCAAAGCATCCCCCTTTAGCTTCTCCAATTTTTTTCCTGCTATTTCCTTAACCATGTTAATCACAATCTATATCTTTCTTTACATCCTTCAGCATATAATACAATAGCTACTTCAAAATTCTTATCTACTAATTCCAACATGTGGTTATCTTAAGGTTAGAATCACATCCTTCTATTCATAATATCAACTAAGATACATGATATATGAACATATTCCTTCTGTTCTATTTGCCTCAAAGACTAGAACCTTAAGCCTAGAGTAAGACCACCTTTAGAGTACCTGAATGTCTCTCATCTCTCCCTCAAATTGTCATTGAGCCTTTTTAAGCCTACTTTTAATATATGATATGTCAGCATATTTAAATAATTTTGTACAGATCATAATTAATTTTAAACTTTTTTTTTCTTGTCACAGATGTCTTTTTTTACATGTTAAACTTACACAGGTGTGGCATGACAGATATTGGTGTGAAAAGCATAGAATTACCTGTACATGGTAATAATAGAAATTATATAAAACTTACAATTTATGATTTTATCATGTGTGGTAATTTATGCCACATATTTCACAATTTACTTAGCTGTTTTCATGTTATATTGACAGATCTCTCCTATTATCTCGTGTAAAAAAAAATCCTTCTCTTGGGAGGGCAGAGGGGTGAAAAGAATTTTGCTCACTATTTCTGTGTTTGATCAGATACCTCACTTCTCCTCTAACTGAACAAGAATTATTAATACCAGAAATCAATTATCTAAAGGGTATAAAAATATAAATCTTTTTAATAAGCTCTTTCAAAGGAGTCTTATTTTATTCTCCATAATTTTTAAAGATGATAAACTAAAATTACAAGGAAGATGGCCAGTTACAAGCTAGTCTTGATTAAAACAAAACAAATACAAAAAAGTCCAAAATTAGTGAATAAACTCAATGGATATACAACTATTCAGATACCTGTACCCAAAATAAAAAAAATCAGTTTTTCTAAGTTTCATGAAAACATTCATGTTATTCATAGTAGAATTTGATACTGTCAGATGCCATTTTTTTCCTCTTGCAAAACTGAACTATTATGGTTGATCCTTCAACAACGTGGGTTGGGGATGTAGGCCCTCCATGCAGTCAAAAATCCACCTATAACTTTATAGTTAGTCCTTTGCATCCATGGATTCAACCAACTGCAGATCACACAGTATGGTAATATGTATTGAGTGAAAAAGTATCTGTGTATAAGTGGATCCACACAGTTCGAACCTGTGTTTTTCTAGAAGATGATTGAAAAAGTAGATTTTTCTTTCAAAATTCAGCAATTGAGAAACACAAAAAAGTGATAGATATTACAAATTATATTCATAAAAATGTTTAGGAAAGTACCAAGGCTTTTTCTAGAACCATACCTGTGTTCTACACACACATTAAATTCAGATTCTGAAATATTTTAAAATGATCTTTTGAAAACAGTGTCATAAACATCTTAAAATCTCTTCTGTTCTGACTGAGATAACGAGATAAGCATAGCAGGAATCCTAATATGCTTGTGTTTCTATGCTTTCATTTTTTGTCCACAGTTCATAAATTGCTATATTATCTGTCAATGTACTGATTACACTTGTGAAAGCAATAATAATATACTTTTAGAGTGAAAAAGAAGATATGCATCCTCAGTTCTTTAAATATATGATATTTGATATGGTTAATAGCATTATAATATAATGATGTCATCTTCTTTCTATAAAAGTGACCTTCCTGAAATATGCTTAGTTGAGTGGAGACTATAAATTGCTATCCTGGAGCAATACAATGTATGACATTACTCACCTGTACTCTTTGTTCAGCCTTCTTGTAACAAGCACAACACACTTGCAATATTTTATTTTTAGGTGTACAATTCGTGATATACCTAGACCTATAAAGATGATATCTTAGAGCAGCAGGAGGTTACAAAATGTATTTTAGCTGTAGAATTCTGTTTCCAAATAAAATCTTCTTGGAGGCACAAAATGTAAAACATAAAAGTTGACCTACAATTCCAGATGAGATGCAATTCTCCCTTTTCCTTCCTCTCCTTCCTAGGTATCCCTACAGAGCACTTAGCCAGAAGCCTATGAATTGCTATTTAAACCCCTCATAAATGAATACCCCATTACAAAATATTCAAGGAACTAAGGACCAGACTGTGAAATGCTTAAGAATTGCATCATTGTCATAATAGCAATATTTTTGAGTAATTATTATTTGTCAATCGTTAGGCTGATTTTTTTAGCTGCATTATCCTAGATATTCCTTATTCTCATCATCTGAAGGGAAGTACTATTTCTGGGTACTATTCTTCATCCATTTTATAGAATGAAAACTGAGGCACAGTATGCTTAAGGAAACTTTCCTTATACGATAGCTAGTAAACACTAAGGGCAGGATTTAGACTAAAGTAATCTGACTCAAAAGACTACTTACATATGAACATGTATTATTTTCTATCTGGCCTCACTGTCATCATTTCTAGAACTACCTCCTTCACTACCTAAATCTATGTGATTCGAATGGGGATGAAAGTAGAGACCTACTACCCCACCAAAAAAACCAGGCATTTTACCTAAGGTGCCCATTCAAAATAATTCTCCCTTGTGTAAAGTGACTGGCCCAAGGTGAGACATATAAGTAAGTCCAATCTCTTTTTCTGAGATTGTTACATATACAGTGAGAGATGTCTCTCTCACAAAATTTAAGTACTCCTGTAAACCTGAATCTTCTTGAAGGGGTGAGACTGGCAGGTGTCTCTCTCACCGCGTGAATAGAGTGTACAATAAGCCAAAGCCAAGAGGAGAATGGTGCTGGTCACCTGAATTTCTCAGTCATGAGGAAAAAAAATACATTATTTTAATTTTTCCCATGAGCTAATTGGAATTGGCATTCTATCTCTTGTATCTATTTGATCCCAATAAAGGAAAATATCTTTATTTCCCCTATACTACTGGGGATGCAGAAATGCATAAGACCCAATTTTATTCAAAGAAATGGTTGAAAGAGACATATAAATAAATTGCAGTACAGAGGGATGCAATATAACTGGATTGTGCTTAAAATATCAACTTTTCCCCTGGAGAAGGACATTCATGGACTGACTGATTCTTAAAGATAGGTAGTCCTGAAAATGAGGGTTAGGGAACTTTTCAGCCTGAAGAAATACGATCTACAAAGCTCAGAGTCAGAAAAGAACATAAAAGTCCTGGCAGAACAGAAACATTCTTTGAAAGAATCTGTATTTCACACTAACAAACAAAATACAGTCAATGTTAATCTAAAAGCTGGCCTATGACATTTTATATAACTGAAGGGTATGGTTTAATGATAGGTACTATTTTATATCTTTTATTTAGTTTGAGATACATTCCTGAGTTCAGGGAATAAAGATAATCTATAGCCATTATGAATGAGCAAAATCTCCTCTTGTAAAATGTAAGCTCTTTTGTGGGAAATAAGTATTCTTTGTAACTAAAATGATATTTAGAATTATATTTTGGTTGAGTCTCAAGTCCTTAACCTCTCTTAATATGCATTTGCTATACAGATATCCGAATCATTTTTTCTCTCAGAGCCAAGATTTAGCTGTATAATTTCACTGTTATTGGTAATTGCTGATTTTCCCTAGTGTGATAAAAGAGAAGGGCAAGAGAAGGGGAAAAAAATCTAATATTTTTATGACAAATGTTTGACTCTGAATAAATATTAAGTACAGGTGGGTAGTAATACAAAGAGGAGATGCTTCATGCCTGTTGATCAATCACTAGTATTAGAGGTCCTAAGATGAAAAAAAAAGATCCTCCCCAACTGAGAACCTTTTAAAATTCCACATTAAAAAAAATAATAAAGCCTGATTCCCTTAACATCCTGACAACCTATCCAGTTTCGGTTACCAATCTCATTTCCTCCCACTTTATTCACTCTATTTTCCAGTTATGCGAAAACTGTCCCTGTTTTGTATAGTACCACGTGTACTGTTCTGTCTTTCAGGCCATTTCAACTTCCTCACTCACCCTTTTTGTCCTGAAGAAACTCTTCTTAATTTTTAAAGATATAGCTCAAAAGTTGTTTCTTTAAATACTGTATTTTTAGATTTATATTTGAACACATTACTGCCACTATCACCACTGTTTAGACAAAGGCCTGGCGTATAGTATTTGTCACTCAATAAATAGAAAAATAGAGGGAAAAAGAGAACCAACCACAAAATATTCAGTCTAATGACAAGGTATAGGAATGGTCTTTGTTTTCATAAAAGCACCTCATTGTAGTAGGGGATTTGTGATTTCACTACTTACTTTTGTAACTAGTTTTCATTTATTCATTCATTCATCCAACAGTTCGGTGCCAGGCATTGTGCTAAAATATAAAATATAGCATTCTTTCCTTCAAGTTATACTTTTATTAGGAAAAACATTTTTTTTGCTTTTGATATACCCTCACAAATAGTTTCACAGTTAATTTTATTAATATTTCTTCCTAAAAAATCAGAAGTAAATCTGAATATTTTATTTTACAATGGAATTTCTCATACATGTTTTTAACTGAAATCACCAGAGTTCCTTGAACATTCTATATAAAGTATTAAAATATTATATAATATTTTCTATAATGCTTCTTTATATGATCACTTATGAATGCACTAAGCAAAATAACAAATCAACCAAATCAATTGTATGCCCAAACAGAAACACACTCTAGGAGACCTTCACTTTCACCTTCTACTACACACAAATGGTTTTTCAGTTACTTATGCAAGGAAGCCCATATAGAGTCTATTAATGTCAGGGCTGTATTTTAATTATCGTAAATACTTTACTATTAATCATTTTCCTAGTAATTTGTTTTTTCATTAAAATAGTTATGCTCATTAATCATCATTGTAATCGATAGTTTTCTGAAACAAAATCTTTATCTTCATATAAAGTCTACTTTTATCTTATTACCCACAATTATACTAAGGAAACTCTGTATTACAAACTTGAAACAACTAGTTTCTTTACATTTTGTTTCAATATTAACAATGTCCTTGGGTCTATCCATCATTATAATGGATTTTGTCATAACATGATTAACTGAAGCAGTAATTTGCACTGCTGTGAAAATAGCTTTGGTTTTGAAGGTATCGTGCTTCCATCCTATTCCTTTAGCCAGGGTTTTGCTATAATATAGCACACTAATTTTCATAATGCTAAAAGGTATAGAAGGCCAGATTGTCACAAAATACCATTAAAATACTAAATGCTTACTGTCTAGCTTCTGTTGGTTATTTTAGACAATGTAAAAATACTTCTATATACTGCTCCTTGAGGAGATAGATTTGTTTTTGTTGTTTTTCTTCTTACAGAAGAAACAGTGGACTGATGCATGCATTTTTATTCCAACTGTGGTTCTGCTATTTGGGTTTGTATATGTGTGGACATATACAAATTTTCCCACACAAATACATTTGTATATGTGTAGGCATAAACTTAATAATCATCAGTTATTTCATTCATATACTGAGAATACACTGAATGCTAAGAATTGTGTTAGTGCTGGAAAAAATGGCAGGTGGACAGAGCTTAGAGCATAATGAGGAAAACTGTTTTAAGCTATTACAAACAAAATCTTTAAAAATGAGTACAAATGCAATTAAATGCTCTGTGTGAAAGAACTGTGTGGAGGGAGAGGAGGGAAGTACTTTAGATGTCCTCTTGAGGCAGGACTTCTTTAAGGTACTATTTCTACTGAGGCTTGAAGGAGGAGACCAGAAGAATGAGGCAGTAAAACTAGAGGAAAGAGACTCTAAGAGTGAAGAAATAGCACTTGAAAAGGACTTGGTTTTAGAAAAAAAAAATGTGTGTTCAGGAAACCTGAATTAAGGAAAATAATATATTATTTATCTCATTTTAAAAATAGTAAAGCTTCAGCATTATTATGCATATTATGCATAACATATTTTGTAAAATGTATACTGACTCACCTAACAATTTGATGCAATTGATATAAAAGCAATGTGAGGCAATGACTCACTAAATCCAGATTAGAGGAACTGTCAAGACACTTATTCATGGATTCGAAGTCAAGATTATACTTTAAAGATTATGGGCAATAAAAACTCTCTTCTGATGAACTTCATTTAATCACTAGTCATTGAGTTCATATGGTATTGTTTCAGTTGTTGAAACGCTTTATCTAAGTTTGTATATCTCAGAGAAGAGTTTGCTTTCTTTTCACATCCCCTAAAATGAAGTCAGGCTTTGATAATGACTCAAACACAGAGGACATGCATGTGGAGAGGGAAATCGTACTTAGAAATGCTGAGAGTTCACTCAGTAGCATATGTCATTCTTGTGCTGTCTGCATGTATTATCTTGATTGGAATATTGTTCATTAAATCATTAAAATATTTTAATAGTTGCTGAGAAATAAGTCCTGCTTTCTTTTCTCAATAAAATTTAGATTTTTTAAAACTTTATGGGTCATAAGAATATTGACAGATTTTCAGTTAAAATACAGAGTTGTAAAATATATAATAAATCTGTACGCAAATTTATGTTACAGAATTTGTAATAGTAATAATTATTTTTCTCCCAGCAAAAAGACTGACCCTCTGGCTGTCATGCAAAAGGTAAAATAGAGGATGTCATGTTTGATAAAGGAGAAATAGAGGGTGTCTTATAACCAGAGTCAAGAGTGAAAAATCCTTTCCCACTAACACTATAGTCCTACGTGGAACTGAGAGCAGACATCCCTACTCTTCTTCTCTTTTCATGTTTCACGTTGCTTGTTGTTATTAATATAATTCAGGTACCATCTCTCCTAAGTCTCATGCTTACTCTACTGTATTAATCTCTTAGGTCTAATTCATAGAGTAAAGTTCAAGTTCTTTAATAATATTCATTTGCTGTGTAGTTCAACAACTGGAACTGAACAGTCCAAAACAAGTAGATGACAGTGAGGGAGATCTCCAGAGTGCGATCTCCAGAGCTATGGTTAAAGGGCACGTCTTTTGCCCTTTAAGTGAGAGGGGAGACTAGGGCAGACTAGGTTTCCAGACAGTTTCCTATGAAAGAAGATTCAGAAGTATAAAGAAGAAGGCAACCTTCTAAAACCACTGAACAACAGAAAGAAATAAAATTGTAGAACAACACCCATGGCCTTGGAACAAGGCAGAGGCTGAGTTACTGCCACCATGTTTTCTGTCTCCAATAATATGTCAGATACTGGCGGTGCCATCACGATTTTGATTAGTATTGATAAAATGAACAAAAATGATAAGAATCTGGAGGGTTGTGGTGAGGTATAAACAAGGTTAAATAACCTGAAATGTAATAGGTAGATACTGCCTGTTTCTTATCCTTCTTTTGTATAAAAATACATAGTAGTATATGAGTTAATACTTGGGAAATAATTTCCATGATCTCAGAGATATTTGCTGAACCCCATTGTGACATCATTCTTTTTTAGAATCTACACACAATCTGGCAAAATATAAAGCTTGTATTATGCATTAGTTCCACTTTCTTGCTTGATAAATTTTATAACTGTGATTGCCAGCACTCCCCTCACCACTACCACCGGGTTCCTTAGTGCTGCTTCTTACCATCTTATTAATAAGAGAATACAATGGAGGATCAGAGGGATGGCATTAAAATGACATTCTTTTCAAATAAGGAGAGGTCGGAGGAGGCTGATTTAAATAAAACTGAGTCATATGCATGCTCATGCTTTTAGTTTAATAATCCTTTGGCACATGACTTATACGAAGCAAAATTACTCATGCTGTACTAAAACTTGTCTATAGCTAGTCTATAGCTATGAAGAGAGTAAATGTGTCTATATTCAATGCAAAAATTTGAAAAGTGAGGGGAGATAATGACTAAATTAAGAACATAATTGGTTTTCATTTTTATTTTAAAGATATTTCAGGGCCCTTAGGAAATGTGATTGATCATCTGAGCCATTCAAAATTGAATGGACTTTTGGATTGAAAAAATTGTAGGATAGGATATTACATATTGGGGCAAAATTTTATTAGTTGATTTGCTTTTATAATAATCCATTAAAACATGATTTAGAAATAAGTGTTTTCACTGTGTGACCATAATTATTTCCCTTCAGGAAAGATGTAAGCAATTACAGAGCATTTGTCTTTAATAAAACTAGTCCCTGATGTACATTTGGCACATACATGACAATACCAAAAAGCTGCTGAGTATCATTTGATGTAAAGTAACTCTAGTTTTCCACGTGTGAAGTAAAAGAGGAAAATAAATGTTGTTACAGGAAAAGATGTATCGTGTTGCTTGTGTAAAACTACTAACTTTTCAAACACACACATCTGAAAGTGTATGTCTTGTTTTGATAACCTGTTATACTTTAGGTTGATGCCACCCCACATAAAATACAACAAAAGGAAAATATATATATAATTTTATTTTTAAAATTTAGTTTATAGTTATGTCAACAATGAACTCTAATAGAACAGTTTAATTCTTGGTGGTGTAAAGTAAGTGGTTTTAATTTCTGGAAAATTTGTTTGAGCAAACAGATGATGAATTTCAGAAAAATCAGTTTTGCATCCAGATTTTGTGGAATGACATTTCCTGGTTTTGCTCCTTTTTGTGAATTAGAAAGTGCTGTGAGAGCTAATGGACACCTGGTGTGACACACACTCTGCTACTCCAGGCTTCTCTTTAGAACTGGAAGTGAGTGACTCCCACAGAATAACTCTAAGTTTTAGTTTAAATTCCCTTTCTATTTTACTTGTCTCACCCTAAATTATAAAAGCAAGTCAATAATCACCACAATACTCAGAAACCAAAACTTGCATTAATATTTGAACAAAGTGACTTACATTAATGTCTGCATATAACTGACATATATATGATTCTACAAATTTTTAGATTATTTCAGAGTCGACAATTATTTTTCTATTGAATAATGCTTAAAATGATTGGCTTATCATATTTCATACATATGCACACATATGTATAATACGTAGAGTTATTCCTCCCAAATCTTCCTTATCTCAGTAAATGGTATCAGTATCCAATGTTCAAGCAAAGAAACATACATTAAAAAAGTAGACATCTTTAAATTATCAAATTCTCTCATCTCCCACAGCTGATATGATTAGTTTGTCCTATCATTTCTACCCTAAAAGTAGGTTTCAAATCTTTTTGTTTTTCTCTGTTAACTACCAATCTAAGCCATCATTATCACTTCTCTGTTCTAAACAGAGTATCCTCCATACCAGACTTCCTACTTCCACTCTCTCTCTACACAGAAGAGAGCATAATCTGTGGTAAGGTTATAACATTCCACTACAGTAAGTCCCCTGCAAAAGAACATTCAAGTTGCGAACTTTCAAAGATGCAAACGTGTGTGCCAGCCCCTGTATGCCAGGTATTGTACTATACTACTGTACTTTTCAAGGTACTGTACTGTCAGATTTAAAATGTTTTATTTTTTGTGTTTGCTTTTTTATGTGTGTGTTATTTGTGTGAAAAGGATTATAAAACTATTACAGTACAGTATTATATAGCCAATTGTGTTAGTTGGGTACCTAAGTATGAACAAACTGGACTTATGAACAGACTCTTGGAATGGAACTCATTTGTATGTAGGGGGCTTACTGTACTTGTATCTCTTCACTGGCTACCCTGAACTTAACACCCAGACTCTTTAGCTGATCTCCATGGTTTTATATAATTTGGACCTCTCTCCCCACTGATGATCATGACCCAGCTACATTGTCCTTGTATCCAGATTTGGGGCTTCATGCCTGCAAATATCTTTGACTAGATTGCTCTTCCACAGGCTATTTGAATGGATGTTTTCTTTTCATCCACAGGAATCAGTTCATGAGTCATCTCCTTGAAAAGATTTTTCCTGATTGCCCTAACTAAAATAACTCTCATAGTCTCTAGTAATTATCATATCATCCTGCTTATCACCTTATTGGCATTTCATTTTACTAATTAACACCATTTTATTGTGTATCTTTGCTCCCAAACATACTAAAGTGGTAATAGAGGCAGGAATAAAAGAACAACAACAAAATCTATCTCATTCACCACCATAAATCCAGCAATTAGAATAGTGCTTTTGCATGTTGTTAAAACTTAGAAAATATTTGTTGAATAAACGAAACAGTTTTTTAAATTATTTTCTATTATCATTATAAAATTCAAATATATTAAGCTAAATAACTGTGTTCTCATCTTGAAATATTTCTTTCAGTGACACCATTAATAATTCTCTGTTCACTTATTTATATCATTTGTTATCACACATTTGTAGTTTTTCTTTGTTGGTTCCCCTTGACCTCCAATCCATAGCCCATCAATTACAAAATTCAATGGACTCTTTCTAGTTAATGTCCCCTATATTCTTCTTCTTTTCTTAGGATCCCTGTTTCAAGCTCTTATATTTATATTTTAACCATTGTTAAAGTCTTAATTGATCAAACTATCTCAAGTTTTATTTTTTTTCTAAATTGTGCTGTAACATTTTAAATAAATCTTCCAGAACACTACTTTCTTCTTGCCATTCTCCTATTCCAAAGGTTTTCAAAATTCTATATAATGTATTAACTAAAATACAAACCTCTTTGGCATTCAAGCTTGGTAGAATTCTGTCTCAGACTACATTTCCAACTCACTGTCACCCTTTTACTAAGTATACCTTCTGCTTCATTTAAAATTTAAAATATACATTCCTGAGGCCACATGTTCCTTCAGTATTCACCCTTCATATTTAAATTTGGTCGGTCCTTCAGAGACTACTTCAAATCTTTCTGTAGCAAGCCCAGCCCACAGTCTGAATTCTTCAAGAAATCATCTGTTAGTGGTCCCAATATCTCTCTTTAGTTCTATTTTCATCCACTAATCTTCCAGAATACTTCATTCTAGTGGCTGGTTTAGGAAGGATTACAATGCAGTAGTGAAAAGAGCAAGTACTTTTAGATCTTACAGTGTTGATTGAAATCCAAGCTCTACTACTTTCATACAGTCTTGGAAATAAGGAAAAGGAATTTAACATCTCTGAGCATTGGAATTATCCACCTATAAAACTAAACTAATACACTAGAACATTTTTTTCAAGGCTCAACTCAATTCCCATCTCTTCCAAAGAGGCTTCAATGATCCTGACAGTGTGAAATGTTTGCTTTCTTCTCCAAGTTTCTGGAATGACAATTTTGTCATTTAGGATGGCTTTCTGGCATGTATTCTTTTGATATTAGTTTTACCTTTTATTTCATTTAAATAATAAACCAATATTTACTGAGCATGTGCTATATTTAAGCACTGTGCTACACACTTTGACCACATAATAGTAGGTGGTAAAATGGTTTCATGGGTGAAAAAGCTGAAGATAAAATAAATCATTCAGAGTTACACAGCTTCTTAAAGGACAAGGATTCAAACCCAGGTCTGTATAGTTTATGATCTCAATTTATTTTTTGTTTCATGCGTTATTTTGCCGAAATGACTGCGCCTCCCATAAGAAGTCTAAAATATAATAGTGCTATAGTTTCTTTATTTCATGACTTAACAAAATCTTCAAGAACCCAAACTCCGGGCTTCCCTGGTGGCGCAGTGGTTGAGAGTCCGCCTGCCGATGCAGGAGACACGGGTTCATACCCTGGTCCGGGAAGATCCCACATGCCACGGAGCGGCTGGGCCCGTGAGCCATGGCCGCTGAGCCTGCGCGTCTGGAGCCTGTGCTCCGCAACGGGAGGGGCCACAACAGTGAGAGGCCCGCGTACAGCAAAAAAAAAAAAAAAAAGAACCCAAACTCCCTCCATTTCTCCATGTCATCATATTTGGCTTTTTGATATGGTCTCTTATACGTCCTCATTTCTTTATCACTACATTACTACCCAGACAACAATGTCTAGGAGTTCCAAATGAACTCTTTATTCCTGCAACTTCATTTTACAAAAAGTAAGAAAAGCCTTTCTCAGGAGTCTCTTTTTCTCCTGCAATTTCCTTTTTATAAAAGTGAGAAAGCCTTTTCAGGAGTCTCTTTCTCAGGGTTTCTTCTCATATCTCCTTAGCTAGAAATTAGTCATATACCCCTATCGAAGTCAATTGCTGACAAAGAAATAACATTTCCATGATAACTCTGTCTATTCCATTGATTATCAATCATGTCTGCAGTTTAGAATGATATGGGAATTTTCTCAGTTACAAATTCATGTGATCCAGCTCAAAATAATTAAATTAGAATCTCTCATGCTAAGGCCTAGGCATTATAAATTTTTAAAAGTACCTAGGTGATTACAGTTTACAGTCTAGTCTAGTCTATCTCTAGACTAATCTGGGGCTGGGCATAGAGGAAATCATGGCAGATGGAGGATAAACATCTACACAACATACAGGCTCTGCCAGAATGAACGGAGTGAGGCAGGGGGAGAATAAAATGAATAAACTATCAAAATATCCCCTACATAGTATTAAATTTTTGTCCTTATAAAAATTTAAAGTAATATTAAAATTATAAATGCGTGTTTTTTTCTTTTTCCTGCAAATAAATTATAAGTTTAGATTGATTCAAATTACTAAGTCCATTCTGTTTAATTGCATGTATTTACAGGTGCTGCAGTGTGCCAAAGTTATTAGGGAAAGAGGGTTCTGGCTTTCAGAAAACCTGAACAACCTTTAAGGCTCCAGGATATTCTTCTCACATAGAGAGCTATCCTTCTCTACAACACTTCGGCACTTTGGTACCAACAATAACCAATTATATTAACTTTCATTGTTTACCTAGTATGTGACTGACCTTTTGAAAATCAAGGGAAGCAGCAAACTTCTCTCTACACCTCTCATGGACGAAAGCTTCTTTTAATCTTGTTTTCTACAGGCTTTTGTTGCAGACCCTCTAGCCAGCAGATTGACTATATAATTTCCTCAAGGGAATTACTCTAAGTTGCAAGCATAGTTCTTGTTTCTGGGCAATGCAGACTAATCCTATAAAATAAGTTAGTCTTCTCGTAACTACTATTTCTCCTAGGTGATTCTGTGAGAATCTTAGGAGAGACATTGTTATTTCATAGTCTGTCGAGATCCATTCCTCTGGTTATTCTTGGTACAGAACATGAATACTTTTGGTTATAAAGACAGCAAGTTTTGTTATAAAGACTCACAATGTGGAAAATAATTAAAATTGTCCATATTCCTTGTCCACATTCCTCTTAATTTTCAGCATTTAACAAGTCCAAGTATTTGCAAGTTTCAACTACTAGCAGTATTTTCCCTAAAATATCATTGGCAGACACATTTGGGAGTTTTTCTATTGTAAATTAAGACACCCTATGAAAAAAACAGTTTATTCCTTAGTTACCTTGTTTCTCACTGAGATGACCTTTAAAAGTTAGACAGTAAGTTAGATGCTCCTGTTAATATTTAATTACATAAAGAACCATGTCTTTAGAGTATTAAAGGTATTTTTGCCTCCATACAACTTCAAAGACTGGGTACTGGTACTCACTATATCCTAAAGGGAAACAGTAACCTCCCAAGGCACAAATCATAAAGTGCAAATTGGCTTTTAAACCTGAATCAATGGTTTACCCTGGTCTCTATTCTCTTGAGTAAACAAGTGAGATTTTGTCTACAAAAATAAAATTAAAACAGAGAGAACAAAACCTGATACCTGTATGAGACTCTCTAGAGGCTTGTTATCAGCAACTGTGAAATGGTATCATTCTCATTATTTATCTTTTCCATTAGAAAAATATTTATTCTCTTTGTATACTCTAAGAAACTCCAGTAAAGAGTGACAGGCTTTCATTTCTTCATGGATGATCTTTACCCTAGAAAACTGAATGACTTCACTGTCTCTACATTGGCTGGCAAGAATACATAATGATTCAGCAAGGTGTTTTGAAAAGAACTCAAGAAGTACTAGATCTTTGACAACTTATATGACAAGAGGAACTCTAGGAATGTAGAACAAATGGATTTATTATTGATTATTACTCAAGTGATGGGATGGTTGATTGGTTCATTCAATAATATTTTAAGTATGCAATTTGGTCTAAGTTAAATTTTATTTAGAAATGTAGAGTCATGATAAAGAGTGAGGTGGTATATTTTTCTGCAGTTATAGTAGACTGATGTACTGCCACATTAAACTGGACCTAGGCAGTCATTTAGCTCAGAGTTTGGTAAACAATGGCCAATGGTTCCAATCCAACTCACTGTGTTTTTATTTAAATACATTTTTGTTGGTACAAGTTGTGCCCATTTATTTAGTTATTTGGTACCAGCAAATAATGTTTCCTCTCTGCTATAATGGCGGAGGTGACTAGTTGCAACAGACAACCTATGGCCCACAAAGCCCAAATGGTCAGTTGACCACTTATAAAAAAATTTGCCAACACCTAGTTTAGTCTATTCTTCATTCCAAAATATGTTACTTAGTGTTAAATTTACACATAGGCAGCTCAGAGGTGAGCCTAGAATTTTATATATCACTTAATGGCATTGCACTCTTGAGCTCCTTTCTCTTTGCAGTCTCTCTAAGATTATCCAGCTCCTTGGAGGCTCCTTTATATGGTTTTCTATCTAGAAAGCTGGGGCTTTAGTTTCTATATTCTAGCACACAACTCCTATGACTGTGTCTGCTACCACAGCCCAGTGGTAGGAAAACAGAGAGAGAAAATAAGCAATGAAGATTTGCCCGTGTTCTTGATACTGGTGAGGGGATAGAATTTCTCTCCCTCAGAATTTTGAGCACTTGCCCAGTTGTCACTGCTGTCACCATTACCATTGTCACTTGTTCTAGTATGACACTGCCAGAGAGCTAAAGCAGGAGAAAAGGAGGAAAGAACAACAACAACAACAAAAAACTCAGGTGATTTCTCCCACTCTCACTGGCTGACCCTTATAAGTCCTCTTTTCTGATTCTGAGACCACAAAGTGAGGGTTTTCTTGAAGCCCTTTTTGTTCTCACCTGGGGTATACATCCAGGTATCTGGATGCCTGCCACTGAGTCTAGGCCTGACAATGTTGGTTAGGGGGCAGAGGTACTTGGGAGATTCTCTGCAGGTTTGGCAATGCATCAAATTTCTGTCTTCTTCCCCAAGACTCCTTCAGATACTGACTTCTCAGAGTCCTCATATAACTACTCCTGAATTTTGCCAAGTTTGTAGTTGCATTCAGTAGGAGAGAAAGGGTAGATAAACGGCACTTAGTCCACCTTGTGAAAGAACCAGAACCATCCTTACAAGGTTTTTTCATGTCTGAATAATATATTTGTAGAAGACCACACACCAACACTCTATAAGTATGACTGGTAGATTTAATTTTTCTATTACAGGGCATCTGTCCAGCTTCTATTCCTCCTCCCCCAAATTCCAGCAAAATCAGTTAAGAGAAAGAAAAACATAACTACATTTCTGAAACAATTCTTCAGTCTCAAATAGGCAGAATACTATTTGCTCTTCTTGAAGCATTTGTAAAATATGTTTCTGGGTCTTAACTCTTCCTTGAAAATATTGTCTAGTTTCATGCTATCCCAGAGTATATACTTGTCTTAAATGTATTTATCCTAATAGTCAAAATATATAATTATTGATACTTAACATGAAATATACTAAGTTGATTTTCCTTTCTTTGGAAAAATATTCTTTCATCTTCAGATAAATTTTCCAGTAGCATTTGTTCCAAATGGCATCATATTTCGCTCCCGTTATACTTCCTAATCTCTTCACCACTATAAGGACATGCAGCCTTCTAAAATCTTATGTGATTGACAAACAGGAAAAGAAAACACAAAAAGGTCCACACAGATAACACTGATATTGTAATAGCTTAAGAAAAATATATGACATGATCAAGAATATGTGATCAAAAGTAATTCAAGGCATAAACACTCTTGAGTAATTGTCTATTTTGATAAGAACTAGAATTTCAGTATTCTAGTGCACAATATTACCTCGTAATTTTCTGCATTCATGAGGAAGGAAATTTTAAAAAAATAAAATGCTTTGTCCTAGAAAACACAGAAAATAAATGCTCAATCTGTGTATCAGATCTCTATATTTTCATTTTAGTATACTGTCCCCTACCAAACTTTCCATTATGATCTACAGTAGTCTACCTGTTTCTAAGTTATAATTCACAGGATTATAATTATTTCTACTATAGGTTTAGGAAGCTAGTGAAAGCAGAATATAGTTTTGTTGTTTAATTACAACTAATTATTTATTTATTTTTAATCTGGAAATAATTCTGTCAGACAAAAAACAGAAAAATTATCAGTCAAGTAATGACTATTTTAGTAATATACAAAGAGTCTAGTTAGTAATACTAAAATACTAAAAAAGATCAGGTGCTTAGATTCCTAGTGATTTTAAATTAAACATAATTGTTGTCTTGCTAAACTCTTAATCCAATTGATATTAGTGCTCTAAACTATGAACTCCATATTAAAATAAATTAGCAGCATAATGCATTGAAGATGTAATTGAATAATAAAGACAAATATTGTGAATGTCTATGTATACAAAATTAACTAAAATGGATCAAACACCTATACATAAAACCTAAAAATAAAAAACTCAGAGAAAATATGGAAGAATATTTCTGTGACCTGGGTTACACAAAGAATTTTTTGAAATGAAACCAAAACTATGAAACATAAAAGAAAAATTGATAAGTTAGACTTCATCAAAATTAAAATTTTCCAATCTTCAGAAGATATTGTTCAGAGATTGAAAAGGCAAGCCATAAATTGGATGAAAATACTTGTAAAACATATAACTGATAAAAGGTGTCAGGGCTGTATAAATAAGTCTTAAAACACAACATAGGGCTTCCCTGGTGGCGCAGTGGTTGAGAGTCCGCCTGCCGATGCAGGGGACACAGGTTCGTGCCCCGGTCTGGGAAGATCCCACATGCCGCGGAGCAGCTGGGCCCGTGAGCCATGGCTGTTGAGCCTGTGCGTCCAGAGCCTGTGCTCCGCAACGGGAGAGGCCACAACAGTGAGAGGCCCATGTAACGCAAAAAAAAAAAAAAAAAAAAAAAAAAAACACAACATAAAAAGAAAACAGAATAAAATTGTGCAAATTAAAAATGGGCAAAAGTTTTGAACAGATACTTCAAAGAACACATATGGTTGGAAAATAAGCATGCGAAAAGATGCCATCACTAATCAATGGGAATATGCAGATTAAACTACAATTTGATTTATTAAACATCTATTAGAATTGTAAAATGAAAGACTGACTATATGAAGTGCAGGCAAAAATGTGAAATGACTATAACTTCCATACACTACTGGTGGGAATGTAAAATGGAACCACTTCAGAAAAATAGTTTGATAGTTTCTTAAAAATTTAAACATAAGCTACTATATGATTCAACTCTTCAACTCCTAGGTAATTACCCAAGAGAATTGAAAGCATATATCCATACAAACATTTATGCACAAATGTTGAAAGCATCATTATTTGCATTAATCAAAAACTGGGACCAAACAAAACATTCATTAACAGGTCAATGGAGAAATAAGTTGTGATGTATCCATATATTGGAATACAACTAAGCAATAAAAAGAATGTTTGATGAACATGAATGTGTATGGATGAATGTAAGCAACATGATGAATCTCAAAATAAGTATGCTGAGTGAAAGAAGCCAGACAAAAGAGGGTATGCAGTTTATAATTCTATTAGTATAAAATTATAGAAAATGCAAAATAATGTCTTGTGACAAACACAGATCAATAGTTAGATGGAGATGAGGATGGGGTAGAGGAGAGTCTGACGGGAGGAATTTCCAAGGGGCACATGGAGACTTTTGAGAGTAATATACATATTCATACTTTGATGGTCATAATGGTTTTACAAGTGTATATATGTCCAAACTTATCGTATTGTAGGACTTCAACAAGAATGACATCAGCAAGATGATGGAATAGGAAGCCCAAGACCCACCTTCCTCCATGAAGACATGAATTTAATAACAACAAACCAACAAAATACCTCTGTGAGAAATCCAGAAACTAGTTCTTGCCCCCCAGGTGAGTGCAAATTCCTGATACTCTCCACTCTCTCTGGTTCAAAGCCCCTCCCCACTGGCACAGTGCCATGTAGTGCATTTGGGAGGAAATCTTTAACTCCTATCTTCTCCCTGCGGAGGGAAAGGAGTAAACTGTATGCCCACCTGCCTTTTAGGGGGGCTTCCCAAGTGACCAGAGTCTGTTCTGCCTTCATTCAAATATTGCAAGAGGGTTGGGGGCAGTTAGGGGATCTCCAAGAACAAAGACATCAACCACACACCAAAGTCTATAGTACCTCAGACAGACAAAAGGTGGAGCACCAGGACTGTGACTTACTACAGCACCACAGAAGCCACAATACTGTAGAAAGACAAGGGGAAGTGGGGGGGAGGCCTGAGTAAAAGCTGACAAACCTTTTCAAACAGGAGATAAACACACAGAAACCCAGAGAGGATAAATACCCAGAAAAGCCTTGAGAAGTCTCCAGAATCTCTAGCTACTCTGTATAGAGTATCAAATATTCTATCAAATATTCTTCCATATTTTCATACACTCTATATGAAACCAGACTGCAAAGTCTGGGAGAGTTGACTGATTCCTTAGATGCTGAATTCTCAACAAAAACAACAACAACAAAGCAAGAAATTCAAAAACAAGCAAGCAAAAACAGGCAACCATAACACATCTAAAGCAACATATAAATCTCCAGAAACTGAACGTTAAGAAACAGAGATAGGGCTTCCCTGGTGGCACAGTGGTTGAGAGTCCGCCTGCTGATGCAGGGGACATGGGTTCGTGCCCCGGTCTGAGAGGATCCCATGTGCCGCAGAGCAGCTAGGCCCATGGGCCGTGGCCGCTGAGCCTGCACGTCCGGAGCCTGTGCTCCATGGCAGGAGAGGCCACAGCAGTGAGAGGCCCGCATACCACACAAAAAACAAATAAACAAACAAACAAAAAAGAGATACATGAATTAAAACAAAGAATTCAGACAAAGAATTCAAAATTACTGTCATAAGGATGATAAAAGAGTCAATTCTCCAGGAAGATATAAAAATTATAAATATGTACGTACCTAACATTAGAGCACCTAAATAAATGGAGCAAACATTGACAGAAGTGAAGGAAGAAAGAGCAATACAACAATAGTAGGAGACATCAATATCCTACTTTCATTTATGGATATAAATCAAGAATATCAACAAGGAAATACCGGACTTGAACAACATTATAGACCAACTGAAAGTAACTGACACATACACCACACTCTACCCAACAGTAACAGAATACATATTCTTCTCAAGCACACATGAAATATTCCTGAACACAGACCACATTATAGGCCACAAAACATGTCTTAGCAAATTTAAGAGGCTTAAAATTGTACAAAGTATCTTCTCTGATCACAATGGAAAGAAGCTGGAAATCACTAGCAAAGGAAAAAGAAGCAAATCCACAAATATATAGAAATTAAACAACACACTCTTAAACAGCCACTGGATAAAAGAAAAATTACAAGGGAATTTAGAAAATACCTGAAAGTGAATTAAAATTAAAACAAAACATTGGGATGCAGCAAAAGCAGAGGAAAGTTTATAATGGTTAATACTTATGTCAAGGAAAGAAGAAAGATCTCAAATTAATTACCTAACTTTATGCCTCAAGGAACTAGAAAAAGAACAAACAAAACCAAAGTCCACAGAAGAAAGGATATAATCAGATGAGAGAGTAATAAAATAGAGAATAGAAAAATAATAGAACAAATCAATGGAGACAAGATTTGATATTTTGAAAAGATCAATATTAACAAACCCTTAGCTAGACTAAGTAAGAGAGAAGACTCAAAATGTGTACAATTAGAAATGAAAGTGAAAATATTACAACTGATGACACAGAAATAAAAAAGAATTATTGGAGACTACTATGAACAATCATACACACAAAAAAATTAAATACCCTAGAAGAAATGGATAAATTCCTAGAAACATACAACCTACCAAAGCTGAATCATGAAGAAATAAAACATCTGAACAGAACTCTAACTAGCGAGGAGACTGAAGCAGTAATTAAAAACCTCCCAGCAAAAAAATCAAGGACTAGATAGATTCACTGAATAATTCTACCACATATTTAGAGGAATTAATGTCAATTATTCTCAAACTTTCAAAGAGTTAAAGTGTAGGGTATATTCCCTGGCTCATTCTATGAGGCCAGCATTACCCTATACCAAAATCAGAAAAAGACACAGCAAGAAAAAAACTCAAAAACTGAAGACCAATATCCAGGACGAATATTTGATGAATATTAACACAAAAATCCTATACAAAATTCTGCCAACCTGAGTTCAACAACAAATTAAAAGAATCATACACAAATTAAAAGAATCATACATCATGACCAGATAGGATTTATACCAGGAATACAAGGATGGTTCAAGATATAAAAATCAATCAATGTCATGCATTGTTAACAAAATGAAGGACTAAAACCACATGGTCATAAAAACAGAAAAAAAAATTACAGATGCAGCAAAAACAATTTACAAAATTCAACACCCTCTCATGATAAAAACAATAAACTAGAAATCAAAAAATAAAAATAAAAAGAAAGAAAACTACTTCAGCATAACAAAAGCCATGTATATAAAACCCACATCAAACATTATACTTAATGAAAAAAGACTGAAAGTTTTTCCTTTAAGATTAGGGACAAGGCAAGGATGCCCACTCTTGCCACTACTATTCAACATTGTACTAGAATTTCTAACCAGAGTATTCAGACAAGAAAAAGAAATTAAAGGCAAACAAGTTAGAAATGAAGAATTAAAATCATCTCTGTTCACAGACAACATGATCATATACATAGAAAACCCTAAATATTCCATAAAATCTATCTTAAACCTAATAAGTGAATTCAGCAAAGTTGCAGGATACATCATTAACACTCAGAAATCAGTTGTATTCCTATACACTGACAATATCCAATCCAAATAAGAAACTAAGAATAAAAACCCATTTACAATAGGATAAAAAAAAAGATAAAATACTTAGTAATAAACTTAACCAAGGACGTAAAAGACTTGTACACTGAAAATGACAAAACATTGCTAAAAGGAATCAAAGAAGATACAAATAAAT
This sequence comes from Mesoplodon bidens, assembly GCF_964165515.1. Taxonomy (NCBI): domain Eukaryota; kingdom Metazoa; phylum Chordata; class Mammalia; order Artiodactyla; family Ziphiidae; genus Mesoplodon; species Mesoplodon bidens. The sequence continues at coordinate 52,778,835 of NC_138173.1, read as the reverse complement.
GGAAAGACATACCATGCTAATATATTGGAAGACTGAATGTTGTTAAAATATTCATACTACCCAAAACAATCTACAGGTTCAGTGCAATCCCTATCAAAATTTGAAAGCCATATCATGCAGAAACAGTTCAAAATATCCTAAAATTTTTATGGAATCTCTAGGGACCTTGAATTACAATCTTGAGCAAGAAGAACAAAGTTGGAAGCCTTATACTCCCTGATTTAAAAACATACTACAGAGCAATATTAATTAAAACAACATGGCACTGGCATAAAGACAGATATGTAGACCAATGGAAAAGATAGAGAGCTTAGAAATAAACCCTCCCATATATGATCAAATGATTGTTAACAATGGCAAGAAGACTACACAATGGGAAAAAAAGGCAGTATCTTCAACAAATAGTACTGGGAAAACTGGACATCCAACTGCAAAAGAATGAAATTGGACCTTTACCTTACACCATATGCAAAAATCAAATTGGATTAAAGATTTGAATGTAAGACTGAACCTATAAAATTCCTGAAGAAAACATATGGGAAAAACTTTCCGTCATTGGTCTTGGCAATAATTTCTTGAACGTGACACCGAAAGCACAAGCAACAAAATCAAAAATAGACAAATGAGAATTTACAAAGCTTAAAAAATTCTGCATGTCTGAAAAAACAATAAATGGAGTGAAAAGGCAACTTATAGAATAAGAGAAAATAATTGCCAATCACATACACACTAAGGGGTTAATATCCTGAATATATAAGGAACTTCTAAAACTTAACAAATAACCTAATTCCAAAAATTGGCAAAAGACTCAAATAGAGGTTTCTTGAAATAAAATATAAAAAAACACATGTAAGGATGTTCACCATCACTAATCATTAGGGAAATGCAAATCAAAGCCGCATTGAGACATTATCTCACACCCATCAGGATGACCACTATCAAAAGAACAGAAATGATAAATGTTGGTGAGGATGCAAAAAAGTCAGAACCCTTCTTCTCTCTTAGTGGGAATAGAAAAAGTTGTAGAAATTATGGAAAATAGTGTAAAGAATCTTCAGAAAAATAAACATAGAATAACCATATGATCCAGGTATACTTATGCAATAGAATATTATGCAGCCTTAAAAAAAGAAGGAAATCATATCACAGGCTACAACATGGATGAACCAATAAGACATTACGTTAAGCAAAAGAAGCTGGTCACAAAAGGTCAAGTACTCTACGATTCCACTCATATTCTAATACTATTAGTATCAATTTTAGAAGATTTGCATATTTTCATTTTCTGCTCTATCTAGTAAATTTAGATTCCTGATACCCAAATCAGAATTTTTTTATGTTAAACATGCTGGCAGTGTAGTCTAAGAAAATTCATTTTGGGTATGCACTACCCTTGATTGGCTATATACAAGATAATACTTGTTTTCCTCTGTGCTTTGGTAAGAAGAAATACAATCATTTCGTCTAAAATTAGCACTTAAAGACAAAGTTGTCTTTATATTTTTACTTGAAGGTTCAAAAACTTTATACAACTGTTCTGAAGTTTGTCCTTCTATTAAAAAGCAGACTTGAATGACAGGTCAAAATGGCACTCTACTTCAGGGATCCCATTAAATTTCTAAACCTAATATAAAATATTGAGTGAACATAATTACTCCCTCTGGGGAGAGAATACATAATTTTCATTAGATTCTCAAACAGATTTGTGACATAAGGGAAAAAATCTTTACAAACCGCTATAAAGTTTTTTTCAAAACCAGTAATTGTCCTTTGTCTAAACTATCCAACTGATAGACAGTAGTTGCAATCAAGATTGAAAGTTTACAATGATATAAATGACATAAACTTGTACTTCTGGCTGTTATTATCTGCGCATCTTTAAGCCAAACTTAGATGTCCTCTGTATTGTTTCAAATTAATCCAGATATGTTACTGTGACATTCAACCTCTTTATTCCATTAATTTTCATACTTTTCTTTTCTCCAATTGCAATATTTGCATAAGCCTTTGTAAAAAATATGTACATCAACAGAGAAATAGAGGGAATTAAGGAAGGTTACAAAGACAATTCTCAGATTGATGAAGATTATTAAAAATCTATTTAAAGGGGAGAAAGAAAAGAGTTTAAAGAAGAATGAAAGTAGTCTCTATGTTCCCTAGGTAGAGAAGAGAGTGGAGATGGTACAAATCTGGGTTTTTCTCTTCACTGTGGCTCTTGTTTTTTACCTCCTACTGTCATTATGTAGAGTATCTGTTCCTGAAATAGGAATTTCATGACAGATGATGTTGATAGCACTGAACACACAGGTACATTTTTAACCTACCATGAGTATTCAAATAAAAAACAGATGGTAACTTCTTAGAAACTAAGTATATTCCTCTGGAGATAAAGTGGAGTGTTAAAACATTTTAATGTTGCACTGGAGCAGATAATTAGGGTAATTACGACTCTTCAAAGACAAAATAAATAAGGTCTCAGCCAACTTCCTTTACTTTAAATTGTAAAGATTATGAAATTCTTAGGGGAACATGGGCAAAAAGAATAATGTTATAAAATGCAACAATATTTACAATGGTGACATATGAGATTGAATAGGTTGTTTACTTCAACATTATGTTCAAATATCAATTATACAATTAAGGAAGTAAAATCAGGTTGCCTGTAATTTACATGAAAACTGATAAAGTTGCAAAAAGATAAAAGCTGTCAAGCTGGTTTAGAGACACAAAGAAATAAGTGCACAAACACATACACATACACCAAATAAGCAGAAATACTAAGTGATTTAATTTGATTTGATTTTAGACTATTTCAACCACGCCAGCACATCATGGTTTGCACAAATAGTCTCAGCAATATTATCATCTTCTGATTTTCATTTTTACTTATTATAATTACATTTCCAAATAAACAGTTTTTGGAGTATCGTATTGTAGAACTATGATAATGGCTGAAATTAAAACAATATATATAGGGGAGGGGGAAGGGTAACCTGGGACGACGTGAGAGAGTGGCATGGACATATATACACTACTAAATGTAAAACCAATAGCTAGTGGGAAGCAGCTGCATAGCACAGGGAGATCAGCTCGGGGCTTTGTGACCACCTAGAGGGGTGGGAGGGAAGGAGATGCAAGAGGGAAGAGATATGGGGATATATGTATATGCATAGCTGATTCACTTTGTTATAAAGCAGAAACTAACACACTATTGTAAAGCAATTATACTCCAATAAAGATGTTAAAAAAATGGAAATGCTTATTTCACCTTGGAAAAAAATATATATATAGCCTGTATGAAACACTTTTGAAACAAAGTAGAGATACCAATATATATACACAGATAAATGCAACATCCTGTTCTTTCTAATCTCTATATATTTTCATAATAATCAACCCTTCCTATCCATTATTACATATTACACCCTTAGTTTGGGTCCTGTCTATAAGTTCCTTTGACTTTTTTAAAAGTATCAGTATTGGTTCTGTGTATCCATTCTCTATCTTTCCAGGGCCACTTCCATTGTACATCTCTGGGATCTTTCAATAACCTTCCTGGTCATGTGCTTCCATTCTTCACCCCATCTCTACATGCATACATATTACATAATGAGAAGAATTTTGTTTTTAAACAGATAAACCCTTTTACATGACATTTCTGTTTAAATATCTTTAACAGTTTTCCTTAGACTTTATCATACACTGACTAAATAATGTCTTCCACCTACCATCTAGATCTTTCTTCCCATTCTTGCCTTTTTCACTACATTCCAGCTACATTTGTGTCCTATCTAATTTTTCAGGCAGATCAAAATTATCTGGTCTTGGGCTTTCTGAATTAACTCTTATCTCCTACTAATTAGATTTTTGCTAGGCTGACCCTTTCAAATTAAAGTCTTCACTTAGATGTTTCTCCTCAAAACACTCCTCCTTAATTCACTCGCTAGAGGAATGACCTGGCTATGCTTTATCCCAAAACTCTCAATTTCGCTATTTTTCTTGACTAGATTTTTCATGGTTAGTTTTTTTGGGGGAGGGTTAATATATTTTTGTTGTTGTTTTCTTCTTCCTCATTTCTCATGTGCACATCTGCCTTCCCACTAGGATGGAAGATACCTGAGAGCAGAAAATTTCTATGTCATATTTGCTCCATTTCCAGGGAACCTAGAATATTACCTGACATAGAAGAGATGTCTGTGGATGCTTCTGAAATAAATACATGAACAAGTAAATAAATAAACAAATATAAGGTTGTTATCCTCCATATGAATGTAATTTTTTCTACCTTAAGCTTAGATTTAATAATATCAATAACCTGCTAAAAATCTTTAACACATCGCATTGCATATGTTTTAAATCCAAGTTCATTGTAATGCCATACAAGAACCTTTAGAAGCTGGTCTCAATGTGTAGTTCCATACTTTCTCCAATCACTTCTGACCATAAAGCACTCACCACGTTAACTGGAAATCCTATTAACCACATTAACACTAAAATGGGAAATACCATGGACTTCTTTGTCTCTTAAATTTTAATATAATATGCCCTTTGCCTGTAATGACTTCTTTTGTTTAAATAATTAGAAAGTTCCTAATTATGTTCTAAAGTCCTACTGAATTATTACCCCATATCTGTAGTTTAAAAATTATCCCAGAAAGAATTAGGTAGTCACCCCTCATGTTCTTAAAGTAGTATTCATGCACACCTCTCTGTATTTCCTATCACATTTTCATGTCATTATATATTTGTGACAAATTGCTCAAAGATAGTGAGCTCCTTCAGGATAAGGACTATGTAATAATCATCCTTATATCCTTGTGTTCTAGCAGAATGCCTAACACATGTAAAATGAATGCATATTTTTGGGAATTTATATTTTCCTGTTTTGTTGTTGTTGTTGTTTTTGTTTTTGCGGTACGCGGTCCTCTAACTGTTGTGGCCTCTCCCGTTGCGGAGCACAGACCCCGGACGCGCAGGCTCAGCGGCCATGGCTCACGGGCCCAGCCTCTCCACGGCATGTGGGATCTTCCCGGACTGGGGCACGAACCCGTGTACCCCGCATCAGCAGGCGGACTCTCAACCACTGTGCCACCAGGGAAGCCCTTACTGGTAACTTTTTAAACATTATAAAATTTTATGTGATCTTTGAACTCAAAATTAACATCCATTTATCTTTTTCATGTATCCTCTTATTGTTCCAGTTTTCAATCTCATGAATTGATGACTTTTAAGTTTGAGTAACAACTTCATTCATCTTTTGTCTTAAAATATGTTCTAAACATATATGGTATTGATATCAACTAAGACAATAGCCCTAGAAACTCCTAGATCCAGGCATTGTTTATTCAACAAAGAGCTAGGTGCCTATCTTATTCTAGGTCCTATATTTGGAGCTGGAATTCTGAAATCTATAAGTTATTTGGTAGTTTGTTGGTCCTTAAATTAAAATACCTTAAGTGATTTTTGAATCCCCACTTAAACTATCAAATTCTGTTCCTATGTTAAGTGTAAAAGAAACAAATAAGATAAGATTTAGTGCCCATCATAATTGAATCCAACCCATTATTACATAACAGAAGCATTCAGAAATCAGTGGATAGCTTTTAAGTGTAAATTGTTCCCCTTTTTATGTGAAAGAAACTGAAAAACAAAACTCTTTAGATCATTAGAAGCAGTTATTAAAGTTTGGTTTAATATCAATAGTCTTTCATTTTCCTCAGTGTTTAAATGTCATACTATGTTTTTCTGTAACTGTTAGCCTCAGAGTTTTATAGCTAAAGATTGCCACTACACTAAAGGACAGTTGCTTCAAAAGTTCTTATCAATATATCTCATTAAAATATGATCATAAGTGGAAAAATCCAAAGATACAACTAACTGGACAGTACTGACAATTCTATATAGTGGTACTGTTACTTATATAAAAAGGAGAACAAATCCTAAACTTAATAACTAAAATATGTATATGTATATAAATATATAAGAAAGCTTTAAGAACTATAATTATACATATATATGTATAGATAAGAAAGCTTTATAAACTATAAGATGGTAAAAATATATATAAGCAATTATTTTTGTTTCTATCTAATCATTTGGTTGGGAAGACAAAGTTTATCCTCATTTACTTATTTAACAAAAACATTTTGAGAAATTGCTTTGGACCAGACATTATGCTAGGTACAGAAGAAAGAAACATCAATAAGAAACAACAGCAATAATATGACCCTAACAAAATTAATTTTTAATGGAAGAGAAGACATGTCAACACAAATTTAAAATGCAATGTCACAAGTGCTCTAAGAATAGTATTGCATGGCATGCTCTGGAAACATAGAAAGCTTGGAGAATTATTTCTTCAGGATTTATTGGCAGAGAATATGCTTGAAGTGAATTCAAAAATATAAATGTAATACATCTATAAAGACTACCTTTTGATTTGAGAAGGGGAAGAGGTCAGTGTGAAACTATCTTTGTGAAGCTGAACTTTACCAGCAATGCCACAATCCCTGTTAACTCCTGACATACTCTCCTTGTTTTCACATCAATTACTGTATTAGTTTCTAATTGCTGCTGAAACAAATTACCACAAAATTAGTGGCTTAAACAACACAAATTTATTGTCTTACATTTCAGCAGATCAGAAGCCCAAAACGGCTCTCACCAGGCTAAAATTAAGATGTTGTCAGGGCAGCATTTCTTTCTGGAGTCTTTAAGGGAGGATTGGTGTCCTTGCTAACTCAGGTTGTGGCAACATTCAGTTATTTCCAGTTGTAAGAATGAAACAAAGGAAACCATAAACATAATGAAAAGACAACTCACAGAACAGGGAAAATATTTGCAAATGAAGAAACTGACAAGGGATTATTCTCCAAAATATACAAACAGCTCATGCAGCTCAATATCGAAAAAACAACCCAACCAAAAAATGAGCAGAAGATCTAAACAGACATTTCTCCAAAGAAGATATACAGATGGCCAGAAGCACATGAAAAGATGCTCAACATCACTAATTATTAGAGAAATGCAAATCAAAACTACAATGAGATATCACCTCACACCGATCAAAATGGCCATCACCAAAAAATCTACAAACAATAAATGCTGGAGAGGGTGTGGAGAAAAAGAAAACCTCCTACACTGTTGGTAAGAACATAAATTGTTACAGCCACCATGGAGAACAGTATGGAGGTTCCTTAAAAAACTAAAAGTAGAGCTACCATATGATCCAGCAATCCCACTCTTGGGCATATAACCAGAGAAAAGCGTACTTCAAAAAGATATACATGCACCCCAATGTTCATCGCAGCACTATTTACAATAGCCAGGCCATGAAAGCAACCTAAATAACCATCAACAGAGGAATGGATTATACAACGGAATATCACTCAGCCATAAAAATGAAATAATGCCATTTGCTGTGACATGGATGGACATAGAGATTGTCATACTGAGGGAAGTATGTCAGACAGAGAAAGAGAAAGACAAATATCATATGATATCGCTTATATGTGGAATCTAAAAAAAGGGTACAAATGAACTTATCTACAAAACAGAAATAGAGTTACAGATGTAGAAAACAAACTTATGGTTACTGGAAGGGAAAATGTGGGGGGGAGGGATAAATTGGAAACTGGATTGACATATACACGTTACTGTATATAAAATAGATAACTAATAAGAACCTACTGTATAGCACAGGGAACTCTACTCAATACTCTGTAATGACCTATATGGGAAAAGAATCTAAAAAAGAGTGGATATATGTATATGTATAACTGATTCACTTTGCTGTACAGCAGAAACTAATGCAACATTGTAAATCAAACATACTCCAATAAAAATTAATTTTAAAAAATTGAATGAAGTCTCTGTTTCCTTGCCGGCTGTCTTCTGAGGGTCTTTCCTATTTTGTAGAGGAGACCCTTGTTCCTTTCTCCGTCCTCAAAGCCAGCAAGGGTGGGTAAGTCCCTTGCACACCTCATATATTTCTTCTGCATTATTTTTCAGATTCACTGTTTTGCCTTCCTCACCCAATTTTTAGTATCCCCATGATTAAGTTGGGCTCATTTGATTATCCAGGATAATCACCCCATCGCCATGTCTTTAATCTTAATCAATTCTACAAAATTCCTTTTGCCACGAAATGTAACATGTTCCCAGGCTACTAGGATTAAGCCGTGGCATCTTTGGGGGGGCATTATTTTACCTGTCACAACTATCTTCTATTGATATCAAACCTTTGACAGGCAAACTCCACAGATAACAACAGTAATTTTTAAATAGCCTGTAATGCCTGTTATGTTTTTTGAATTTTGACGGACAGTGTTATAAGGCATCCTCTTTGGAGGTGGTAGTGTTGACGCAGAATTTAAAAAACCAAGTGTCACTGCACATAGTTACTTTTATATGAACAGTTTTAATCGTCATATACTGTATTTTTTTTCACTTCTTAGCAAAATCTCCATACAAATATCAAATGGAATAGTTACTTTTTATATTTTTCTTGCAATATAAAATAACCTCAAAATATTTTCTTATCTGAGCCTCACAATAACCAGTAGTATATCTACCATAGATAGTATTCCTTCGACTGTATAGATTAAATAGTAGGTACAGAGAAAGTGCTGGTTTGCTCAAAGTTGGTGGGACAGCAAAGTAAAAATCTATTAGCACAGTGTTCTTGCCATACAAATGTGTGGAAATAAATACTATTTTATGTTTCTATAGCTTCCAGATAAACTCTACGAATTTTTGTTGTTGTGGTGGTTTGGGGGAAGGTGAAGGTGACAGTAGCTGGGGATGGAGTCATTTTTTATGTATTACATGGACAAAATAATAGCATTTAACTATTTAATAATAAATTAGCCTAATGAGAACCTATAATAATGTGTAAAATAAATAAAATAATATTACTATAGTACTATTATATTTGAGAGAAATGCCCATGATGAAAATGAAATGTTTTATACATAATGTTTAAGTTCAGAGCTAGTGAGTTAAAAAAAAATCTAATAAAGCCTTGAATTGTTTTCCTTCATTATCAAATTGATACATAGTGCATGAAGTAGTGAAGCAAAGAACATCTATTAGATGGATAGACAAAAAAATTTAATTAAGGAAGCATGAATCATGATAACAGGGAGAAATATAGATTAAGAATTATAACAAGACTAAAAATAGGGGTTATTTTAAATAATGCTGGAAGCTTGATTAATGTTAAAATATATCAAAAAGCCTATATCATAATAAACAGAACTTGGCTGTGTCTCTTATCCCCTCTGATAACTAGAAAATTATACATGTTATGTATAATTGCTTTGTTGTTTGCAGCTACTGTTGAGAACACACTTGACTTTTTTCTTTTCACAAATTTATTTTATAAATAATTTAAATGTGATGATTTTTTTAAAGCTTGGAGTGAAGCTGTCACCATTTTTCTATCTTCATCAAAAGAAATCAGAATTTCTAAGGAGTCACAGACGTTTCTTTAAGGGTCATCACCACAGGCAGTCACTGATACAGGTGAAAGAAGAGCGTACTCTTTCAAGTAGTGGAGTGGGAAAATAATTTTACAAGTATTATCTCAAATTGACATATATCTTTCCTCATTATTCAAAGATTCCATATTTGCTAATATGCCTCTCCACTAAAATTAAAATGTATTTTTAACCACCAAATCAACACTTGCAATGCTTTTGCAGTCATCCTGGATATGCAGGAGTGGCAAAGAATTTGAGTTGCCAGATGTGCATGTTCCCATCTGAGGTCTAAAAAGAGGAAGCTCTGCTTGCTTGTTTCAATTCCCATAAAAGATGACCAGCAGATGGAATTGTAGGGACAGTGCAGTGAATTTGAAGTTCTGTCTCTGGACCAGTTGGATGGGGTTTGAATCTCAACAGTAGGTTATTTTATTCATCATAATGCTATAACAAATAATTCTTGACATTGTCTTTTTCACTACTTAACTTGTTCTAGAGTGTGTGTGTATGTGTATGTGTGTGTGTGTTTATGCTCTTGGTTAGAAATAAAAACAATAGAAATTAATTGAGAGGAAGAAAATTTATTTTTTGGTATTAACATGTAAACTATTACTTAAATATGCTAGAGAACCTAAAAAATACATCTATGTTTAGGTGTTTTAGGGGATTGAATTTATTTATTCCATTTATTCAAACTAATCTATTTTCATTAATAATATCAAAAGCAATGGACGTTCAGCAAAAACCTCTAGGTCTTTCTTATTTCATATGAGCCATATAATGATAGGTCATTATTATATATTTTTCTTCTTATAGAGAACTGTTCAGAAAACTCCATCATATATTAACTACAATTTAAAGTTTATCAATAAAAGTACAAAACACTCATAGCTTAGCCCACTGAGGGCTACTTTCCTGTGATACCAACATAGGAATCATCACTGATGAAATCAAATGGATATTTTGAAAAATTTCCATGATATGCTGATGTTTTTTCTTTGCTGTTGTAATAATTTGGTCTGAGGTGAAAATGTTTTAAAATAGATGACTAATGCAAATTGTGATATCATAAAGAAGAAAACTAATAATGTTAAAACTGTAAGCTCCACATTTATACTCCTTGTGTTCAAACTGTGGCACCAGAACTTATTGTGTGCATTTGGACAAAATATTTCACTTTTTTTTCCTCGCTTGCCTTTTTTGTAATATTAGGATAATTAGACTCCTTTCCCTTTAGAAGTGTGATAACTAAATGCGTTAATACATGTAAAGGGCTTAGACAAGGTTGCTATGCAATCAAAGATAATTCACTAACTCATTCAAATTCCAGAATGTGGGAAGAAAAGTTGTACATATAACTTGCTCCTATTCCATTGGCCACCTATGATTAGCTGTAAGGGAGGCAAAACCTGTAGCATTTTTTCCTGCAACTTATAACCCTAGACAAGATTTACCATTTACCATTTTTAGTACTACAGAGGGAATGAAGAATTGGGGACAATGAGAAGTTTCTAGAACCTTACATTTTCAATACATATTAGCTATTGTATGGAATAGACTAAGATCGTATTACCACATTATTCTCCTGGTATTCATGTCCTTCTTGAATATGAGCAGAACCTGTGACTTGCTTTGGACTAATAGAATACAGCACAGATGGAATGCCACTTCCATAATTATATAATATTGTAACTTCTGTCTTTTCTATCAGACTCTCCTCTTGGCTGGCTTTGATGAAGCAAGTTGCTATGTTGTGACCTAGCCCTGTGAAGGCCCATATGGTGAGGATCTAAGATTAGCCTCTGGACAAAAGCCCAGAGGGAGCTGAGGCCCTTGGTCCAGCAGAAGAAGAATCCTTTTAATAACCATATGAGTGAGCTTGGAATCGGATCTTCCGCCAGCTGAGCCTTCAAGTGAGACACAGCTCCAGTTGACACATTTACAACAGCCTCGTGAGACGCCTTAAGTAGAGAACCCAGTTAGGTCATGTCAAGACTTCTGCCCCATAGAAATCCTGAGATAATAAATATGTGTAGTTTTAAGGTTGTAGTAATTTGTAGTCCAGTAATAGAAAATGTATATATATGTATTATAATATAAATATATTTATATATATTATATATGCCATTAAGCAAAAACAATTTATATATAAGTCCTTTCATTTAGTGAAAGAAATAAGGCACCGAAGAAAGCCAGAAAAGGAAGGAGGGAAACAATGTATTATTTTTAATGATATTTACAACGATTTCCAAATTGCCTTACTCTAATTCAAAGTCAGCTCTTATTTTAACAAAATTACAAATATTTAGTTTTTGGTTTTGTGCTAATGTTTTATAGAAAGACATGGGAGAGTTAGCTTAAATTTCCTTAAATACATCTTTTAGCTGTGAGATACAAAAATAAAAAAAATATATTTCCCAAACCTATTGCCAGGGAAGCCCTTAGACATTTTCCTTTTCTTCTTTTTTTAAATTAATTTTCCCTTTTTTGTTTCAGATTTTTTACTCTGAATATAGTAGGCACAAAAACTTGAACTATGTCTCAAAGGATTTTTATTTTTGTTTCATCATTATGAATTGGAAGTCTCCCTTAAATGAGAATTTGTGTTTATTTATTCAGAATGGGACTTTAAGTGGTTTGCAAATAGCAGTGAATGGCACAAAGGAAGACTCATCTGAAAGGAGACTTTTTAGACTTTGTTCAAGTATAATCAGAGTGAAAGAGGCATCTCCTATCTGGTGCCAAGAAAGTTTTATAAAAAAAGTCCATTATTTGGTGAATAAAAGATACAGCTTTTGATACAATACAATCATAGTAAAATTGTTTCAGAGATGGTGTTGGAGAACTAATGGATTTTGAAACAATGTAATTACAACAAAGGGAATTTCAGGTCCTTGGGCATGAAGTAATTTTATGAATAGCCTTACCTACTTTGAAAAAATTATGTTTTAAGCAGAAGTGAAGAATGTTATATAAGTAGGTGAGGATTTTAAATATCCTCCTTAGATGACTATAAAATCATTATTACCATCAGAATTCTGTACCTTTACCACTCAAACCACAGAAATATAGCTTTTGTTTTAATTGTTTAATAACAGAATATACGAATCACATTCTGTTGCTGGTAATAAACTTTATACTTTTGACCTAAATTTGGGGCAATAGAACTAATACCTAATTGACCTTTAAAGGCAGTTGTCTCTCCCATATTAAGAAGTAGAGTTTGATAAATATATGTGTTGATAAGAAATGTCTGTTCTCATATAACATAAACCTTCACTGTATAAAATACAACTTAACTCTCTCCCAGATATTTTTCAGATGGTGCTCTAAAGAAGGTTTCATGCTCAAGTCTTATAAACAGTATTTTTAAAAGAATTCTACATCTTTAAAGTATTTAATTTTCTGTAGCCAAAGATTTGCCATTTTCTATTATTTCCAACTGTCATAGGAGATATTAATGTGATCTAATTTGTGCATATGTTTTGGTTAGAAATGTGAAGTACTGTGCATGTCAGATTTAGTCTGCTAAACTGGAGATAACCCCTATACTTTTTTGATGTGTTTTACTTTTTGTGTGACTAAATCATTTCACAATAAATTGTCAAGATAGAAGACTTTACGGATAGCTTTTACCTCTGTATTACATATGTTGCTTTATCATCTTGTCAGCTTCAGGTAGTCTATGCCAGGTTATTCAATAATGTAAAAAAATTGTTAAGCTTTTCACAGGTTAGAATAATGATCTATTCATAATTTATAATTTCTTTGTTTCAGTGCAAATCAATATCAACTTTAGTTTCAACTTAGAATCTGTAGATCAATACCATGTTAGACATCTCAATGTGAAGGAAAAATTGAATTATGCTAATTACTGTCACAAAATTAACTATAATATATCAGGTTTTCTTAACCTCAGCACTTTTGACATTGGAACTGGATAATTCTCTTTGGGGTGGTGGGGGCATGCTATCCTGTGCATTGTAGCATCATTTGGCAACATCCCTGGCGTCTACCCACTAGATGCCACTGGCACCCCCTCCTCCAGTTAATGACAGCTAAAAACGCACCAGGCATTACCAAATGTCCTCCTGGGGAGGAAAATAGGAGAACTGTCCCAAGTTAAGAACCACTGCTATACAGAAAATTATTCTTATGCAGTTATTTCAGAAAATTTAACTTGCAATGGTTTAGGAATTTTGTTAGAATTTTATACTTAAATTTGCACAGAGATTCTTATAAGTTTGGAATTATAATGTTACTTATTTTTCTGTTAGGTTTTAGAAAACTCTTTTAGTATAGTCTTTGCTTCTATTTGGGTTGTATTAGGGATGAATTCTGTTGGTCAAGCAAAATGAAAATGGTTTACATTGATATTTGATTAGTCAGTGTCATACAGTTTAATATTTAAAAGAAGCTAAAAATTTATTTGCTTCTGGGATTTCCTTCTATCCCTATAAAACACTTGACTTTAAAACACTAAAACTTTGTTTTACCTGCAACCCTGGATCATCTGTGATATACAGCTGTGAAAAATAAGTTCATGCTTAATTTCACTTAAACGCTTTAGATCACTTTGGCCTGAGATATTGGTCCTCTGCTATGTTTTCTTTTTTTAATTTTTTTGTGATATTTCTTAAAATAAGTTGTAATAGTGAAACTGATGAGAGTTTTAAGTATTAATATATTAATGCACTAATTACATATTAGTGTACATTTGCTGAATACATAATGCATTAAAAATAACTGAAATGTGGAAACAGAAATTAAAATGAAAAATACGAGGCTTAATTTTCCTTGTTGAAAAGAAAGTAAGAGACCTCTCCCTCTTTTTTTAGAGCATTTACTTTAGAAAATTTATAATTGTTAAGTACTTTCTCCTTTTAAAATTTATATAAATCCTTTTGAAAACTAGATAGGTCTTTTGTTACCTCTAAGACCCAGGAATGTCTTTCTCAGGGACCTGAGAGCCATCTCTTTGAAATGTAAACATCAAAGGAGAAAGCTCTCCGGTCTTTCAGTTTCTGTGGGAGGGTAGGAGCCTAACTTGCTGTAAGCTGCAAAACTACCTTCTGTCATAAAAGGTATAAGAGGTTAGTTTCTCCTCTGGGTTAAGACAATTAGCCAACATTGATGGTCGCTACAATTACTAGGATGAACTATGTGTGACCAATAGTACTGTCAAGTCCTCTTATTTGAGGATTAGTTGTTGTTCATCTTGAGAACATGTATGTAACAGGTTGTATCTGCTTGGCTCTGTAAAAGGGTGTGATTTCTTTCTTTGCCATTTCTTAGTGGACTGCCTGTTTTGTACATCACAGTCTGGTTTAATGTTTATTCAGTAATAAAAATGTTTTCTTTCATTATTGCATTTGTGGAAACAATCTAGGATGGGAAAAGATTTGGTTTTAAATTATATTTCTCCAACAAACGGGACTAAAAATACAAGTTGAAAGATATGTGTGGGAGTGTTTGTGTGTGTATGTGTGTGTGTGTGTTTCTGCTCTCCCTTTTCTTATTGATCTCTAGCTATAACAGAGTTCTGGGACACCAGAATTGACGTTATGTTAACGATCTTTTAGTTTTAGTTTCACCCATGATTTCATTCATTTTACCTGAAAACCAGGAAGGAAGAAGTTAGGCTTCTTGCATTACCACTGTATGGTTACTGAGGCCCAAGTGATTATATTCTGGTGTTGGAATGAACACTGTGGCAGAGAAACATATTGAAGGAATCTTCATTTTGCTGTATAGGGCTTCGATTCTTACTGCTGCTATAGCTTAAAATAAGATGTACTGGGAAAAGAATATACTGGCAGATATGCCCTGGAGAGTAACTGCTAACTGAATCCTCTGCTACCTCTGCTTTTCTGCTAACTCAGTCCAGAAATAAAGCTATAAAAATAGTGCAGTTGTGTCTGGAAGCAGTAAGTTAAAAAGTGGAGCTTTGCTGATGTCAAGGGACTTTAAGCAAAATACCTTAAGAGGTTTTCTTTCTCTCCCTTCTTTCCATACTCTTCCTCCTTTCTCTTCTTTCCCTCTCTCCTTTTCTCCCTCCTTCCCTCATGTGTCTTTATCTTTATTAAAAATCCAACCATAATTTAAAGGTTTATGAACTTGAAGCATGTGACAATTTTATATCTAGGTAGTTTTCTTGAGACTATTTCCTGTGGGTAGGTAACAAAGAATCACTAACCTGATTTCAGTCAAGGCAGAGAACCCTAACTCATGCAATTCTGATAAAAGCCTATCTAACAGATCAGCTGGCTGAGTTTTTAGTATATATTTTTTTCACTATTTCTCTCTGTCTTCAGTATCTGCTGATACACTGGTTTAATGCTTTTTCTAACCATTTTTCAAAAAATATTTTTAAAACCTTTAGGCTATTTATAAAACCCTTATACCATCTTAAAAAAAACCCACCATAATTACAACACAAAGATCTATTCCTGTATTTCTCAGCAATGCTGTACTCTATTTCTGTTCATCCATGGTAGTCTTTAACCCTTTTTCTCATCTACCATGATACAAGCAATAATTGTACGTATTGGTTGTTGTTAAAATAAATAGACATTAATAGTGTGTCTGATCATTACTTGTCACTAGTTGTCAAGAGTACGGTATTTCAGACAGTCATGTATCCTACAAAGACTAAAAAATAATATATGCAATGTTTGCAGAGGATATATGCTACTTTCCTAGATTTGAATTATGGCAAATTGTTTTCCAGTAAGTTCTCTAAACTTTTGACACAAAAGCAGAGAAAAAAATCCATATTACATATAGCAATTTGAAGTAATTTTGAAAACTTGTTTATTATAATGGGCCCTCTATCATACCTTAACTGTTCATATTGGTTTCTTAAACACAATCTAAAGGTTTTATGTACAGACACCATAAAACAACAAACACAGAAAATTATTCTCAATCAATTTGGGTTTTCTGTGCTGATTCTGATACCATTACCCTTTTGGCTGTCTGACCTATTTTTTATTGCTATTGTTTTCAAACTCTTCATTCCTGTATCTTTTCAAATAAAGGTTTGGCTCCAAATAAGTGTTGATACCTCCTAATCCCAAATATTATAATTGATTTCAGTGTCATTTTTTTTCCTTTTATTTCTTCACTGTCCAACATTGTTTTAGCACTCCCATATTAGAGATTAGAAAATATAATTAAAAATTCAAGCAATTTGCATAATTTTGTATTTTCTGTTTGAATATTTTTGTTATAAAATTTGAATTTAGCAAAATTACTAGTTGATATGATAGAAAAAATGCTTGTTCTTTGTTTACAGTTTATAAAATCTCTATATTATATCAGTTTCCTTGAATTACTTTGGTATCATCTTGGACTAACTTTTATTTCACTGAGTTTGAAAAAAGTTATCTTGATTATGTATATGGTTACACAGCTATACATATTTTCCTAAATTCATTTAATAGTACACTTAAAATTTTTTAATTTTATGATATATAAATTTACCTCAATAAAGTTCATTTAAAATAGAAAAAGCATAAACTGCCTATGACATAACAATATGGATGAATCTTAAAGCTGTATATATTTAGCAAAAAAGCCAGATACAAAAGCAAATTGAAGAATAAATTTAAAAATTGAGGAATAGGCGAGAGTAATTTCGAGCTATAGGAATCAGAAGAGTAGTTTCTGAAGAGGGGTAGGAATTGACTGAAATGGGATGTGAGTAAACTATCTGGGATAGGGGAAATATCTCTATCTTGATTGCTATGTTGATTACACTAGTACCCATTTGTCAAAACTCAATTATACATCTAATATCTGCATTTTACTTTAATAAGCAATTTAAGGAATAGCAACAATTTTAACTTTGTTTTATTCTATTACACCTAGGTACTAGTAGAACATTCCAATTACTTAAAAGTCCCTCTGGTGTCTCTGTGTAACATATTTCCATTGTCGTTCTTATATATTCCCTAGATTTTGATGCCATACAAAGTATTATTGAAGAGTTACTCTTCTCCAGCCTCAGCTGCACAGAGCCTGCACTTCCTCGACTAGATCTTCCCTCCAACTATCCCATTAGTGTGGGAATAGCAGCCTGGTTCCCATGACATTCTAAACAACACATCCTTGGTATTGCACTGGCATCATCCTATGACTTTTACAAAGGCAATATAAAATTATGGATTCAAAATACAAGTTTGCAAATCTAGTTTGTGATAGTTAATGCCATACTCTCCAAGGCAAAAGGAGAACTACAGAATATACACTTGACCTGCAACATATTTCCTCCTAAGACACTCATATAATTTCAGTGAAACTGCCAGATTCATAATGGAAGTACACTTACACCCAGAGCCAGGGGTTCCATTTCTAAATATTGCTTAAACAGTGTCATTACACTTGTGTGATTTGTGGTGATGTTATGATAATCAGTTTCCTGATTATAACTTTACAGACATCAATATCAGAGTTATGCCTGGTTTTTGAGGTTAAGATAAGGAATAAGTCATACAGTCTTAGTCAACATTTAAGCAATATACTGTGCTTCACTGGGACCATTAGGAGAGGTCCCTGTTTGTACTCTATCAGATTCTCCACGACTCTGGATTCCTGCGCATGAAATAAATATTATACTATTTGAGCCTCTGAGAGTCTTCAACAAATATCACCCCACCAATTTGTCAACTGAATTCTGAAAATACTGTGAAATGAAACAAAAAAGAAAGCACAGGGAATGAGATACCCCCTATAGTTCTCATGAAACAAAGCTGGAAAACTCACCTTAGTGTGAGAGTCAATTAGGCCACACCGGCTTCCCTGGTGGCACAGTGGTTGAGAGTCCACCTGCCGATGCCAGGGACAAGGGTTCGTGCCCCGGTCTGGGAAGATCCCACATGCCGCGGAGCAGCTGGGCCAGTGAGCCATGGCCGCTGAGCCTGTGCTCCACAACAGGAGAGGCCACAGCAGTGAGAGGTCCGCATATCGCAAAAAAAAAAAAATTAGGCCATGCACTTGATGCCCAGAATGAGTCAGCCTTAACCATCAGGCACCAACAACACTGAACCAAACAAAGCCACTGTCTATAAGAAAAAGCCTGGAAGGAAAAAAAGACCGTGTGCTCTTTGCAAGCAGTTTGCTTCTATGAGAAACAAGGAAAGAGCTGAGGTTTGTATTCCTACCCAGATATGATTCCCAAATTTATCAATTCTACCTTCCCAGCATAAAAAGAAACCTGAGTATACAAAATGGAGTTATATTTCCTCCATTGGTAGGAAACACAAAGAGAGGCAATAAGCATTCTGCAGTAACAACTACAAGTTATAATTTCATAATTGAAATGTAGTAGCTCCCCATATGTTATGAACATCACAACCTAAGTTTGGTATGTTGGGCTCGGTTTCATCCCAATAGATATGATTGCTTCCAAAGTTGAAAGTTCTAAAGTATCTAACCTTCTTGTTTCTTTAATTTGGAGAAAATATTATAAGTCTCTTTAGAATTACCCTTATTATTAATTTCACTACAAAGACCAACTCTTCAGAGTCAGGGAGAAAAGAATGGATCTCATCAGGAAAGCAACAAGTGCATTTATGGTGTCCTTAAGCAATGTCAATTTCACTATAATTCCATCTGTTCCACTTGTCCATATGAAAAACGTGAGGTCTTTAAAAACTATATTAATACCGAGACCATATTTCTCCAAATATAACCCTACATGTGTATTTGTTCCATATGTATTCATTTACTCTCACCACAGGTCTATACATTCAATCTATACTTTAGGTGTTGTCAGATACAGAGAAGCTAAGTATGCCATCATAGTTCTGAATGTTTCTAGACACTGTGACCATCTCCTAACTCAGGGGAAATTGGTTGGACTTACAGACCATTTATGGGAGTCTTTGCCCAACTTCAAAATTTTCCAGGAATATTTCTTCTATGGAATGAAGCTGAAAATGTCTCATTTGTGCTTAGCATAATCTTGCTAAGAACTATAGAATTTCTTAGTTTTTTGAACCACTTGCACAAGGTGATAGAGAATATTCATCAAATTTTGAGTAGTTATATATCTTATGGTGCACTGCACATCAACATAGTGGGGTATGGAGTATCCACAGGGATTGACTGCTGCACTACTTTCATATAGATGAAGAGTGATTTTCTGTAGTGTGGTACAGTGGAATGATTATGTTTTGGGGTCAGTCTTGAATTTAAACCCTAAATTTACAACTCACTAGGGACAGCTAGACAAGTTACTTAGTTTTTCTGAACTTTAATTTCCTCACCCGGAAAATAAGGATAATAACTACCCCTGTACATATTTAACAGCAATGCGTATAAATAGAATATAACGTGGTGTCCATTAAACATTAGATATCCAGTAATATTTGTTCTATTTACTCATAGCATTTATATCTTGTATAAAATCCTACAGGAAAGCTTTTGTTAAACTACGTATTATTATTTTATTTCTTATACTTTCACTTTTTTTATTTCAAAAAGTAATAACACTTGATCACCACACAGTGATAATACTTTGTCACTATGTGATAAAAATGGTGACAAATGTAGCAAAGTTTAAGCAAATATCTGAAATAAATTTTAATATATCAACAATAGTAGGCACATTTTCATGCTTTGTTATAAGTTTGAAAGTCATTTCCTATAAATTTAGGATATGTTCATATTTTACTGCTAATCATGATTAAGCTTTATTCTTTCTGTGTTTTACAGTTATTTTGGCAATACAGGTATTTTCTCAACTTCATTCTAATCTATGATACAACAAGTAATTCCTACATATTTTTCTCAGAAAAAAAGTACTAATATCTTTGGTAGAAGAGCACCTCTGACATTCCCTATCCTATTTGAACTCTCTAGAGCACAGGTAATAAATAATGTTATGATCAAAAAGTAAGACTAAAAGGCTCATAACACAAGGCCTTCTTTCAGAAAACACTATGATTTACGATAATTATAAAAGATCACTGCAATATTTACTTTTCATTACCTACTCTGTGTTATATTTTCTTATTAGTCATCATAATATCTTTTTTGTGACCTTTGGCCTTTAAAATAACCTCTGAAAATAATGCCATTTTATCCATTTTAGGCTATAACATACAAACATATAATATAGAAACAGCAAGGGAGGGTGTAGGTAAAGTATTTTGTAATAGGTAGAATGTTCATTTAAAATGCCCTCAGGATTTGCTTTGTGAATACCCTTATTAATTCCGAGATTTTTATTACAATGACTGAATTTTAAAGTCCAATGGACACTTTTGATAGAATTTTTTGAGTGCAAAACATTATTACCAAACACAGAAATGCGTAATAAATCTGAAATTGACAATTCTTGTCTGAAGAGAGTTACTGGTTTTGCAACAAATTTCAACTCTCCATTTGCTATATTTTGTCAGCCTGATTATTTTTGGTTACCTGCAGGTGAAATTTTCTGTAACAGAGACTTTGAAGTAGCTTGTTTTGCTTTTAGCTTCTTAAAATAATAGAAGAGTCTGCTTTCAGATGGCTTAACTCATACTTTTTTTTTTTTTTTTTTTTTTTGGCCTTCACGAGCAAATATGTGAATGCAGGAGAGATTGTGGGGTTTCACTTTCCATCCATAATGGAAATAACAAGTTTAAAAGACAAGCTAGGATGCATATGATGCCCAAACACTCTCAAAGTCTAGTCCAATGATCTGCATTTCTATAGCAGTAATTTTTAAGGTTACATTATTTTTTCCTGTTCAATCTTAGTTCCTCTCAGAACCTATCATGAATTGAGAGTTCTGAGATGAAAGTAAAAATAGCAATGTTATATTCCAAATGCAACAATAAGCCTTCTTTCTCTTTCTGACTCAAAACTTAAGGTACAGACATGACAGCATGAGTATGAAGAGTCTGAAAGGATCTTGAACTTGCTTTAGAATTTAACTGAATGAAAATAGAAGGGTAATTTCTTATCCACTGGGAAGAAGAAGAGTAAAGAAAAAGGAATACCTAAGTGCTGCGCTACATTTGCCTTTTTGATGTAAATCAGTTATTTTTTCCTAAGATGATCACAACATTTTTTTATTAATTTAATAAATTTACATTTACTAATTTAATAAAATAAATGCAAATCTTCCTCCACATGTGTCTGTATCCGTATTCATAGTAAAACAAAAAGAATGGTGCATTTTACTAGTTTTCTCTTAACTAATTTTATGGACCTCATAATTTGTAAAATATGATAGCACACAAAATTAAGTGTATAATGGCCATATGATATCAATATAGGATATTTCTGTGTTTAAAATACACTGAAGCCCATATCATTAAAGTGCTAAAATTTTCACATTGCAAATAATATTAATGTGGTAAGTCAAGTAATTTTATTTCAGTTGCTAGTAGGACTATGACATTAAGTTTTATTAAAATACAAATATTTTATTACCTTTAATTTTGTTGGCTATAACATTGCAATATTGATAGCTGGTTTGCTGAGTAGGACTACTGTGGTATTTATTAGGAAACAATAAAAAAGAAAAAAGGTCTCTGCCCTACTTTTTGACATCATGTAACTGCTTAACTTTCAAGATCTCTGGGGTACAAAAGAAGTATTACAACGTTAAAGAACCATATAGCTGAAAAGTTTAAACTTTAACATTTGTTGCTTCTACTCTGCTAAAGTGATTCTTCCAAATTTAACTATATGTGAATCCTCTCTCTGAATTTCTCAACTAATAAGAAATACAGTGTTTTAGATGTTACAGTTTAAGCCAGTAAGATTTACAACAACTGACTTATTTCTCATCATAATTCTGTGGGTCGGGTGGGTGACACCTCGAATGGTGTAGTCTGTGCTCATTCATAAGGGTGCATTCAACTTAAAGACCATCTGGGCAGGCAGACCTAAATGTCTTCACTCTACTGTTCAGCAATTCATGTTACTGTCAGCTGGGGCTCATTGGTTCTGCTCTATGTGACAAAATTCCAATAGATTAGAACAAGTTTCTTTACAGGACAGTCTCAGGGTAGAATTCCAATGGAGCAAGGACAGTAACTTCAACATTTTATCAGGACCCATGCTTCAGAAAGCTCAAAACGTTTCTTCCTCAACATTCTGTTGGTCAACACAGGTCACAAGGCCACATAGGTTCATGGTGTAGAGTAAGACTTCACTTCTTGACGAGGGCTGTGAAATATTATCGTCGTGTTTTCAATCTACCATTCCACACACACCTTCTCTACATTGACTGCATTCCTGTTTCCTTTTTGGTTCTCTAGCTTTATTGAGATATAACTGATATATAACACTCTCTAAGTTTAAGGTGTAAAATCTGTTAAGTGATTGCCACCATAGCTTCTGCTAACACCTTCATCAGGTCACACAATTACATTGTGTGTTTGTAGCAAGAAAGTTTAAGATCTACTCTTGTAGCAACTTTCAAGTATATAATACAGAATTATTAACTATAACCACTGTGCTGTATGTTAGATCCCCAGCCATATTCAGGTATATATCTAAAGGAAATGAAAACAGGGTCTTGAAGAGATAGCTTCATGTCCCTGTTCATTGCAGTGTTATTCACAACAGCTAAGGTAGGAAACAATGTAAGTGTCCATCAATGGATGAATGCATAAAGAAGAAGACATAGTATATATATACAATGGACTATTATTTGGCCACGAGAAAGAAGAAGATATCTCCTGTTTCCTATAAGCAAATATTTGAGTCATTTTGAGTTTGTCACTTGTAAGGGGAAACTTTGGAAAAACAGTAAGATTTGTTTCTTCATTTTTTTGGCAGTAAGAGCAGTCTACCAGCTTTTTCGCCACTCTCATATCATTGCAAGTATTTAGGCTCCTTTAGTATAGACAGACATAGTCACTACAAATTTCTGAGCCAATTCTAATCAACATGAGCAGAGTATTAATAGCCTCAAACCCAACGGCATGTGAGATCTTCAAGTATTGTATATTGCTCTGAGCACCTGTATTCCATCTCTTCTGTCTTAGTTCTTAGTTGTACTTAGTGTAACAGTTCTTTGCTAGAATAAGAATTTTATCATAAACCCAACCCTTTGACTTTGGTACTGAGGAACTGCCTAGCTAAGTCCATTTACTGCCCTTAAGGGATATTTGTCTCCACTAAATAGCACAATATTTTCACCATTTACTTTGTGTCAACTCCACTGCCTAGAGCAAAGTTTGCAAACTTGTAGATTTCGGGAGAACTTTGATCTGTAACTGTGTTTTTCTTAACCAAAACAGTGTTTAAAAATAACTGCATACCGGGCTTCCCTGGTGGCGCAGTGGTTGAGAGTTCGCCTGCCGATGCAGGGGACACGGGTTCGTGACCCGGTCCGGGAAGATCCCACATGCCGCGGAGTGGCTAGGCCCGTGGGCCATGGCCGCTGCGCCTGCGCATCCGGAGCCTGTGCTCCGCAATGGGAGAGGCCACAGCGGTGAGAGGCCCGTGTACCGCAAAAACATAATAATAATAACTGCATACTAACAATAAAAATATGGAAACTAAAATAAAAAAAATACTGTACTGTTTACACTTCAAAAGAAATACTTAACTATAAACCTAACAAAAAAATCTGTAGAATCTATGCTGAATATTACAAAATTCTAATAAAAGAAATCAAAGAAGACCTAAATAAACAGAGGCATATCATAACTGTGGATTCGAGGATTCAACATAGTAAAGATGTCAATTTCCCCAAATTTAATTATAGGTTTTGTAGAATTTCTATCAAAATCCCAGGGAGATTTTTTTAGACCTAGACTTATTCTATACTTTATATTGAAATGTACAAGCCCTAGAACAGTTAAAAGTCTTTTGGAAAAAAAAGAATGAAGTGGGAGAAATACCCAATATTAGGGTCAGCTATACAAGGCAGTGAGGTATTGGTAGAAGGATAGTCACAAGATCAATGGAACAGATTAAAGAACCCTTATAAAATCTCATACATACATGCCGAGCTGATTTTTGACAAAGCTACAAAAACAATTCAGTAAAGAAATGATGGCCTTTTCAAAAAACGGACATGGAAAAATTAGGTAACGGTAGACAAAAAAAATTAAAGTTCATACTTTATACAAAAATTAACTCAAAATAGATCAAAGACTTAAATATAAAAAGTAAAACTATGCAAAAAAAATAGCAGAAAATCTTCAGGACCTAAGAGTAGTCTACTTTTGTGTATTTGAAATAGTTCATGTTTAAAATAACAATTTTAGGGGGCTTCCCTGGTGGCGCAGTGGTTGAGAGTCCGCCTGCCGATGCAGGGGACACGGGTTCGTGCCCCGGTCTGGGAGGGTCCCACGTGCCGCGGAGCGGCTGGGCCCGTGAGCCATGGCCGTTGGGCCTGCGCGTCCGGAGCCTGTGCTCCGCAACGGGAGAGGCCACAACAGTGAGAGGCCCACATACCGCAAAAAAAATAAAAATAAAAAAATAACAATTTTGATGTAAGCTCAATACCACCTTTAAATACATATGATATGAGAAAAAAAATAGTGAAAAAATATTTTGTTATACATCTGTAAGTTCAGTTACTCATATTAAATAACTAACCAAAGATGCATTTATAAATGTCTTATTTCTGCTATTGAAGAAAAGTGGTGCAATTTACATAATGTGAGCTGAAAGCCTGGAAAAATCCTCAGCAGGTAAGGTGAACATGGATGGGTATCTAATGTAAGAACTAACTAAGAAGCCACTGGGAGATGCTTTGTGGAGCCATCAGGGAAGAAGATTAAGACCTGTGCATGTAAGAAGCTGCCAGTGAGTTTCTACTGATGTTGTTCCTACACAATTTGGAACTTATGTTGTCTTTTGCACTAGGTAGAGGTTAGTCTTCACTTAACAAGTACCATGTGAATAGTTTAAAAATTATATGCTCCAGAAGCTATTGGTGCATTCTGAAAGTGCCTGCAAAGTAATATTTTCTTAGCTTTCTGGTGACTTCTTAGATTCTGTGAACTTATTATTTAGCTTTAAATTTAAAACTTGCTTTCATTATTGACTTCTAGGCAATGCAAAACTGATCGATATTAACCTTCAGAAGTCTCAAGAATTAAATTTCTAAAATGTTAGTTTTGCACAAGTTCATATACCACATTATATTTGCCTGATACCATGTCTGATATAAATGTTTTTATATAATATTTAATTTTCTTGCCCAAATGACTTCTATGGAGGCAGAGACCAAAGTTTTGAGGGTTTAAATGACAGCCCAAGATTACAAGACTAAAAATCCCTACTTAGTGTAAGAATTATGTTTAAAATTTTTCTGTGAGAGGCTTTTTGATCATAAACAGGGTAACCATATAATATATTATCTAAATTAAGACACTTCATTTCAGAGACAAATTCTGAACCAGATGGGATGCTGGAGCAACAGATGTAAATTACGAATATTTTGTGCAAACTGAAATGTATATTTATTTTATTGGAGATACTGGAAAACATTAGAACATAGACAAATAGGTAAGATTTTTAAAATTAAAAATTCTTTAACAAAATTGCTAAATTTTTGATATAGTATCTACATATGTTGCTGTTTAAAACAAGGGATATATGTAAATTGCATAGTTTTTATCATGTAAAATGTGTTAAGTATGTATCAACTCAAATAAAAAGATATTCTGTGCGAATATGGTCAGGAAAATGATCCCTCTGATATTCCCCTCTTTAATTATGATACTACTCTTTTATCCATATACAAGGTTATTACTCTCATTATACAACATGCTGGTAATAAAGTGGGATGAGGAAATTATATATGGAATAAGTAGCAATAGATTTTATTCTGAGACATAAAGATCCCTCTTGTGTCCGCATAGCACAGGGAGATCAGCTCGGTGCTTTGTGACCGCCTGGAGGGGTGGGATAGGGATGGTGGGAGGGAGACGCAAGAGGGAGGGG
Organism: Mesoplodon bidens; assembly: GCF_964165515.1. Lineage (NCBI taxonomy): Eukaryota > Metazoa > Chordata > Mammalia > Artiodactyla > Ziphiidae > Mesoplodon > Mesoplodon bidens. The sequence goes on along the minus strand of NC_138173.1, from coordinate 52,752,445 downwards.
ATATGGGAACATATGTATATATATAACTGATTCATTTTGTTATAAAGCAGAAACTAACACACCATTGTTAAGCAATTATACTCCAATAAAAAAAAAGATCTCTCTTGTGGACAAAAATTTTGAGTTACACATTGGGAAGTTTTAGTTTTTATGCAAAGGGTCCAAAGAATACTACAAGCACCATAAGTACCTGCAGTTTTTTCTTCTTCTTCTTTCTAAGCAGAGAACCACAGAGTGGGAGCACAGGCAAATCTCACCTACTAACACCTTAGATAAAAACCCACCAGAAAACATGAATTGGGTACAGCCAGTCACAATCTCTAGCTTTAAGTCTGAAATAAGGCCATGGAATAACCCTAACAGTACATCAGCTTTCTTGACAAACCTAATTCCTAGGTTGACTACACAATGCTTGACGTTGGGAGATCAATCAGCTAACCAAACAAAAATAATAAAAAAGACATAGTGATGATGATGAAACTGTTCCAAGGAATATAATGCCCTCATGAATCAGAGGAAAAGAATATTTTGTGGAGTATTTACTTCAGATATCAAAAGAATGTATGTTAAATCTTTCTTTTCTTTTCTCCAGAAGGCTGAAAATAGACTTTACTGAGACAGAATATATTGATTATATTTTCTCAAGTTCTGTATTCTTGATGCTCTAGCATTTGAAGCCATGATCCTGGAAAGATGGCCCTTGCCAGAGCTAACAGGTGATTCCTAGAGATAGTAAAGTATTCTCCTTAGAGCATGCCTTTGACATAGAAACCAAATAATCCAGAGCCCACACCAACAACCGTCTCCTTTATCAAATTTTTATATACCAAGCTAATATTCCCCCTGCCCTAAATCAGTCCAGGGCCAGGTACCGGACAATAATGGACCATCAACATTAGCCAGAACCCGCTGAAGTTATTCAAACTATCCAATCTTAAACTTACTCAATGTCCTTACCCTGATTCATTTTTTTTTTTTCCCTTGGAAACTCCAATAAAGTCTCTGGGCCATGCTCTTGCCTGTGCCCCTCTGCCCCCTGACCAACCAGATTGACTCTTAGTACTTGTATCAACTTCTCATGGTTTCACCTCTCTAGACTCTTCTATAAAATACTGACCTCATGAGCTTTGATGAACGTAAACTTGGGTATGTGAATAGATAACTTAGCTGAATGCCTGGCATTTAGCACTTGCTTAATAAATTGTAGTTCTATTAATACATTAAAGTGATTAAAAAAAAGTGTGAAAGAGTAGAAAGTCCACTTATGAATAGTAATGGGATTCCTATAGAAGAATTTAGAATTAACACTCAAAGATATGACAGAATAGTGTTCTAAGATTAAAAGTACTTGAACCTGAGAATTTAAAAGACCTTATTGTATTTCAGGAATATTTATGGGGAAGAGACCACTCATGCTTAGTTTTGTAAATTTACTTTTTATATCAATATACCAAAAGTTTTCTAATATTCCAAAAGAATGAAATTATGTAGTTCTAATTTAGATTAAATTGTAATTAGATTAATTAAAACTTCTTCCTAACACCAAATGCAAGAAGACAATGAAACCCTGCTAATAATAGGAACGTGTTTCTCTGAGTGATGGGGGATGATGCCTAGCATGTTCTGGCATAGAATCTGTTGAAACTTTCACACGTCATGAACTGGTGTGATAAACCAAAACAAGTACATGCACTAGTAGGAGTTAGACAACTGTAGCCTACTTACTACCTGTTGTGAAGAAAAAAAAAAAAAAGACAACTTCTATTGAAACTTACCCATGTTTGTCTATGACTGCTTTCTCCCTACAACAGCAGGTTGCAGTAGGTGCTACAGAAACTGTATTGGACTCAAAACTAAACTATTGGCTTCCCTGGTGGCGCAGTGGTTGAGAGTCCGCCTGCCGATGCAGGGGACACGGGTTCCTGCCCCGGTCTGGGAAGATCCCACATGCCACGGAGCGGCTGGGCCCGTGAGCCATGGCTGCTGAGCCTGCGCGTCCGGAGCCTGTGCTCCGCAACGGGAGAGGCCACAACAATGAGAGGCCCGCGTTCCACAAAAAAAAAAAATAAATAAATAAAAAAAAAATAAAAAAAAAAAACTAAACTATTTACTATCTGGTCCTTTACAGGAAAACTTCGCTGAGTACTGTACTAGTGAGCGATATATCAGGCATTTGAAAAATATGGGAGAAATAATTATCAGGATATTAAAATTTGATAGCTGTTATTGGGGTTAATTGATGCTTAAGAGAGAGACAATGTAAAGCTAATCAGTTAAAAGCTATGTGTGAAAGTCAAAGGGACTGTTTGGTAGTACATAAAGAGATACCAATCCCCTGTTGATGGAGTGCTGAGAAAGCTCAGGACCAGGACCAAAACAATACAAAGACTAACAGAGTGCCAGAGAGCACTAAATTCTTACTCTAAGCTGGTCTGCTAAATCAAGATCAAGGCACTGATTGGGAAATAGTGGGACCTTCAGAATGTAATGAAGTTGTCTGAGTTGTTTAAAAATCTAGAGTTCCCATATGCCTTCAAACACTTGAAGCCTGCAGAAACCTGCAGAATGGTTTACTCCTTCCTCTAAAGGATTTTAAGATGATGGAATCACCTTCATTGTTCAAGACAGCACACCCCCATACCTCCAAAATCAGTTCTCACCTTTCCTTCTGATTACTATCTTATTAATAGAATTAAACTGCAACATTACCAGTGGAGAAAGTGCTCAGCCTACCAAGGAAGGTAGGGGTAATTATTACCCCAAAGAAACTGGCCCCTGATCAACATACACCACAAGGAGCCAGGATGGTACATCTAGAACTGTATTCTGAGTGTACTAGGTCAACGTATATGGAACATAAAGCTGTGTGAGGAGGACAGTTTATTGATACACAGCACTGTCTCAGGATACAGGATCAAAGACCCTGTTAGATAGTGCAAAGGCACCACAAGGACGTCTCCTAGAAACCTGAAGAAAGCAATGCTCTGTTAAATGAAATCGAAGTTCAGAGAATTGAACATGTTAGAGTGAATAAATTGTGTACATCCAGAAAACCATCAGATAACTGTTTCTATGGAAATGCTGTATCTGCCCCCTTCTCTTCCTCCAAAAAAAAAAAAAAAAAGGAATCGAAAGTAAAGAAAAAATGAAAGAAATTTGCTGGTGAGAATGGTAGCAGATTACTTAAAATCTTGATGGTGTGTCTCTTTTGTTGCCCATGGCCAAAAATAAGAGGTTCCTTTAATGAACTTAGGATAGGATTCCAAAATAACGGAGACCAAGTGATACAGCTCTTACATAATTTAGCACTAATTATTCAGATCCCTCTTCTGGTAACAATTCAGACCCCAGGAAGCAGACTCTAGGATGGAGGTTAGCATTCAGGGAAGGAGGCAAGATTATGCAAAGAGAGAAGATGGGCTGTGATTTATTCGCCAAATTCTCAGTCAACACTTTAGGGATTGTTTGAAGCTCATCTTTTCAGAATGGATCAGAGTTGGGGTGAAGGGGCCAGGGTTTTATATCTTTACACAGACAGGTCATTAAATGAAGCTTGTCCCTGGAATCACAGCATGAATTTTGGCAAGGTGGCGCTTTTCAGCTTAGGGAAATTTCCAGAGAAGGCTGAAAGATGAGGGCTGTCAGTCAACAGTAGTTCCTACAATTGGACAGCTATGTCCTGAAGGGGGATCGCGGTATGCCTGGTGACTGGTCACAGACATATGCAGATACTGAGTTACAGCTTTTCCTCACTCTCTTTGATTTCATTCCCACCTCTTGCTTTCTGCAGATCTACACAGAGGCAACATAGTTCCCCATAGGCCACTATGTGGTTCTACTCCTTGTTCTCCCTTTGGTAACTGGGAAGTTTGGCTTCTCAGGATGAGATTGGATTTATCTTTTTTGATCCTCAATTTCCCATTTCTAGACCTTCACCAACTATACCAACAACTGTGAAAGGTATCATTTCTATGATATATTGCTATCCCATATTCCCCTGACTGAACCTAATATGATTGTAGCAATTATGAGTATTTTTCAGCTTGTTCATATAAATATATACTGACTTTTTCCTTTTTTAGTTTGTTTACTCTTACATAGATGTTCTAATTGTGGTTAATGTTACATGTCTATACGTAAGTTACATATTTCAAAGTGTAAAGTGAAACGCTACATCATTTCCAGATGGATTAAGGACCACTTGGGACTTTGTATCACCCCTTATGGGGAGAGGGTTAATATATTTTCAGTAGTACAAGTTGTATCATTAGGTGGGAAAATACTTTTATTTTACATTGAAGTTAAATATGGTTAAAAAAGGTGTATATAGATACCATGTAGAGGTGGACTCAGGTGTACAATGTGTTGGCTAACTTGGTTAAACAGGGAAATGTGTTTCCTAGTATCATTTCACCTTCATACCTCTGTGTAAGAGGGGAAATATGCACAAGATCTGGAATGTGGAATTGAAGGAACTCTCTGGTCTTTTCACATTCAGATGAAGTGGCATTAGACAGACTCAGAGGTGCCTGTGGATTCCATCACTCTCCACTGTTCTACATTTATTTTTTCATGACTGCTAGCCCTACTGACCTGCAATGTCCTCAAGCCAACCACCAGATGTTTGGCTGTGATTAAACAAAGACAGCCATAGCACAAAAACAGTTTCCCATAGACCTCTCACACTATGTAATCTTTCATTCAGAAGGGTGCTAGACCAGATTTTATCACATGGTGGCAGCAGAGTTCTAACAGGGTAAGCCCCCGTGTAGAAGGACTTAACTATGTCTCTGCTTGCACCACTTTGCTGATGTTCCATTGGCCAAAGCAACCACCAAACTTAGAATCAATGTAGGAAAGGGATACAAAAAGTCATGGATGTGGAGGGACATGATTCCAATCTCAGTTGAATTTTACATTTGCTGTAATTACAAGTATACTTAGTTTCAGTGTATAGTACTCTCATATATTGACTATAGGTATTTATTTCCAAGCTAATTTTAGAATATATTAATTGCAATTTCCCTACCTTCTTTTTTTCCTCTACCTTCTTGATAGTGAAGTCTTCTTGTCTTTTTAAGTTTGTTAGCCATTAGCACAGTATATTGGACTCAGTGGTTTTTTAGAGAATATAAAAAAATAAATATGCCATAGAACTTGTAATAAATGCTACATAAAGATTTTTCTATCGACCTGTGAAAACTGATAAAGCTCTAAGCTATCAGTACTTTGCTTTTAGGGTAATGAAGTTAATGTTATGTCAGATACACAAATAGAAATGCCTTTATTATTTTTTTTCATCAGCACTAGAGAAACTCTCTTAGACCTAGACTGATTCTCACATTTTAACACAGGGTTTTGAGAACATTTCTAGAATAGAATAAGTGCAATCTGTAGCTGAAAAATGCAGGTTAGATAACATAAACAAGATTTTTTTTTATATATCCTTAAATGTCCTAAATTGAACAACTAAAACTAAGTTAAATTGAACGGGGGTAATTTTGGGGGTATTTTGCCATTGCTATCTGCAATGCTTATCATGAGGATTTTTAGAGCTACTAAATATTCAGATTCAAAAGATAGACAAAGACCACACTGAACCTCAATTTAATGAGAAGAATTTAGGACAGGAACACCCCTTGCCAGAAGAATGTGAGACATTCTTCTTTTGCCAGAGTTCTGTGGTAGACCAACACAGCATCCCATATGTGTCAAAATCTTTGTAACATCTCTACAGACATCACTTTCAGGATCCTCACAAGAAGCATAGCCAGTTACAAGAGGCATAGCCAGTTACAAGAGTTATTGTAGTCAGGGATGAATAGTTTGTACCTATCACATTTTTATAATTTTTCCAGGCCAGATGCAATACACAAATGAGCAGTCATTTTTTAATAACTATTGATGTTGCCTAGTAATTTAGTTTTCATTTTCACCTATATTCGGTTTCCAGGGAAACAGGAACAAAGATGTTTTTCTCATGCAGCATGGGAAAGGTTTTTGTTAACCCTTTGCCCACACTGTCAAATATTCCAACCATGTTTTTTGAATAAAATTTATAATAAATCACTGGGCTTTCATTCCACATAGATTTTCTTAAATGCCATTCATTTTCCTGAACTGAACGGATGGTCCATGTAGTTGAGGAGAACGTAGATAATAGCTATTGCTTTTTATTCTGTAGTGGTGAAAGTGGTAGTGAAAAGAAGTGCCTTTAGAAAAAAAATGTCACATGCTCATTGCCAACTGTGAAAGTCCTGTGCTCACTGTGTAATGAAGTGCATACTTCACTATCTATAGATCATGCTGCCACTGCAGGAGAGGAATCATGAGCACTGCTTATAGATGAGGAAACCAAGACTAAACACTGTCCAGCTGATCTCTAGATTCTCGTTACTAAACACAGTTTAGAAACATACTTGAAATCATTTTTCACTGATTCTGAACTATCATTGAAATATCAGAATTTTTAAATGAAACAGTAAAGCAAACGGAATTGTTTAGGTTTCTTTTGGCTCTCATTAAGACATAATTGTTGCTGGCTAATTATTATTTGTATATTGTTTATGACAAGAGGAAACAGGGATTTCTCAAACAGGCAAACAATTCTAATTGAAATCATTTCACTGAAAGTGTAATGTTCTTTGAACTTTTTGGTTGGGGATCTATCAGAGACTATGATGATTCAATCAGAGGCACTAATGGAGGTGACATTAACACAACCATTGGAAACCAGACAGGAGAGCAGAAAGTTAGGTGTAGTGAGCGATCCTAATTTTACAGGGTGCCTTAATGGACTCATGTTTTTTAACCCTTTATAATATCCTATAATTAAATCTAACACCTTAAAAGTTAAAATCCAGAGCTCTTATTTTTTTTAACCAATGAAACTATTCTCTCTCTTTCATTTATGTTTGTGTTGATTTTTCTTTTGTTTTTACAATCAAATTTAGTGATAAAATAATATGGGTTTGATTATATACTCGTATTAAGCCCTTCACATATAATCATACAGTTGTTGGTGAGCCACCTTTGAATTATAAGTATACTTATTTATTTATATTTATTTATATTATATACAGACATCATTATTTCTATACCACTGTCTTGTGTTTTTCATACCTTGTGAGTTTCTGGGTAGTTTCTTTTGTCAAAAATGTTTAAAAAAATAAACTTTTACAAGTAACACCTCATTTTAATTGTAATTCATTTTCCTTACCTTAAATTTTTATTAGCATATTATACAGTATATACTTATGTTTAAATATTATAACAATAGAATTTTCTAATCAAAGCCTGGACTCAATTTATGGAATCTTATTTTTAATATAATTTCTAATAAATCAAATTGTGTTAATATATTTTTTCAATTATCGAATTTAGCATTTATTGTATGGAAAAATTTATTCCTAGTAAATAAGCATCTAGTCAATATTTCTGCCTCCCATTTAACACTTTATCTTTTCTTAAAAGGGATTATTAGATTTATAATGATTTCATGTAGTGTTTTTTAAAAATATATCTATATTGGCGTATAACTGCTTCAAATACTGCACTAACCTCTGTCGCACAACAAAGTGAATCAGACATATGCACACATACATCCCTATATCCCCTCCCTCTTGAGCCTCCCTCCCACCCCCCCTATAACCACCAGTTCTGTCACAAAGCACGGAACTGATCTCCCTGTGCTATGCAGCTGCTTACCACTAGCTATCTATTTTACATTCAGTAGTGTATATATGTGGATTCTACTCTCACTTCACCCCAGCTTCCCCCTCCCCCACCCGTGTCCTCAAGTCCCTTCTCTATGTCTATGTCTTTATTCCTGCCCTGCCTCTAGGTTCATCAGTACCTTTTTTTTTTTTTTAGATTCCCTATGTAGTTTTAATCCTCCCTTTCTTGATCAAGCTATTTTTTTATAATTGCACTGATAGACTATAGTCAAAATATTTTTGTGGTGTACATGACAAACATTTTAAATTAATTTATGTAGTTTCAATATGAATACTGGTTCTGCCTTATAAATTTTTTATCAATACTTTTATTTCAAATTAGTAATGAGATTCCAAATATTAAAGGGGTATTGTGATTCAAGATTCAAGAGTACATGATACCAGGAGAAGTTCTGTAGGTTCTCTGATATTTTCCACATTTCTAAAGATTCAGAAAAACAACGTAGTGTTAATAATAATGTCAATACAACTAAGATATTTGGAAATTTTTATCTTATTTTCGACCAGAGGTATACTTAAGCTACTGATTGTACGATTAGGAATTACTATTAAACTTAAAATGAAAGTGAGTTTTCTTCCCCACTGTTTTGTTCACTATCCAGGAAGTAAAAAAACAAAACAAAACAAAACAACAACAAAAAAACCTCAACATCAAAGGAAATATACAGTTGACCTTAAAAGTTTTTATTTTCATTTCTTACTTTTTATTTTTGGTTTATAATCTCATGATTTAGGGAGAAAAATAATGACCTAGAGGCAAGAATTCTTAGCAGCTAATGTTCAGATGAATAAAATGTCATGAGCCAACTAAACTGTCATAAATAAAGCAAAGCTAGAAAATGAAATGTACTGCTTTTCCCCAGTGATTGGACAGTTATTGATTCACAGTTGTATGACAGGTAAAGCAAAAAAGAACCAACACACTCCAAGGTCAAGGAACAGGTAAAGCAAAAAAGAACCAACACACTCCAAGGTCAAGGAACACTTAAATTTCTGCCTTTAGTTCTAAAGAATATGTCTATTCTTAATTCATTTATATAAATGTTCAGTTGTCACATAGCGATAGAAAATCAAAATCAAAGCAGGTAAGAAAATTACACAATAAAGAAATAGGTTATTATTGTTTCAAATTTTTAGGAATAGTATAAATTTGAAAGAAATTTCTACATGGTATCTTTACATAAAGTGTGTTGTTTTAAGATATATTATTTAAAATGCTTTAACTTCTCATCTTCTAACAGTGAATTTGGTACCATGAGCAAAACTGTGATTCTGGCATTTAAAACTAATTCATGTAAATTATTCTTTAGTCTAAATCTATATAGAAGCTAAATGGCATAGCATGAATTTTTTTAATGTGAGACATGAGGTTTTCTTTTTACTTAAAACTATAATATTCTATCCTGTACCAATGAACAACAGCAGCCTTTATCTTCATAGCATCAACAGTAGTTGTAGCCATCAATTTCAACTTTATACTTGTAATTGCTGGGCTTATCACCTCAGGCCTTCTCTAACTTTTCATTTTCCTTTGCCCTATACATGAAAAATATTGTCAGGGACTGCCATTCTGCTCCTCTATAATATACTTTTATTGTATTTTTTACTTTGCTCTGCTAGAATTTTTATTCAGTTTTCAATAACTGGCCTATACAGCCTATATAGCATATATGCATGTACTCATTTCTTTATTGTTGTCCCCAACTGTAATACAAGAGATAGGAGAGATATTTTCTGGTTTTTCAATATTGTGTGCTAATTACCTAAAACTGTATTTTGCATATACTGGAGATTCACTAAACATTTGTTGTAATAATGAATTTCTTTTGTATTCTCCCCATGAACTCAAGAATAACTTTTCGTATTATACGCTAAAGAATGAAACAGTTACTAAAACTAAACCATGTTGTGTAGCAGTTTTTGTTCCTTTATTTACTTAATGCTCTGAGTCCTAGTTTTCTTTAGTTCTCCCCATATTGGTCTTCCAGACTACTTATAGAGAAGCAAATGTGGCCTATCAGTTTTGCAATGTGGTCAATGCCATCTGTGATGGTTAATTTTACATTAACTTGACTGGGCTACAGGGTGAACAGATATTTGGTTAAACATGAGTCTGGGTGTTTATAAGAGGATGTTTTGGGATAAGATTAACATTTTATTCAGTAAAGTAGATGGCCGTCCATAATGTGGGTGGACCTCCTCCAATCAGTTGAAGGCCTGAGTAGAACAAAAAGACCAGCCCACCTCTGAGTAAGAGAGTAAATTAACCAGCAGACAGCCTTTGGGCTTCATCTACACCATTGTTTTCCTGGGTCTCTAAGCTGCTGGACTTTGGACTCAAACTACACAATTGGTTTTCCTGGGTCTCAAGCCTGCCAGCCTATACTGTATGTAGAGTTGGACTTGCCAGCCTCCACAATTGTGTGAGAATTTCTTATAACAGGTCTCTTTACACACACACACACACACGCACACACACCCTATTGGTTCTGTTTCTGTGAAGAACGCTAATATGCCATCCCTCCTACTGTAAAGTACATTTTTTTTTATTTTGCTGACCAAACAAACCAACTGTATTTGTTGTTAATTACTGAGTGACCTCTGGATATCACAATCAGAGATACCTGCATCAAAAACATTATCCATTATGGCTCACAGCAATACTGCAAGAAAATCCATGTCCCTTTATAATAAAGAATATGTGAATAATAAAGTAAATTGAAAATGAGATATTCCTTAAAAAAAAATACAAGTACAATAACCAATAATTGAAACTAGATCTCTCATCCCCAAATTACTGTTTTGCTTAGTGACATCACTAAAATGCTGACCATTCTAACATTTCTTCAAAAAAATTAACTATTATATTTGTTTAAGGAGATTTTAATTCCACAATTAATTTATTTTGCAAATATTTATTGACTACCAACCTAAGACATAATACAAACTTATTAAGGCATGCATCAAGATTTTGCTATTCCATTTACTTCCTTAATATTGGTGACACTAGCCCCTATGATGTTGGAGCTAGTGAAAGTCAATGTGATTGAGTTTCTAGTATGTTAAATGAGAATAAATTTAGGTATGGCAAAGTCAGCTCCCAGAGGTTCTGCTCTTAATGAAGGGAGGGTATTTAAAGTGTGATTTTTAAAATGGAAGATATTTCTAAAATGTGATTATTTTGTTTCTTATTTTTAAAGTTCATTATTTGTCTGCATTTTTCGATTCAGAAGAGAGAAAATAAAAAAAAATTTATAGGTGCATTACTTATTTGCATATCTCATTTAAGCTTTGCTAATTGCCATTGGAAATGCTCGGTTTATTAGGCATTTATTTTGTTGAAGAACTTTATTTACTTAGATATTACTAATTAAAAAAATCCAAAGTATATCAGAATATCAACAAATTTATTTTCCATAATGTATTTTCTCAGTTTTGGAATATCAGCTCCTAGTATTCTAAAAAAATATATATTTTTTTCTGTGTTATTTTCAAAGTATTATAAATAGTAATTAAAAACCCTCTGAATAGTCTTAAAAAGAAAACTATTTTCAAAAGGAAATAATTTCTCCCCCACCAATGCCCATGACCTTTTTTATTATTTTTTTTTAATTAAATAGCACCATGGGCACATTACAAATGGACATGAAATATAATTATTTAATTATAAAGTATATAGTTAACTGATCAATTTAAATATTTATGTTAATTTTTTTAATAGCAACTATGACTTATCCACTCCTAATCTATTAAAGATATATTTAAGAGACTCAGGCCTGTCATTATGAACATATATTAGCATGCAAAAATGTTAACTGTTACCTTATTCTGAAAGATTCTATTTTGAATCACATCTGAATACTGCCTTATTTTTTTAAGAATAGTAAAACACAAACAAAATAAAACTTCAGCTATTTGTTACTGGGAAAGAAATCTTATTGCCTTATTATCAAGTTATACTCAAAAGGGGACTTCTTCACCCCTTTCTAAAAAGGGAATAACTTGTTGCAATGAATATTTCTGTCCCTCTTTCATCTCTTACTCCTCTCCAAGAGTTAAGGTTTGCCATATTGGTGGAGAGCCTGAAGTCTATTGAGCAACAAATCCCTGTACAGGCAGGATATTAAAGGTCACACTCAGGGCTAACTCATCATGCCTATATCCCTATATTCTTGTCTCCAGAGGAAGCTCGAAATTCCCCTCACATAGAATCTTATCTCCACTCAGCTCCGAAAAGCGCCTCACTTGATCAACTCTCCTACCCATCCATGATCCCACCCTTATTCCTCTAAAACTTGTTACCTACAGAATTTTTTTTTATCATCAGCAAAATTTCAAGAGTTTACAGTTCTGAATTTTTCCTTCATACCACTCAAAGCCATCTATAGATTTAACTCTGTGTCTGTGGACAGACAGGGAAGTAATCCCCTCTTCTCACACACCCCGAGACAATGATCTCTTGCCTCTTCAGCAGGTCCAGACATTCTCCCAGACTCCCTCCTGGCTGGCTGTGGCACACTAACCCCCTTCAGGCTGTGTTTACACAGCCAACCCCAGTCCTTTCCCTGGGGTCTGACCTCCGAAGCCAGAGCCTCAGTTCCCAGCCTCCACCTGCCCTGGCAGGTGAGCAGACAAGCCTCTCGGGCTGGTGAGTGCCGGTGGGCACCGATCCTCTGCGGGAATCCCTCTGCTTTGCTCTCTGCACTCCTTTTGTTGCGCTCTCCTCCATGGCTCTGAAGATTCCCCCCCGCCACCCCCTGTCTCTGCCAGTGAAGGGGCTTCCTAGTGTGTGGAAACTTTTCCTCCTTCACAGCTCCCTCCCAGAGGTGCAGGTCCCATCCCTATTCTTTTGTCTCTGTTTTTTTCTTTTGCCCTACCCAGGTACGTGGGGATTTTCTTGCCTTTGGGGAAGTCTAAGGTCTTCTGCCAGCGTTCAGTAGGTGTTCTGTAGGAGTTGTTCCACATGTAGTTTTTTTTTTTTTTTTTTTTAGGTACGCGGGCCTCTCACTTCTGTGGCCTCTCCCATTGCGGAGCACAGGCTCTGGACGCGCAGGCTCAGTGGCCATGGCTCACGGACCCAGCCGCTGTGCCGCATGTGGGATCCTCCCGGACCGGGGCACAAACCTGCGTCCCCTGCATCGGCAGGCAGACTCTCAACCACTGCGCCACCAGGGAAGCCCTAGACGTATTTTTGATGTATTTGTGGGGAGGAAGGTGATCTCCATGTCTTACTCCTTCGTCACCTTGAAGGCCCCATGTATGCATTTCTGTCATAGCCTATGTTGTACTTTCTTGCTTTTGACTTTCCTCATATAAATAGTAAGCTCCACAAGAGGAAGCTCTGGGCTCCTTATTTAAGCATTTAATATATGTGTCACATACCTAACCAGGTACTATGCTAGGCACTGGAGAGAGAGTTCACAGAAGTCAGATATGGATTCTTCCCTTATAGAGCTTTTACTTTAGAGGAAAGGAAAGACATAACAACAAATGTAGATTTAGTTGCTTAGTTACAACTTCAATCAGTGTTAGGAAAGAGAAATGTCAGAACTTACATATAGATATAAAATGGGTTCTTAATATAAAATAGCTGTGGTAGTAGGACTATGTACTATAATGAGAAAAACTCACCATTCCTTCACCGTAAAACATCTGCCTGATGCTATGAATTGTGAGGTCCTGGGGAAATGGAGACATGGCATATATTTTGTCAAATTCTGAAAACTATCTTTTAAGATAAGTAACAGTAACTCATTCTTTTTTTTTTTTTCTTTTTACCTTCTGGTTAACATTTTTATTATAGTATTTCCTTTTAAATTCATTCAAGACAAAAAAAAAGAGAAAAGAGAAAAAAAAATGAAAAACGAGACAATGGTCCTGGAAGGAATGCTTGATTTGTTTCAGTTTACAGCACAGAGATTCTTCTCTTAATAGGAATTGTGCTTTTGGTTTCAGCAATAAGTGAAGGGAAAAGCTCTTGCCCGTTTGAAGTTCTGAGGGGTGCAGGGCATCTGTGAATAACTCTTTCTTGACATAAGATTCAACATTGTGTCCCAGGTCATAAAGGTAAAAAGTGTTGTGGTAGGATGTAAATAGGGGCCTCAGTGAATTCAGAAACCCAGCTCTTTACCCTATACAGGCTACTTCCTGAAAGACTACTATGCAGTATCAGTTTTTCCTTGGGAGAGACATTTTCCCTGCCTATTCCCTAGATCTTTTAAATTTTTAATTTTTAGTTATACCCTCTGGCTCCAGTCTTTAGGCCCAGATAAACATCTACTTTTCAGTCTCTATGTATTACAGAAAAGATTTGTATTCATAAATATAAGTAGTTTAATATCCAGACATCTTTTAATATAACTTATTTTGTCAGTAAGATTTTCAGTGGATTCCCCATATCAGATTTAAACTTTCTTTGAAAAAGGCATACTTTTTTTTTTAACCATCTCATTTTAAAGGCACAGCTTAAGTAGTGCTAAGTATGTTCACATTGTTGGACTACATATCTCCAGGACTTTTTCATCTTGAAAACTGAAACTCTATACCTATTGAACACCTCCTCTTTCTAACCCTCAGCTCCTGACCACCCTAACATCCTACTTTCTGTTTTTATAAATTTGACTACTTTAGATACCTCATTTTCCAGAGTGTTTTGTAATCTGAATTTCATTCAAGATAATGGTGGATTGTTGTCTAATAACAATAACATTTTTTAAAAAAACTAAAGAAAAACCTTTCTTAAATTTTTCTGAATTTTCTATTGTAAAGTAAAACATGAAAGATTAAAACAAAGTTAAAATAGTGGAGAAACTTAGATAAATAGGTAAATATATTTCCAAATAATCTATCCTCCATAAAAAAATGGGACAACATTTAGAAAGCCTAAGTGTTTCAACTTAATTTTCTGTTTCTTTGTCTGTTTCCTACCCTTACCTAGGAGTCCCTGGAAGGTTGGTGATCAATAAGTGGAATAGATTGGAACATACAAGGTCAAAGTAAGTAAAAATAATTTAGTGTACTTTCCTTTTTGCTGCTGCATCTGACTTACTGTGATCCCCTACTGGATATATTCTTCCATGGCTAAAACATAAATGTACTTCCCCAAGTACCTTTGGGGACTTGAACTAAATCTGTAATACTGCTTCACTCAGAACCTAGTTCTTTAAGATTTAATGAATCATGGAAATGAGATTCATGATGTTTGGATCTGAGTATTTCCGAGCCTCAATTTTGCAAATATACAAGTCATAATGATGATCTCTGATGTCATTTCTATTTCTGATGTAAGGATTTTATCTTAATTAGGTACAAAGGTAAATGGCTCCAGTAGAGTCATTTGGTAACATACATATTTTGATGAATTTTGTGAAAAACCATACTTCAAGAAGATACATGCACCCTAATATTCATTGCAGTACTATTTACAATAGCCAAAACATGGAAGCAATCTAAGTGTCCATCAACAGAGGAATGGATAAAGAAGATGTGGTACATATATATGATGGAATATTACTCAGCCATAAAAAATAATGAAAAAATGCCATTTGCAGCAACATGGATAAGCCTAGAGATTATCATACTAAGTGAAGTAACTCAAACAGAGAAAGACAAATATCATATGACATCGCTTATATGTGGAATCTAAAAAAAAAAAAAATGATACAAATGAACTTATTTACAAAACAGAAACTGACTTACAGATATCGAAAACAAACTTATGGTTACCAAAGGGGAAACGTGGGAGGGAGGGATAAATCAGGAGCTTGAGATTAACATACACACTGCTAAATATAAGCTAGATAACCAACAAGGACCTACTGTATAGCACAGGGAACTCTACTCAATGTTCTGTGATAATCTATATGAGAAAAGAAACTGAAAAAGAGTGAATATATGTATATGTATAACTGAATCACTTTACCATACACCTGAAATTAATGCAACACTGTAAATCAACTATAATCCAATAAAAACTTTTTTTCATTATAAAAAATTACATATCTATAGTGAAACCATAGTATTCCACTGTGCTTATTCACCTCATTTTACATATCTTTCCTCTTCAGGATAGGCAACTAATTTTCACTCAGCTTTAAGCTCGTAAGGGAGCAATCTTATACAAGTTCCCTTTTGAAAGTATGCAGCTATTTGGTTTCTACACTTCGAGGAGTGTTTCCTTTGTCATAGAAATTTCACAAATTATTGTGGTGCTCTCTTGAACAGCTTTATTAACTTACACTTTCTTCAGGAGTACATGAGCGCTCCTGGGCTCCTCTTTTCTATATTTGATATATTATTTGATTTTTTTTCATTGTGGCCAACTTGATGGCATAAAGTAGAATCTTATTGTCCCTTAACTTTTATTCCTTTGTTTACTAGTGAGTTTGGGTACCTCTTTACATCTTTGTTGTTCAGCCTTCCCCTGTTGGAAATTTCCTGTTTACAGTCTTTGTACATTTTTTTCTCTTGTGTTCCTGAATTTTGTAATTAATTTTTACATGTGATCCATGCACAATCTAAAAAATAATGTACCAGTTTTTTATAGTTAATTTATATTTTGATTTTATAACAGTGCCTTTGTCAATCATAATTTTATGGTCACCAGATTGTAAATATTCTATAATTTTCTATGAAACAAAGGGAAGATATCTGAATTCTATAATACATATGTTGAAGAATGATTACAAAGTTTTTCAACATAAGTATTGTTTTATTTTTAAATTTTAACCAAGATTGTTGAAAGATTAAAGCATATCATTTGATTCTACTTATATAAAACAAACATTGTGATATGTCAAGGAAAGAAAAAATTTGAGAATTGATTGGATTCTCAGACATTTATTGGATATAAACAGAAAAAATTTATCCCCAAACTTGGCCAGTTTGACCAGTCATTTCAGAAAAGCCATTTTTAGTAACATTCACATTAATCTGCTGACAATCTTTTTAAAGTACTCTCTCAGATATCTCATGTACTAGGAGTTCACATGTGAGCTGAGCCTATAATATATATTCCACCATGATTAAGTACCCATAAGTACAACTAACTCCTTTTGGAATTTGAGGACAATAAGTCACTCAGTGGGTCACCTCCTAGATCACTAACCAAAATGATTACCTGGAATCACGGACTTTCTTCCCCCTTTTTATATACCACATCTCCACCTGTATTCACTACTTTTTTCCTTCTTTGCCCTTATCACTTGCTCCTTGTGTGACTGCACCCTGACTCTACAAAGGCTATTTCGTCTGGACGTTACTGCAGACCATATTTAAGAGCAAACCTGATGAGATTTTTAGTCACAGTAAATTCTGAAAAGTTTAATTGAATTATACCAGAAAAAAATCTAACTGGGAAAAAGAAGATTGGAAAAAATTTACCTTTAGATTTAAACTTTCACATAACAAAGAACCCATATACAAATTTAATAGAAACCAGGAAGGAAGAAGATATTTTGGGTATATTATATGGATAGATATAGATATATACTTTCTATCCTATTCACATATATATGTGTATATATATACACATATGTATATATTCTAAAATCAAAAAGAAAAAGACTAAGAATGCTTCGAAAATGGTAAAGAGTTTAAAACTCAAAATTAACAGCAGAAAACCATATGGACTATAAAACATAAAGAGATTCAACTACTACAGTGATGTATATAATGCAAATTAAAAAGAGAAAACTGCACTTCACATTCATTAGACCAGAAAATTTTAGAGATTCTTACACTAGTCACTCTTGGTAATTATATATGTATTATCCTGAAACACATTCCATACTGGTAAGATGCAAATTATGACAAATATTTAGAAATCTATGGACAATATTAAATTTTTCATAATTTCCATGCACTATGACTTGGGAATCTCATTTCTAGGGAAATACCCTATAGAATTTCTCAGACACATGCACAAGGAGACAGGGGCAAGCAAGCAGACTGAACCATAAAACATTTAATTATTTTATGGGTGATAATATATATATTTGAATTAAACATATTAATAGGGAGAAAACTGCAAAATTCATGTTATCTCTAGTTTAGAAAAGAGGGAAATTGGATCATAGAAGGCTGTTGGGATGAGTTGTCATGTATGGTTTTAACTTCTTTTAAAATACCTGAAGCAAATATGGAGAAAAACTGATCACTCATTAGAACTGAATTATTGTCTGGAACATTGTTCTATTATTGAGCTATATTTCATTAGATAATAAACAAGAAAACTGAAAAAAATGACAGTGAATGTAGACGTGTTAAACTTGGGTAGGAACAAAATGACAAAAAAAATAAGTTCATCCTGCATTGGATGCAATATATCAGGAGGACATTTTTTATTTTTTATATATTATTTTAATTTTATTTTTCCAACTTTGACATAAAGTGGGCAAATAAAAGCTGTCTATATTTAAGGTGTACAAGGTGATGATTTGATATACAATGTGAAATGATTATTGCACTTGTGCTATTTAAGATTTCCATCACCTCACATATTTACCTGTTTTGGTGTGGTTAACACTTAATGTCTACTCTCTTAGCAAGTTTTAAATGTACTACATAATATTATTAACTGTAGTCACCAATATCTACATTATACCTCCAGGACTTATTCATCCAATTCATAATTAAAACTTTGTATCCTTTCACCAAAACTCATTCCCCCCCGCTCCCCAGCCTCTTGCGACCACCACTGCACTCTGTTTCTGTAAGCTCTAATGTTTTAGATTCTACATGTAAAATGATATCATGCAGTGTGTCTTTCTGTGTCTCACTTGTTTCACTTAGCTAATGTCCTCCAGGTTCATCCATGTTGTTGCAAGTGGCAGAATTTTCTTAAGTCTGAGGCTTACATAAAACATCTGGTAATCATAGCAGTATTTTAAGCTGATAACTTCAATTGTATTTTAAAAAATTCTATCTCAAAAACAAAACAAAAAAACAAGCCAGTCAAAAACTGGACAGAAGACCTAAACAGACATTTCTCCAAAGAAGACATACAGATGACCAACAGGCATATGAAAAGATGCTCAACATCGCTAATTATTAAGACTATGCAAGTCAAAACCACAGTGAGCTATCACTTTACTCTCATTAGAATAGCTATTATCAAAAAAACAAGAAATAGCAAGTGTGGGAGAGGATGTGGAGAAAAGGGAATCCTCATACACTGTCGGTGGGAAATGCCAATTAGTGCAGACACCATGGAAAACAGCATGGAGATTCCTCAGAAAATTAACAGATCTACCATGTGATCTAGCAGTTCCACTTCTGAGTATTTATATGAAAAATGTGAATACACTAACTCAAAAAGATATATGACCCCTCTGTTCACTTCAGCATTATTTACAATTGCCAAAATATGGAAACAATCTAAGTGCCCACTGATGGAGGAATGGATAAAGATATGGTATATATTATTAACGGGATACTTCTCCTCCATAAAAAAAAGATGAAACCTTTCCATTTGCAATAACAATAGGAGGACCTTGTGTGTGTTATGCGACGTGAAATAGGTCAGTTGGAGAAAGACAAATACTGTGAGATTTCATCCATATGTGCAATTTAAAAAAAAGTAAATAAGTAAATGAACAAACTAAGCCAAACTAAAACAAACACATAGATACAGAGAACAGAATGATGGTTACCAGAGGGGAAGAAGGATGGGGAGAGGGTGAGTAGGTAAAAGGGGGTCAACTGTATGGTGACAAATGGAATTTAAACTTTGGTGGTGAGCATGCTGCAGTGTTCACAACAGTCAAAATATAATGTACACGTGAAACTTACATAATGTTATAAACCAATATTACCTCAATTTTTGAAAACTACAATTATAAGGTAAATACAGATAAAGGATATAATTTCAGAAACTTATTTCATTTTTGTTCAAAAGTAATCATGTTGAAAAAAGCATAAGTAAAATTTGGGAAATGGTATCCTTTACTTTTGATATCAAATCTTGCTATCTTTTTCACATAATTATTCAGTTAACCTGTCATGCTATAAAATTGTTATTGAGGTTTAATACAAATACACAGAAATGCATGTCATAATCATGCATTCAATCAATGACTACAAAGTGAATATATCTGTATCACCACTACTGAACTCACTAACTAAACTACTACCAGTACTTTGGAAGCCTCCATCATACTGATGCCCAGTTACTACCTGTTTTCTCATCCCAAATGTAGTAATTAATAACACGTTTGCATACTTTCACTACATAAATTGAGTCTATGTTATGTATCTTTTTGTGTCTATCTTCTTTCACACAGTTTTATTTGTGAGATAAATCCAATTTGTTATTTGGAGCTATAGTTCTTATACCTTATTACTGGATAGTATTTCTTTACAAGAAGGGATCTCAAGTTATTGATCTATTCTACAGTCCATGACTATTTGGTTTGTTTTCATGGTTTGGCTTTTAGAAGCATGCTGTGAACATTCTTGTATGTACTATTTGTACATATACATATACATATTTGGTGGGTACATATTTAGAAATGAAATTGTTGGGTCATATTGTATACATATTGTTTAACCATTGAAAATACTGCCAAAGCTTTCTCCAAAATGTGTTATACATAAAAAATTATACACCTATCAGCACTGCAAGAGAGTTACCACTGCTCTACTTCCTATTGTCACTTGGTATTGTCCCTCTTCAATTTTTGGCAATCTGGTATGCATTTAGAGGTAGCTAATTGCTGTTTTGAGGTGCATATCCCTCATGACTAATGAAGCTGAGCACTTTTTCACAAATTAATGACTTTTGGCTATGATCCTATGTGAATTGCTATTCAAGTTCCACGCTAATTTTTCTTTTGGGTTGTCTCTTTTTCTTACTATTTGTGAGAATATGTCAGTTATATGTATCGCATATATATTTCCCCTATATATGCTAATTGAATTCTTGCTAATAGAATTCTTAGTTTTTATTTCTTCAAATATTAAACAGAATTACTTAATACTGATGTTTGAAAATTCAATTACTGGAATCCCTTATAGGTCTCTTTCTATTACCCAATAAGGAACATTCAGAGGGAAATAGGAAAAGGTTAAATAGTTAAGCTCTGACTCTGGATCCTGAGGAGAGGAGAATATTACAAAGAAATGGAAACAAAGAAGAGTAAAGAGACAAAACAGTGGGATGCTTTTTATTCTTTAAATGACAGATTTGAAAGGAAACAAAACCATAAAGCCATGACCATAGATATGAACAAGTAGAGTTGGGGTCTGAGTGAGGCTTCTACAGGGACTACCCCATTTTGGATTACTCTGTCTACAGACCACACTCCTCATCCCCTGCCCCTCCTTGTGAAAATGAAATTACATTTCCTTTTGGTGGGGTTGGGGTGGAGATTTTACTTAGTCATATAGTAAACACATTTATGGTTTAGTTTGCTCCATTTTATCAAAGATATGAGGAGGAAATTGGTAGGGCCTTTTGCCAGAAACAAAAGAAGCTGAGAAAATAATACTACATATTTTTGAGCCTTTTTGTCCCAAGAGCTTCTGGACTTCTCTGGCCTATTACGTTTCTGACTGATCTGATCAAGTTAGTGTGGTTAACAAACAATGAATATAGATGTCTTACATTTTTTTTTCCCTACTCTTGCTCAGAAAAACCTTGTTGGAAAAAGTAATGCCTTGGAGAGCCTGGAAATAACTAACTACCTTAGTGTAGTTTTGATTGGATTGAGACTTATTCAGGCAGCTTAATTACTGATAATTCTCCCTGCCCTCATCATTCCTCTTGTTGATATGGCCTGTCCAACATAGAGATTACACAGAAGCATTATCAAGAGACAAAGCATTTAACCATCTTACAATATCTATTGTTAATTATCTGCTATGTCCAACAAAGCAATCATTTGTGAAATTATAATTGTCCATGGTTTAGAATAGTTGTTTCTCAAGAAAAAAATGAGTACTAGTTTCTTACAGAACTGTGTTAGTGGGTGTAAAGAACAAATTATAGAGATAATAGTTTTCTTTAGAGATTTTTATGGTCTTCACAGGAAAAAAATATATAGACATATACACACACAGAGATATGTATGTTCATATACAAACAGTTTAATTTGGAGAAGCTTGAGAATTATAGAAAAATTATTAATATAATACAGGGAATTGACATATCCCATACATTTCCCCCTATCAACATCTAACATTAGAGTAAAACAGTATTGATACATTGTTAAAGTCCATACTTTATTCACATTTCCTTAATTTTATCTATTATCTCTTCCTCTTTTAGGATTTCATTTAGGATACCACATGACATATACCACATCATATGCTAGTTTCCTCTTGACTAAGACATTTGCTAAGAATTTTCCTTGTTTGTGATGACATTGATAGTTTGGTCAGGTAGTTTGGACTAATAGTCAGGTATTTTGTAGGATGTACCTCAGCCAGGATGTGTCTTTTGATCTTCTCATGTTTAGACTACAGCTATACATTCTTGACCACAGAAATACAGATGCATTTCTTTCACTGTATTAAAGGTACATAGTAATAACCTGACTTACCATTGTTAATGTTAACCTTTGTCACACGACTGAGGGGCTACATGACCTGTTCCTCAGATTTCTCCACTGTAAAATGACTCTTCATTCTTTCTATAATATACTTTTTGGATGAAAGACACTGTGTGTTTAGTCCACACATAATGGAAAATTATGCTCTACCCTTTTAAGGATGGAATATCTATACCAATAATTTAGAATTCTTCTGCATGAAAAGTTTCTTCTACCTCATGTATTTATTTATTCAATCATTAATTTCATTCAAATTGACTCATGGATGTCTTAGAATTAGAATTCATTGCTAATTTTTTCTTGATCAATTTGTTCCATCTTTGGATATTGGGAGCATTTTTAGTTGGTTCTTGTGTCCTTTAACATACACAATTGTGGGGGAAGGGGGTTTGTGTGTGTTATTTTCTTTTGAGCATTTCATTATTTTCAGATATTGCAAGGTACTTCAAGTTAATATTGGGTTGGCTCAAAGAGTTCGTTCTGGTTTTTCTGTAACATCTTACGGAAAAACCAGAAGGAAATTTTGTGCCAACCCAATATTATCTATCACCAGCTCTAGTCATAGAATGAATTATTTCTCAGGAGCCCTGGTTCCTTTTATTTGAGCATGATATTAGAAACCAAGATCTGGGTCTTAGGTTCTAGGTATGATAAATTGTTACTGCAGTATTGTTATTTCTAAGCCCTCTCAGCTGATCCAGGTAAGACACATGTGTATACTAGCCCTTGTATATATGCATACCTGTAGGTATTTCCACATGTAAAAGTCTTTATCTCTGTGAAGTAAAATATGAATTCATACTCCTTCCTCCAACTCTAATCCATTGCCCCAGGAGTCTCTCAACTCTTTCTTGCTTCTCTGTATCTTCCTGCTTCAACAGTGAGAAACCTGACTCCCACCATTCAGTATTCATTTAATAATTGTTCAATTCCAGTATACATATATAGTAGGATCAAAATTGTTAATCCATACTCCTATGGGAAATAACCAGCAAGTATAATAAAGTGCTTATGTGTAACTTGTTTTACATTGCATATTACAGAATCCACTAATTTCCAAAGTTACTTAGACCAGCATATGACCCCATCCCATTCAATAAAGTGAATTCACACTTGTAATACAGTTAGGTTGTTTTGTCACATTCTTCATTCTATCCTAAATTACCCTGACCTTCTAAATGAATTTATAATTTGTGTTCATTAATGCTCATTCTTTGTGCTATGAAGGACTATGGGTTTTGACAAATAAAAAAATATAGAACAGTTTCACCACCCTAAAAAATCCCCTGTGCCTATTTAATTTTCCCTCCAAAAGCCTGTAAACCACTCATCTTGTAACAATCTGTACAGTTTTACTATTTTCCAGAGTGTCATATAATTGGAATGATACAGTCTATAACTTCTTCAGACTGGCTTCTTTTATGTAGCAGTATGCATTAGAGATTCATCTATATCTTTTCTTGGTTTGATAGCTCATTTATTATATTGGTGAATAATATTCTATTGTATGGATGAGGCACAGTTTATCAATTCACTTATTAAAGTGTAGATTGGTTGCTTCTAGTATTTGGTGATCATAAATAAAGCTGCTGTAAACATTAACACGAAGGTTTTGGTGTGGGTGCAAATTTTCAGATCAGTTGGGTGAATATCTAGGAGCAAGAATGCTGTATCATATGCTAGGATTATGTTTAACCCTGTAAGAAGTTGCCAAATTCTCTTCCAAATTGATTTTTTTATCATTTCTTAATCCCACCAATCATGAGCAAGACTTCTGTTGCTCTGCACCCTTGTCAGCAACAATATTTGTTGTGGGTTGAATTGTGACGCCCCCCCAAAAGAGGGTAGTTTGTGGGGAACTCATGACAAATAAAAAAGTATGTGGGCTAGAGATAATCTAGAAAGAACATGATTCACACTGTGCTTATTGACTGGCTGGTCTTGTACAAAAGTGAATATATCTGTCTTGATTTATAATAAGGGTATTGCAAGTATACTTGTTAGTTTTTACCCCATTCTTACTACATTTACAATTCTTTTTTTGCAGGGGAGGTGGGATTTTAACAGGTATCTTGATATTAAGGTGCTTTGGAAAGTACAATAGTTAACCTGATCTTAACTGCCTTGACAAATTGAATTAATCTGATCCAATTATCACAGATGGATCATTGGCATTGAAGCCAGGTTTGGGGAAAGCAAGTTCAGCTTGGGGGCTTTATTTAAGGCAGCAAAGACAGAAAAGTCCTGTTCAGGCAAGATTTCTAAATGAATTCAGTTTAGATTACTGTAAAATATATTCACAAAATTATAAATGATGTCTTACTCTAGCAGGTTTCCATGGGTTAGGGGATTAAGAGCAACTATAAGCTCATTCCAAATTAGACAAATGTAAAGTGGATAGGTTTAGAGATCTTTGTTATAAACTGATTAATGAAGCTTCCTGAATTAGTGATTTTATTAAAAAAAAAGAAGTTTAGAGAATATTTTTCTTATTTAGTAATACATTTGGTTTGAGAGCAGTTTATTGTTGAAGAAATTTACTGTGTCACTGAAGCTGTCCTAAACATGGATTGGGCTGTGATTGTGTTTAAGGCATTTGCTTAAGTAAGTACAAGTTTGATATTAGTCCATCTAAGTGTAGGAAAGTATTCTTGATACTGGCATTACTTCTGTATTAGCACTTCAAATGGAATTCTACCTGACTGATTTGTTTGATCCCTATATCATGGCCCTGATGAAACCTTTTTTGCTTCTTTTTCTGTCTTTTGCCCTCTCTCTTAACTATATAGTTTTACTTTCTATTTAACTTAGACTTTGATTAGATTAAAAACAAACAGACAAACAAAAAGCCAAAAAAAAAAAAACTCTTGGAAATCCATGCAGTGACATACTACAATTACAATTACAGTTAAAAGTTTGTTTTACTAACTAGTACAGATGGACTGATATTTTCTTGGACTTTGTAATGGGACTTTGTAAAGCCAACAGTTCCTGCTTTAGTATTGGCTACAATGACAAATTCGATGCCTACACATACAGATTATTTTGTTAGCCTTTGCATTAGACAACAATACCCTTACCCCTTATTCATCATCAAGGTAAATTCATGATCCAGGATAGTTGCTGGATCTCTAGCCATGATGCCAAATTTACATATTGTGAGAAGAAATCCATAAAGGCCAAATTGGAAAACTTCAAGGTGAATTACTTGTCTTTAAACATCCTTAAGGAAAGTGGCATACAACAATTACTGCTAAATCTTACATTAGAATTTAGTCCCATGTACACATCTAGTTCCAAAGAGAAGCTAAAAAATATAATAATTTATTCTAGGCAGCAACACAGCAAGCTAAAAATTGAACTTCAGTCACTAAAGAGAGGAAGGGATAGATATCTCTTTTGAAGTATTTAATTTTCTCATTCAAATTTCTACACAAATATAGAAATACATAAAGTGATCTTAAAAGTAAAATGAACAGAGAGCACTGTACAAAACCTATTTATAATATTTACAGGCAGAATAAATTATATAGGATATTGCAAATATCCTCTCCCAAAGGAAGTATTTATATTATGGCTTTACTAAAATCCCTTGAGATCAGTAAGAAAAAGGTGACAAACCCAATAGGAAAAAGGATAAGGCTATGAATTCACAGAAGATGATAGATGACCAAAATATATAAAGAGATGCTCAACATGACTAATAGCCAGAAAATTCAAGTTAAAATAATTATGATTACATAGTCAAGATTGTATTTCTATAAAGGTATTTTTTGTGTGTGTGTGTATACATGTTTTTTAAATTATGTAAATGTATTGTACTAAATATCTCATTTTATCAATCAAAGTTTATAAGATTTATTCCTTTTAATAAAGATCATTTATTTCATTGGTGCTGATCATCCCACTGTCTTTTAAGTTGCTTCTGAATTAATGAGTATAAATAATGTTGAAATTAATAATGTATATAATTTTGATCATTTTATACACAACAGAGTGTTTGCTGTACATATTTATGAATTCTATTTAAGTATATCTAGGCTGCTTTTATACTCCCACCATTAATGCACATTCATTTTTTTTCCTGCATCCTCGATACTGCTTGACATTCTCTCACTCTGTGTGAATAGCACCCGTAGTTGCTTTTTGTTCTCTACCATATCCATGTTTTTACTTTCCTCAAGTACCAATATCTTTGCAAAAGAACAGAAAGTGATAGTGTTTGGACTTACACTATCATATTTTCCTTCTCTCTTGGATCTTGACTCAAGTACAGGCAACGTATTCTGCTGTCTGGTGCTATCAAAGAGATATTTTTTATATCCAGCCATTATGATTCTTCAAGGGGGAGATTCTTTATAATATAGGCAATTTCACTGTAGCTGGTAGAAGAAGTCAGTATCTATGCATACTTTTTCCTTTACATACCAAAACTTGATTTTGACTCTCTTAAAGAGGGAAACTGATGCATGGAAAAGAATGAACAAGACAGGGAAGGAAAAAGAATCAAGGATAAGGAACAAAAGTAACTCAATATTTCTGAAGATTTCACCAGAGTGTGCAGTGTTGGAATATTTTGGTTCTTGGAAACCAAAACCTAATTCAGGTTAATTTAAGTGAAGAATAGTCTTTGCAAGAGGACTGGAGAGATCACAGAATATGTAGAAAACTCAAGGGGCAGCAGAAATCAAGGATACTGACATGGAGAAAGCCCAGATGGAATCTAAAATTTCATTTTTCTATAGATCATTGCACTGATTCATATAGAGTTTTCAAAGGCTCAAAAATAATGTTATATGGGCTGAGTTTAATCCACAAGTTGACTGAGATGACAGACAACCAGAAGATGACCTTTTGAAAATGCACACATATGTCCTTCACAATTTTAGATGTGCAAGCAATATAATTAAAAAAAATTTTTTTGTAACAAGTTATTCTGCATTTGAATTTCCATTCAAAATAACAAAGATAATCTGAGTCATGTTGAATTTTCTACCATTCTTTTTCCTCCAGGATAATGTTTATGTTTCCAGTATAATTTAGTAGTGACAAGTTATAAAGGAATTTAAATCTTATTCTCAGTCTTGTCTAGTCTACAGTCATAGCCAATGAGTGTGTCTTTCATCTTATTTTACCTCTGGCCTTGATCTAACAAAGTAATTGCATAATTGGGCTTTCTTTCTTCATTGGCACACCTCCTCCAGTGCTGTCAGTGGCTTTGTCTGTTCCTTACTTATCCTTGGGTAATTTCGTGTAATCTCAGTTCAGTGGTATTAAGGTGGCCCCATTGTGAGCAAGTTGGGAGTATCACTGTGAATCTTTCTATTACCTATGTTGCCTTATCAAACAGTATCAGCCTTTCTCTCCAGCCTTTCTGTGGTTTGTGCACAGTGTAAGTAAAACAGTTACTTCTGATCCTACGTCCATTCTAAAAGTTTTGTCAAGGCAAGACCCACTATATTAAATTAATGGTAGTTATTGTAATTAACCTACCTAATGAACATAATGGATCAAACATGATAAAACCTAATCTTTAATGATTGTATTAAAGATTTCTTTAAATCTTCTTGGATGAAATGTACTTAACAGAAACTAGTAAGTAAATGTAAATATAGGTTCCTTAGCATTTGTCAGTAAGATAAAGATTTTAAATCTAATAAGTATACCTAAAAAGACAGTTTCATAGTATATGATTATTAGATATAATTAGATATTATCTTAGAGTTATGGTTTATCTAAAAATGAACACTTATTGGAGAAAGAAAGGAATATTCAGTAACAATATTTCCTACAGACATATTAGTAGGGATCTGCCTTTTAAATGAACTGGTAAGTCTCTTAATCATGCTTATAACCTCAAGCATATGTGAAGACACTATGACTATGGGGAAGAAATGGTCCAACACATAACTAGCAAAACCTGCAACATTGCAGGGAAGAGTAGTTTTAAATGGCATCTGCATGAGAGAGAAATTTTATTTGCCCACGTGTAAGAGTGGGTATGTGGGCAAAGAAGTGAAAAGAAATAGTTAACTTTTTAAACATTAATCAATATGTATCACTTTTCTCTTCCCCATTCCAATTCTACCCTCAGCCAGTTTCATGCTTCTCTTTCTTTCTTCATCTTTTCACTCTTTTATTAATCTAGAATTGTCTCTGATCCTTGCCTTAAGAAAGTTGATTTCAGAAGAAAAGTGACAAATTAAGTACTCTTTTTCTGTCTTGTCTTTTTTAAGTATTTAGGTCCTAGAGAAGACAGGAAACAATTTTTCCCAAACATGTGAGAACATATATAATACTTATCTGCCTCCCTACCCCCAGAATAGATAGGGCTTTCTCAGTGTAGTAATGAGAGCTGGATGAGGGAAATACACAAGTGACAAGTAGATTCCTTGTCTACTTCTCCTGATCCTGTAGCCTTCACCATTTTTGAGAAACCAGTCCCAGCCCTGAGGTTGGATGATAGACAAAATTTCAGAAAGGGATCCAAGAGCAAAGGTGTTTTTAGTTTATGTTCTGGAGAGAAATCACAAAAACGAGCATGACCACAGAGATTTCAAAAAATGTTGTCACAATGTGTCCAAAGTGGGTCATATGTGGCCTCACAGTGTTACTACCTACTCAAAGTAATGTAGAAAATAATACCTAAGTTTAACAAAAGACGTACTAGGAAAATTACCAAGATGCTCAATATTTTTTAACTTTTAATATCTTTAAAAGATATCATTTAATATCTTTAGTAAATGTGGCAAAGAATGCCTAGTTATTCAGAAAAACACATTTATTTGTCCTACGAATATGAATAGATTAACTTTTACAGCTTTTCTTATAAATATGTATTGGTGAGTATTTAGTTCTAGCTAGTGGAATATGCATACAAGTGATAAATAATACACTTGGGCCTGACCAGTACTAAACCTCTGATATGCTATTCTCCATTTACTCTTCCATTACACATGATAATGAACAAGATGTTTCCTAATAAAACTATAGTGCACTTTGGACAACACGTGTTGTTGTAAGATGGAAAAGTCGTTGTAAGATGGAAGGAACCCAGATACTGAATAATTGCTTGGAAGAGAGTTATCTGCTAATTAACAATTCCCTTTGAATAAGGATGGAAGTAAATATGTATCACTTCAATGCTCAGCACATAATATTCTCTATACTAGAATCCTGTACATTATGTACCCCTCTGCCAGTGTGTTAGAGACAGCATGATGGAATTGAAGCTATACTTTGAAGATTGTGAAGACAAGAAATTTTAACAACCATGTCTTTGAATCTTTGGAGAGATCACGACACAAATCAATTATACCAATTTCAAGTCAATGTAAGGGAAAATAAATTTCAAAAAATTTTAGCCATTACACAATTTGGGGTATGTTTGTTAGAGAAAACAGTAGTACCTTAACTAATATAAATGCACTTGTCTTTAAGGGAATTCATTTGAGATTCCGAAATTTTAATTTTACCAGCAAACTGGTACACGGTCATACATTTTATTCTTCCTGGCTTCTGCCAAATATCCTGTAGCTATCCAGGAAATGTAAGCCATTTTGTAGTTAAGTCCAAAACACAGAAAATTTACTCTGAACTGGAAAGGATCCCTGACATACAGAGTACCGTTTGATACCTTCTCCACACAAAACTTCTGCAACAAGAACACAATCTCAAAAGTAACTGATAATACAAAAGGGATATAAATAGGAGCTATACAAGATTATTATAACCAAAGTGGAATAAAGTAAAGGAAACAAACGTTACATTTGTTACATGAGAATGTCCATCAAAAATCAATGTTGTAATAAGCTAAATTTTGATTAAAACAAAAAAAATCTGACACTATGGCCATAAGTGAACATAAATTAAAGAACTCAAAGCAGATATACAGTGTATCAGGTAGATGTATGAAATAACATAAAGATGAAATATGCATGGACATGGATGAAATGATAAATAAAGGAAATCCTTCAGAGAAATGAAAAACAGAGAGAAAAATAACAAAAAAGTACATAGATAGTGTTTAAAGAGGGGGAAAAAGTGACATGAGAGATGGAGTGAGAAAAGTCGATTGAGAGACAGAGAGAATGAAAGAAAAGCTATGGAAGAACAACAAAGGAAGAGATGTAAACACACTGAAGTGAAACAACATTCAAAGAGGAAATAAGGGAAAAAAAAAAAAAAAACTTGTCCAGCTTAAAAGATCTTGAAATGATACTTTGTGTTCAAGGGGAATAAAAAAATGGTAAACTACAAGATCTGGCCTCATAAAATACAGGAATCCAAAAATGAGAAAGAAGGATTTGGGCACTATGGAAAGAGAATAGGATAGTTTTAATGGTAAAATAATATTAGTAGTAGTAATAGCATCATTATTATTACTATTATTAAAAAGTGCTAATCATAAACTCTGCATCATGTTTTCTACATCAATTCTAAAAAAAAATAATTAAGAAAAAATAACTGTAGCTAAAGAATTGACTACCCAGGCAAACTGTCCTTCAAGCATGAGGATAATAAGCACAATATAACCATAAAATAATTCAGCAATTGTAGTTTTCATAAACCCTTCTTAAAGAAACTGTAAGGCTGAATTCTATGTAATTGATAGGTGAATAGAGAAAATATTTAAATCTATAGTTTAGATTAAAATGATATTGGCAATTATTGTTATAAAATAAAATGGTAATACTGTAAAACTGTCAATATGAAAATTACATTTCATAACCAAAGCTGTCAGGAAAAATGAAATAGAATAAGAAATTCACATAAGTATTCCAATTTCATCATTCTTTAAAGATGAAAAGAGTCACATTAATTAAATAATACAAGTAATAGATAAAGAATTATCAAGGTATAGAAGTAAACTTTAAGCTGGTATTAAACTGATGCCTGTTATCTGCTATAATTAGTATTCATTTTTTCCTTGTTTCAAAATTTTATTGAATTTTTAATTCTTTCCCCCCCCTAAAGAATTTTAGGTTCAAATTTTTCCTTCTTTGAAAACTTTCTTGCATTTTATAATTCTTTTCCCCATCTAAAGAATTTTAGGTTCAATATTTCAACTTAGGTAATATACTTTGGGGATTTTTGGTTCCAACTGTATTTAATGTATCAATGAAATTCTGAAGAGTCATATTCCTATGATATCAAAAGAATCTATCCATGATTATTTCAGTGGTCCCATTTATTGTGACCAGTAAAGCACAAGATATGTGTGAATATAGACACAGACACCATGGACAGCAACTTGGAAATATCTGTTATATTTGAATATGTCATGCCCCATAAAGCATGAAAAAACATGTTAGATGCAGCAGACTTTGTAACAGAGAAGTATGGAAGTAAGCTGTTTCTCACTGACAGAGTAAATATACTTAATTTATTAAAGCATAAAACTAAAATGTAGCCATCAAAATGATAAACATAAATAAATTTATCAAACAGTAATAAATATTAAAAATTAATATTGAGTGAAAAGAGTAAATTGATAATTAATAGAGATGAAAACCATTTAAAATAAGAAAACACAGAAAATTCAATAAATCAGGAAAAATACATGAATAAAATGACAAAGTTAACAAAGAGAAAAATCATAAATAAAGAACCAAACAAATTCTAGCACTGAGGAATTCAGTAAATGAAATAAAAAAATGCAACAGAGATCATGATCATCAGTAAAGCAAAAAAGTGGAAGACAGAATAAATAATCTAGAGAAGAGGAACTTTGAGATAACTCAATCAGGGAAGAACAAAGAAAAAAAGAATGAAAAGGAGAAAAGAAAGCCTACGTGATCTATGGGATTTAATCAAATGTACAAATATTAAAATAACCAGCGTTCCAGAAAGAGAAGAGTGGAGGAAGTGGATAAAATAGCCTACATTCAAAATTCTCATCTCATTCTCTCCTTTTGGGGGGGGGTGGGAATAAGATGCTAACTAAGTCTGACTTTTGTGGTGGGATGCAGAATTAGTCTTTTTATGAAGACTCATATGGTAGAGAATTTTATTCCATTTTCTTCTTGGTTTTAATTATCATTTCCATAAGTTTTCCTTGACATCTCTCCTTACTACAATCTCTCATCTCTATGCTTTTGGATATGTTTATCCAGACATTAAATTTCAAATTCAACAAAATTAAAATAAGGAAATAGTTATTCCTAAAAAATATTACCAATAAAATTTTTATGTAAAAAAGATTGGGGTTCTAAATTGTGACTCATACTGGAAATTCCACAATAAATATACTGAACTCACGTTTGAGATATTTTCAATATCTCCTCACTTAATCAGCTTTATTTCTGCAAATAGTACCTATATTTTTCTAGACCTTTTGGTCTGAACAAGAAAAAACACTGGCTTACCTCTCCTTTCTTTCTTTATTTTTTTTTTTTTCGGTACGCAGGCCTCTCACTGTTGTGGCCTCTCCCGTTGCGGAGCACAGGCTCTAGACGTGCAGGCTCAGTGGCCATGGCTCACGGTCCTAGCTGCTCCGCGGCATGTGGGATCCTCCCGGACCAGGTCACGAACCCGCGTCCCCTGCATCGGCAGGCAGACTCTCAACCACTATGCCACCAGGGAAGCCCCTACCTCTCCTTTCTTGTTCTCTATATTTAATTTCACTAAGTCTGGACTCATCTTTTATTCCTTCTAATATCATTCACATTTATTCCTTTTTTCTATTCCTACGATCATGCCCTAGGGCAGAGTTATGTTTTTATACTTGAACTATCACTTGTAGAATTATGTCCTTGCTTTCAAGCATTTGCTTTTTATACTCAATTCCCCATAGCATAACCACATTAATTTTTGGAAACATGTCTGTTGATATATCACTATCATGGTATAAAAATACGTCTCTTCAGCAATTTCAATTTAAGGTTTGCTGTTAAATTACAGTATAAATTACTCTATGAGGGAAACAATTAGTTTTAAGACTCATATAACATGGGATATTAATCTTGAGGGTGCTGTATTTATTAAAATTTTCCTTTCATAGAGTCTGTATATTTCCTTCAATAGACTGATCATAAAATAGTGTTCAAAATCAAATGGTTTTAAAAACATTTCAGTGAAATCACTATGTTTAAAGCACCTACATGAAGATCTATATCATGTATTTTTATAGTCTTTAGATTTTCTCTTGTGTGAACTTCATTTTTCCTCATAATAAATCACACCAACTATGAAGCAATATCAATTGCCTCCTCTAATAGGTAAAAAAAAAAAAAAAATTGGAATGGTTGTGCTATAGGTTTTTATCATACAAACACACCACAACATGAACATATTTAAACAAAGTCTAAGATTAAGTGTATAAAATCATGGAAAATTTGTTTTTTCATCGTTATCTTTACACAAAAGGAGTACCTCTTTGTATTTCCTAAGATGGTAAAGCAGGAAGACCTCGAGCTCACCTTTACTCATGGGCACATCAAAATTACAAATATTTACAGAGAACCTATTGATGAGAAAAACTGGAACCTACAAGAAAAGACCTTCTACAACTAAAAATATAAAGAAGGGACCACAATGAGATGGGTTGTGGTTCAACATAATAAAGCCCCTATAAAAGCCCATAGCTAACATCACACTCAGTGATGAAAAGCTGAAAGATTTTCCTCTAAGATCAGGAACAAGGATGCCCACTCTCCTCACTTTTATTCAGCATAGTATTGGAAGTCCTAGTCACAGCAATCAGACAGGAAAAACAATAGAAGGAATACACATCAGAAAGGAAGAAGTAAAACTGTCACTGTTTACAGATGACATGATACTACTCATAGAAAATCCTAAAGATGCCACCAAAAAACTGCTAGAGCTCATCAATGAATCTCGTAAAGTTTCAGGATACAAAATTAATATACAGAAATCTTTTGTAGGTCTATACACTAACAAACTATCAGAAAGAGAAATTAAAGAAATAATCCCATTTACCAACACACCAAAAAGAATACCTAGGAATAAATCTAACTAAGGAAGTAAAAGACCCCTACTTGGGAAAAAATAAGACAGTGATGAAAGAAATTGAAGACAAGACAAACAGTTGGAAGGATATCCTCTGACCTAGAAGAGTTCATGGTCCATGGTGGGCACACAGAAAAACACCGAATAAATGCCTAAATCTATTAAAATAAGAAGTTACTGGAAAAAAGGGCTAATTCCTTATAACAGTTTGCTTCTACTTTCAAAAAAGTTTTCAATAGTTCTAGTTTAATGATATGCATGATGCAAGTATTTGATGAAGGGGGCATGTACTAATGTCTAACTTATTCTGAAATGAATAAGAACTAAGATGAATTGATGGATGGAGGGAAATATAGGTGGATAGTTATGGATAAAGCAAGCATAGCAAAATTTTAATTATAAAATCTGGGTTCTGTTACATGGGTTTAACTTTTTTCACTCTGCAGTAGGTCTGAAAATGTTAATATGGTATGGAAAAAATGTGTTGAGTGCTATTTCAAAAGAAATCTGTTTATACCTTCAATTTTATCTTTTGAAATCCCCAATGCCACCTTTAATATGTTTATTAAGAATAAAAAATTTAAAGAATCTCCAAATTTTGAGATTTCTCTGTAGAATGAATTTGAGTACCATATTTTCAAAGAAAACTATTTCCATGTGTTTCAACATTGAGATATAATATTAATGAGATAGGAATACAATCCTATATATAAAATGATTTCTCCAATGGCATTTACATATTTTTAGTCTCAGTCTTTCCATTGTTTCCCTAAGTGCTTAAAGAATGTCATAAATAATGCAGTTTTATTTAGCAGTGTTGTGCCTTATTCTAACCCAGCTTTTAGTCATACTCCACCAATTTTTCTTGTATCTACTACCAGTATAGAATTATATTAAGAATTATATTATCAAGAGTACCAAAATTATTTATTAAATAAATGAATGAATGAATGTGTGAAATCTCTTATACCTTTTTGTTTTCCCTGTACAGCCATAAAGCCTGGTTTTTCTTTTTCCTGGTTTTCTTCTTCTACTCTTTATGCCAGACTTCTGAGGATCTCTTTAGTAAATCTTCAAACATAGACATTACTGATCACTCCCAATGCTCTTTCCCAGGGTGGTATTTTGCTATATCAGAGACATACTACACACTTTCTATTACATACTTCCCTCTACTACATTTTTTTCTTGAATTTATGGCTAATGGTATGGTTAAATTTTTTTAATAATTTATAATTATTTCCTTTCATTTGTTATGACTCATACCTCTTACCTGTCCAGCTCCATGGTTTAACTCCTTTACACTGCTCTTCCTTTGCTATTCTGCTATGGGCCACAGAGTAGCTGAAGGACCACTTCAGTACACAACACTTTGAAATCTGGAGTTCTTTTTAAAAAATCCCTTCTGAATTTCTGATTTAAACTAATACTAATATTTTTTGCTCCACTACTGAAGTACACCACTTAGCCCTTATTTCAAAATTGTATTTCTTTCAACACAAACACAGCAAACAACTCTGGTTCTTTTTCAATACTTTGTTTTCTGCCACATTAAGTAAATACAGTGTTCATACTGTCACAATATTCTCACATCAGCCTTGCCATCTGAAACCAGATATTACATTGTCATCACCTTCTCTCCCAGCTATCACTTTTGTTACAATAAACTGGAGTTGGGGATTGAGAGGTAAGTGTTGATTTAATTATCTATATCAGTAGAGGGGTCTGGTATCAGGGCTGAAATTAAACTGATTTCTCAGGGTCAGATGAATACATAGAGTCAGAGGGAACATACATAGAGAGTTTGTTTCCATACACAAAGTTGGTGATTCCCCCACTTTCCAATTTCAGGAAGTTGTCTGAGACAACTCCACATATGTAGACAGATAAAATAATCTAGTGGACAATAATCATATTTCTGTAGTTGTGCCCTCCAAATAAACAGACATGTTTCTGAAATAGAATATGATTCCTTACTTATCCCTCTTCTTTTGTTCCTATAAAGTGGTCAATCAGCACACAAGAAAATGGGGGGATGATGGGGGTAGTTAATTAAATTTGCAGCTAGAGCTCAGGCTGGCTGTCATTAGGTGTATAATTAGGGAAGTACTTCTGCAACATCATTTACGGTTCCCCTTGAATTAATTTCTTACTTTTCTTTCTTCATGCTGACAACTTTTTACTTATCTCCTCAGACCTTCTTATTGGGCTTCTAATTCATCTTCTAAGACTCAAAGATGTTACCTCTATCTAAAAGCTTCTTTTGACTCTTCTAATTTGGTAGGAGATTTCTCTATATCTTCAGTTACTAATCTGTATATTTTACTTAATAAGGTATGTTGTAATAATCTCTTCATGCATCTACATATGCAGCATATCATACTCCAAGGTTATATTTAGGCCATGGTTATTTAATTTAGATTCCCCACTACTTACACCTGTAACTACCAAACAACTTGACATTTCATTGAATGTTTACATGTCCAGATATTAGCCACAAGACTTATTATCTCATTTAATGTTTTAAATGAAATAATGAGGTATATAGTCTTATTATTTCATTTCATAAGTGAGGAAGCTGAGTCATAGAAGTATAACATTCTACCCACGAATATACAAAAAAGAAATGTCCACTGATTTTTTTAGTTCTGCAGTATCTGCAACTACAATGTATAGTCAAGTTTTTCTTTTACAGTGTTAGTGAATGAGAATTAGAGTTAGTGTATGAGAATCAAATACTAATCTAGAAACATGGCAGAATGTCTACATCTCCCCACCTTCAGAAAAGTAGTATATTTGGAAAAATGTAAGCTTTGTATCATAAAAAAAATCGAATTGTAAAGCACTCAAATTATGAGTTCAAGATCAAGAACTATTTTCCAAAAATCAATGCAATTTAGCATTTTGGGAAAATAATATAAAATCTAAAAGTTATCACAGGCTGTTTGAAACTATTTTCAAAAATTTATATTTCTATAGGTTTTGATTCTTTGAAGTTCTGATACTTCAAAATATGAAATAAGTAGCTGCATGTCTTGACATCTTAAAATTAATAGCAACATTATTTTTAAAAATGTTATTTTATTTCATTGGTTGACTTAAGGGCTCTCTGCTAGTTACACTCCAATTTCTTTTTGATTTCAAATGCTAAAAATAATGTATAGTTTTATTTGTTGGGAAATGCAATATAATTAAAAATGAAATATCCTCTCATCTCAGAAAACCTCTCCTACAAACATAAAAGAGAATGAAACAGTTTTATTATTGAATAAGCATTGAAGCAGATTGTGATGTGCATCACAGATAATCTGCTAAGAGATTTCTGAAGAAAGAAATTTCACCCTTTTATTTAGCCAAGAAGTTACAACCCACATTCTCAAGATAAACAATAACTAGTCCTCAAGTAAGAGAACTTGACAGCACCATTTGTCACAACTTACTCTAAATTTACTTGGCAATTGGGGTGACTATTTGTGTCAATTATTTGGTTTTACACTAAGGAAAAAATAAACTTTTCATATATTTATGACAAGAGGTAGTTCTACAACTTGGCATCTGCTGGTTAGGCTCCTCTCCTACCAGAGAAACTGGGAAATAGGAGTGCTCTCTATCTCTTTACAGGTCCTTGAGAAAGGCATTTCTGGGTCTTAAAGCTAGTAAAAGGCAAAATTAGCTTTTAAAGGGCTTCATACATTTCAAGGAGATGAGAAAATTAATTACAATTACAAGTCTCCTAAAGTAAAGGTTCTAGGAGAAAGAGGGTGTCTCCCTTATTTTCAACAAGGAGAATTAAGCTTATTATTTTCAGTCTTTATTTGTCCTTACTTTTTTTTTTTCCTTACATACATACAAACATGGTAAATTTAGCAACAGTACTAAGGCAGTAAGTCAGGTGAAGGCAGATTACATCATTAACACAAAAGAAAATTAGTTTTTGACCTCAATTCACCTGATTGTTGTCATCACTTGATGAGTATACTAGAAAAACACTTGACTCTTCAATTAAGTTGAAGAGTCTCTTCTGCTTGTACAAGTGAAAAAAACTCTTACATGATTTTTGATGAGTATTTGGTGAATTTTCTTCAGGAATAATAAAATTTGTTTCGAAATGTTGTTTGTAAAAATGCTCTGTCACTACCATTTTAGTATTGATTGTACTATAATTACCTAATTAAAACTAGGTAAGTAAATTGACCATACCAAATGCCT
Organism: Mesoplodon bidens; assembly: GCF_964165515.1. NCBI lineage: Eukaryota > Metazoa > Chordata > Mammalia > Artiodactyla > Ziphiidae > Mesoplodon > Mesoplodon bidens. The sequence goes on along the minus strand of NC_138173.1, from coordinate 52,713,981 downwards.
AGGACATTGTAAATCTGAGTAGACTAGAAACATGTTGTTCATATGGCCAATAAAATTAATCTTCACAGAGAAGAAAACAATATTCAATGAGCCTTAAATTAAGTAATCAGTTGAAAGGGTTTTTAATTTCTGTATGGTTTATATTTCATGGTTAATTTAGCTTAATTTGTTATTTTAAACCAGGTTTATTTTCATACTCATGTGTTCCTACTTGATAAAATGCTGTAGTATGACCATGGCAATAAAAATAAAGCCCATGATTTCCTTTTATAATCCTCAAATTAGCAAAAATGATCATAAACCTGCTGTACAGTGTGCACTATTTCATCTAGCAATAGAGTTTTACTGGTCAGCTAGTACTCAGTAATGAAAAAGGCTGCCTGGGTAATGCTGTTATTAGCTTTGAAAAATCTCAAACACTGGACCTAATATTGTATTGATAGAGGGATAGCAAACATGTGATAGGTAAACTAGGTAATCAGGCATTTAATTCAAGGAAGGTTTAACAGTACACAATACACATAATTTCCAAAAGTGAATAAAGCATATCAAAGGACTTCCAGGTTCCAATCCACATGTAAAGAACTTGGAATTCACCGTTCCCTCCAAACATGTGAAAAGCAGATCAGATTGAAAAGTAAACAACCATTCTATCATCCATAAGAGAGGTAACAACACACGGCAAATGTTGCTCCCAAGGCCAGAAAGAGAGGGGAATACAGGGAGTCATGGCTTACCTTACTGGAGCAAATATTCATGAGCAGAAACCTCCAAGGAACCAGTACCAAGGCAGGAAAAGCTGAACTGTAATCAAAGAATTGCTGCATGCCCAGTGTGAACAATTCTGAGACAGAAAAACTTCAAGAAGGCTCAGTCAGAGAAGAGCTCCACATTTCTGTGAGATTTACCTCCAGGAGCTCCACCAGGTTCTCACAATAAATACTGAAGAAAAATCTCTTCCTGCTTCCGGCGAGAGAAGGGGAAGTACAACAGAGCACTCTGCTCTTCTAAAAAGGTCTGTGCTCAGGAGAAACTGGTTAACCAGAGTCTAACCTGTTACAGTATTATCAGAGCCTAATTGACTTGGGGGGAGGAGAAATGCCCAATTCTAGCCCTCTCTAGCTGTCTTCTCCCACCTGACAGGAAAGAAAAAAAAAAAGTCTGTGCTCAAGAGAAACTGGTTAACCAGAGCCTAACCTGTTACAGTATTATCAGAGCCTAATTGACTTGGGGGGAGGAGAAATGCCCAATTCCAGCCCACTCTAGCTGTCTTCTCCCACCTGACAAGAAAGAAAAAAAAAAAAAAACCTGAGAACCACTTGTGAATTTCACAAACAGAGTGGCAAGGGCTCAGTAAAAGACTGTGTGACCTAATCACTGGACTGTAGAATGCTTCTCCTCCCTCACACATCACCACATTATTATAGGCTGATTTATAGCAGTTCTTTTCACCCAGTACATCATTTCTACCTATCAAGAAAAAATGGCAAGGCAAATCAAAAAGCAAAAAACACAGTCTGAAGAGAGAGAGAGAGCAAGCATCAGAGCAGAAATTGCAGGGATGTTGGAATTATTGGACTGAGGGATTTAAAATAACTTAGGTAAATATGCTAAGGTCTCTAATGGATAAAGTAAACAGCATGCAAGAACAAATGAGCAATAAATCAGAGAGACAGAATAACTAAGAAAGAACCAGAAAGATATATTCAGGATGAAAATTATTGCAACAGAAATAAGATCAACTTTGATGGGCTTATTAGTAAACTGAGCACAGCTGAGGAAAGAATACTGCACTTGGGAATATCTCCTTAGAAATTTTTAAAGATAAAAAGCAGAAAGAACAAAGACTTAAAAAAAAAAAAAAAAAGAACAGCATATCCCAGGCCTGTGGGACAAACTACAAAAGAAGAAACATGTGTCTAATGGGAATACCAAAAGGAGAAGAAAGAGAAAAAAGAAGAAATATTTGAAATAATAATAAATGAGAATTTTCCAAATTAATGTCAGACACCAAACCACAGATCAAGGAAGCACAGAGAACACCAAACAGGAAAATTGGAACAAAAAACAAGTATAGTTTTTTGATTATACATAGGCATATCATTTTCAAACTACAGAAAATAAAAAATAAGAAAAAAAACTTTGTAGAGGAATAAAGATTTGAATTCTATCCAACATATCCTCAGAAAGCATGCAAACAAGAAGAGAGTGAAGTGAAATATTTAGTGTTGAGAGAAAAAAAAAAAAACTACCAACATAAAATTTTGTACCCTGCAAAATTATCCTTCAAATGTGAAGGAGAAATAAAGACATTCTCAGACAAACAAAAAATGAAGGGATCTGTTGCCAGTATACCTGTTTTGCAAGAAATATTAAAAGTTCTTCAGAAAAAAATGCCTTAAAGTTCTTTAGAGAGAAGGAAAATGAAATATGTCAGAAACTCCAATCTACATTAAAAAAGGAAGAGAACTAAAGAAGGAATATTTGAGGTAAAATTTAAAACATATATTTTCTTACTCTGAATCGATCTAAAAAATAATAGTTCATTCAAAATAATAACACCAACAATGTATTTTATATGTGTGTGTGAGTAAGCTTATGCATGCTTATATATAAATGAAATGAATGATAGCAATGATACAAGAGACAGGAGAGAGGAACTAGTATTATTTTGTTATTTTAAGGCACTCACATTACCTGTGAAGTGGTTTAATATTATTCCAAAGTGGACTTGGATTAGTGGTAAGTATATATTGCAAATTCTAGGGCAATCACTAAGGAAAAGTAAAAAAAAAAGGATAGTTGATATGCTAAGAAAGAAGAGAAAATGGAATCATATAAAATATTCACTTAAAACCACAAAAATGCAGACAAAGTGGAAGATAAAAATAGGAACAAGGACAACAGAGAGAAAACAGTAACACATATGATAGATATTAATCCAAAAATTTAATAATCCCTTTTCATGTCAGTAGCCTACATGCACTTATTAAAAGACACTGCCAGAGTGGATCAAAAAACACTACCAAACTACATGTTGTCTACAAGAAATCCACTTGAAATATAAAGACACATATAGGTTAAAAGTAAATGATGGAGATAAACATACCATGCTTACACTAATTAAAAGAAAGCAGGAGCAGCTATCAATATATTAATTTCAGACAGAGTGGACTTTAAGTAAGGGAAACTATCAGGGATAAACAGGGGCATTACATAATGATAAAGGCATTAATTCTCCAACAAGACATGACAGTCCTTAATTTATATGCAGTCAACAACAGAACATGAAACTACATGAGGCAAAAAATGATAGAAATGGAAGGAGAAAGACATGAATCCACTGTCATAGTTGGAGATCTCTATCAGAAATGGACAGATCCAGCCAGGCAGGAATTCAATTAGAGCATAGCTGAAGTCAACAATATCATCAATCAACTAGATATAACTAATGTCTATAGACAACTTCATCCAACAAGAGCAGAATCCATATTCTTCTCAAGCATACAAGGAACATTCACCAATATAGAACACATTCTGAATCATAAACCATTCTTTAACACATTTAAAGAATAGAAATCATACAATGTCTGCTTTCAGGTAACAGTGAAATTTAAACTAGAAATCAATAACAGAAAAGATAACTGGAAAATCCCAAAATACACAGAGATTAAACAACACACTTATAAATAACACATGGGTCAAAGAAGAAAACTCAGGAGAAATTTTAAAATATTTTGAACTAAATAAATTGAAAACACAACTTAACAAAATTTGTGGGGTTTAACAAAAGTGATGTTTAGAGGGAAATTTATAACACTGAATTCACATATTATAAAAGAACAAATATCTAAAATCAGAAATCTAACTTTATACTTTAGGAAATTAGAAAAAAAGAGAAAATTAAATACAAAATAAGTAGAACAAAAGAAAGAATAAGAATTAAAGCAGAAATCAATAAAGTTGAAAATAGTAAATCAATAGGGAAAATCAAAACCTGGTTCTTTGAAAAGATCAATAAAATTGATAAACCTCTAGTCAGGCTAACCAAGAAAAAAAAGAAAGGACACAAATTACTAATATCAGAAATGAAAGAAAGGACATCACTACAGATCATGTGGACATTAAAAGGATAATAAAGAATATTATGAACAACTCTATGCCCACAAATTAGAAAACATAGATGAAATGGAGAAATTATTTGACAGACACAATTTATCAAAACTCTTATTATGATAAGAAATAGTCAGTCTGAATCTATAGAGCTACAATAATCAAGACAGTGTGGAATTCATAAAAGAATAGACTAACAGATCAATGGACCAGAACAAAGAGCCCAGAAATAAACCCACATAATAGAGTCAACTTATCTTTGACAAGGAAGGAAAGAGAATGCCAGGAAGTAAAGATAGTCTTTCCAACAAATGGTGCTAGAACAATTGGACTTCCATATCAGGAAGGAAAAAAAAAAGGGAAAGAAAGAAAGAAAAAAAGAAGAAAGGAAGGAAGGAAGGAAGGAAGGAAAGAAAGAAAGAAAGAAAGAAAGAAAGAAAGAAAGAAAGAAAGAAAGAAAGAAAGAAAGAAGAGAAGAGAAAAAAGAAATTTAGACACAGACCTTACACCCTTCACAAAAATTAACTCAAAATGGATCTTAGACCTAAATGGAAAATTAAAAACTATAAAACTCCTAGAAGATAACACAGGAGAAAATGTAGATGACCTTAGGTATGGCAATGACTTTTTAGATACAACACAAAAAGCATGATTCATAACAGGATAATTGATGATACAGATCAGTAAAATTAAAAACTTCTAGTCTGTGAAAGACAAGGTCAAGAAAATGAGAAGATAAGCTACAGACTCGGATAAAATATTTGTAAAAGACATATCTGATAAAGAAGCATTATCCAAAATAAACAAATACTTAAAACTCAACAATAAGGAAGAAAACAACCCAATTAAAAAATGGGCCAAAGACTTTAACACACACCTAACTAAAGAAAATATTCAGATAGTAAATATGTATATGAAAATACACCCCACATTCTATATCATCAGGGAAATACAAATTAAAACAATGTTACACCACTACACACCTATATGATTGGCTAATATCAAGAACATTAAAAACATCAAAAGCTGGTGGGAATGTGTAGCAACAATAACTGTCATTCACAACTGGTAGGAATGCAAAGTGGTACAGCCACTCTGGAAGAGAGTTTTGTATTTGTTTTGTTCTGTTTTTAACAAAATACAAACATACTCTGCCATACAATCTAGCAATTTTGCTCCTTGGTATTGACCCAAAGGAGTTGAAAATTTATGTGCAAACCTATACATATTTATAGCAGCTGTATTCATAATCATCAAAATTTGGAAGGAACCAAGATGTCTTTCAGTAGGTGAACAGGTAAATAAACTGTGGAATATTCAGGCAATGGAATATTATTCAACATTAAAAATACATGAGGGCTTCCCTGGTGGCACAGTGGTTGAGAGTCTACCTGCCGATGCAGGGGACGCAGGTTCGTGCCCTGGCCCGGGAAGATCCCACATGCCACGGAGCACCTGGGCCCGTGAGCCATGGCCGCTGAGCCTGCGCATTCGGAGTCTGTGCTCCACAACGGGAGAGACCACAACAGTGAGAGGCCCGCGTGCCTCAAAAAAATAATAATAATAAATAAATAAATAAATAAATGAGAGGTGTCCTCTCCTCTGGTGAGACAGGGAGAGGAGACGCTCTCCTCAGCTCCTTGCCTGGGTGGGCAAGTCAGGCTCTAGGGCCAGCAGAAATCCTCATTTTAGGGTCCCACAAACTTCGTCAGTCAGAGTGCTGCAGCTGAGCAGAGTGGCTGCTTGGGACTACTGCTCGGGTACTGCAGAAAGCCTTCTTGGAATCTAACATGTTATCAGTTTGGGTCTGTTGTCCATCTGCTTTTGACTTAGCCACATGAAGACTCAACTGTCACAGTCCCTGAACTGAAGAGAACCAACACTATTAGCATAACTCTCACCACAATGAATGAAAGGTATTTCAATGAAGCATATCAGAAGGACATCTACAAGTCCCAGACTGGCATGTGCAAGTTCTGAGGAATGGTGGAATAACCCAATGTACCTGGGTGACCTTTGGAGACAGCTGAGACAGAGCTACAAAAGGGCAGTGGCTGACACCAAACTCATAGCCCATCTTCTCCAGCCATGTGGCTGACAGGGTCTTGGTGCTCTGGCCAGCTCTCAGGTCTGAGCCTCTGAATTATGAGAGCCAAATTAAGGACATTGGTCCACCAGACACCTCCTGACCACACGGAATATCAATCGACAACAGCTCTCCCAGAGATCTCAGTCTCAACACTAAGAAGCAGCTCCACTCAATGACCAGCAAACTACAATATTGGACACCCCATGTCAAACAACTAGGAAAACAAGAACACAACACGACCCATTAGCAGAGAGGCTGCCTAAAATCATAATAAGTTCACAGACATCCCATAACACAACACTGGACACAGTACTGCCCAACAGAAAGATGAGATCCAACCTCATCCACCAGAACACAGGCACCAGTCCCCTCCACCAGGAAGCCTACACAACCCAATGAACAAACCTTACCCACTGGGGTCAGACAGGAAAAAAAACAGGAACTACAAACCTGCAGCCTGGGAAAAGGAGACCCCAAACACAGTAAGTTAAGCAAAATGAGAAGACAGAGAAATACACAGCAGATGAAGGAACAAGGTAAAAACCCACCAGGCCAAACAAATGAAGAGGAAAAAGGCAATATACCTGAAAAGGAATTCAGAGTAATGATAGTAAAGATGATCGAAAATCTTGGACATAGATTTGAGAAAATACAAGAAACATTTAACAAGGACCTAGAAGAACTAAAGAGCAAACAAACAATGATGAACAGCACAATAAATGAAATTAAAAATTTTCTAGAAGGAATCACTAGCAGAATAAATGAGACAAAAGAATGGATAAGTGACCTGGAAGATAAAATAGTGAAATAATTACCACAGAGGAGAGTAAAGAAAAAAGAATGAAAAGAATTGAGGACAGTCTCAGACAACTCTGGTGCATTTAATTGCACCAACATTCAAATTATAGGCGTTCCAAAGAAGAAGAGGAAAAGAAAGGGACGGAGAAAATATCTGAAGAGATTACAGATGAAAACTTCCTTAATATGGGAAAAGGAAACAGTCAATCAAGTCCAGGAAGCACAAAAAGTCCCATAGAGGATAAATCCAGTGAGAAACACGACAAGACACATATTAATCGAACTATCAAAAATTAGATACAAAGAAAAAATATTAAAGGCTGCAAGGGAAAAGCAACAGATAACATACAAGGGAATCCCCATAAGGTTAACAGCTGAATTTTCAGCAGAAACTCTGCAAGCCAGAAGGGTGTGACAGGACATAATTAACGTGATGAAAGGGGAAAACCTACAACCAAGATTAATCTACCCAGCAAGGATCTCATTCAGATTTGGCAGAGAAATTAAAACTTTAAGAAAAGCAAAAGGTAAAAGAATTCAGCATCACCAAACCAATTTTACAACATATGCTAAAGGAACTTCTCTAGGCAGGAAATACAAGAGAAGGAAAAGACCTACAATAACAAACCTAAAACAATTAAGAAAATGGCAATAGAAAAACCCATGTTGATAATTACCTTAAGTGTAAATGGATTAAGTGCTCCAAACAAAAGACAGAAAAAGTCTGATACAAAAACAAGAACTGTATATGTGCTGTCTACAAGAGACCCAATTCAGGCTTAGGGACACATACAGAATGAAAGTGAGGGGATGGAAAAAGATATTCCATGAAAATGGAAATCAAAAGAGAGCTGGAATAGCAACTTTCATAACAGAAAAAATAGACTTTAAAATAAAGGTTATCACAAGAGACAAAGAAGGACACTACATAATGATGAAGGGATCAATCCAAGAAGAAGATATAACGATTGTATTTATTTATTTACCCAAAACATAGGAGCACTTCAACACATAAGGCAAATGCTAAAAACCATAAAAGGGGAGATCAACAGTAATACAATCATAGTAGGGGACGTTAACACCCCCCTTTCACCAATGAACACATCATCCAAAATGAAAATAAATAAGGAAACACAAGCTTTAAATGACAAATTAAACAAGATGTACTTAATTGATATTTATAGGACATTCCATCCAAAAACAACAGAATACACTTTCTTCTCAAGTGCTCATGGAACATTCTCCAGGAGAGATCATATCATGGGTCACAAATGAAGTCTTCATAAATTTAAGAAAATTGAAATCATATAAAGTATCTGTTCCAACCACAACCCTATGAGACTAGATATCACTTACAAAAAAACAATAAAAAATACAAACATATGGAGGCTAAACAATAAACTACTAAATAACCAAGAGATCATGGAAGAAATCAAAGAGGAAATCAAAAAATACCTAGAAAAAAATGACAATGAAAACATGATGACCCAAAACCTGTGGGACACAGCAAAAGCAGTTACAAGAGGGAAGTTTATAGCAATACAATCCTACCTCAAGAAACAAGAAACATCTCAAATAAACAAACTAAACTTACACCTAAAGAACTTAGAGAAAGAAGAACAAAAAAATTCCAAAGTTAGCAGAAGGAAAGAAATCATAAAGATCAGAGCAGAAATAAATGAAAAAGAAATGAAGGAAATGATAGCAAAGATCAATAAAACTAAAAGCTGGTTCTTTGTGAAGATAAACAAATTTGATAAACCATTAGCCAGACTCATCAAGAAAAAAAGGGAGAAGACTCAAATCAATAGAATTAGAAATGAAAAAGAAGTAACAATGGACATTTCAGAAATACAAAGGATCATGAGAGATTACTACAAGCAACTATATTCCAATAAAATGGACAACCTGGAAGAAATGGACAAATTCGTAGAAAAGCACAACCTTCTGAGACTGAACCAGGAAGAAACAGAAAATAGACAGACCAATCACAAGCACTGAAATTGAAACTATGATTAAAAATCTTCCAACAAAAAAAAAACCCAGGACCAGATGGCTTCACAGGTTAATTCTATCAAACATTTAGAGAAGAGCTAACACCTATCCTTCTCAAACTCTTCCAAAATATAGCAGAGGGAGGAACATTCCCAAACTCATACTATGAGACCACCATCACCCTGATACCAAACCCAGACAAAGATGTCACAAAGAAAGAAAACTACAGGGCAATATCACTGATGAATATAGATGCAAAAATCCTCAACAAAATACTAGCAAACAGAATCCAACAGCACATTTAAAGGTTCATACACCCTAATCAAGTGGTTTTATCCCAGGAATGCAAGGATTCTTCAATATATGTCAATCAATCAATGTAATACAGTATATTAACATATTGAAGAAGAAAAACTATGTGATCATCTCAATAGATTCAGGAAAAGCTTTTGAAAAAATTCAACACCCATTTGTAATAAAAACTCTCCAGAAAAAGGGGATAGAGGTAACCTACCTCAACATAATAAAGGCCATATATGACAAACCCACAGCAAACATCATTCTCAATGATGAAAAACTGAAAGCATTTCCTCTAAAATCAGGAACAAGACAAGAATATCCACTCTCACCATTATTATTCAGCATAGTTTTGGAAGTCCTAGACATGACAATCAGAGAAGAAAAAGAAATAAAATGAATACAAATTGGAAAAAAAGATGTAAAACTGTCACTGTTTGCAGATGACATACTATACATAGAGAATCCTACAGATGCCACCAGAAAACTACTAGAGCTAATCAATGAATTTGGTAAAGTTGCAGGATACAAAATTAATGCATAGAAATCTCTTGCATTCCTATACAGCAATGATGAAATATCTGAAAGAGAAATTAAGGAAACACTCCCATTTACCACTGCAACAAAAAGAATAAAATACCTCCGAATAAACCTACCTAGGGAGAAAAAAGACCTGTATGCAGAAAACTGTAAGACACTGATGAAAGAAATTGAAGATGATACAGACAGATGGAAAGATATACAATGTTCTTGGATTGGAAGAATCAACATTGTAAAAATGACTATAAAACCCAAAGCAATCTACAAATTCGCTGTAATCCCTATCAAACTACCAATGGCAGTTTTCACAGAACTAAAACAAAAAATTTCACAATTTGTATGGAAACATAAAGGACCCGAATAGCCAAAGCAATCTTGAGAAAGGAAAATGGAGTTGAGGAATCAGGTTCCCTGACTGCAGACTATACTACAAAGCTACAATAATCAAGACAGTATGGTACTGGCACAAAAACAGAAATATAGATCAATGGAACAGGATAGAAAGCCCAGAGATAAACCCACGCACATAGGGTCACCTTATCTTTGACAAAGGAGGCAAGTATATACAATGAGAAAAGACAACCTCTTCAATAAGTGGTACTGGGAAAACTCTACAGCTGCATGTAAAAGAATGAAATTAGAACACTTCCTAACACCATATGCAAAAATAAACTGCAAATGGATTAAAGACCTAAATATAAAGTCAGACACTGTAAAACTCTGAGAGGAAAACATAGGCAGAACACTCTATGACATAAATCACAGCAAGATCCTTTTTGACCCACCTCATAGAGAAAGGGAAATAAAAAGAAAAATAAACAAATGGGACCTAATGAAATTTAAAAGCTTTTGCACAACAAAGGAAACCATAAACAAGATGAAATGAAAACCCTTAGAATGGGAGAAAATATTTGCAAATGAAGCAACTGACAAAGGATTGATCTCCAAAATATGCAAGCAGCTCATGCCAGTCAATATCAAAAAAAAAAAAAAAACAACAACCCAGTCCAAAAATGGGTGGAAGACTTAAGTAGACATTTCTCCAAAGAAGATATACAGATTGCCAGCAAACACATGAAAGGATGCTCAACATCACTCATCATTAGAGAAATGCAAATCAAAACTACAATGAGGTATCACTTCACACTGCTTAGAATGGCCATCATCAAAAAATCTACAATCAATAAATGCTGGAAAGGTTGTGGAGAAGGGCAACACTTTTTCACTGTTGGTGGGAATGTAAATTGATACAGCCATTATGGAGAATATTATGGAAGTTCCTTAAAAAACTAAAAATAGAACTACCATATGACCCAGCAATCTCACTACTGGGCATATACCCTGAGAAAACCATAATTCAAAAAGTGTCATGTACCACCATGTTCACTACAGCACTATTTACAATAGCCAGGAGATGGAAGCAACCGAAGTGTCCATCGACAGATGAATAGATATAGAAGACGTGGCACATATATACAATGGAATATTACTCAGCCATAAAAACAAATAAAACTGAGTTATTTGTAATGAGGTGGATGCACCTAGAGTTTGTCATACAGAGTGAAGTAAGTCAGAAAGAGAAAAACAAATACCGTATGCTAACACATATATATGGAATCTACAAAAAAAAAAAAGGGTTCTGAAGAACCTCAGGGCAGGACATGAATAAAGACGCAGATATGGAGAGTTGACTTGAGAACACAGGGAGGGGGAGGAGGTCTGGGATGAGGTGGGAGAGTGTCATGGACATATATACACTACCAAATGTAGAATGGGTGGCTGTTGGGAAACAGCTGCATAGCACAAGGAGATTAGCTCCGTCCTTTGTGACCACCTAAAGGGGTGGAATAAGGAGGGTGGGAGGGAGATGCAATAGGGAGGGTATATGGTTATATGTGTATACATATGGCTCTTTCACTTTTTATACACCAGAAGCTAATGCACCATTGTGGAGCAATTATACTCCAATAAAGATGTTGAAAAATAAAGAAATAAATAAGCTATCAACTCATGAGAAGGCATGGAAGAAGTTTAAATGTGTATTACTGAGGAAAGAAACCCATCTGAAAAACCTGCAATACTGTATGATTCCAACTATATGACATTCCAGAAAACTATGGAGATAGTAAGAAGGTCAGTGGTTGCCAGGAATTGAGGGTAGAGGGAGGGAAGCATATAAGAGCACAGAGGACTTTTAAGACAGTGAAAACATTCTGTATGTTAATATAATGATGAGAAAATGTCACTATACATTTGTCCAAATCCATATAATATACAACACCAAGAGAGTACTGTAATGTATACTATGAACTTTGGACAATTATGATGTATTATTCTAAGGTTATTAATTGTAACAAATGTCCTATTCTGGTAGGGGATGTTGATATTAGGGGAGGCTTTGGGGGAAAGGAGTATATGGGAAATCATTGTACCTTCTCCTCAATTTTGCTGAACCTAAAACTACTCTAAATAGGAAATCATAAAAATATAAAATAAACATGTCAAAGATAGAATCTATGAATTTTCTAATAAAGCACAGTCATGGAAACAAGGATTCAGTAATTTAAGGATGAAGAAGTAAAGACAAGGCTCAAATTTTCATGGACAGAAAGCCATTTTAGGGACAAGGATTCACCTTAGTATGTGATGTGGTGTTCAATCAAATACAAATGAATAGAAAAACCCTGAAACCAAGTTAAGACTTAAATGACAAAGCTGAGTCATTAAAGTACAGATTATATGAGCTGCTTAGCCTCTGTTTCTCCTCTGTGTTTGAAATCATGCCAGTGATGGGGGAAAGTCTATATCTTAGATAAACATGAAAAGGTTCCTGTTTATATTATGGTCAGAACATTGCACAGATAAAAACAGAAAGCACATTATGAGGAGTTATAATATTAACAGGATAATTTATTCAAAAGTACAAACATATAAAATGTATAGAGGTACATTATCTCTTCTGTATTGAAATGTTTGTGCCAGAGTTCCCCAACGTGAAATAAAGACACATATATCGTATGTATTCATAAATTAGCTGCTAAATTGTATTATATAGACATTTTTCTTCCCAGTGGAAAGTCAGTGAGGCCAGAGTTGCTGGGTTTGATTACTAGTTTGGCTACTTAACTAAATACAAAACTGCATGACACCGGAGGCATTCATGAATCTAATTAATCCCTCTAATCAGCTACTATCTCTCTAACATGAGCTGTTAACGATGAAGCTAATTTATAAGGTTTTGTGAGTAGTAAGTGAATAAAATATGTAAAGCTATTAATAAAGATACATGTAGATATATATATATATATATGCATATGATGTGTGTTGCTATTATTATTCAATTGAATTTTGAATTATATCTCAATAAAACAATTGACAAGTTTTTTGGTTTTTTGCTAAAATAGATGTGATTAAATGGCTGCATGCAAAAAGAAAAGCATTATTTGCTTTCTTAATTTATGATAAAAAAATTGAAAATGTACCTATCATTCTTAAAGTTATTAAAACCATAATATCAAGTTATTGAATCTTCTATTAAATGTACATATATATATAATTTTAAATTGCTGGTATATTAAAAACGTGGATATTTTAATATGTATTCTCTTGGACATTAGTCACTTATTTAAAATGTTTCTGCTTGAAGTATGGTTGTTTTCAAATATATTAATCTCTCAATGACCAGAGCAAAAAGAGAACACATAGATGTTCTGTTAACTATTAACAAAATAAATAAAAATTTTGAATTACACAATAAAATATGTTAGCTGGATTTGAAATGAATCTTCCAAAATTTTATGCTTTCTTGTCATACAGAATCTTTGAGTATTTTTTTTTAATTTCTTTAATTTCTCATTTTTCTCAAATGCATTTATTTTCTTAAAAATAAAAATGCCAGCTCAGAGCCCCACTTTAACAACACCATCCAGTGAACCAACTTGAACAAAGTCTGACTCACCAATATTTCATATTTTGTATCAGTTCTTCAACATTTTATTATTTCTAAATTGTAATTTCTTAAAGATACTCTTAATTGAAATCTTGACTATGTGTTAATTTACCCACATAAATGATTCTGAAATTACTAAAAATACATTATCAGCTAACAAGATTAATTAAAAACATCAAGTACAGGTCCTCTAAGAAATTAAGCCTCAAAATTAAGCTGGACTCCCTCTTGCAAGAGCACCAGAATTACAACTAAGTGCTGAACAATCATCGACAGGAAGACACTGGAACTCACCAAAAATATACCCCACATTCAGAGACAAAGGAGAAGCTGCAATGAGATGGTAGGAGGGGTGCAATCACAATAAGATCAAATCCCATTACCGCAGGGTGGGTGACTCACAAAGTGGAAAACAATTATACCACTGGAGTGAATGTTCTGAGCCCCACATCAGGCTTCCCAACCTGGGGGTCCAGCAATGGGAGGAGGAATTCCCAGAGAATCAGACTTTGAAGGTTAGCGGGATTTGACTGCAGAGCTTCAACAGGACTGGGGGAAACAGAGACTCCACTCTTGGAGGGCAAACACAAAGTAGTGTGTGCACCAGGACCCAGGCGAAAGGAGCAATGACCCCATAGGAGACTGAACCAGACCTACCTGCTACTGTTGGAGGGTCTCCTGCAGAGGCAGGGGGTGGCTGTGGCTCACTGTGGGGACAAGGACACTGGCAGCAGTTCTGGGAAATACTGCTTGGCATGAGCCCTCCCAGAATCCTCCATTAGCAGACAGAATGGTGGAATTCACTGCTGTGGAACAGAAGGAAGAAAAAAGAATGAAAAGAAATGAAGACAGCCTAAGAGACTTCTGGGACAACATTAAATGTATGAACATTTGCATTATATGTGTCGCAGAAGGAGAAGAGAGAGAGAAAGCACCCGAGAAAATATTTGAAGAGATTATAGTCGAAAATTTCCCTAACATGGGAAAGGAAATAGCCACCCAAGCTCAGGAAGTGCAGAGAATCCCAGGCAGGATAAACCCAAGGAGAAACACACCGAGACACATAGTAATCAAATTGAAAACAAAGAAAAATTATTAAAAGCAACAAAGGAAAAATGACAAATAACATACAAGGGAACTACCAGAGTCTAACAGTTGATTTCTCAGAAGAAACTCTACAAGCCAGAAGGGAGTGGCACGACATATTTAAAGTGATGAAAGGGAAGAAGCTACAACCAAGATTACTCTACCCAACAAGGGTCTCATTTAGATTCGAGGGAGAAATCAAAAACTTTACAGACAAGCAAAAGCTAAGAGAATTCAGCACCACCAAACCAGCCCTACAACAAATGCTAAAGGAACTTCTCTAAGTGGAAAACATAAGAGAAGAAAAGGACCTACAAAAACAAACCCAAAACAATTAAGAAAATGGTAATAGGAACATACATATTGATAATTACCTTAAATGTGAATTGATTAAATGCTCCAACTAAAAGACACATGCTTGCTGAATGGATACAAAAACAAGACCCATATATATGCTGTCTACAACAGGCCCACTTCAGACCTACACACACATACAGAATGAAAGTTAGGGGATGGAAAATAAATATTCCATGCAAAGGGAAATAAAAAGAAAGCTGGAGTAGCAATACCCATATCAGACAAAATAGACTTTAAAATAAAGAATGTTACAAGAGACAATGAACAACACTACATAATGATCAAAGGATCAATCCAAGAGGAAGATATAACAATTATAAATATATACGCACCCAACATAGGAATACCTCAATACATAAGGCAACTGCTAACAGCTATAAAAAAGGAAATCAACAGTAACACAATAATAGTGGGGGACTTTAATATCTTACTTACACTTACACTTACTTACACTAATGGACAGATCATCCAGACAGGAAATTGATAAGGAAACAGAAGCTTTAAATGACACAATAGACCAGATAGATTTAATTGATATTTATAGGACATTCCCTCTGAAAACAGCAGTTTACACTTTCTTCTCAAGTGCACAGGGAACATTCTCCAGGACAGATCACATCTTGGGTCACAAATCAAGCCTCAGTAAACTTAAGAAAATTGAAATCATATCAAGCATCTTTGCTAACCACAACAGTATGAGATTAGAAATAAATTACAGGGAAAACACGTAAAAAACACAAAAACATGGAGGCTAAACAATATATAACTAAATAACCAACAGATCACTGAAAAATCAAAGAGGAAATCAGAAAATACCTACAGACAAATGACAGTGGAAACATGACGATCCAAAACCTGTGGGATGCAGCAAAAGAAGTTCTAACACGGAAGTTTATAGCAGTACAACCCTACCTCAAGAAACAAACAATAAACAATATAATCAAGTAAACAGTCTAACCTTACACCTAAAGGAACTACATAAAGAAGAAAAAAGAAAACCCAAAGTTAGTAGAAGGAAAGAAATCATAAAGATCAGAGCAGAAATAAATGAAATAGAAACAAAGAAAACAATAGCAAAGATCAATAAATCTAAAAGCTGGTTCTTTGAGAAGATAAACAAAATTGATAAACATTTAGCCAGACTTATTAAGAAAAAGAGGGAGAGGACTCAAATCAATAAAATTGGAATTGAAAAAGAAGTTACAACAGATACCACATAAATAACAAGCATCATAAGAGACTACTACAAGCAACTCGACACCAATAAAGTGGACAACCTGGAAGAACTGGACAAATTCTTTAAAAAGTATAACCTTCGAAGACTGAACCAGGATGAAATAGAAAATATGAACAGACCAATCACAAGTAATGAAATTGAAACTGTGATTAAAAATATTCCAACAAACAAAAGTCCAGGACCAGATGGTTTCACAGGTGAATTCTGTCAAACAGTTAGAGAAGAGATAAACACCCACCCTTCTCAAACTCTTCCAAAAAACTGTAGAGAAAGGAATACTGCCAAACTCATTTTAGAAGTCCATCATCACCCTAATACCAAAATCATACAAAGATACTACAAAGAAAGAAAATTACAGACCAATACCACTGATGAATATAGATGCAAAAATCCTCAACAAAATACTAGCAAACAGAATCCAACAGCACATTAAAAGGATCATACACAATGATCAAGTGGGATTTATCTCAGGAATGCAAGGATTCTTCAATATATGAAAATCAATCAATGTGATACACCATATTAAAAAACTGAAGAATAAAAACCATATGATCATCTCAATAGATGAAGAAAAAGCTTTTGACAAAATTCAACACCCATTTGTAATAAAAACTTTCCAGAAAGTGGGCATAGAGGGAAGCTATCTCAACATAATAAAGGCCATATATGACAAATCCACAGCAAACATCATTCTCAATGGTGAAAAACTGAAAGCATTTCCACTAAGATCAGGAACAAGACAAGGATGTCCACTCTCACCACTATTATTCAACATAGTCTTGAAAGTCCTAGACACAGCAATCAGAGAAGGAAAAGAAATAAAAGGAATCCAAATCAGAAAAGAAGTAAAACTGTCACTGTTTGCAGATGACATGATACTATACATAGAGAATCCTACAGATGCCACCAGAAAACTACTAGAGCTAATCAATGACTTTGGTAAAGTTGCAGGTTACAAAATTAATGCACAGAAATCTCTTGCATTCCTCTACACTAATGATGAAATATTTGAAACAGAAATTAATGAAACACTCCCATTTACCATTGCAACAAAAAGGATAAAATACTTAGGAATAAACCTACCTCTGGAGGTAAAAGACCTGTATGCAGAAAACTATAAGACCCTGATGAAAGAAATCAAAGATGACACAAACAGATGGAGAGATATACCATATTCTTGGATTGGAAGAATCAATATTTTGCAAAGGACTCTACTATCCAAAGCAATCTACAGATTCAATGCAATCCCAATCAAATTACCAATGACATTTTTTATAGAACTAGAACACAAAATTCTTAAGATTTGTATGGAGAGAAAAAAGAGCAGCCAAAGCAATCTTGAGGGAAAAAAGTGGAGCTGGAGGAATCAGACTCCCTGACTTCAGACTATACTACAAAGCTATAGTAATCATGACAGTATGGTACTGGCACAAAAACAGAAATATACATCAATGGAACAGGATAGAAAGCCCAGAGGTGAACCCACACACATATGGTCAACTAATCTATGACAAAGGAGGCAAGGATATACAATGGAGAAAAGACAGTCTCTTCAATAAATGGTGCTGGGAAAAGTAGACAGTTATATGTTACAGAATGAAGTTGGAACACTCCCTAACATCATACACAAAAATAAACTCGAAATGGATTAGAGACCTCAGTGTAAGACTGGACAATATAAAACTCTTAGAGGAAAACATAGGCAGAACACTCTATGACATAAATCGCAGCAAGATCTTTTTCAACCCACCTCCTAGAGTAATGGAAATAAAAACAAAAATAAACCAATGGGACGTAATGAAACTTAAAAGCTTTTGCACAGCAAAGGAAACCATAAACAAGATGAAAAGACAAACCCAGAATGGGAGAAAATATTTGCAAATGAATCAACAGAAAAATGATTAATCTCCAAAACATATAAACAGCTATGCAGTTCAATATTAAAAAAACGAACAACCCAATCCAAAAATGGGCAGAATACCTAAATACACATCTCTCCAAATAAGACATACAGATGGCCAAGAGGCACATGTAAAGCTGCTCAACATCACTAATTACTAGAGAAATGCAAATCAAAACTACAGTGAGGTATCTCCTCACACCAGTTAGAATGGGCATCATCAGAAAATCTACAAAGAACAAATGCTGGAGAGGGTGTGGAGAAAAGGGAACCCTCTTGCACTTTTGGTGGGAATGTAAATTGACACAGCCACTATTGAGAACAATATGGAGTTTCCCTAAAAAACTAAAAGTACAAAAAAAAAAACCTAACTAAAAATAAAATTACCATATAACCCAGCAATCCCACTACTGGGCATATACTCTGACAAAACCATAATTCAAAAGAACACATCCACCCCAATGTTCATTGCAGCACTATTTACAATAGCCAGGTCATGGAAGCAACCTAAACGCCCATGGACAGTCGAATAGACAAAGAAGATGTGGGACATATATACAATAGAATATTACTCAGCCATAAAAAGGAATGAAATTGGGTCATTTGTAGAGACGTGGATGGACCTAGAGACTGTCATACAGAGTGAAGTCAGAAAGAGAAAAACAAATATCATGTATTAACGCATATATGTGCAACCTAGAAAAATGGTACAGATGAACCATTTTGCAAGGCAGAAATAGGGACACAGATGTAAAGAGGAAACATATGGACACCAAGGGGGGAAAGTGGGGGGTGTTGGTGGTGGTGGGATAAATTGGGAGATTGGGATTGACATATATACACTAATATGTATAAAATAGATAACAAATAAAAGCCTGCTGTATAAAAATTTAAAAAACTAGGGGCTTCCCTTGTGGCGCAGTGGTTGAGAGTCTGCCTGCTGATGCAGGGGACACGGGTTCGTGCCCCGGTCCAGGAAGGTCTCACATGCCGCAGAGCGGCCAGGCCCGTGAGTCATGGCCACTGAGCCTGCACGTCTGGAGCCTGTGCTCCGCAACGGGAGAGGCTACAACAGTGAGTGGCCCATGTACCGCAAAAAAAAAAAAAAAAAAAAAAAAAATTTTAAACTGAAATTCAATAAATAAATAAATAAGGAAAATACTACCTAAAAAAATGCAATGAATTAAAAGATTCTCATATTTATCCTACTAAGTTGATCTCTACTCTTCCTATTTAATAGGTACTCTTGTTACAGAGTAAATAGCAAAAAACAAATTTTATAAATGAATAATGCAAAATTTTCTTTTAACCTCACACTGTTTTAAATGCACTCTCAAATATATTGACCTAATATCACAGTCTTTCTTTGTAAACATTTTGGTAATGGTATAAGAATATGCATTCTGTGTTCAATGTGATATCTTCTCTTTGGTTTATTTAATTACTCCATTCATTCACAATAATTCCTCCCTCTTAAGGCATTCACCACAAGCACTGAGTTAATTGTAAAAGCAAAAAATAATTATGAGTCCCTTATTATATGTATCCATATAGTTAAATAACATTTAAGCTAAATCAATTAAAAAGGCTGCTGTTGGTTAGATTACTAATGAACCTCTATTTTCCTGTTTCTTCCTCCTTTGAGTCAGTCCAGAAGTCTTTAGCAGCAGAAAGAGAAGGCAATCAATTTACCGAGTTGCTACTATCTTCTAACTCTAAGGAAGGAAAGCCACCAAGTGAATAGTCTCTGTCAGTTAGAATGAGAAAGGCAATGGGGATTTATAAACATTTAATTCATCTACCCTAATTAGAACCACACCATCATCAACAACAACAAAAATTATCAAGCAGTTGTCTTTGTCAGGATACTCATTTTTCGGGAAGCTATATTCATTTTTTAACCACTCGTATCAGTTTTCTAAGGCTGCCATAACAAAGTAACACAGATTGGGCAGCTAATACAACAGACATTTATTTCCTCATAGTCCTGGATGCTACAAGTCTGAGATCAAGGAGTGGGCACACTTGGTTTCTTCTAAAGCCTCTCTCCTTGGCTTGCAGATGGCCAGCTTCCTCTGGTATCTTCACGTACTCGTGTGTGTGTGTGTGTGTGTGTGTGTGTGTGTATTCTAACCTTCTTTTCTTATAAAGACACTGATCATATTGGATTAAGGTCCACCCGGAAGACCTCATTTTACTTTAATTCCCTCTTTAATGGCCCTACCTCCAATACAGTCATATTCTGAGGTACTGGGGTTAGGACTTCAACATATGAATTTTGTGTTGACACAATTCAGCTCATAACATCCCTTGAACTTTTCTTCCTCCATATAACTGCTTTCTTAGCTTATACTAAACCTCTCCAAACTCAATGACAATCTCTCCTTAAAAAATGATTTAACTCATTATGTGCTCTGCACCTGCTTCCTTTTTTCTTAATTTTATTTTTTTGATTACTCAGGAAAAAAGCTCTTGAAACTCACAAATTTGAGTGATGTTTACCCTAGTCTTGACTGGACCTTACACTATCTTATTCTAAGTTTGATTTTGTTACACCTCACATTTGTAGTTACAGGAAATAAATTTTTGTGTGGCTCCTGCCTCTTTTTCAGAATTATTCTCCTAAACCATGATCTTATTTATAACAGTATAATATGTTGAGTATTTCTAAGGACAATCACATAACTCTTCCTGTACAAATCTTTCACATAAATTTTATGAATTTATCCTTAACATCTGTATTTTCCCCTTTAATAAAATAAGTTTTTCTCCTTATCAATAGTACCCAACACTGAATATCGCATGATGGGAAATTGAGAAGGAATGTAAAAGTATAGCAGTTGATTCTAGTGTATAGTGCTGCTTATAGCCACAAAGCCAGGTTGCTATGGCAGCCTTTAAGTCTTAGCAGCTGAATCACTTTTAAGATTTAGGATCAGGCATTCTAGAAGCAATGTTAGCTAAGTCTTTTCCGTTGAAATGTCATTAGAGAGACAAAGATGGAATTATAAGAGAAGTCCTAGAGACAGGTAACCACATGTGGTAAAGTGTGGTAAGTTACGGCATCACTGTAGTTATTCAGATGGTTAAAACATAGGTTTGTGGCAAGAGATGGGGCTTGAGAATTAGGCAGATCCCAGTTCATTCAGGAGTTTACACTTTATTCATCCTGAAGATAAGCAGAGTGATCTAGGAACAAGTCATTAGTCACCCACAAAACAAAAACAAAAAATAAGAAATCAACCCATCTTCTAATGATAGAAGTTTCTTAGTCTTGACAGTCTTCTCTCAAAAGAAGCCCGTAGAGTCTAGTGGACAATGAACAAGTGTTTGTCATATTCTGAAGATTGTTGGGTGATTGTTCAGGAGGGTGGCATTACAGAATAGAGAAGTTGCTTTACCAGAAAATGCTAAAAATAAATAAGACAAACAATTTAAGACAAGACTTGGGAGTTCCACATATTTCTGACAAAACCTCCACCTTTCCTACCTATCCACTACTGAGTTTCATCATCTTCTCCCCATTATGGAACAGTCACCTCAGTGTCCAAGGAACTCCAGAATCTTAAGACATCCAAGTCATTCCTCAGCACACAGGCTCACCCCCATTCAGTTCTATAAATCCTCTAATCTGACTCCATTTCCCAACTCCTGCAATTATTCTACTGTGTTCTCAAAGGCCAATTCCGTTTGTCTTCATATTCTTTTTGCTGTTCCATTTCCTTCTTGCTCTTAGGAATACAAGCTTCTTCCTGACATCATTCTTTCTCCTTACCTCTCTTCAGTGGTGACTGGTTGCTCTCTCTCACTGTTCATATCACTGGGCCAGAATGTGAAGTACAGTAGGTGCCTCTTTGCCACTGGCTGCTCATTTGTGCTTCCAGACCACTTTCCTTCCTTACTTCAATTCCTTTCCCAAATGCTTTAGGTTCATTTCATTGAATGATTTCACAACTGCCCTTTCTGAGTATTCCTTTAGTATTGATATAATGTTCTACAGAAGTTAATTTATTTATTATAGTGAGATATAGGTGGATGATAGATTAGATAGATAGATCATTTTAGTTAGTCGGATTGTTCAAATCTTCTATTTCCTAAATGACTTACTGCTCCTTGTCTTATTTATTGAGAGATGTATTATTCATCCCTCACAATGATAGTGGATTTTTCTAATACTCCTTTTAGTTCTCTCAACTTGTCAATCGGGCATTATTATTAAATGCATGCAAGCTTAGACACATTGTAGCTTTTTGATGAATGAAAGCATATTTCCACACAAAGACTCATATACAGCTATTCATAACAGCTTTTTGAATTCCTCCGAATCATAGAAACTTTTTGTAATACCCCCAAACTGGAGAGAGCCCAAACTTTCATCAACAGTTAAATGGATAAACACATTATAGTAGTATAGGCATACCATGGGGTACTACTAAGAAATAAAAAGTAACAAATACATGAAAAGATGCTCAACATGACTTATTATTAGAGAAATGTAAATCAAAACTGCAGTGAGGTATTACCTCACACCGATCAGAATGGCCATCATCAAATAATCTACAAACAATAAATGCTGGAAAGGGTGTGGAGAAAAAGGAACTCTCCTACACTGTCAGTGGGAATGTAAATTGGTATAGCCACTATGGAGAACAGTATGGAGGTTCCTTAAAACACTAAAAATAGAAATACCATGTGAGGGATTTCCCTGGTGGCCCAGTGGTTAAGAACTGGCCTGTTAATGCAGGGGACGTGGGTTTGATCCCTGTTCTGGGAAGATCCCACATGCTGCAGAGCAGCTAAGCCCGTGCACCACAACTACTGAGCCTGTGCTCCAGATCCTGTGATCCAAAACTACTGAGGCCACGTGCTGCAACTACTGAGACCCACATACCTAGAGCCTGTTCTCTGCAATAAGAGAAGCCACCGACAAATGAGAAGCCTGGGCACTGCAATGAAGAGTAACCCCCACTCGCCACAACTAGAGAAAGCCTGTGCACAGCATTGAAGACCCAACGCAGCCAACAAATAAATAAGTACATACATACATACATACATACATACATACATACATACATACATAAAAGAAATACCATGTGACCCAGCAATACCACTCCTGGGCGTATAACTGCAGAAAACCATAATTCTAAAAGAGACATGCAACACAATGTTCATTGCAGCACTGTTTACAATAGCCAGGACATGAAAGCAACATAAATGTCCATCAACAGATGAATAGATAAAGAAGATGTGGTATATATATATATATATATATATATATATATATATATATATACACACATACATACACACATACACACAATGGAATATTACTCAGCCATATAAGTGAATGAAATCATGCCATTTGCAGAGACAGGGATGGACCTAGAGACTGTCATATAGAGTGAAGTAAGTCAGAAAGAGAAAAACAAATATCATATAATATCACTGATATATGGAATCTAGAAAAATGGTACAGAAGAACTTATTCACAAAGTAAAAATAGAGACACCGATGTAGAGAACAAATGTATGGATACCAAGGTGGGGAGGTGGGGTGGGATGAATTGGGAGATTGGGATTGACATATATATATACTACTATATATAAAAAAGTAACTAATGGGAACTTGCTGTATAGCACAGGGAACTCTATTTAATGCTCTGTGGTGACCTAAATGGGAAGGAAATCCAAAAAAGAGGGGATATATGTATATGTATAGCTGATTCACTTTGCTGTACAGAGAAACTAACACAACATTGTAAAGCAACTATACTCCACTAAAAATTAATTTAAAAAAATAAATAAAAGCCCAAGGGAAAATAAACAGCAAAAATATTAATAGCTTTATGAGGTTAAAATAAATTTATAAGAAATTAACCATTGAGGAAAAGGAAATTCAGCTGCAAAGATAGTTTTAAATTGCCTAAGCTTTTGACTTACTAAATCTAAAAATGTCTCCTGGATTTTCACAGAAGAAAAAATATTTGTTTTTTGGGAAAGAGGGGGCAGGAACCCCTCACAACTTTTGTAGGCTGCTTCTGCTAACTTCAAAAAGGTTGACTGTTCTACTACAGGGTCACAATATCAGGCTAATATTACAAAGAAATTTGCTGTAGTCTAACATGAACTCAAATATTTTCAAACTTGCCCACCCAAAAAGGTAACAAAGTACTGATAGATACAACTTGAATGAATCTCAAAATTATTATGCTAAGGGAAAAATCCAGACAAAAAGAGTACATATTATTTTTATTCTGTTTATATAAAATTCTAGAAAAGGCATACTAATAAACACACAGGATATATTTAGCTTGGGTATAAGGAGAAAAGGATTACTAATGGGTAAAATGGAACTTTTAGAGATAAATATGTTTATTATCTTGATTGTGGTGATGGTTTCATGGTGTGTGTATACCTGTGTTGAACTCATCAAATAGTTCCCTTTACATTTAAAAAAATTTTCAATGTCATGTTTATTGAATGCCAGATGTACCTCAATAAAACTGTAGAATTAATTAATAATTAATGCTTTCTTTTACTTTTATAATACTGTCCTCTGCAGGATAAATCCCAAGCTCTTTATCAGCAGATGCTAAGCTCCAGTCTCACTGAACAACTTCCCATTCCCCAATAAAATAACTTTTTCTAATGCAAAGGAATATTTATCTGAGATAAAGGACTATCTCTTCTGTAGTATTAGAACTTATTCTTGTAGGTCCAGTAGTTCTTTTTGGGGGGAGAGTTGTTTCTTTTTTTAGGTGAAGTAAAGGAGGGGGCTTTAATAAAATCTTCCAGGTAGGGATAATAGCATGTTTAAAAAGCATGATGGCCAAGAAGAAGATGATGATATGTTAAGGAGTAGTACTAGCTAATCAAAGAAACTAATTTGTTTTGATGTCTCCATCAGTGAGAAAATATTAACCTGAAGGGGCAATACTTGGATATTCCATATAATTCATGTTCCTTCAGACTTGCCATTTCACAAAATTTGATCTGAAAAATCAAATACTCAGTTTCCCAATTACTTACAATCGTAAGCTATAAAAGTACAGGTAAAATATTATAGACTTAGTAAAAATAAAAACAAATATAATGAAATGAAGTCCTTTTCTAAAATATTTTGTTAAACATCATAATTATCTCAAAATATAGTGTAGAAGATATATTTGATTACTTGAGTAGTAATCACTAATATTTCAAAGAACTTACTAGCATGTTTTGAGGGTAAGATTACAAGTTGTTTAAGAACAGTTTGTTTTTAGGAGTTAAATTTTATTCCAACTAAGTAATTAGAAATTCAACTTCATTTTTGCTGAATAGACAATCTTTAGAAAGAAACACAAAACCACACCTCTGACTCTTTAAAGGTTCTTCAGTATTTTTCATCAAGCAGAATTATTATCATAGTGTCATCACAAATGTGATTAATTGCATTCTGTAAACCCGAAATTCTCCTACAAGTCCAATTGTTTTTGACATTTGACATTTTCTCACCATCCCATTATATAAATAGGCTGCTAATGATAAGTAATGAAACAGTTTATTCTCCCATACAGGAAAATGAACAAATGTTATTATAAGAATGCATTCTCATTTTATGTTTAAACATGTGAAAAATGAACAATGAACCAGCTCATTTCACAGTTAATTAAAGAAAACAAATATAGAAACCCGTTGTTTTAAGTAGTTCAATAGCTTAAGTCTTATATAAAGAGGTGTAGAATAGCAAGCCCATTGCCTAACTATCCAAACAGGAGTTCAGGCATCTATAGGATGTGTCAACACAGAGGATGTCAGAACCCTAAATACAGTTATCTTGGTATTGGTTGAAAGTCTGAAAATACATGAACTATTTTGAGCCAGTTATAATGATCCAGTGAGAGTTTGGGAATTCATTTGTTATTTTTTTCTCACTAAAATTAAGCTCCACAAGAACATAATCAATTTTTATTCATTGCCCTAGTCCAGTGGCCAGAACAGTGCATGACAAAGAGCACTCAGTAAATATTTGCCAAAAGAATGGATAACTATACAAATGAAGTTTTGGAATTAATCCATAAAGATAAAAAAGAGTTGATGTATTATATTTTTTAAAGATTCAGACCACATTTATAAAGTGTGTCTATCCAAATAGAAGTGGAAGAGATAATCAGAAGCAATCCAAGAGTCAGGTTATTTGCAGAAGTTCATATGGGCAGACAGAGCAAGCCAACATAGATCCTGGGACACAAAGACAATAACAAGTATTCCACTGGTATTTCTACAGGAGAAAATCAGGACATTAATTATCACAGTACTGGATGAATACTGAAGATTCATACAGGGATATATGTGTTTTTATATGTGAGCTTTTGAGATACCCTCTGCTTCTTTTCATTGCTATACCATGTGAGACTACTGATAAACTACAAGAATCAATGAATGAATCTCTGGGGTCAGTTTGGAAAAATCAATTGTACTTTTATGTACAAGCAACAGACAAAAAATAAAATTTTAAAATAATGTCATTTAAAATAGCATTAAAATTTATAATAAATGATGTGCAAGAAGTCTACCAAATAAACTATAATATATTACCTACGTAAATTAAAGAACTTCATAAATGGACAGTTATGTCATATTCTGGTTTTGACAAATTCTATACTACAATATCAAAAAGTCTCTGAAACTAATCCATAGATATAATGTTATTTCATTCAAAATATTAGCAAGATTTTATTGTAGGAATATAAGATGATTATAAAGTTTATATGAAATACAATAGTCCAAGAAGAGTTAATAAAATCTCAAAGAAGAATAAAAGTGGCTGACTCCATAATTATGGCTTATTTACAAGTCATCATAATTAAGATAGTATAATTCTGGCGAAAGGAGAGAAACTAGTCCATTGATGTAAAGGGAAAAACTCAGAAAATAGATATAACGCCTTAAGTTTTGTTCCCCAAGAAGCAGATCTTGAGATGAGAATTCAAGTTAAAGTTTTATAGTTAGGAAGTGAAGGAAACCAACCAACCAACAAAAAACAAAACAATGGGGACATGGGGAAGTACAAGAGGGAGGTCATG
This sequence comes from Mesoplodon bidens, assembly GCF_964165515.1. Taxonomy (NCBI): domain Eukaryota; kingdom Metazoa; phylum Chordata; class Mammalia; order Artiodactyla; family Ziphiidae; genus Mesoplodon; species Mesoplodon bidens. The sequence continues at coordinate 52,686,556 of NC_138173.1, read as the reverse complement.
ATGTCCTGTATAGAATGACTTTCAAACAGGATTCTGCTGGATGTCTAAACAATTGCCCCTTCCAGACCATGAACAATGAGTGGCTTCTGTCTGCAGGATGCATTCTACCTTAATCATCTCAAGTAGGAAGTCCTACCTACAATGGGAGGTCTAAAACAGGAACTTAGAAAGCCACATTTTATTGTTCTCTCTATATTCAATGTATTACAGAGTGTCTGAATCATAATAAATACTCTGTAAACAATGTCTTAATCAAATGAGCTAATTCTAGACCTATTTCATTCACTGTTACATATACCCTGAGAAGAATATTTCCCTTTCTAAACTTCAGTTGGGTCATCCTAAAATTATAGGTAATCACAATAATCACTGTGTTAGTATTAATTTGTTAGTGAGACAAAGTAAATCCAAATCCATAGGGCCAAATTTCCTTATAATTTATTTTTCCACCATTCCATCTTTAGAGTTCCAACAGGAAACACAGAGATAACTCAAATTAGGAAAACATGGGAAGAGTTTATATAATGATTATATTAAAGGATATAGTTGAGATACATTAAAAACCCAAGGCTAGTAGCAGCAGAATCATTAATAACCTTAAGTCAAAAGGGACAGTGGGTGAACAGCTACCCAAACCCAGAAGAGAAGGCCTTGTACAGAAGACAACCTTGAGAGGAGTTGTGACTCTTAGTTGAGGGGCACTCTTAGAACACCATGACATAGGTGGGAGGGAGCCAGTAGCAAATAATAGCCTGAGCTCACTCTCAATTCTTTCTCCAGTCTACTGGCTTGGTTTCCCATTGCCTATACCTAATTGGAAATCTGAGGGCAAATGAGCCTGTTAATGTAGCTCATGCAGATCAGCCTCCTAGGGCACCAAACAAGATTGAGAAGTATGGAGAATCAATTTGGAGAAGCAAAGGAAAGATACTAGCACAGCCATCTTCAACATAATGCTGCCACAAAGAGACCTGCTCGAGTTGTAGCCATATACTACACTTCATCCAGCAGGAAATAATCCAGAAATTAAGGAGACCCTTCCCACTTCCTTTAAGGACACATCCCAGAAATCATCCTCACCACTTCTACTTTTGTGACATTGGTAAGAACTTAAGTTATAGGACCAACTAACTGCAAGGGAAGTGGAGAGATACCACTTTTATTTCTGGCAGCAATGGACCCAGCTAAAATTCAGAGACTTATTACTAATTAACATTGGGAGAATGCCTAGGTATTTACTTTCTGCTTTTTCCCCTCTTTGAGCCCCCTTTCAGAAGTGACTGAACTCCTCAGTGACCACAGTGCCTATCAAGGGGGATCTTCTCCAGGCTTTCAGTTCACTACTGGTCTATGAACATACTACCCAACCCTTATCTCCCTTCAGGGCCCTAATGATCAGAATAGCTTCTTGTTGTTGCTGATATCTAGGTGGTTTGGTTCCCTCTGTTATTTTCTTAATCTCCTCATATCCCTAGAATAGTCCTTTCATTCTGAGTTGAATATTTCATTTTTTTCTGATGACAAAGAACCCAAATCTTCTGTTTATTTTTTGAGTATATAATCACGTGAGATATGTGACTACAATTTTTGAATTCTAAAATACTAAACAGATGTAAGAGGTAAAATGTTATTGTAAAGCTACTTGCAAGTAACCTAAAATAGTAATGTTTTAATGATTTTAAAATAACATTTTTTCTGTTGAAGTTTTCTATTAAAAAAAGTAAAGTAGCTTTAAATATTTTATTTTTCTTCAAGGAACTATATACATTTATTATTTTAAAAGATTTTCATGAATATATTTTTTTCACAACCAAATACTTTGCTTACCACTGAACTATATCCATGCTATGTTACAGATGTCACAGTGAATGAGTTAGGAATATTTTCAATTTGGGCAAGAGTAAATGAAATCATTTTCTTTAGGTAGAATAAATGCTATTTTACATTTAAAAATAGGAATTAGAATGTTTACAGGTACTGTAATATCCTAAGAATGGAAATATATCATTAAATTTTTTATATTGTTTTAAAAAATATCTAACTCATTTAAAGTGTTTATTTGCAGTGAAAATCTGATAAATATGTACAATTAATTGTATCTCTTAATTTTAGAATGTTTTCATATACAACTTATGAAAAAATAGATACCTATCACTTCTCGACTAGAAAAATACATATTGAGAGAGAATTACAGAAAGAAATATAGCTAATCCAGTGATATAAAAATGTTGATATAAAGAAAATCAAATTTCATATGCATATGAATACCCATATGCATATATATGTAGATATATATCCATATATGAAATTTACATTATACATATCTCTCTAAATATAGAGAAATATACAGTGAATTGTCATTTTTATCTAAAGGACCCTCAAAACATGTAATTTCAGAATTAGGCTATAGATCCCCATAGCAAAGCACAATTTTTATTAATATAATTAAAATGGTTAATATTTGACATTTATCAAATATTGTTGGTTAGGTTTTCTCTCAATTCATGACCATGTGTTCTCTTCAACTGCATATTTAAGTTTCCAAGCTAAATATCAGAGAGGATATGGCATCCTTCACTCTTCCTGTATAGGTCTCTGTTCCTATACTTGTAGACTGGCCAATTTCAAACTCTAAATAGTGTTTAGCCCACTTTTACACTTAGGCCACTCTATGATTTCCATGCCCTAACATGCTTCAAAGTAACTCCATTAAGATAATCTCCATTCAGTCTAACTCTCTGTAACATACAAAACTGAGTTGTCTTAAGTTCTCATTGTCTTACAGAGATTGAAGGGAAGAATTATACTTCTCTAATCCTTCTAGTCCAGTCTCCTTCAAGCCTGCATGATAGGTCAATTTGAGTGACACTCACCATTATGTGCACAAAAACTCCTTTTCCTTACTGTCTCATTTTCTTTAAAGTGAGTTCACTTCTTTCCTTACTCCCATATATCTCAGGCAATTAACACCCTGACAGTCTTGCCTCACACATGTTCAAGATCTACCCTAAATATAAAGCTGAGATCCCCTCATCTCCAAGTACAACCCATAAAATTAGTACAAGTTTTCCTTTTTATCTGACTTCAAGGTAACTTTTAAAAATATAGGGGTTTGGTGCTCCCCTGGTGGCACAATGGTTAAGAGTCCGCCTGCCACTGCAGGGGAAACGGGTTTGAGCCCTGGTCCAGGAACAACTAAGCCCATGCGCCACAATTACTGAGCCTGTGCTCTAGAGCCTGTGAGCCACAACTACTGAGCACGCGTGCCACAGCTACTGAAGCCTGCATGCCTAGAGCCCATGCTCCGCAACAAGAGAAGCCACAGCAATGAGAAGCCTGCACAGTGTAATGAAGAGTAACCCCTGCTTGCCGCAACTAGAGAAAGCCTGCGCGCAGCATCAACGAAGACCTAATGCAGGCAAAAATAAAAATAAATAAGTAAATAAATTTATTAAAAATATATTTATATAGGTTTTTTTTGCATTCTTTTTTTAAAAAAATACATCTTTATTGGAGTATAATTGCTTTACAATGTTGTGTTAGTTTCTGCTGTACAACAGTGAATCAGTTATATGCATACATATATCCCCATATCATTTCCCTCTTGAGCCTCCCTCCCACCCTCTCTATCCCACCCCTCTATGTCATCACAAAGCACCAAGCTGATCTCCCTGTGCTATGCAGCAGCTTCCCACTAGCTATCTATTTTACGTTTGGTAGTGTATATATGTCATTGCTACTCTCTCACTACGTGCCAGGCTTCCTTACCTGCTCTGTGCCCTCAAGTCTCAACATCTGCATCTTTATTCCTGTCCTTCCACATATATGTGTTAGCATACAGTGTTTGTTTTTCTTTTTCTGACTACTTCACTCTGTATGACAGACTCTAGGTCCAACCACCTCACTACAAATAACTCAATTTTGTTCCTTTTTTATGGCTGAGTAATATTCCATTGTATATATATATGCCACATCTTCTTTATCCATTCGTCAGTTGGTGGACACTTAGGTTGTTTCCATGTCTGGGCTATTGTTAATAGTGCTGTAATGAACATTGTGGTACATAACTCTTTTTGAATTATGGTTTTCTCACAGTATATGCCCAGCAGTGGGATTGCTGAGTCATATGGTAGTTCTATTTTTAGTTTTTTAAGGAACCTCCATTCTGTTCTCCATAGTGGTTGTATCAATTTACATTCCCACCAACAGTGCAGGGGAGTTCCCTTCTCTCCACACCCTCTCCAGCATTTATTGTTTCTAGAGTAAAAATATAATTTTAATTCAGTAATGTATCTATTTAATTTTTTCATCAGTTATGATCTATGAATGTAAATAGTAACTCCTAAGAAGTAATTTTCTGATATCATTGTAGTAGGTGGTATACAAAGGAAGTTTTTTTTTTTTTTTTGTAGTACGCGGGCCTCTCACTGTTGTGGCCTGTCTCGTTGCGGAGCACAGGCTCCGGACGCGCAGGCTCAGGGGCCATGGCTTACTGGCCCAGCCGCTCCACAGCATGTGGGATCTTCCCGGACTGGGACACGAACCCGTGTCCCCTGCATCAGCAGGTGGACTCTCAACAACTGCGCCACCAGGGAAGCCCCAAAGGAAGATTTATTATTGATTGAACTGAGATCTAAAATAAGTGGAACTCATTTAGTAATTCAGGAGTTTCATTGCTTGTGAGAGAGAAAGGGAGTTATGACAAGAGTTTACTTGCAAATTTTAATTAAATTTTATCTGATAGAGTAAGAAAAGTTATTTTTGATTTATAAACAAAGAAACTTTTATATTAAAGCCTTGAAGATATAATAAATATAGTGCTACACAATGCCATTTTAATATTAATTTCCTTGTTTCTACCATGCCATACTTGGGCAAACAAGATTAAGAATGGTTAGATGATGGATAATTCAATTTTATTACTTAATTGGATACATTAGATAAATTACAAATTAACAAAGTAGATGAATTGATTGATAACACTTAAGAAGATACCACTATCACTTACAAAATCACTATAATTTGTGATTAAAGAAACTATACTTAAAATATGCCAACATTTTGAAAGGTATTATAAAACAATAACCTAAAAGAATAATTTGTCCAATAAGTATGTGTGTTTCTGTGGATATGTGTGAACATACAATCTAGAAAAGTGAATTAAAACTTAATGAGGGGAAGGATACATACTCAAAAAAATGTCTAATTATGGAGTGGTCATTGTGTATTAATTTTCACCAGAAAGTAAACATTTTCTTGTCTTGAAATAATGTATTAATTTTTGTTATTTCCGGTTTCTGCTATAAAAATTGACCACAGTGCTAATTTTTAATTCAATTCCATACACATGTATTGAACTTCAGTTGTGTTAAACTACACTAGGTGAGAGATTTTAAGGCTGTTTCTCAAATTTGGCGCTATTGATATTTTGGGTCAGATAATTATGGGACTTGTGGGACTGTCTTGTGCATTGTAAGATGTTTAGCAGTATTCTTGGCCTCTACCCACTAGATTCCAGCAGCTTTCTCCACCCAGTTTGACAGCCAAAAATGTCTCCAGATACTGCCAAATGTCCCCTAGAGAGACATCAATCCCATCAAGAACTACTGATTTAAGTTAATAAATCACTCATTTAATTTGCACTCAACAAAATTTGGCAAGTATCAATCAGGATTAACAAAATAGGAAACCTGCTTTAAGAAGTCAAAGCTGAGAAAAAGTAAAATAAAACCACAGAATCTTATGGGGCTTCTTTCCAACCACAAGCTCCCAGAAACTAACCTCACCACACACACACACACACACACACACACACACACATACAATACAATTAAGAATCACTGTCACAGTGAGACACTAAATATAATATGAAAGTGTCATGTATTTTGAGATGAAAAAAAATGGATATCCAATACTTTAGTGTTACACTGATTAATCCTAATGTACTATATGTGACATAAAAACAACATTATTTTTGACTTTTGTTTCTAAGTATACAGTGGAAAAGCTCCACAGGTCAGGAAAGATTTAAGTTGGGCTTTAAAGTGCATTCTGAGTATAAGGAAAATCTTGACTAAGACTCCTGAAGCGTGAGAGTATGTAAAGTAGTGTAAGATGATCAAGAAATACAGTGAGTTCAGAATATGATATGAGATGGAATAGCAGAGGGGATGAGGTTGAAAATACCTGAATTTGAGGGTCCTAACTATCAAGTTACAGAGTTGGAACTTCATTTAGTAGCAAAAGGTAACCAAAGTGTTTTGTTTTTTTTTTTTTTTTATGTGAAGTGTGACATGATCAGATTTGTGTTCTGTTTTTGATTTGTTTTTTTGTTTGTTTGTTTTTGGGGTTTTTTTTTGGTTAATACAAGAGCATTAGGAGTTCAGAACTGAAGTGTAATAGTAATGAGGAGATTCTATAAGCAGTAAAGAAATTATTCCATTGTACAAAGAACTAAAATGAGTAATAGTGGTATGGAAAAATGGAGAGCAGTGGTTTAGTTAGGAGGAAATTCAGATTTAGAAACAATAGAATTTTGTGATAAATTTAAAAGAAAAATTTATGTTCAGTATCTAGAGAAATTGATAGATGATGATGCAAATTTTTAGAAGTGGAAACAGCACTGACACAGAAAATCACAGAAGTGGAAATAATGTGTTTTGAGAATGTGAAGCTTAATATCTTGTACAGTTGTTTTTTATTGTCCCACAAGTAGTGGGGATATTCTGAAACTCAAGAGATTGATGAGGCTGAAGTTGTTGATATGGTTGTTACCAACATGTTATCACCTTACTACCAGGATGAGAATGAAGCCAACACAGAGGATGGATGAGGAGAGATTTGGAAGAAAAAGAAAACAAAACCCCTAAGGTTTTTGATTGAGATTCTGTGCATAGGTACATCCTGTAATAAAATTCCATCTGAATTATTATAGTATGCTTGGTAGACACCTTTATAGAATTTATATTCATTAAATGACAGAATAAACCAAATTTATCTCTGGTTTAAAGTGAAGGTAAAAGAAAAAATAAACAAGATAGATTGCAAAAATTTCTAACTTATGATGCCGTCCCATAAGGACATGACTTATTTTATAAAAATAGTTCCCTAATCACTCTCTTCTCAATGAAAACATGTCTTGATGATTTGCATGGGCAACAGGGACTCATAACATTCCTGCTGACTAGAGCCACAGTTCACTGACAGTGAACATAACTGTCAGTAGACAACTGTTCCTTCTGTTTTATTTGGTAGAGGTAACATTTCTATAAAGTATGATAGCTTTGGGAAATCTCTTCACTCCCTAAGTTTTTAGATTGAACTTATATTTACGATTCTTCTAATACCCAAATTCTTGCCTTTTTAAAAAATATTTTGATTTAAAAGATTAAGGACTTTTTTAAGATTGCATATCTTGTATAATAAAATATAAGAATGCAGATAACAGGTGTCTTAATTTTTCTTCAGAGATTCATAAAATCTTTTCTAAACTCTTTATAATATGATTCATAATAGGATGTAATGTTATTATGGTACAGAAATGAATGATACAATCTTGTTATAGAAATGTGAATATTTGCTAAATGTTATGATTTAATAGCTTTCCTTGGATATATTTAGAAAAATAGACATGTGGCACATAAAACATAATGAAACATATGTTGAAGACGTTAACCAAAGATTATAGACCAGGGCTTCCCTGGTGGCGCAGTGGTTGAGAGTCCGCCTGCCGATGCAGGGGACATGGGTTCGTGCCACAGTCTGGGAAGATCCCACATGCCGCGGAGTGGCTGGGCCCGTGAGCCATGGCCTCTGGGCCTGTGTGTCCGGAGCCTGTGCTCCGCAACGGGAGAGGCCACAACAGTGCGAGGCCCACGTAACGCAAAAAAAAAAAAAAAAAAAGATTATAGACCAAATCTGGTTTGCTAGGCAAACAGAACATTAACTCTTTTTTTATATAGACCATAGATTTACTTTGATCTTCTCTAAGAGGAATTTCTAATACAAGAAGCACAATTAAGCTGCCTCTGAATATTCTTTAGAATTCCAAATCATTTTGATTTATCTATAAGAGCACATCTCACATCTACAATTATGTCTTAGAATTGCTGGATCCACTATGCATTGTGACTAGTTTAACAAATTATATAAAATTGAATGAATCAAGTCTTTAAAATTTTTTAATTAGACATAGCTTTAAGGAAGGCTTTTGTTCTAAGAACAAGTATGGACTTGGATCCACACATTTCCATTAATATAGTTTCATCAATAAATAAGTATGTAAAATATACTTAAAGGGACACCCTGGCTACTACTATGTTTCAGTTTTTATATTTGGCTTCCTAAATTGTAAAGACCTAGTCTCTTTTTTGAATGTGTAATTAGTAATGACTGCTGTAATATCCCTTAAAAGAGATTATTTTTAAGCAGGATGGATTTGAATGGGTTTATAAAAGTTAAAATATATATTTTATGCTCCTATTAATTTAGCAATAGTTTAATGAAATAACAGCAAAATTTTATGTAACTTTTTTCTTTGCGTATGTGTATTAAAATAAAAATATTACCTGCTTAAATACTGTAAACAAGCAGGGCCCTCTGGGACCTTCCTGAGACAGACCCTCCCCCCATATCTTCTACTTTAGTTCCTCTTTGAAGTACCTGGATAACAGTATTTGATACAATTTTCCTGAGTTGTTTTACAGATGTGAAATCCCCTCACCAAATGGAAGATGTTAACTACTTGATGACCCCAGGCCTCCTGGAGCCAAAGGACTGATAATGTTAAGCCCTGTGACACTGCCCTGTTACCTCATCATCAGCCAATCAGAGAAATGTGCAAGAGATGATCACATACCCTGCAACCCCCCTCCCTACCTGGCTTTTATATAAGCTTTGCCAAAACCCTTGGGGAGCTCAGGGTTTTTTTAGAGCATGAGCCACCCATCTCCTTGCGTGGCCCTGCAATAAATATTTCTCTGCTCCACACTCCAATGTTTCAGATTGTCTGGCCTCACTGTGCATTGGGCACACGAATTTGCACTAACAGTATCATAGAGAACATTAATTTATTGTGAAAATCTTTCCTTTATAGCTAGTATCTCTACCATCAATTAGCATTCCACAGTGTTATAGCCAGTAATCCACCATCTTATTAACATTTGGTCTGAAATAAATTTTCTTTTTATCTATGGCAGTTCAGAACGTCAAATATATGATTTTTAAGTTTTAATTTAGAATGATTTACAAAATCTGTCTCAAGGCAATAATGCAGCTGGAGTGAGAAGTACAGTCTATGTTTTTCTGTTTTTAAATATGTCAATTACATGTTTAATTTCTTTCTTTCTGTTCATTGTCTCCAGTGTTATGTGTTCTGAAAAATCAGGAAAAAATCAATAAGCAATATTATTAAACCGCTCAATCTACTATATCACAAAATTCTATTTGATATGCCTCAAAATTCTTATTAAATATTTCAATTAAAGTAAAAATGAACAACGGTGGTGATCTAAAATACATTCTTACTCTTGTGTGCACAAAATTGAATGGTTGGTGAAAAAGTGTTTGCTTTTTAATATAACGAGTTTATTTGTAATTAAGGCATACTATAAAACAATTTTTAAAGTCTTATGTTGCTTGAAGATGATGTATACATGCTATATAATAATGAACTAAAATTAGTGAACAACAATGTATAATTAATAACGTTCTTGACATCACCAGGAAATCTAAACACGCAAAAATCTATCAAAGTTTTCTAATGGTTGTTTAAATATTTCACTACTTTATTATTAAGACTGATTATTGAAATCCTCACCATTTGGGAGAGCTGGACTGGGAGAACAGGTGGTCCAGTGCTGTAGCTTCTGGTTTGAGAAACCTTGTTTTTTTTTACCTCAGTGCATTGTACAAAAACAAAAAAGAAAACAAAACAAAGTCATTTTCTCTATGTGCTAAAAAGAGAAACTTGCTGGGATACCTGGATCTAATGACAATGGAACAGCATCAAAATCTTACTATTAATCTCTCTTCAAGTTTGGGTGATTTCTTTACTTTTCCAAGTGTCTATTCTTTTGTCTATTAATAGTAATATTTCATAGTATCTGAAGAATCTGTATGATGAAAATGTTAGTTCATTGATGTGAAATTCTTTCAAAGGGTATAATGTTCCACACAGTATTACATATTTTGTAAGACTCTCAGGTCAGATGTGAATGATTTTGCTAATATGTTTGAATATATTCTATTAATAGGATACATTCAAGATCTAGCATAATTTTTATGACACTCATTTTTTAATCATGGTCTAGAGTCATCAAAAAGTTATAGCTGAAGTCTAGTTTTATGTCAAAAACAAGCTGTAAAATTGTTCCAAATACAAACTGCTTTTTTCTGTCTATTTAATACCTAAATGCTTAAGCTCATCTCCTACTACACTGTAAAACCTAAGATACTAGAATTCTTAATAGACAAGAAGGTGTGGATCAAAATGGTTATTTGAATATGTCTATTTTCTTCAAAAGACAGTAAAATATGTTATTTGTTAGAATCTACTTCTTTATTCAAGCACTAAAAGTATAATCATTACCTTTATTTTATTATTGAAATCATATATATTTCTAATACTATTCTGAAATTTTTGTTCGACTAAGATATTTGCTAGTACAGTGTGACTAACTGAAATGACTCTGAGAAGAAGTGATATTTACACACATACAATCTTTTTCAAGAATAAAATATCTTGGGGCTTCCCTGGTGGCGCAGTGGTTAAGAGTCCGCCTGCCGATGCAGGGGACACGGGTTCGTGCCCCGATCCCGGAAGATCCCACATGCCGCGGAGCGGCTGGGCCCGCGAGCCATGGCCGCGGAGCCTGTGTGTCCGGAGCCTGTGCTCCGCAACGGGAGAGGCCACAGCAGTGAGAGGCCCGCGTACAGCAAAAAAAAAAAAAAAAAAAAAAAAAAAAAAAAAAAAAAAAAGAATAAAATATCTTGGAATGCAGTCTAATTCATGCCATGAACTGGAAAACCATTTACACTCATGTAATTTGTTATTAGTTAAAATGACATGCAAGAGCCATAAACTCTTTTGATCCTCTTTGTATTTCACTTACTTCTTGAGAATGTTTAGATTTTTTTGAAAAATATTAAAAAATTATAAAAAAAAAAATTATAATAGCTAACGTTTAATATGTGCCATGCCTCTTTCTAAGCATTTTTACACAGATTATCCCTTTTCCCTCAAAATCGTGCCATGAGATGGGTGATAATTATTGTGTTCAAATGGGACCCAATAATCAATACCCCTCTATTTAAATGTAGTTCTAAACTAATTGAGACAGAAAACAAGAGAGAGATCATACAGGAAATGTAATATGACCTTTTTTAGTAATAAAGATGAAAGAAAGTGTGGCTAATGTATGAGAATAAGCTTGCTTATTCCCAACCCTCCACCTGAGGGAAAGTTTAAGTTTACGGAGAAGGACAAGAGAATTAATATGCTAATTTAGGATATTTGGTAGATTAACAACACCTAATTGAGGATTTTTAAAAAAAGTTTGTCTTCCACTACTCAGGTAATGCCTTAGGCAGTAGTTGTGTGTAGATCTAATGGCCAGAATTGTAGATGGAAATACCTTTTCCTAGAAAGCGTAGAATGCAGAGAAAAGTTTTCCCTCCACAATAACAATGCAAGCAAACAATAATTCATCTCTAACATGTATGGACCTAGAGATTATCATACTAAGTGAAGTAAGCCAGACAGAAAAAGACAAATATCATATGATGTCACTTATATGTGGAATCTAAGAAAAAGATACAAATGAATGTATACACAGAACAGAAATAGATCCACAGACATAGAAAAAAATCTTATGGTTACCAAAGGGTAAGGGGCGGGGAGGGAAAAATTAGGAGTTTGGGATTAACATACTCACACTACTATATATAAAACAGATAATCAACAAGGACCTACTGTATAGCACAGGCAACTACACTCAATATTTTGTAACAAACTATAAGGGAAAAGAAGCTGAAATATATATATATATATATATATATACCCTATGGTAGACGACAGAATTGAAATTTATATCATTAACTTCATCCTGAACAAACAAATAACAAATTGCTGAGCCAGGATTCAAACCTAGGTTTTCTTATTGTAAATTTGTACATTTCCAGGTGACAACAGTAATTTAGTGAGTTGGTCACTACAAAGCTCCTTAAATGTGTTAACTTATTACTTAAAAATAATTTGTGCTTTCAGAGAATCAGTATAAATTTTTGGCAATTTATTCTGTTATTTCTCAAATTTTCCATTATACTGATAATTATCAGAGATACCAGAACTGTTTACCAGCTGTTCATATTATACTTTTGTCTCAAATTTGAGAATCTGAACTGGAAATTCAAAACAAATGTAGATAATCCTTCCAATATGATTCCTGCAATGAATAAATTTATGGCTCACTTACCATCTAGCATTCAAAGAATTCAAAGTCATATCATATGTCATGAATCTTCTTTTCAAAATACAAGATAAAGAAAACAATGGTGATCTGCATCTTTGCCTCAACAATACTGAGATACCCTTCATAGATAAATTTGTTATAGACTTGAATATCTAAATAAAACAATGAACTAAAAGTCTTTGGTAGATATCAAGATAAAATTCTTGAAGTCAATAAATTATAACATGAAGATCTTATATTTGCTTGATATTTTAAATTTATGTGTTTCAGATTCAAGCTCTGAACACAAATTATTGTCCTAGGGTTTTTTGTTTTTGTTTTTGTTTTTTGTTTGTTTGTTTGTTTGTTTTGCGGTACGCGGGCCTCTCACTGCTGTGGCCTCTCCCGTAGCAGAGCACAGGCTCTGGACGCACAGGCTCAGCGGCCATGGCTCACGGACTTAACCGCTCCACGGCGTGTGGGATCTTTCCCGGACCGGGGCACGAACCTGTGTCCCCTGCATCAGCAGGCATACTCTCAACCACTGCACCACCAGGGAAGCCCTGTCCTAGGGTTTTGTGTGACAATTCCATCAGTAAACTATACGGGCAATTGCACAAAGACTCTTTATTACTTCTTTATGTAATATTCCTTTTTGTTTATCTGCTACTAGTTGATAACACTTTATTTATATAGTATACTAAGCCTGGTGGTTTAGGCTTGTGTGTATCTTAAATCTGAAGACTTATGAAACTCCTAAGGAAAGATGATATGGATGGTCTGGTGTTAGATTTTGGTTAGGTCATACATTTACAAAGACCTGTTTCATTAACCTTTCATCAAAATTCAAGTATAGCAAAAAGAAAAATAGAAAAATATTAAATAAAACAGTATACTTTATATTAGTCATAGATTATATTCAAAATCTTTAAAGGCAAAATTATTTTATGTTCTCTGATAATAATATGTATCTTACTACTTAGCCATTATAGGTCAGGAATTCATTGAATTATATAACATTTTTCTCTTCTTAAGGAGAATAAGAACAGAGAAAAAATTTTTGTGTAAATTATTTAAAATGTGCCATTTCCTTCTATTATAAATAGCCCCAGACCAGTGTTCATGGCTTGGGAATGGAGTCCTGGAGTTTGTAAAAATGTAAACCTGTGTTTGCTAATGAGCATAAAAGCCAGTATTAAAACATTAGAGCCATTCATGGGATATCGAAGCAGGACTACACCTAGTTTGGTCAGCTATAAACTGTTCTAAGTAAGAATGTCCCAGCTCGTGAATTAGATATGCAAAAATCCACAAAGGGCAAAAGATCAAAATTCTGCCACAGCCATCATATGTTCCTAACTTTGCACCACCGAACCACTGTTCTGTTACACATGCTCATTTATACCTGGACAGTGCCCCAGGAGATTTGATGAAGTTGAAATTGATCCTCCAGTTCTCCAACTCAAACCAAAGTATTTAGGCTGGTGCCATAGTCTGGATCACTTGCAGAAACTCATGTTCTCATCATCAGAAGGGATGAGGCATATATGCTTATATGTTCCATTTATTACTCAGTACACCAAACTCTGCTGGAAAAAAAAAAATAGAGACACTAAGAGGCAGGGTCATCCTTGTACACAGCTTCAGCTTTATCATCTTGGAATTAAATTTAGGAGTCTACTCACTTACTAAGGGTAAAATAAGGGCTTTCTCAGGGATACCAGAGTGGTCCACAGAGAAGGGCCTGTGTGTGTGTATGCGTGTGTGTGTGTGTATACTCACTTTGTGTTTGCAGCTCCTAGGAGTTTATACTCACACACAAACACACACTTGGCCTTTAGTAAGTTGTTAAACTTTGTAGCTGAATTCTTCTTTCCTGCTTTATGGGGGTCCCATTGTCCTCCTGTTGCTACAGGTAAGCCAGTGTTCACATGTGTCCCCTCTCTGAGGTGTCTGTCTTTCCTTAAGATTTCATAGTACTTGGTTGCCCTGTAACCCTAGTTTTCTGTTGGGCTATATAAACATTATGATAATGTAAATTATCCATCTTTTTTCCTATTAGGGTGGGAGAGATACTCTTTCTAGCTTTCTACATAGGGGGAAGACAGGAAGGTCTAGAGTCACACCTTTTAAACCAAATTTCCTCGAAGTTTTCTTGAAAGCCAGAGACTATATATATTTGGTTTATCACTGTGTTCCAACATAGTGAGTTAACAAAACAATGTACAATTCAGACAAAAATTGTATGTATTAGCTTAATAATAAAGAACATATTATTATACTATTATACTAAATACTCTAATTCCATTATAAATTGTTTTCTTGATAGTATCCTTAATGAACTACATCTCTTTCTTACCATACACATTTTTTTTTACCACAACTGAACTATTTGCATGTTCCCAAACACAGCATCTTTTTCAAGCCATTTGCCCGTTCAAGTTAATTGTTGCTGCAAAACAAACGATCACAAACCACAGTGGTTTAAAACAACAATAATTTAATATTTGTTACATTTATATGGTGCAAATTTGATGGGTCTTTTGCTCCCTGTTGTGTCAGCTGAGTCATTCATATGGTTGCATGTGAATGCGGGAGAGAGTTGGATTCTCAATTTTCTTCCACAAGGCGTCTCACCCTCCAGGGACTTTCCATGCAGTCTTTCTATACAAGAGGATAGTCCGGACTTCCATAATAGTGTGGGTAGGTACCAGATTTCACATTCCAACTCATGTGAAAATGCATGTCTTAGTCAGCTTGGACTACCATAACAAAATGCCACAGACTGGGTGGCTTAAACAACAGAAATTTGTTTCTTACAGCTCTGGAGGCTGGAAGTCCAAGATCAAGGTTCCAGTCAATTCAGTTTCTGCTGAGGGCTCTCCTCGCGGTTTGTAGATGGCAAATTCTCTCTATGTCCTCACGTGGCCTTTCTTTGGTGATTGCATTCAGAGAGGGAAAGCGTGACCTCTCTAGTGTCTCTTCTTATAAGGACATTAATCCTATCAGATGAGTGACCCACCATATGACCTCATCTAACCTTTAATTACTTCTGTTAACGGCCCTATCTCTAAATACAGTCACATTGTGGTTTAGGGCTTCAACATATGAATTTGGGTGGGGACACAAAACACTCAGTTTAAAACAGTACATATGAATCTCTGCTTACATCACATTGCTAAGATCTCATTGGCTACAGTTGGAAGCCAAGTAGCTAAGTTCAGATCAGTGTGGGCAGGACTGTACAAGGAAAGATAAAGGAGGGCGTGGTTTGTTCCTTATGGGTCACTAATATGACATCCCAGAATAGTGCCATTGAAAATACCACCATACTTTCTTTGCCCGGTTTATTATTGTTTTTCAGGAAGATTTATCTTGTCACCTCCATGAGGAAGCTTTCTTTAATCAATGCTGTTAAAGGTCCCTCTTCTTTTCCTCTGTTTTCCAGACTAGCACAAAGCCTGGTACATAGTAGTCTCTAGAATGAATAAAGAACTCCAAAAACAACATTTTTATTCATAAGAGGAATAAATACTGAGATTGAAAACAATATTTCATGCTTTTGTGTTTTTTCTATTCACACCTTGCCATTATTCCTGTGTATATAAGGGTGACAGTAAATTGCAGTACTCCTTGTAAAGATAGTATTCTACTCATTTGGGAAAGAGATCTCAGAACCAGTTTATTCTACCCATTTAAAACGTTATTCTTAAAAATACCTAAAGGTATCCTTTGACTAGACAATGAATAAAGACAATAAATGAGAGACTGCCCTGGTGGTGCAGTGGTTAAGAATCCTCCTGCCAATGCAGGGGACACGGGTCCGAGCCCTGGTCTGGGAAGGTACCACATGCTGCGGAGCAACTAAGCCCATGAACCCCAACTACTGAGCCTGCGCTCTAGAGCTCGTGTGCCACAACTATTGAGCCCACGTGCCACAACTACTGAAGCCCGCACACCTAGAGCCCGTGATCCACAACAAGAGAAGCCACTGCAATGAGAAACCCATGCACCACAATGAAGAGTAACCCCCGCTTGCCGCAACTAGAGAAAACCCACGTGCAGCAATGAAGAACCAGCGCAGCCAAAAATAAATAAATAAAATAAATTTATTTTTAAAAAGACAATAAATGAGTGTGTTAAGACATATACAAATAATATATATGTGATACCATGCTGTGAACCTGATGCTAAGCCCTGGTGTCTCTTAATGAAGATGCAGTGATATTTTCTGTATAGTAGTAAAAAACTACTGTTTTTTTAAAGAATATTTTATTATTTTTATTTTTAAGCTTCTTATTCTCATATATCTTAGACACTGTCTTAGTCTCCTACATTTTATTTTAATCTGGTATTTTCTGCTGTTGCATTTGATAACCTAATTATGCTGGAGTTTTTCCTTTTATTTCCTATCAGTCTTAAGATGCAGAAATTTTCTGATTTACTTGCTTAGAACTCAGCAACAGTAGAGATTTTTTTCTCATCTTAACAGTTGCTACTTATATCTGTATATTAGTCAGAATTTGACATGACATGATTTTCTGTGTGTTACTTTGGAAGGCAAACATGTTCTTCAGATACCCTCTGCCTGTGAATGCCCTTGGCAAGTGGTATTACTACAGATGGGGCATTTGGGGAAGGTGGTGGTGCTCATAAACAAGCCAAACTTTAAATGACTGAAAAAAACATCTGACAGATGGATTATTGCATGTAGAAGAACATGACTGAAAAGACTGCTCATTTTTGGTTGCTTTCTGAATCTCAAAATTTAAAGTATACTCCCCTCTTCATATTACTCTCACTCCTCATTCTCTTTTATCTTGTGCTTGCTCCATCACCTTCAATAAAATCTGCTATTTGCTGCCCAAAAGTTACATGATTTAAAGTTCACATCATGTGGATTATAACATACTGTGCTAGAGAAAATATTTGCAAACCAAGCAACTGACAAAGGATTAATTTCCACAATATACAATTAGTTCATGTAGCTCAATATCAAAAAACAAACAACCCAATCCAAAAATGGGCAGAAGATACACAGATTGTGTATCTGTGTATCCAAAGAAGATACACAGATTGCCAGCAAACACATGAAAGGATGCTCAGCATCACTAATCATTAGAGAAATGCAAATCAAAACTGCAATGAGGTATCACCTCACACCAGTCAGAATGGCCATCATCAAAAAATCTACAAACAATAAATGTTGGAGAGGGTGTGGAGAAAAGAAAACCCTCTTGCACTGTTGGTGGGAATATAAATTGATACAGCCACTATGGAGAACAGTATGGAGGTTCCTTAAAAGACTAAAAATAGAACTACCATATGACCCAGCAATCCCATTACTGGGCATATACCCTGAGAAAACCATAATTCAAAAAGAGTCATGCACCCCAATGTTCATTGCAGCACTATTTACAATAGCCAGGACATGGAAGCAACCTAAGTGTCCATCGACAGATGAATGGATAAAGAAGATGTGGCACATATATACAATGGAATATTACTCAGCCATAAAAAGAAATGAAATTGAGTTATTTGTAATGAAGTGGGTGGACCTAGAGACTGTCATACAGAGTGAAGTAAGTCAGAAAGAGAAAAACAAATACCGTATGCTAACACATATATATGGAATCTAAAAACAAACAAACAAAAATGTTCTGAAGAACCTAGGGGAAGGACAGGAATAAAGATGCAGACGTAGAGAATGGACTTGAGAACACGGGGAGGGGAAGGGTAAGCTGGGACTAAGTGAAAGAGTAGCATGGACATATATACACTACCAAATGTAAAACAGCTAGTGGGAAGCAGCTGCATAGCACAGGGAGATCATCTCCGTGCTTTGTGACCACCTAGAGAGGTGGGATAGTGAGGGTGGGAGGAGAGGTAAGAGGGAGGAGATATGGGAATATATGTATACGTATGGCTGATTCACTTTGTTATACAGCAGAAACTAAGACAACATTGTAAAGCAAATATACTCCAATAAAGATGTTTAAAAAAATAAAGTTCTATGAAGCATTCTAAATCACATAGAAGATTTTTTTTTAATTTTAACTTCACTGTATCAACAGAGATAGGAATTCCTAGAATAATTAAATCACCCTCCATCTGCAAGTAAGTGCTTACATCACTGTAATCCAGATGTCAGCTTCTCCTTTTCTAATCTCACTTCCCCCTAACATATTTGAGAAAAGGAGGCTGACCCACATAGTATCCTAAATTACTCCCAAACTGCAGCTTCATTGCAACTCTTTAGCTCAGTGGTAGATAAATTTCACCTTGGTGATGGTCATAAACTGAAATTTCAGGAAGTACTTTCCCTGTAGAAAAAAGGATGCTCATCAGCATTGTCATCAGAACTAGAGGGCTGAATACAAAACCATTCATTTGTCCTCTTACTGCCTTATTACTTTATACTCCAAGTCACTAGAGTATGAGCATCAGACTTGTTGAGAGTTCAGAGAATCAGAGTTCACATCACAGAAAATGCAGCAAATTAAAATTGCATATTAGACATCTCCACCCTTCCAATATCATGGTCATACCATCTCTGGGAGTGAATTTTGCCAATGTTCTCCACCTACTGGTTCTTGCCCCCTTTCATGTTACCCATCTCTCTCTCTCATATCTACAATTCCCCTACACACACACACACACACACACACACACATACACACAGAGCTCTTCTGTGCTCTTCCATTCCTCATCTGTCAATTCCTCATGAAAGCGAACTCCTTTGGTTCACATTTTTCTTTTAGTCAATAGTCTCAGGACCTCATCTTCCACCTCCATGTATCCTACCAACATATTGTCCTAAATAATGGTAATGACTCTCCTAAAGTAGAGCTCTATTTTTCATCTGTTAAAATAATGCATTTTCAACCTCCTGTTTCACTAACAATGTCCCAATTGTCATTATTCAGTATGTTATGACTGTCCATTCATATGAAAGTTTACAAGTGTAAGTAAGAAGCTGAGCTATATGAAAGAGAAGGATACAAACTCTGGGCATACCTAGATTAGTGATAATTTAGGTACAATTATGATATTTGCTGATGATCTGCAACATCTTTGTCATTTCTGTCACAGTTTACATCTTTTTATATTGCATATCCATTAACAAATTATTTTAGGCATAGTTCTTTTTAATAACTTTATAACTTATTTAAAATAAATTTTATATTGGAGTTAAAATTGATGTACATACCATTATTACAGTATTAGAGTATTCTGAATTTGACTATATACTTACTTTTACCAGTGAATTTTATTCTCTCATATATTTTAATGTTGCTAATTAGAATCCTACATTTCAACTGCAAGAACTCTCTAAGGATTTTGTGTAAGGCAGGTCTAGAACTCCCTCAGCCTTTTTGTCTTGGAAAGTCTTTCTGTCTCTTCCATTTCTTAAGGACAGCTTTGCTGGGTAAGTGTTTTTGTTTGGCAGGATTTTTTCTTTCAGCACTTTGAATATATTATCTCACCCTCTCCTGGTTAGGTTTCCTCTAAAATGGGAGAGAGTTGACCTGGAATAGATCATACATTTTGATAGGAAAATGGACCATTTTAGAACAGTTTAACATATGAGGAAGAACAAAAATATGTGTCAAAGACCCTGAGATGTAGAATTGAAACAGGTTAACCATAGCCTGGAAACGGGGCAATCTGTTCATATGGGAAGGAAAGAGGCAACTTTCAGCAGTATAGATGCACATAAGTCTGAAGGGAATTGCATCTGGAGAGAGACAGAAAACTGAAGTTTATCTAGTCTCATAACTGTTTTCTTTGTGATTCAGGAGCCACAGACTTCTGGTGAATAGTTCTATCTTCCTTCCTCTGAGCATAGCATTTATTAGAACTTGGTATGATTCTCCTTTCTTCAACTTGTACTGGCCTTTGTCTTCCTAGTTGTTTTATAGTAAACCCATGAACACGTCTCCCTCTATATAAATTCTGATGTTGAAGGTATCTGTAGTATCTTAACAATTAACCTGCTTTGTTATTAGCTCTACAAACCCTACCTTTTAACCCAAAGTTGTGAGAAGAAGATACAGTTTTCTCATCATTTCCCCTCTATTTCCCATCACATTATCCAGTCAATTGTTCAATATAAAATAAATACACATAAAGGCCATCTTTGGATTTTGCCTTATTTTGCATTTTCTCTAGAATTCATGCTGCCATGTATTCTTCTTTCTACCACTGCTGCTTCTGTGACTTATTTTTCTCCACCTCTTCTTTCTCCCTTTTTCTTCTTTCTACCTCCTCCTTCTCTTCCTCAGCTCCTGCCTCTTCCTCCATCTAAGCCTCTGCTCTGCCTCTTTTTTTTTTTTTTTTTTTTTGGGGGGTACGTGGGCCTCTCACTGTTGTGGCCTCTCCCGTTGTGGAGCACAGGCTTCAGACGCGCAGGCTCAGCAGCCATGGCTCACGGGCCCAGCCGCTCCGCCGCATGTGGGATCTTCCCGGACTGGGGCACGAACCCGTGTCCCCTGCATCGGCAGGCGAATTCTCAACCACTGTGCCACCGGGGAAACCCTATCCACAATTTTGATGTAACAAATGACAGTCTTTTTTCCTGAAAGTTATCTTCTTTAGTTTTTGATAGCACTTTAGTAAGCTTTGCATATCTAGCTGTTTAATTTAGGTGTTTTCTAGAACTGTACATTTCACTTTTTCAATGATCATTATAAGTAACACCTTATAATTTCTATATGCATTGTCTGCAACATACAGTCATTATTTAATATATTTTTCTATAAGTGGTGTTGCCTCATTAACACAATTTTAAGTAACAAATTTAATAGTTGACAATTTATGAGTATGTTTTTTTAATCTTTTAATTTGCTTTAAACCACATATTTCATACTGTATTAGTATTTTTTTTAATTTTTGTTTATTTAAATAGCTTACATGTTAATTTACCATCTGTGAGAAGCAGACTATAGCCCTCCAAGAATGTCTGCATTCTAATTCCTGGAAACTGTGAATGTACTATGTCGCCTAGGAAGAGGGAATTAAGTTTGCAGATGAATTAAGATTGCTGCCCTTAAGATAAGCAGATTATCCTGAATTTTCTGGGTGGGCCATATTTAATCACAAGTTTCCTTTAACTGTGGAAGAGGAAGGAGATAGAGTCAGAACCAGAGGTATAGCATTGTGAGAAAGACTCAACTGACATTTTTGGCTTTGAAGGTAGAAGGGAGACATTTGCAAAGGAATGTGGACAGCTTCTAGAAGCTGGAAAAGACAAAAAAATGGTATTTTCCCCTAGAGTCTCCAGGAAGGACCATAGCCATGCCAATACCTTAATTTTAGCCCAGTGAGATACAGTTTGGATTTTGCACTCCAGAACTGTTAGATAATAATTTTTTGTCCCTTTAATTCACTAAGTTTGTGATAATTTCTTAGAGCAGCAATAGAAAACTCACATAGCATCTAATATGTGCCATGCATTGGAGAAGTTATGGAAGTTAACAAGTCTTTACTTTCATGCACCTTCTTGAGCAGTGAGGGAGCTAGGGGAAGCTGTGTTAGCTGGAATGACCACAGATGGTATCTTTGAAAATAGGATACTTGAACCGAGTCCTTGCAGAAGAGATGGTAGTTACCGTCTCTCTTTCACTTAGAAACTACTCTGATATTCATTTGCATAACCACAACTTATATGTATGGAGGGATGCTAACAGTACCTAGGAATTAGACAAATGATACAGGACTAATTAAAATAGCTCCTGATATTTTCTGTTCTATAGGCATTGACTCAGGAAAGATTGTGAATTCTAGTTTTAAAGAATAAAGTTGCTTTTCTGAGGATATTAAAAATACAAAATCTTAATATAGAATCAGCAGAAGAGAACCTGTCTCCACGTATGACACTATGGAATGTAGCTATGAAGCCTGGAAATGATGTAGCCATTTTTAAACACTGAGATCAAAGTCACCCCCCAGAAGTAACCCTCAGAGAATCACAGAGGACTAGAGCCAATGCCACCAGAATAAAATATCCTGAAGTCAGCATACCATTTGGACTTCCAATATATGGGCTAATAGATTTTCTTATTTTATAGGCCAGTTGGAACAAAGTTTATATTATTTGAAGGTAGAAACAGAGTAAATGATACAGACTACAAAGAGAAAAATGAGACAACTTTGTGAAGAAATAAAGGAAGAATAATAGCATTAGATGAAACCGTATGCAAATGCCCTAAATTCAAAAAGTCTTGGCATGTTCAAAGAAAAGAGAATCTCCCAGTATCAGCAGAACCGTAAAGAGAGACACGGTATTACATGAGGTTGAAGAGCAAGACAGAACCACATCATGCAAGCAAGGTCTTATGATTCATGATAAAGAGTTTGGATTTTATCAGTGATGAGCCACAGCACACATTCAATCGTGAAGTTATATAGTGTATTTTTGTTGTTTTTATTTTAACAAGTTACTCCTATTGTTCTGTGAAGAATCTATTGGAAAAACATAAAACAACTTGGAAGAAGGAAGATAAACTTGGAGGAATCATAGATAATGGTGACTTGGGCTATAATTAATGTCAGTGGAAATCAACAGTGATGGTCAGAATTAAACTATATGCTGGGGATAAAAAGAATAGAAATTAATAAAGAAATAGAGGTGGGGAAAGAAGGAATGAAAATTATTTATGTGCTGAGTCAGGGTGGTTGGTGGTGCCATTTTCAACTGTGAAAATCAGGAACATTGTTTTGGATATATTACTTTTGAGATTTTCAACACAGTTTCAAGTAGAAATATATATCACATGGATAGTTGAATGAAAAAGTACACAACTAAAATGAGAGATAATGGCTCAAGATACATTTGAGAAATACCAGTTTTTAACACTATTTCAAGCAATGGCGTTTGTAGTAACCTCATAGGAAAAGATTTTGGACAAAACAAAAAAAAAAATGTTCCCAGGATAAATCCTTAGAAAGCTTCCATATACAGAATTAAAAATAGAAGAAAGGGCTTCCCTAGTGGCACAGTGGTTGAGAGTCCACCTGCCGATGCAAGGGACATGGGTTCGTGCCCCGGTCCGGGAAGATCCCACATACTGCTGGGCCAGTGAGCCATGGCCGCTGAGCCTGTGCGTCTGGAGCCTGTGCTCCGCAACGGGAGAGGCCACAACAGTGAGAGACCCATGTACCGCAAAAAAAAAAAAAAAAAAAGAATAGAAGAAAGATCTAATAATGGAAGCAAAGAGCAAAAAGGCATTGTGAGAGAATAAATATCAGAAGGGTATGGTTCCAGATGAAGAAGACCTTCTATTGAATGGAGTAGCCACCAATATTAAAAGCTGCAGAAAATCTCAATACATATGTAAATTCTAAATAAATATATATATTTAGCACTGTGGAAGTTGTTGGGTACCTGGAATAAAGAATTTTAGTGATAAGAAGTGGTGAAAAAAAGTCCAGTTTGCTGTTTTTGAAACAATGGCTGTATGTGAAGAAGTAGAGACAGCTAATACAGAAAGTTTATTTGAAGATTTGTCTGGAGTGGGAGCCAACTTAATGAATGAGTAATAGGAGATATGTGGGATAAAAATTTTCTGTTTTGTTTTCCAAGATGAGATTTAATAGAACATGATGACATATTTATAAGAATTTGGCCATATAAAAGAAGAGATTGGCTCTGTGTGAGGATAGAGAGGATAACTGAGGGAAGGGGTCTTTGAGAGAATAAGAGTGGGTGAGATCTGGCTCAAGGAGAAAAATTCATAATTTATAAGAACATGAAAATATTCCACTGTAACAAAAGGGAAGGCAGAAATTAAGTAAAGAAAAAAGTAGGTTTTTTGCATGTGATGTTAGGAATATGCAGATAAGTCCATGTAATAGCTTTCATTTTCTTAAGGAAATATGAGTAGAGGCTATTGGCAAAATATGCATAATTGGAAGTTTCAGGAAAAAGGAGAAGTTATAACATTGGCATATCAGATCATAGGGATGTCAGCTTATCAGGCAACCAACATAGATTAGATATTGTTGAGATAATGAATTTAAAATAAAATCACTGGGCCCTAGTTGTGAGATTTACTTCAGCAAGATCAGTTCCTAAGGTGAATTCATGGACAATGTATAGAAAATTTAATCCAGGATTGACGTTTCACCCTGTGAATAAAATTAGAAAGAGAGGAGATGAGAGAAAGAGAGTGAGAGAGAGAAGAGAGAAAGAAGAGATATTTGAGGATATCTGCAAAGGCATGTTTATAATTATGAGCCCTGAAATCTAAATTTGATAAAGAAGAAGATAAAACCAAAGTTGTGGATACTAAAAAGAGATGGAGCCAATGGAATTCCAGTTGGGAATTCCCAGTGAGGTTAACTATTTGTCATGAAGGTATTATAGAGAGTAGTGGGATGGTGATCAGATAATGGGAGCTTGAAAGGATTTCCGGCTGGTATAGTTTCTGGGAAAAAAGGAAGGTCTTAGGTGTTATCACAAAGTGAATGAAATATTTTTGTGGTTAAGGAGTTAATCTCTTTCCCTCTCTTTTCTCCATATTAGCAAAAGCAAACACTCTTTTTCATTGTATAATATTCCACCATGTAATACTATCATAATTTATTTCACAAATCCACTACTTTTTTTCCTTCTAGCTTTTTTCCTATTATAAACAATATAACTCTTCTTAAAATATGAAAATTGTGCTATTTTGTCTGAAGGATATATTTTAACAGTACATTTTGGTTTACAAGAGTAAATGTCCTCCAGAAAGTTGAACAAAAATATACTCCCCAAAATATTATACTAGAGTGCAGCTTTCCTGAGAACAAGCTTGGTGAGGACCAAGCAGGAATATCCCATGATTTTTAATTTTTTAATTAAAAAGTGATATATCACATTGTCTTAATTTGCATATCTTTAGTCATGTATGATTTGGGGAATTTACTCTCATTTACATTTCTATAGTGAGTTGCTGATAATCTATGTCCATTTATTCTTTTGGTTATAATTAGATTTCTTAATAATTTTTAAGTGTATGAGGATAATTTTCACTTGTAATATATAGTGTTGACAATACTGAAATAGTGCTAGAAATTTATCCCATGGTTTAGGATTTAGAAGAGCATCCATTTCTGCACACCATCACCTCCAGTGTATAATTTCAATCTTTATGTTTTCCTATCTGATTGCAAAATATATTGTATCATCATTGTTTAAGGTTTGTCTCTTTGGCATTTAAAGTTCTCAGAGAATGCAGGCTCTCCTCCATCTGAATAATTACTAAATAAAAACACCGTTTTATGTAGAATGACCCTCTGCTAACCACATTTTCTTGGCACAGAAACCAGACAAAATTAGGTCATGTAGAGCTCTTTCCTGAG
This sequence comes from Mesoplodon bidens, assembly GCF_964165515.1. Taxonomy (NCBI): domain Eukaryota; kingdom Metazoa; phylum Chordata; class Mammalia; order Artiodactyla; family Ziphiidae; genus Mesoplodon; species Mesoplodon bidens. The sequence goes on along the minus strand of NC_138173.1, from coordinate 52,660,760 downwards.
GTTTTTTTCCTCCAGGTCAATGACTGAAGCTCAGAAACCATAGTCATTTCAAATATATGGACATGTCTGAATCACACAGAAAATCAGAGATGAGAGAAGAAAATAGTTGAGAACTTTCAAATCTCTTGTTCCAGGTCTTATTGAAGTCCAGCAAAACTGATGCTCTTTCCTTAGTAGAACATATCCTTCAAGAAAAAACATCAACTTCTAAGAAATTCCCTGATTTACTAAAGCTATCTCTGCATTCAACAAAAATAATCCCAACTAACATAGAAATAGAAATATCCTTTTAACATATATATCTTAAATTGAGTTTGCCTGGGCACCTTGACTGACAAACTGGTGGATCAAATGGAACAGGGGATTTTCAATGATTGAAAAGGTCTTTTATGAGGTAACAAACATGAAATGTTAAGTTCTCCTATGAACAGTCCTACCTTTCCTAAATTGTACAAGATATATCTATGATATTTGAGTCTACCTATGTTTTTCTAGAATCTAATTATATTTTACATTCCATAAAACTGGAGTCATGAAATTTATTTCTCCTTTCATTTCATAAGTTACAAGTGAAACCCTCTTTTTATTTTACTAGAATTTTCTTAAGCAGTATACCAGTTTCTTTTGTTATTTAATAAAACTTCAAGCTTGTCCCCCTTCAGTTTTGCCCTTCTACATTTAGGTTCAGTCTAATGATATCTCTTTTCAAAAATAAACCCTTCTATATCTTATACTACCTTCTTTGACCATCTTTGATTTTCACAGCTTCATATATCTCAACAAGTATACTCATAAGTCTAATACTATCAATATTTTTACTTTTTTAAAAATAATATTTATTTGTTTATTTATTTTTGGCTGGGCTGGGTCTTCGTTGCTGCGTGAGGGCTTTCTCTATTTGCGGCAAGCAGGGGCTACTCTTCATTGCAGTGCGTGGGCTTCTCATTGTGGTGGCTTCTCTTGTCGTTGAACACAGACTCTAGGCACATGGGCTTCAGGAGTTGTGGCATGTGGGCTCAGTAGTTGTAGCTCACGGGCTCTAGAGCGCAGACTCAGTAGTTGTGGTGCACAGGCTTAGTTGCTCCACGACATGTGGGACCTTCCCAGACCAGGGCTCTAACCCGTCCCCTACATTGGCAGGCAGATTCTTAACCACTGCACCACCAGGGAAGTCCCTGCTTTGGTTTTTAAAACTGGTTAGCCTAGAAATAAATATGAGTTCACATCCTCAGGGATAATATGAGCACCTAAATATAAAATGTACAGGAATGATAGAATACTATACAAATATAGGTATATTTACATAATGGGCTTTATGACAAGTGAAAACCTGTTGTTTTATGTGTGCATACTACAAAGCAAAATATAAAAGAGGAAAAATAAAAATAACAATTATAGCACCTTAGAACTTCATAACTGTTAGAACCATTAGGGATGATACACTCTGAGTATCAACAAAAAATTGAGATCTTATCAGACAAATAGGGACCTAGTGCTATAACCATGATCTGCAACTTAAGTAAATTTACGTCAGTGCCATAGTCAATCAGCCCTTTAAGATAAAAACCTCCTCTCCAAAAATTTTTAACTGAGCATGGTTAATAAGAAAATTGTAGCACTGCCCATGCAGCTGTTCTCTTTGCAATCCTCAGATTCATAGGACAAGTTACAGCAATGAGCTACAATTTGGCCACAACTGGATAAAAATCCTTCCTGCTTTTGGTTTGAATTTGTATTAAGTATGATTCTGGCTGAGTTATAGGAGTCCTATAGCCACTTGATAGATAAAATTTTACAGATCACTGTTCAGATTGAATAGAGATTTTAAAGATTACTTACTCCAAGCCAGTAACTAGTGATGAATCCACGTTAAACAGATGGTAGAATGATGAATTAGACATAATCCAGAGCTTTGCTTTAATCTTAGAAAATTTGCACGTTCTAGCATGATGCTCATGATTTCCCAGCATGTAAACTTTTATGAAGTGACAGCTACAAACAGCATATTAAATCTACGAATATGTCTAAATGCTTATGTAACTGTCATCATTAGTTCTTGGAAAACTGTCCACCCTCAAATCTTAATAAATTTTTGCCATCCTAAAATTTTAATTTGTAAACAGTTCAGCTGCCACCTGGCAAACACACTTAGAACTACTTTCTAAATTTTATCTTTTTTTTTTTTTCTAGAAACCCCATAGCTTCTTCATGGGGCTACTGACACAAAATATCGGCCAGCTGTTTCTCTAAATAGAGATTAGAAGAAGCTGCTTGAAAAATGGAAGGGTAAAAGAAATATAGACACAAATCTGAGGAGAGATAAAAAGGAAGCTTTAAGCCCAAACTTGCTTCTCTTCTTTCAGCAGTAGAGAAACTGGCTTGTTTCTTGGGAGTTTACAATAAATAATATGCTATAATGTTAAACTTGTATTGAAACATTCCACTTGCCTCTATGATAACTTAAAATTCTGAAATCAAATGACACCTTCATTGTCATTAAATGTGCATATGAATTTGCAAAGTGCACTGAACCTTTTCTGCTGAGAAGCTTTTTCTGTTCATCATCAGAAAAATATTATTGTATTTCAAGCAGCTTTCATGAAGCTGGTAATTGGAGGCAACACTGTGTCAACTGAATTTAGATAAGAAATTACTATTACTGATTTTCCTCCCAAAAATTATGTTGAGATGTAAGGAAGCTATTGAAGAAGACAGAGAAATATTAAGAAATATCTTTAAATAAATTATTTCCTTGACCAAACTCTAGTCAGTTTCCTCTGAGCCCTTTTTCAACTAAGCCCCGTCATTGGCATGTCCTTAAGAGCCGGAGAATTCTGCTAAGTTGGTTTAGGCAGAATCCTCCACCCTTAACATCTATTCACCCCCACTATCTGACCAAATTCCTCATCCCTCACCATCTATCAGGTGATATCTGATCACCCCAGCCTGCCTTCAGCAAGAATTCTGTTAGTTGGTTTGGCCAAAATCTCCCTTACCCTATGTTTCCTCTTAGTAATTTTTCATCCACTAACCCTCCCCAACCTGCTTCTTGGCTATAAATTCCCACTCTTCTTTGTTGTATTCAGAGTTGAGCCCAATCTCTCCTACACAAAGCCCCATTGCAGTAATCCCTATACTTATGGCCATAGTCCTGAATAAACCCTGCCTTACCGTCCTTCAACAAGGATATAAATGTTTTTCTTTAACAATGTAAAACCATTATTTACTATGATAGATATAGTGGATACTTCTTATATTTTGGCTCGTTTCATCCTGTCATAGTATATAAATAGAGGCAAATAATCTGAATGTAACAAAGTGAAAGCTGCATACTACAACATGGTAAGGGCACATGTGGAGAAATTCATCTGGCATTTGTCATTTGTATTATCTTCAAATATGAAGGAAATTGTGTGCAATGAGAATGTGACACAAAACATGTTCTAAATTTCCACCACTGCAGAAGATGAAAAAAAGATGACTGTGGACTTTCCTCATTAAATTAGCCCGGGTTAAGTACTTAACAGACATCATGTCCCCAGGCTTTCTCTTTTTTCCTACATGGCTGCATACTCCTTTAAACACCATGACTGAGCTCAACCAATATTTCTCTCTTCTCTCCTCTGTCTTCTTTCTCTTCTCTTCCCTCCTTCTTCTTCTTCTCCTCCTCCTACCTCTTTCTCTTCCCTTTCCCCTCCTTCTCCTTCCTCTTCCTTTTCCTCTTCCTCTCCTTCTCCTCCTTTTCCTTCTCCTTCTCCTTCTTCTTTCTCTTCCCCCAACCCCCTCTGTCTTTCTCTCTCTTCTGCTTAAATTACTTGGAGCAAATTCCCAATATTCTCTGAGAAGGAATTGTATGTTGCCAGGAATAAACACTGTTAGAAGAGTTGAAGTAACTGCTTGTGACTTTTAATCAATTTGAATATTTATAAATGAGTTCTAAGGTTAGCTATCTCAGTGTTATTCATATTGGGAAACAAACCCTAAAAAGAGAAAACTACAAAGTTTCCTCAAAGTTTAGAAACACTGCTTCATAATTAAAAGGTACTTTCTAAGAATTCTTCACACTTTCAACTTTATTAATATTGTTAGGTAATGGACTATCTCTGTGTTCTCATTCATAATTTATTACTAAAAAGCTCTACTTGTTTTCATATTTTTAACAACAGATAAAGTTAAATCAAGAAGAAAATCTCTGTATATTATTATATATACAAATATCCTCTATTAACATCCAAAAAAGGTAATGTGAATTATTAAAATTATTTATTGGATTATCAGATATTGGATTATCAGATGTGATTTCTCATCTCACCACAACCCTCAACTGTCACTCTTTTACATATGAAGATATTGAGTCCTAGCATGCTTAATCTACTTGCTGGGTAGTTCACAGTTTGAAAGTACCTGAGTGAGATTAAATCAATGTGTGTATAAAACTAAAGTCTCTTATCTTTCTCCCTTATTCTAGCTTCTCATTATCTATGTACATTAAAAATCTTCTCTTAAGCAATTCATCCTGGAGCCAGGTTATCTGGTTTCAACAATCTGCTCTGCCATTTGCTTGTTGTGTAACCTCAAGCAAATTACTTTACTTCTCTGCAGTCCCAGTTTCACCATCTCAGAAATGGGAATGATAATAATAGTAATTGCCTCAAACAGTTTCTTTGAGACTCAAATGAGTTTATTCAGTGAAGACTGAGTTAATATATCTAAAGAATATAGAACAGAAGATGGAGCACAGTAAGTGCTATCTAGGTGTTGATATTATTCTAATCTTTCTCTCTGGGCCTTGATTTCCTTATACAGCTTGGTTAATGAAGGTAATAATAACATAATTTTAAGACTAGTGATACCATCATATTTTAATAACCTTGAGATCATTAAGAAAGTGATTCCTACATAACAATAATAATATATAATTTTGAGAGCAGTAAATGTATCTGTGTGTGTTTTCTGCTACCCAGGATCAGGAGAATAATTTGGATAGTGAAAAATATTGAATTTTGAGATAGATAACTGAAAATTTAAAAGACATAATTAGCAAAGAGAAGCTAGCTTTCTTTCCTTTCTGAAGATTAAATCAATTAATATAAGCAAAACACTTAGAAGGGTAACTGGTATACAGTACTCAATAAATGTTAGCTATAATTTTTGTACATTATTCACCATTATACTACTCCAGTGTCTAATAAAACACCTAACATCTGGCACTCAATATAAATTTGTTAGCTTGTGTTAGAAGGATGTAATATTAAGCCTACCTGGTGATAGATAAATCAATGCCCACATCTTTATATTTTCCAATCTAATGTAAAAGAATGAAAATCTACCCAGGATAATTATTTTAACTTGAAATATGTCACAAATATGGTCATCTTTCTGACATTAGACAACAAATTGAAGCACAGATGTTGTCAAGGAATTAGAATCCCCGGGGCAGTGGGGCTTCAATGCTTATCATAGATATACACCTTTGCTTTTAGGGAGGTAAATCTCAATATTTAAAGCCACTAAATTATTTTTTAGTAACAATTATTGTCAATATAGTATTTTATATTCAATATTACTATAGCCTTCATGACAGTAAGCATTAAAAAATTAACAGGAAAATATAGTTGACTTCTCCCCAAAAGAGTAGTTTCTTGTGTGAATTATCTTAGAGTACTTATATTTTATCTAATATAAAGGATGCTAGCAGATAAGTGGCAATGTATTTTTTAGTTTTGATTTAGGTAAGAACTTAATTTTTCCATCAGAAACTGAGAATATAAAAAAATTCAATTGCTTCAAGGGTACATATAATCACAGTGCCGAGCATTAGAAACAAAGAAGATGTGAAAATGAGAATTAAAAGGGTGGGTCAGAATGTGTCTGGATTCTCTCCAAAATGATATATATATTTTTGGTTAAAAAGCATTGGACAGATAACATTAAAGGAAAGAAAATTTTCCTTCCTCCCTTCCTCCATTCCTAACTTCCTAAATTTCTTCTTTCCAACAATTTGTTGAGCAGCTATTAGTTCCCAGGCCTTCATCAGCATGAGAAATATTGTGAAGAACAAAACAGAAAAACCTCTGCTCCTGTGGAGATTACATTCTAGTGGGCAAGGAAAAAGAATACAGAATAGTTGACAAATAAAATAATGTCTGTTTGTGATGAAAATAAATATATGTCAGAAAAATAGGACAGAGAAAGGGGAAAATAATAATATTTAGGGAGCATGATCTGAAAAAAAAAACCCTCAGAGATAACATCTGAGCAGAGGAATATGAAGGATAACAACATGAATATCTAAGGCAAAATTATGCCAGATGGAGGGAAAAGGGAAGGGTAGAGCCCTTAGGTCAGCATATCTGATATTTTCCATAGAGTTACAACTGCTCAACTCCATCTTTGTATTTCCAGAGTAACCCTAGATGATACATAAATAAATGGGTATTGCTGTGTTAAAAAGAGATGTGCGAGAAGAGGCTCTGGACTATGTTTGATCCACAGGATGTTTTTTGTCAGCCTCTGCTCTAGATAATCAATAAAATAATAAATCAAGTCTTGATTTATAGTGTTTGCCAATTTCTGACACTCACCATAGCTGAGTGTCAATCTATCAACTTGACATTGCTGAACATAGAGTTGGGAAGAGATATTCAGTAGAGCATCATTTATAATAATCCCACCATGTAGATATAACAGGCATAATTACCTCAAAAACACAGATAATTGTAAAATGCAGAGAAATAGAAAGTAATAAGTTTTGGGTATTTATTACTTTTGTTTTTAATATAATTTATTTAATTTCAAGTTTATATAATTTAACCAGTAATAACATCTGAGTTCAACACATTCTGAAAATTTTCTGAAAATTTAGCAATCATATATGGTAAGTCAGTACAAAATGATTCTAGCATACTATTGACATAAGTAAGCATGTTTGTGTTTTTCTTGGATATAAATATGAATTGGTAACTTACATAACTCATCTGGTTATATAAATAAGAAAGTAAAACTGGTAATAAAGGACAATTTAAATTATTTAATTTTTATGTCCCATGAAAAAAAAATTTGTAATGCCTTATTTTAAGTATATTACATAACCTTCCAAGAATTAAATGTGCTAATTGATTAAAATGGTGATATAATACATGCCCTTCCTGAAAGTAGTAGACAGGACCAAATTTGTTCTTGAGAATTCTTTCAGGCTTGTAAATAAAGATTCCACATATTAGACATTGATCAAAGTAATATGCCATTTGTAGGCTTGGTGAAGTCAGCTTATCTTACTAATCAACTGCCACACAATTCAGACTGGAGCCTTCAGGATTTGTATGGAGAACAGATGAAGTAAAAATGACCTCTTAGGAAAACCCATTTTGGTAATTCTCTTGATTTAAATTATGCTTAATGTACTCTGTAGCACTTATCTCATTTCAAAATTTTATCTTTGGATTATTTCTGTATGGTCTAGAAAGTTTAGATACAATCTCATCTACTTTCAGCAGATGAGGTGACTGAGTTCCACAATCTGGCATGTACTTGATATAATACGTGCTGCCAAAAGTTGCAGGTACTGTTCTCCTTTCATTGATATAGAGGAAAGTGAAGCTACTTCAGTACACGCAGAAAGAATGCTAAAGTCTCAGCTTTAATCTGTTTTCTTGCTGTGTAAGTCACTTAGATTGTTATGATATATTGGTTATTAAGTTATGGTTTCTCAGCTCCAAGCACAACCTTCTCTACTCCTCTTGAAAGGCTGCGCCTGGGACTCTGCAAACCACTTTTCTGCTTTGTCGCTGCTTCCTACTAACCTTTGCCAATAGGCCTATAACAAGAAACTAAAATACTGAGGAAAGAGAGTACATTCTATTTTCTGGTTTGCTTGAGTTTGACTTCCTTGTTGTTTCCTATTTCTGGAAGCATTACTCTGGCAATGCTTCTTTGCCCTGGCATTGGAACTTTGTACCTATCATGACAGCTGAATCCCGTTTGTATTAAAACCAATTTCATGCCCTCTTAGAGACACCAGCCCGAGTCAGCCAGCACACTCTCAGCAGAGTTCAATGTCCCAGTCCGATAGGACCCTTCCTTTAAATTTGGAGGTAATGTCAGTAGTTGAGCTATGTCCCCTTCTCAGCTGTTCTAGCCTCCTCTCTGTGAAGCTCCTCCAAACTTTATGTTGTAATAATTCCATTTCTTTCTCCCTTTATTCCCCAGCCCTAGGAGTGAAAGCTGCTTCCTGCACTTGCTAACTCTATTACACCTTAGTGTTCACTGTATTTTCAGTTACATAATTAACACATATTCAATTCTTATTAATAATTTTTTATTAACTTAAAAAAATAATAACTGGTGGTACTTCTGTTTCCTGAATGGACCCTGGCATTAAAAAATTACACACCATGATCTAGTTGAGTTTATTACTGGGATGCAACATATGCAAATCAATAAATGTGATATACCACATTAACAGAATGAAGGAAAAAATGATCATCTTGATAAATACAGGAAAGTGTTTGACAAAATTCAATATACTTTTGTGATAAAAACTCTCAACAACTTAGGTATAGAAAGAATATACCTCAACATAATAAGGACCATATATGAAAAGCCCACAGCTTACATCACACTCAGGTAAAAAAGCTTTTCCTCTAAGATCAGGAAGAAGTCAAGGTTGCTCACTCTTGCCAGTTCTATTCAACATAGTACTGGAAGTCATAACCAGAGCAATTAGGTAAGAAAAAGAAATATAAGGCATCTAAATTGGAGAGTAAGAGATAAATGTGTCTTTCTTTGAAGATACCATAGTCATATATAGAAAACTTTTCAGACTCCACCAAAAAAACTGTTAGAACTAATGAACAAATTCAGTAAAGTTGTAGGATACAGAATCAACATATAAAAACCTGCAGTGGGCTTCCCTGGTGGTACAGTGGTTGAGAGTCTGCCTGCCGATGCAGGGGACGTGGGTTCGTGCCCTGGTCCGGGAAGATCCCACATGCCGTGGAGCGGTTGGGCCCGTGAGCCATGGCCGCTGAGCCTGCATGTCCAGAGCCTGTGCTCCACGACGGGAGAGGCCACAACAGTGAGAGGCCCGCATACCGCAAAAAAAAAAAGAAAAAAATCTGCTGTATCTCTATACACTAACAACAAACTATTGAAAAGTAATGAAGAAAACAATCTCATTTATAATAGCATCAAACATTATAAAATAATAGGAATAAATTTAACCAAGGAGGTGAAAAATATGTCATTAATAAAAAAAATTAAAGAAGATATAAATAAATAGAAAGACATCCTATGTTTGTGGGTTGAAATACTTCATATTGTTAAAATTTCATGCAACTTAATGTGATCTACAGTTCAATGCAACCTCTATCAAAATTCCATAGCATCTTTTACAGAAATAGAAAAAAAATCCTAAAATTTACATAGACTACAGAGGACCCCACATAGTCAAAACAGTCTTGAGAGAGGAAAACAAAGCTAAAGATATCACACTGCCTAATTTCAAAATATATTACAAAGCTAATGTATTGTATTGGCATGTAAACAGACATAAAAACCAATGGAAGAGAAGAGAGCCCAGAAATAATCCCACGCATAAAACAGTCAGATAATCTTTGGCAAAGGCATCAAGAACACACAATGGGGAAAGGATGGTCTCTTCAATAAATGGTGCTGGGAAAACTGAATATCCATAGGCAAAAGGACAAAACTGAATCCCTATCACACACCACTCATAAAAATTAACTCAAAATAGATTAAAAACTTAAGTGTAATACCAGAAACTAAAATTCCTAGAAGAAAACACAGGAGGAATACTTCTGTTATTGGTCTTAGTAATGATTTCTTGATTCTAATACTAAATGAACAGGCAACAAAAGTATAAGTAAACAAGTTGGACTATATCAAACTAAAAACTTCTGCACAAAAAAGGAAATAATCCACAAAATGAAGTGACAACCTATGGAATGGGAGAAAATACTTGCAAGTCATATATCTAATAAGAGGTTAATATCTAAAATATATAAATATTCATATACATGAACTCATATAGGTCAACAGCAAAAACCAAATAATCCAATTAAAAAAATGGGCAAAGGGCCTGAATAGACATTTTTCCAAAGAAGGCATACAAATTGTCAACAAGTGCATTAAAGATACTCAACATCACCAATCATCAGGGAAATGCAAATCAAAACCACAGTAAGGTGTCATATCAAATCTGTTAGGATGTCTACTATCAAAAAGATGTGTTACAATGAGTAAAATCTTTAAAAATATTGAAGCATTATGCTGCACACCTGAAAGTTTATAATATTGTAAATCAACTATACTTCAATAATAAAAAGCAATTCATTGGCAAAAGGGTGGAGAAAAGAAAGCCTTGTACGCTGCTGGTGGGAATGTAAATTGGTATACTCAATATAGAAAACAACATGGAGTTTCCTCAAGAAATTATAATAAAACTACCATATAATCCAGCAATCCCACTTCTGGACATATATCTGAAGGAAACAAAATCTTGTTCTTTCTTGAAGAAATATCTGCATTCCCATATTCATTGCAATATTACATAAACTGAGATATGGAAACAACATAAGTGTCCATCTACAGATGAATGGATAAAGAAAATGTGAAATATATGCAACAGAATAGTCCTCAGCCATAAGAAATAAGGAAATTCTGCCATTTGTGACACCACCAACCTGGAGAACAATATGCTGAGTGAAATAAGCCAGACAGAGAAAGACCAATACTGTGTGTTACTCATATGTAGAATCTAAAAGACAAATATAGTCTAACTCAATAAAACAGAGAGTAGAATGGTGGCTGATAGGACCTGTAGTGTGCGAGAGATGGGGTCAAGTCACTCAAAGCATATAAACTTTCAGCTATTATATGAGTAAGTTGGGGGATCTAATATCATGATGACTATGGTTAGTAATACTGTATTGTATACTTGAAATTTGCTCAGAATAGATCATAAGCATTATCACCATACACACACACACACACACACACACACACACACACACACACGAGATATGTGAGGTGATGGATACATTAACTTAAATATCAAAGCATGACTGTGTATATTTTAAACATATACAGCTTTATTTGTCAATTATATTTCAATATAACAGGAAAAGTTAGTTTCATCAATATTATGTGTCCCTATATTTATCATGTTGCATTTGAACAATATTTATCTGTACTGTATGATGAAATATTTTATAATATATGCTTCTCTAGTAATAGAGTTGAATAAGTAGTGCCTCAAAATCTCAAGCAGCCCCTCCTAAATCTTTCAAGGATTGATATGTAATCCTTCTGATGACTTCAAGAAACTCCCAGTGCTATTTGTGAAGACTTCTGTGGTTGGCATCCCAGGAATGAATTTGAAATTGGAAAATTTGAGTTGAAATCAAAATGTACTCTGACTTTGTTAAAAGATAAACTAAGAATATTATCTAAAAATAAATAAATAAATGCCTTTAGTATTTTTGCCTCACAATTACTTTGCCTAATGATAGAGTCTGAATTAAAATTCTACTCTTGACATTGAGAACATATCCTGTTTTGGGTTATTTATTTATTTATTTATTGTTAATATGGCCCTTACTCTACATTAAAAAATATTTTATTTTTTCTTTTTAAGTTTCCAATATTAATTATTATTTAGTTAGCTGGCAGTCATTGATACCATATGTTCTGTGAAGTGCTAATCACATAGTCAGATAATACAAACGTTTCACAAAATTGTGACAATAATATTCTAGTAAAATTGCTATTTTCAAGCTAGAACTATATGAGTTTAAGTAGGAAAATGATTAGTGCATGGGAAAATTAGGCTTGTAGATTTAGATTTTTTTGACACTTTAGCTGATTAGATGTATTTGAGGTACTAGGGATATTGGACTCTTACTGGTACAAGAACACTCAAAAAACAAGCCTACTTACTTATTTACATAAGCTATTCACATTTTGACTCTGAAATCTGGACTTTTGCTTTATTATACTGTATTTTAATTCATTATGTGAAGTACTACAAAATGGTCACATATTTCAGTTTTTATCTTAAGTTGTCATGAACTTGGTATTGGTGTAATATTAGCAGACATATTAAAGTCATTGATAAAATAGTAATTATATGTATTGAAGCAGAAATCATATAAAGTGTAACAACTTTATTTTCTCAGTGACCATTACTGAATCCAAGTCTCTTTTGACTATAGGGCTTGTCCTAAACAAAAGGTGTATTTTCCATGACCCATGTTTGGTATGTTCCATTACAAGGCTCATATCTGCATATCATCCAGTTTTGTGCTTGTCATGTTAAATTAGGAACACATGGACTCCCCAATGATACTGGCTAAAAAAGATACATGTACTATCACCTAATAATCAAGGTGTTTTACATGTGCCTTATTGCAGTAGTGACAAAGTATTAATATAATTTAGGTCATAATGTATATGACATAATAAAAATAAAAAACTTTTAAATAAATGAATGCAAACATAAACTTCTAAGATTGCTGAAATACATAGATTATATCAATGGCCCTATTTTTTATATACGTCTTTACTGGAGTATAATTGCTTCACAATGCTGGGTTAGTTTCTGTTGTACAACAAAGATGAATGGATAAAGAAGATGTGGCACATATATACAATGGAATATTACTCAGCCACAAAAAGAAATGAAATTGAGTTATCTGTAGTGAGGTGGATGGACCTAGAGTCTGTCATACAGAGAGAAGTAAGAAAGAGAAAAACAAATACTGTACGCTAACGCAAATATATGGAATCTAAAAAAAAAAAAAAAAAGGTAATGATGAACCTAGTAGCAGGGCAGGAATAAAGACGCAGACATAGAGAATGGACTTGAGGACACGGTGAAGGGGAAGGGTAAGCTGGGGCAAAGTGAGAGAAGCATAGACATATATACACTACCAAATGGCCTTATGTTTTAAATTGATCTATTTGTGATACCTTCCTTGACATCCTATATTTATGTATCATCATTATCTTTTTTTAAAAGATACATTTTATATATTTAAAGTAGTTTTAGGTTTACAGCAAAATGGACAGGAAGGTACAGAGACTTCCCATATATACCCCACCCCTACACATACATAGCCTCCTCTGCTATCACCATCTCCCACCCAAGTGGTACATTTGTTACAATGGATAAGCCTACACTGAAACATCATTATCACCCAGAATCCATAGTTTACCTTAGGGTTCCCTCTTGGTGTTGTACATACTATGAGTTTAGATGAATTTATAATGACACTTACCACCATTACAGTATGATACAGAGTAGTTTCACTGACCTGAAAATCCTCTGTACTCTACCATCATTTATTTTTCATCATAAGTGATGGTCACATTTCTTTGACTTCACTTCTTAAAATTTTGGTACAAATATGAAATCTTCAGCCTTCTGTGTATTCACTGTAGTCCTGGAGAATCCCTATACTCTTCCTCTCTGATTCAACACTACTTAAGCACTTATTATCTACTGATTTTTACTGTCTATAGTATAGTTATAAATTTTAAGAAACTGTCCTCATAAAATATATCAACTATACTTATAAAATTTTGGAGAAATATAGAATAATAAAGAGGAATATCACCCATATCTCTGGCACAGAGAGAACTACTGCTAAAATATTAGTACTGTACTGTACATATTGGCCACTGAATATTCTTCATAAACACTGTTTATGATAATTGCATAATAATTCATTGTTAAGGTATCCATTTCTTGTTTCTAGAATTATTGCAATGATTACCTTTGGACATAAACCTTCAACACATTTTTGATTTTTTTCACTTAGAGCTGATTCCTACAAGTAGGATTTCTAAATCACATTTGAACCAATTTTAAGCTTCTGAATGCATATTTCTGAATTTAAGATGCCTTGATTGAAGGGGAGAAAGCCATTTATAATAACTGACTCTGGGACACTACAGCACTTTTTTCTTGTCACAGACTACTGTAATGGTACAGGTTATCTTGAAGCACTCTCAGCTTCTCTGACAGACACAAATATCTAAAATTAATCCTTCCTGAGAAATACTCCATCTTCTTCAGAGAAATATTTTCAAATTTTAGTTCATGTATGATATGTATGGGTAAACTAGGTTATGAAAGGGGAAGGAAATTGACTACTCTGCTTTTCTTAATGGATTTAGTGACTTCTGTTTCTTCCATGACCTATGCTTTTATAACTTTTTTGTATATAAATTTTACTCCAAACTAATTCTCCTTTGTGAATTCTGTGAGAAAGATTTCTCTTTCCTCTGGTATTTTAGACTACAGGCCTTTTTGCTCTTACATGTCGACCCATGCAAAATCTGTCCTGTGGGTTCTAAGATTTCTTTAAATGTTTCGCTCCCTTGTTATACGCTCATTTTCTTCTCAGGACTGCTATGGGTTTAGTGTTGTCTTAGTCCATCTGGGTTGCTATAACAAAACACCAGAGACCAGGTGGCTTGTAAGCAACTATTTATCTCTCACGATTCTGGAGCCTGGAAGTCCAAGATCAAGGCACCAGCATGACTGCCTTCTAATGAAGGCCCTCTTCCTGGTTCATAGTCTGGACCTTCTTGCTCTATCCTCACATAGTGGAAGGAGCAAGAAAGTTCTGTGGAGCCTCTTTTATAAGGCATTAATCCCCATTCCTGAAGGCTCCACCCTTACAACCTAATAACCTTTCAAAGGTCCCTACCTCCTAATACCATCAGCTTTGGGGGTTAGGATTTCAATATATGAATTTGGGGGGGACACAGAATTTCAGACCATAGCACATGTTTTATAAAACAATTATTATACTTACATCACTGGGAGTTGGAGAAAGGGAATGTGGAGATTTGTGTTTAATCTAATCTGGTGATTTCTTGAACCAGAAATCACTGCATATTTCAACTGTTAAATATTTAACAAATTTTTCTCTCTTTAGAATTATTTTTATGTTTATCTTTGTCATGTTTATCCTATTTTTACTTACTATTGATATGCATGATAAGTATATTAAATGCTCTTTTTGACAGACCTACAGGGGAGCAATAATAGCCCATATTTCCTCTTTACCTTGGCAAAGCCATGTTCATGTATACTGTTGGCTACAAGAAATAACCATACTGTGCCAAATGGGGGAATCTATGACAGAGTAGCTTACAGATTTATGTTACCAATTGTTTATCATAACAAAACAAGTGACATATTTAATGCAATGATAAGGATTGTTCAGCTCATAATATATATAAATCAATTAAATTAAAAATAAGATTTATCTGTCTTCCTTTCATTAGAAAATTGTACATTTCCTTAAATCTTTATAATGTTAGAAATACAAGCTTATATAAAAATATATAAAATAAGTTTCTATTTATGGTATTTTAATGTTTAGTAGGAATTCAGTCAAATTTGAAATAATATTATTGTGCTATTTATAATTCTTAAGAAGAGAGTTTAGGACCCAACACAATTTTAATACATTGAGAGTCGATTCTAGTGGAATGTAAAGTGTTTGTTAAAGCCAGCTGCCAAGATGATAAGACATCTAAATTGTAAGTCTTAGTTCCCTAGGATAAATATTTGGGGTATCTGTCTTAAAGTTAAAATATTTATTTTTTCTACTTTAATTTTAAAACCGTATTAGATGTGTTCAATAAGTATCTGACTTTTTTTGGTACATGAAGGAAAATCCATCAATTAGTGTGTCTCATTTGCAGTAAATGAAAGTGGAAGAAAGTCCTAATTACTGTATATTGTATAAAAACTTTCAAACCACAGCTGCATCTTACAAATGATACTTTAAAAAAATCTTGAAGTAACTAAATCTATTCTTGCTGTTATTTTAAAACCTTATGTACTCAACATGTTCCTCCCTCTGATTTGTAAATGTAGTGAGAGATACTGTATATTAAATCATCATTGGTGTCATCAGAGATAGCTATGGAGTGCTTATCTGTGAAAGGTAAAATTTTCATATGCTATCATATAAATAATAAAATAATAGGTCACTTTACTAAATTTTAACTCTATGTCAGGTGATTACAATCCTTCATAAGCATTACCTCATTTATTCTTTATAAAATATTTTGAGAGAGTTACCCACATTGTCACCATTTTATAGATGATGTAATTGAGGGGGAAACAAGTAAGGTAAATTGCCCCAAATCCCACAGCTATCCCACAGCTACGGAGGTCTCCAGCTGGCTGTTCTGACTCCACAGACCCAAGAGCTTGACTATTCACTTTATTAATACAGAAAGTAGAATTTTAAAGAATTATTTAAATACTGATGATTTCTCACCAAGCTTAAGGAAAAAGAGTATGGTACTTGGAAGAGAGCTCAATTATCAACTTAACAAGGGAAAGATCACAATCCCTGAATGAAGAGATATAAGAGGAAAGGATGAAAAGCAGAGTTGATCTAATATATCTAGACTGTATGACTGGTACAACTACTTTTTGTAGAGATAGCAGGTGTGAAAAAATTATATGGTACTTCCAACTGAGAAATTCGGCCTTATAATGTTTAAAACCTTGATGGGAATAGCAGAAATTGGGGGAAAAAATGATGTTACACAGCTAGGATGTAGAGATCACAACTCAATGCCCAAGGGACCATGAAGTGAAGTAAATAAGTGAACCACAATGTAAGAAATGAGTGTTGCCTTTAATGAGAAAAATGGCTCTACATGATTATTTCAAAAGCCAAGTACATACAACAAAATTGAAAATATGCTTACAACCTATTTTTTGGAGAAATGTTTTCCTCTCTATATAAACATATGTATATACATATGAAATACATATGTGTATATATATGTTTGTATATATGTTACATGTATCTTGCTTATTCTTGGAAAAGTGTGTGTGTGTGTGTGCATGTGCACACACACACAGTTATTGCAACAAAAGACAGGGCACAATACTTTTCTAATGCTGAAAAAAAACTAAATGTACTTGGATTGGCCTTGGCAAAGCTGAAATGTATCTCTGATTAGTGTTCTAGTTAGAGCTGTTGAAAACTGAACAACTGAAACTTAGATGGTGGAAAAAATTGGCTACTCATAAGAATACAGGCTGGGAGCTAGATATGAAAACAGCCATGTTTAAAAGGAGGGTAACACATAAGGGTTCCCACAGGGAAGTATCAGGGCAATGGGCTCAATGAAAATCCATAGTCAGCAATTTTCTGTTTTATTTCTTTAATTTCACAGTACAGTAGTTTTATTGAATATGGTTAAAATCTAAAGAAAAGCTTTATCTGTATTGTGTAAAAAGTTTTTTGTCCAATTTGACTTGGAAATTAAAGTAAGGACAGTTTTCTCCCCCCCAAATCTAATATTGTGCATTGACAGTAACCAGGTGGGTGGGGGGCAAAAGTCCATAGTATGGAGCTAAATATCACAGAAATCTAAGCCATTATCCAAGACTGATACAAGAGCAAATGTAAACCTAAGAGGAGAGATTGTGCCACGTTATCTTACAGGAGTACACTGTATTTCCTGGAGAAAGGAGGATTATCTATAGAGGTAGATTTATAATCTGTAACACACAAGCTGCTGAGCCATGGAAGGAATTCATGTAACATAAATATATAAATATATTATAAAGAATCTATAGTTAAAAAGGTAAAATAAGACTATGATTATTGTACTAGTGAAATACAATAATCAGGAAAATTTTTTCAGAAAATGGACTAAGAACCTTCCAGATTTCACCTTACTGAGTTTACTCAGGGCTCACCAGCCACAATAGAGCCAGGTTCCAAGAGTACGCTGTCAGCAGAAAAGCCGTGTGACTGACAGGGTCTCTGTGCTCTGGCTGGGTGTCAGTCCTGAGCCTCAGAAGTAGGAGAGTCAGGTTCGGGACACTGAACCATCACGGACCTCCTGGCCCCGCATAATATCAATTAGCAAGAGCACTCCCAGAGATCTCTGTCTCAACAATAAGACCAGCTCCACTCAATGAAGCTCCAGGGCTGGACAACCCATGCCAAACAACTAGCAAGACAGGAACACAAAACCTACCATTAGCAGAGAGCCTGCATAAAATAATATTAAGTTCACTGACACGCCAAAACACACCAGCAGACTCGGTCCTGCCCAACAGAAAGACAAGATCCAGCCTCATCCACCAGAACACAGGCACCAGTCCCCTCCACCAGGAAGCCTACACAACCCACTGAACCAACCTTACCCATGACGGCAGACACAAATAACAACAGTAATTACAAATTTGCAGCCTATGAAAAGGAGACCCCAAACACAGTGAGTTAAGCACAATGAGAACACAGAGAAATATGCAGCAGATGAAGGAACAAGGTAAAAACCCACCATAAAAAATAAATGAAGAGGAAATAGGCAGCCTACCTGAAAGAGAATTCAGAGTAATGACAGTTAAGATGATTCAAAATCTTGGAAATAGAATGGAGAATACAAATAAACGTTTAACAAGGACTTAGAAGAATTAAAGGGCACACAAATAATGATGACCAACAAAACAAATGAAATTAAAAATTCTCTAGAAGGAATCACTAGCAGAATAACTGAGCCAGAAGAACGGATAAGTGACCTGGAAAATAAAAGAGTGGAAATAACTACTGCAGAGCAGAATAAAGAAAAAAGAATGAAAAGAATAGAGAACAGTCTCAGAGATATCTGGGGCAATATTAAATGCACCAACATTCGAATTATAGGGGTCCCAGAAAAAGAAGAGAAAAACAAAGGGACTGAGAAAATATTTGAAGAGATTATAGTTGAAAACTTCCCTAATATGGGAAAGGAAATAGTCAATCAAGTCCAGGAAGTGCAGAGACCCATACAGGATAAATCCAAGAAGAAACATGCCAAGACAAATATTAATCAAACTATCAAAAATCAAATACAAAGAAAAAATATTAAAAGCAGCAAGGGAAAAGTAACAAATAACATACAAAAGACTCCCCATAAGGCTAACAGTTGATCTTTCAGCAGAAATTCTACAAGCCAGAAGGGAGTGGCAGGACATATTTAAAGTGATGAAAGGGAAAAACCTACAACCAAGATTATTCTACCCAGCAAGGATCTCATTCAGATTCAATGGAGAAATTGAAACCTTTATAGACAAGCAAAAGCTAAGAGAATTCAACACCACCAAACAAGCTTTAGAACAAATGCTAAAGGAACTTCTCTAGGCAGGAAACAAAAGAGAAGGAAAAGACCTACAATACAAGCCCAAAATGATTAAGAAAATGGTAATAGGAACAGACAAATTGATAATTACCTTAAATGTAAATGGATTAAATGCCCCAACCAAAAGACATAGACTGGCTGAATGGATACAAAACCAAGACCTGTATATATGCTCTCTACCAGAGACCCACTTCAGGCCTAAGGACACATGTGACTGAAAGTGAGGGGATGGAAAAAGATATTCCATGCAAATGGAAACCAAAAGAGAGCTGGAATAGCAATCCTCATATCAGACAAAATAGATTTTAAAATAAAGGCTATTACAAAAGACAAAGAAGGACAGTACATGATGATCAAGGGATCAATCCAAGAAGAAGATATAACATTTGTAAATATTTATGCACCCAACATAGGAGCACCTCAATACATAAGGCAAATGCTAACAGCCATAAAAGGGGAAATTAACAGTAACAAAATCATAGTAGGGGACTTGAACACCCCACTTTCACCAATGGACACATCAACCAAAATGAAAAAAAATAAGGAAACACAAGCTTTAAATGACACTTTAAACAAGATGGAAATAATTAATATTTATAGGGCATTCCATCCAAAAACAACAGAATACACTTTCTTCTCAAGTGCTCCTGGAACACTCTCCAGGATAGATCATATCCTGGGCAACAAATCAAGCCTTGGATAATTTAAGAAAATTGAAATTCTATCAAGTATATTTTCCAACCACAACTCTATGAGAATAGATATCAATTATAGGGAAAAACTGTAAAAAATACAAACACATGAAGGCTAAACAATACACTACTAAATAACCAAGAGGTCATGGAAGAAATCAAAGAGGAAATCAAAAAATAATTAGAAACAAATGACAGTGAAAACACGACGACCCATAACCTATGGAACACAGCAAAAGCAGTTCTAAGAAGGAAGTTTATAGCAATACAATCCTACCTCAAGAAACAAGACAAATCTCAAATAAACAAACTAAATTTACACCTAAAGCAATTAGAAAAAGAAGAACAAAAAAACCCCAAAAGTTAGCAAAAGGAAAGAAATCATAAAGATCATTCTTTGAAAAAGAAATGAAGGAAATGATAGCAAAGATCAATAAAACTAAAAGCTGGTTCCCTGAGAAAATAAATGAAATTGATAAACCATTAGCCAGACTCATCAAGAAAAAAAAGGGAGAAGACTCAAATCAACAGAATTAGAAATGAAAAAGGAGAAGTAACAACTGACACTGCAGAAATACAAAGGATCATGAAAGATTATTACAAGCAATTATATGCCAATAAAATGGACAACCTGGAAGAAATGGACACATTCTTAGAAAAGCACAACCTTCTGAGACTGAACCAGGAAGAAATAGAAATAGAAACAGACCAATCACAAGCACTGAAATTGACACTGTGATTAAAAATCTTCCAACAAACAAAAGTCCAGGACCAGATGGCTTCACAGGTGAATTCTATCAAACATTTAGAGAAGAGCTAACACCTATCCTTCTCAAACTCTTCCAAAATATAGCAGAGGGAGGAACACTCCCAAACTCATTCTATGAGGCCACCATCACCCTGATACCAAAACCAGACAAAGATGTCACAAAGAAAGAAAACTACAGGCCAATATCACTGATGAACATAGATGCAAAAATCCTCAACAAAATACTACCAAGCAGAATACAACAGCACATTAAAAGGATCATACACCATGATCAAGTGGGGTTTATCCCAGGAATGCAAGGATTCTTCAATATACACAAATCAATCCTTGTGATACATGATATTGACAAATTGAGGATAAAACCCATATGATAATCTCAATAGATGCAAATTTATCTTTTGACAAAATCCAACACCCAATAATGATAAAAACTCTCCAGAAAATCAGAATAGTTGGAACCTACCTCAACAAAATAAAGGCTATGTTTGACAAACACACATCCACCATCATTCTCAGTGGTGAAAATCTGAAACCACTTCCTCTGAGATCAGGAACAAGACAAGGTAGCCAACTCTCACTGTTATTATTCAATATAGTTTTAGAAGTTTTAGCCACAGCAATCAGAGAAGAAAATGAAATAAAAGGAATCCAAGTCAGAAGAGAAGTAAAACTGTCACAGTTTGCAGATGACATTACACTATACATAGAGAATCCTAAAGATGCTACCAGAAAATGACTAGAGCTAATCAATGGATTTGGTAAAGTAACAGGATACACAATTAAGGTACAAAAATCTCTTGTATTCTTATACATTAATGATGAAAAATCTGAAAGAGAAACTAAGGAAACACTCCCATTTACCACTGAAACAAAAAGAATAAAAAACCTAAGAATAAACATACCTAAGGAGACAACAGACCTTTATGCAGAAAACTGTAAGGCACTGATGAAAGAAATTAAAGGTGATACAAACAGATGGAGAGATATACCATGGTCTTGGATTGTAAGAATCAACATTGTGAAAATGATTATACTACCCAAGCAATCTACAGATTCAATACAGTTCCCATCAAACTACCAATGGCATTTTTCACAGAACTAGAGCAAAAAAATTCACAATTTGTATGGAAACACAAAAGTCCCTGAATAGCCAAAGCGATCTTGAGAAAGAAAAATGAAGCTGGAGGAATCAGGCTCCCTTACTTCAGACTATACTACAAAGCTACAGTAATCAAGACAGTATGGTACTGGCACAAAAACAGAAATATAGATCAATGGAACAGGATAGAAAGCCCAGAGATAAACCCACTCACATATGGTCACCTTATCTTTGATAAAGGAGGCAAGAATACACAATGGAGAAAAGACAGCCTCTTCAATAAGTGGTGCTGGGAAAACTGGACAGCTTCATGTAAAAGAAAGAAATTAGAACACTCCCTAACACCATACACAAAAATAAATCCAAAGTGGATTAAAGACCTAAATGTAAGGCCAAACACTATCAAACTCTTAGAGGAAAACATAGGCAGAACACTCTATGACATAAATCACAGCAAGATCCTTTTTGACCCACCTCCTAGAGAAATGGAAATAAAAACAAAAATAAACAAATGGGACCTAATGAAACTTCAAAGCTTTTGCACAGCAAAGGAAACCATAAAGAAGACAAAAAGACAACCCTCAGAATGGGAGAAAATATTTGCACACAAAGCAACTGATAAAGATTAATCTCCAAAATATACAAGCAGCTCACGCAGCTCAATTAAAAACAAAAAACAAAAAACAATCAAATCCAAAACTGGGCAGAGGACCTAAATAAACATTTCTGCAAAGAAGACACACAAACGCATGAAAGGATGCTCAACATCACTAACCATTAGAGAAATTCAAATCAAAACTACCATGATGTATCACCTCACACTAATCAGAATGGCCATGATCAAAAAATTTACAAACAATAAATGTTGGAGAGGGTGTGGAGAAAAGGAAACCCTCTTGCACTGTTGGTGGGAATGTAAATTGATACAGCCACTATGGAGAACAGTATGGAGGTTCCTTAAAAGACTAAAAATAGAACTACCATATGACCCAGCAATCCCATTACTGGGCATATACCCTGAGAAAACCATAATTCAGAAAGAGTCATGTACCACAATGTTCATTGCAGCACTATTTACAATAGCCAGAACATGGAAGCAACCTAAGTGTCCATCAACAGATGAATGGATAAAGAATATGTGGAACATATATACAATGGAATATTACTCAGCCATAAAAGGAAACGAAATTGAGTTATTTGTAGTGAGGTAAGTCAGAAAGGGAAAGGGAAAAAACAAGTACCAAATGCTAACACATATATATGGAATCTAAACAAAAAATTGTTCTGAAGAACCTAGGGGCAGGACAGCAATAAAGACACAGATGTAGAGAATGGACTTGAGGACATAGGGAGGGGGAAGGGTAAGCTGGGACAAAGTGAGAGAGTGGCATGGACATATATACACTACCAAATGAAAATAGATAGCTAGTGGGAAGCAGCTACATAGCACAGGGAGATCAGCTCGGTGCTTTGTGACCACCTAGAGGGGTGGGATAGGGAGGGTGGGAGGGAGACACAAGAGGGAGGAGATATGGTGATATATTTATATGTATATATATAGCTGATTCACTTTGTTATAAAGCAGAAACTAACATACCATTGTAAAGAAATTATACTCCAATAAAGATGTTAAAAAATAAATAAATAAATAAATAAATAAATAAAATTAATTATTTCTTCATCAGTGGGAAAAAAAGAGGGAGGGGATATGGGGATATATGTATACGTATAGCTGACTCACTTTGTTATACAGCAGAAACTAACCCAACATTGTAAAGCAATTATACACCAAAAAATATGTTAAAAATAAAAAAGAATCCTCCAGATGTCAGAATTCAGATAGAAGGTTAACAGAATGCTAAATTCCTTTCATTATATATATATATATACATATATATATATATATATATATGTATATATATATATGTATATATGTATATATATATGTGTGTGTGTGTATATATATATATATATATATATATATATATATATATATATATATATGATAACCTTATCCTTTTCCTTGTAAACATACTTTTCCAAGATAAATGTGACAATGAAACTACATTTTTTGTTTCAGTGAGTCACCCTTAGCTCTGAAGGTTTTATTCCAATAATCGATAATCGATCACTCCTTTACTCTTTCACTTGGCTGTTTGTCATAAATAGTTGATAAAAGGTTCGAGTAAATATGAGAAAAAAATTTGAAGAGATCCTTGGCCCATTCTAACACGGGTCAGGAGATATTATTAACTCATTCATTAAAGTCATCCATGTGCTAGATCACATGGATCTAGTTCTAGGAACACTAAGTATAAGCAGATTTGATAAAATTTAGCCATGGGAAAAGAAACAAGAAATTTTCTTCATAAGGATAAAAGGAAAGTAATATTAAGATATGAGGTATTATGGGAGCATAATGAAAACCAGTTAAAATGGTGACAGGGAACATTTCTCAATGAAGACATACCTAAAGTAGATTTTTTTTTTTTTTGCGGTACGCGGATCTCTCACTGTTGTGGTCTCTCCCGTTGCGAAGCACAGGCTCCGGTCGCGCAGGCTCAGGGGCCATGGCTCACGGGCCCAGCCGCTCCACGGCATGTGGGATCTTCCCGGACCGGGGCACGAACCCGCATCCCCTGCATCGGCAGGCGGACTCTCAACCACTGCGCCACCAGGGAAGCCCCATAATGTAGATTTTTAAAGAACAAAGAGAAGTTAACTGCCTAGAAATTTAGGTTCATAGGACACAAGATGACTGAAAACATTGAAAGTGGAAAGAAAGCTCAATATATTTAAAGATAAGAGAGAATATTGTTAAGAGCTGGAAGGAGTGTGAGATTTTACCCTACTTGCAAGGTAACATGTCAGCCTTTCATAGTTTCATGGATGTTGGTATAAGACAGGATACTCCAGAGTCAGAGGCAAAGACCTGTTTAACATAGTATTATCAGTACCAACATTTTCACACTGGATCTCCAAGCCTCATTTCCCACAGGAAAAAGTAAATAGGGCCTGATGACACATTTAAACACAATGGGTTGCATTACCAGAAAGAAACTTTGCTTTGGGGGAACATGACTCTTACGCAATGAATAATGATCGTGACTATCCTTCGCTTCAGAGGGAGACACTATCTCCATCTTCCAGCACCACAAGCAATCTTCCCTTTACTCCTGAGGGAAATACTAGCTCTAGCTTACATGCGGTTTAAAAGTTTTCCCCTACAGAGTATTCATGTGCTCTGATGGTTCAAGTGTCTCTAAACAGAGATATTTTTCCTACTATAGTTTTCAATAGTAGTGGTCAATTTTAATAAAGTCTGGTCTTTGAAACTGGGCAACTTGCAGGAAGTTTTATTCAACCCCAAAACTCATATGCAGTCTTGACTTTTTACTGCTCCTGGGTTATTTTTCCCTAATCAAGAGATACGGCAGATGGCATAAAATCTTGCTCTATTGCAGGAAATATGAACAGAGTTTTCCTAGTTCCTCTTTCACAGATGGAGCATTCTTAGAATAACCAAGCTTTGTACAGGAGTTCAGTTCCAACAGCCTCAACTCTGAGCACCTAGGAAGCCATTTAACGATCACGTGTGGATGTTACATAATCAGCCCCTAACTTTTAGAACCTACCTCTGGAACTTCAAGGCTGTTTCAGCATTAAGTCATGCTTACAGTTCTGACCGTTTTTTCTCTTTCTATTTCTGGTAATTAGAACACTCAATTCCATTATTTCAAGCCCAGATATATATGCTGTTGTTGGTGTTATTATAGTTTATATGTTTATTTTCTAGATGATTTCATTCAATTTTATGAGTTTAAATGCTATGTATATGCTGAGTCCCTAATTTACATACCTAGTCCAAATGTCATCCCTGAATTTGACTCATATATCCAGATGCTTTCTTGAGATAACTATGTAGATGCCCAAGAGATTTCTCAAAATTATCTAAATTGAATTGTCTTGACTTATGTTTCCACTCCTAAGAACACATTTTCCCTCTTGCGTTTTATCCCCATATTAGTAATTCTTCTACTCTTCAGTTTGCTCAGGCAGAGGCTATTGGAGGAATACTTGACTCCCTTCTTTCTCTCAAATTCATGTTAAACTGTCTAAAACTATGGTTGAAAATTTATCTTAAATATATCTAGAATTTAACTACTTCTCAGCACATCTACAGCACCCACACTGGGTCAAAGTCCAAGGACTTTCACTGTTATCATTTACAAAATTTGTCTTCTTATTTTCACTTTACCCCCCTACCAACCTGGATTCAACAGGGTAGTCTGAGTGACCTATTTAAAATCTAAACCATGTTACTCCTCTCCTCCAAATTCTCCAATAGCTTTCCAGTTCTTTCAGAGTGAACCCTGTCTAATATTAATGAACCCTAATACCTGATTTACAAGGTGCTAAATGATCTGTTCCATGACCCCATCTTTCTGAACACTTCTATTCCCATTCTTCACACACACACTGGCCTCTTCATAGTTCCTTGACATGGAAGCTTGGAACATATGAAATAGGTGTTTTTATAAGTGAAAACCAGTCAATTTTTGGCTATTTTATATGACTTAATTTAATAAGAAAACTCTCACCCTAGGGCATTGGTACTGGATGCTCTGTCTTGTCTCCTAATAACCACTTGAATCTCTTATTCTCATCTTTCAAGTCTAGCTTAAATAACATTTTAAAAGATAGGCCTTCATTGATCTCCTTTATAACAGAGTAGTACTGCCTATCATTCTTTGTTCTGACTCTGCTTTAGTTTTCTTCACCAAGCTGTGCCACCTACTGACACTTTGTTTATTCATTGTCTTTTTTGCCTTGAATATAAGCTCTTTGAGGAGAATGTCTGTTTGTTTATCACAACAACTATAGTGCCTGTAAACATGTTTACCTTAGTGACATCAACAACATGACCAAATAAGACATCCTTCATCACATTCCCCTCTACAACAATTTAGTATTCATCTATGGGAAAAAGTGCCTTTGTAGGTAGGAGCTGTGGGACCCATCATCATATGCCAAGGGTTCAGAAAGGAGTCTCACCCACCTGTGCAAGACTAGACACAGATTGCTTAAATATGACACTAAATGTATAATCAGTAAAAGAATAAATTGATAAATCAGCCTTCATTATAATTAAAAAGATACTGAAAAATACTGTTCTTTGAAAGATACTGCTAAGAGAATGAAAAGACAATCCATAGAGTCAGCCCATGTATTGGCAAATATGCCTGATAAAGGTATTGTACTCACACCATATAAATGAGTCAAAATTCAATAATACTAGTATAAATAATATGTTTTATAAATACTCAAAATATTTGAAAAACTTCTTCACCAAAGAAGATATACAGTTGGCAAACATCTACATGAAAATATATTCAACATTTTTAGCCATTAATTAAATGGAAAAATAAAACCACGATGTAATACAAAAGACTGACCATACCAAGTATTAGTGATGTTATGGTATAACTGGAATTCCCATTAACTCTTGGTGAGAATGTAAAATGGTACAGCCATATTTAAAACCTATATGGCAGGACTTCCCTGGTGACACGGTGGTTAAGAATCTGCCTGCCAGTGCAGGGGACATGGATTTGAGCCCCGGTCTGGGAAGATCCCACATGATACAGAACAACTAAGCCCATGTGCCACAACTACTGAGCCTGTGCTCTAGAACCTGCCAGCTACAACTATTGAAGCCTGTGCACCTAGAGCCCGTGCTCTGCAACAAGAGAAGCCACTGCAATGAAAAGCCCATGCACCACAACGAAGAGTAGCCCCTGCTCCCTGCAACTAAAGAAAGCCCACACACAACAAGGAAGACCCAACACAGCCAAAAATAAATTAAAAAAAAAAAAAACCTATATGGCAGCTGCTTAAAACTTAAACAAAAACCTACCATAAGATAAACTCATATCACTGATGGGTATATAACCAAGAGAAATAAAAGCAAATATCCATACAAAGACTTTTATATGAATGGTCATAGTAATTTTATTTGTAATACTGTGAAACTAGAAACAACCCAAATGTTCATCTTCAGGTTGATGGAAAAACAAACTGTATTATAAACATACAGTGCAATCTTACTTAACAATAAAAAGGTATTAATTATTGATATATACTACATGGATGAATCTTAAAATCATTATTTTGAATGAAAATGAAAGAATCCAGACAAAAAATGCTATACAGTATATGAATCTATTAATCTTAAATTGTAGAAAATTCACACTAATCTATATAAGGATAAAGTACATCAATATTCATTTGGCAATGAAGTAGGGAGGTGGTGGCAGGAGCGATCAAAGGAGGTGCATGACAAATGGGCAGAAGAAAACTTTTGGACGGTGATGGATGTTTTCTTTATCTTGATACTTATGATGCTACATCTATCAAAATTTATCAATTTGAGTGTTTTTAAATGTGAAATAAGTCAATTCTATCTCATAAAAACTCTTCTTAAAAAGAATATGAAACAAAACAGTAAAAAGAATAAGACATAGATGAAACTGACACCTGAATTCTCATTATTATGGTTGTTAATATTTTCAACCTTATTACAAGGATAAAATAAGGTTATTACATTATTGTAATAATATATAATTATACAATACTTATAAGTATTCAATTATACAATAATTATTATATCATTATTACCCTATTATTATTATTGTTAAACAAAGAGTTAATGCTGCATTTCCTGGCAACATGGAATGGAAACACGTTTCATTACACGTTTTCTCTATCTGATGAAAGTAATGTGTTTATAGGAATGGACAAAATTTTTTCAGAATTTATTACATGGGCTCTTATCTAAATGCCATTGTCTTCAACAGATGTGCAACAGACTCAGAAATAATTTTTTTCAATCTAAAATTCTCATATCAGCTTTCTATTAAAGCTAAATACCTAGGTATTTGGTAAAGGAATTTCTTCAGGAAACTGGATTAGGTATGTTATTTCCAGATATTCCAATTAAAACAAAATTTAGTAAAAGAATTTAAGAGAACAAAGACAAATGAATACTTAGCATGTCTTCAAACATGAAATGTCTTAGGCAATTATCTGCCAAATGTTGCATCATAATCATTTTCTAGTTATAACTTCTCACAATTGCTGGGAGTGTAAATATTTTCTAATATTGCTCAAAATATCTACATACTTTAAATATCAAAGTAAGAGTATGGAAGCATTTTGAAATGCTACTTGCATTTTTGTTCAACTGATTGCTACTGTGTGTGTGTGTATGTGTGTGTATGACACACATACATTTTTGTTATCCATACAATTTAAGGCAGGTGTCAAGAACTTTGAATATGAAAGAATTTATGTGTCCTTACACAGATGGATTTAATATGAGACAATACTGTGTAATGGAGTAAAATATAATATAAAGTTATAACACATATAAGAGATCAAGTTTCTACTGAAAAGAAGAATGAAAACACTAATGTTCATTAAAATTTGAAGATTGATAACATATAGTAAGAGAGTTGTAAAAGAAAGTACACCTCTGGCTCTATATATTAAAATGGCATAGTAATGTACTGTTACTAATCTGGAAGCTTTTAAGGATAAGGGAACTATTGAATTCCTTTGATTTTTAACATGCTAGAATTAAGGTTCATAAATGTAGGATCCTTGTTTTGTCCTCTTATATATTTGAATATATTATATATTATATATTTGAATATATTATATATTTGAAATACCTAGAACATGGTCTGATTTAGTGCTTAATTTAACTATCTATATATCTTATCTGTCATCTTTCTATCTATATCTTTGTTCATTACATTGGTTTTACAAAATATTATCAATTAAAAAGATGATTTCTTTTTACAGAAATGATTGATGCAGTGACCTGGAATTCATAAAATCTTTTTAAAAACTGTAGTGATAAGAAAATTTATTAACTATTTGGAATACCTTGGGAGAACAACAATAAATCATTAGCAACAAGAAGATATTTTAAGTGAACCAAGCTTTTATGTCATTTTCAAGTGGCTGCAATGAACTAGAAAATTATTATACCATTGAAAAGACTGTGCATTAGATGTTATAATAAATCATTTACTGAAGACTATTAGACTTTAAATCATTTATAATTAAGTTCAAAGGAAATTTGAACACACTGCTTGATTTCAAAAAATGTTTGATATAAATTCCAGTCTTTGCAATAGCATTAACACTTCAGAAATATCTCTAAAATGTCACACAAAGGTTGGTGTACTGTGTACAAGAACTGAATAAATTTAGCAGACTTCCCAGGGTTAAACGGTTTGATGGAATTGGAAAATGAGTTTTGCCTTTCTTTTACATAAGAAAAGCAGTAATTTAAACAAATTAGAATGATGAATCTAAGGATTATTGAGATCTTTGCTGTGCAGTAACATCAAGTATTCAAAGAACATTTACCTCCAAATAATTTAGTTAAGCCCCCATTTTACAAAAGAGGAGATTTGATTGGTAACTCCATTTCTTACATGGAAACTTTTTCCTACAGACGTACGTAGTAGTGGAAATAGCATCATAGAGTAAATAAGCAAATGTATAATATTAGAGGAAATAAGAACACACAACTTCCCCATATGGTCATTGATACATGGAATTCTTCTAACCATAGAACAAACCTTCCATTCAGCGACCATTGAGAGCACCAATCATCCACAATGGAGGAGTTTGATCATTGTTGTATATTTTGATATATCATAAATAATCAATATCTAATTTTCTCCTGTAGCAGGTTTTGATGAGAGAAGGGGTATGGATACTTTAAGTGGAGGTTGCTAAGTCAGGAGATGTGCTGAGAAAAGAGGATCCCGGTCCAGCATGCAAACACCTTGGAAAAACAACTTACTTGAACAATAATGACTAAATTAAGAGCAGAGTTGAAAACTTCAGGCTTGTATTTGGTCAATGATGAAAAGAAGAAAAAAAATCACAAATATTGTATGTAACAAGGAAGATAACTTGGGCAGGATTGTTTTATTTACTTAATTTTAATGAAATATTATGTAAAACAAATTTGTATAATTTCCCACAAATTTTAACAGGATGAAAACACAAAAGGATTTATTTAAGGTCAATCAATTAAGAAGCATGAACGAGCACTTACCCTGAGATTAACATATGCAGAACTTTTTCTAGGGATTATTAAACAACCTCAAATGAGCACATGTTTTAAAGCAGATAGATCTGGCATCAAAACTTAGGACTAGCATTTAGTAGCTTAGAAGCCTGGGAAAGATGAATATATAAGCCCCACTTGTCTTACCTAAAAAATGGGAATATGAAAATCAGAAATACTGTATGAAAATATCTAAGAGCATCTATGACATGGTAATTCCATGAATTACTTTACAATTACTACTACTGCTGCTTCTACTACTACTACTATTACTTGTATTCCTACTAACATTAGCTTCATAAGTATAAATCAGGGATCATAGGTTTTGTTGGGGAAGTAAAATGATCAGGTACAATTCAAAGAGAGCTGAAGATAATAGAGTACACAGTTTAGGGTTATGAAATAATAGAATATATTACATATATTCTATTATATATATGTAATATATGTGTATATAATATATGTGTATAACATATATGTGTATACATAATGGTCTCTGTCCCTGATTCCTCTTACAGAGCTCCTAAAACACTTGTAATTTCCTGAGTCATAAGAACACCAGGCACATCTATTGTTCTAATATTTATCTCTGACATCAGTCCCTGACACATGACTCCTGAAACCCTTGTAAATTCCTAAGTGATAAGACCAGGAGGAACATCTCTTGTTCTATTGAGGTGACTCTAAGTGAGCTATGATGACTCCTGGATGGAAGCTAGTCACTAGAAAGACCAAGCAATTAATAGAACCTTGGAATTTTCAGCCCCACACACCCATCTTCCAGAAAGGGGAGAGGGACTGGAATTGGAGTTAGTAATAGATCATGCCTAAGTGAGGAAGCCTCAATAAATTCCCAATACTAGGGGGTTCAGAGAGCATCTGGGTTGGCTAATACATCCATGCCAGGAGTGTGAAGCACACCAGCTCCAAGGGGACCGAAACTCCTGTGCTCAGGACCCTCCTAGAACTCACCCTGTATATCTCTTCATCAAGTTGTTTATTTGTATCATCATATTCTTTAATAAACTGCTAAACATAATTAAGTGTTTCTGAGGTCTGTGAGCTGCTTTAGCAAATTAATGGAACCCAAGGAGGGGGGTCATTGGAACCTCGGATCTATAGCCAGTAGGTCAGAAGCACAAGTGATGATTTTGACTTGTAACTGGCATCTGAAGCTGGGAGCAGGGAGGAAGTCTTAAGTAACTGAGCCCTTAACTTGTGGGATATGACTCTATCACCGGGTAGAAAGTGTTAGAATTGAGTTAAATTGTAGAACACCCAGATGGTGTCACAGAGAATTGCTTGTTGCCGACGGAAAACCTCCACACATGTGTTGACCAGAAGTGTCAGAAGTAAAGCATTCTGGGATACAACTAGAGATTATCATACTAAGTTAAGTCAGAAAGAGAAAGACAAATACCATATGATATCTCTTATATGTGGAATCCAAAATATGGCACAAATGAATCTATCTACAAAACAGAAACAGACTCATAGACATAGAGAACAGACTTGTGATTGCCAAGGGGGAGCAGGGAAGGAGAGGGATGGACTGGGAATTTGGGGTTGGTAGATGCAAACTATTACATTTAGAACAGATAAACAAAAAGATCCTAATGAACAGCACAGGGAACTCTACTGAATATCCTGTGATAGACTACAATGGAAAAGAATATAAAAAAAAGAATGTCTATATGTGTATAACTGAGTCACTTTGCTGTACAGCAGAGACTGGCACAACATAGTAAATCAACTATACTTCAATTAAAAAAAAAAAGAACTAAAGGGTTCTGTGTAAGTAGTAAAGGGACTCACAGGGAAGAGAAACATAAAAGGGAAGAACTGTTTTTTTTTCCCTACATAAGAAGGGAAAAACTGAGTTTTTAATAGAAAATAAATTTTTATAGAAAATTAATAAATCTTAGTGGGTGAATTTAGCACACAAATCTATGTAACTGATAGAAAAGCAAACAAATGTATGTGTAGATATGTTTGTATGTCATGTTCAAGAAGATTTGAGCATGACATGGTGAAACTGACATAATTGGCATAAATAGAAAATGACAAGTTAAAGGGCAAAATATATTTTTTTTTCAGGAAGAAGTAAATTAACCCAAATAAATCATGTTATACTCAACGCAAACAGAAGGATGGGAATAGTAAAAATTTGAAGAGAAATAAGATTATTAAACAAAAAAATTTCAGAAAACCAGTAGCACCTAGAATAGTTTCTTTGAAAAGTCTAATGATATTTACAAACTTCTGGTGAAAATAATCAAGAATTTGTAATTTGTAATTTGTAATTTTGTAATTTGAATTTGTAATTTTCAAATTAATTTTCATAAAAATTTTGCCTTTGAAAAGTTTATTATTATTAAAAATGTTTATTTTCCCACTACAGAAACACTAAGCTCAAATTGCTTCACAGGTGAATTAATCAAATATTTGTGGAACATATAAAGGCATATTTTTCAGAATGAAGGAAAAAGAGAACTTTGTCATCTGTTTACGTAGCCATAAAAACTTTTATAAGAACACCTAAAAGGACATCACCAGAAGGAAAAACAACAGGTCAATCCTCGCATGATATTGATACAAGCTATGTCTCCAGTTCAGTAAATCTCCACTTCTATTATTGAAAATGTGATATGATAAAATTAACAAAATGGCTCAAAGATCAGAAATAAAGTAATCAAAGTAATCATTTACTGATGATGTTTGTGTACAGAGAAAATTAAAATAAATCTATAAATACATTGTTAGAATTAATAAATTTATCATAGTTGCTGATTTAGCATCAAAGAAGTTGCAAAAAAGCCAGTAGGCATACAATTTTAAAAGATCCTTTAAATCAGAAAAAATATTAAGTCCAAGAAATAAAGCGTTTAAAATATGGAAGCCTAAGAAAATTATAAACTACTTTGAGAGAATTTAAAGTAGATCCAGGGATTTCCCTGGTGTGGCAGTGGTTAAGAATCCACCTGCCAATGCAGGCGACACAGGTTCTAGCCCTGGTCCGGGAAGATCCCACATGCCGTGGAACAACTAAGTCCATGCACCACAACTACTGAGCCTGCACTCTAGAGCCCATAAGCCACAACTACTGAGCCCGTGTGCCACAACTACTGAAGCTTGCACTCCTAGACCCCGTGCTCCAGAACAAGAAAGGCCACCACAATGAGAAGCCTGCACACCGCAAGGAAGTGTAGCCCCTGCTCACTGCAACTAGAGAAAGCCCGCACACAGCAACGGAGACCCAACACAGCTGAAAATAAATAAATAAATTTACTTATTTAAATAAATAAATAAAGTAGATCCAATACATGGAGAATATAATCATGCACTGGAAAACTTTTATTATAAAGAGGTAAATTTTTCACCAATGTTGCACAAATTTATGTATGCATCTGAATATATAATCTTTTACATCAAGATCAAGATGTAAAAGATATAGCTTACATATATTTATATATGTATTACATAAATATATTATATATTCAATAAAATATGAAGCTCTAAGAAAAGTTTATATGAAAAAGGCAAGCTAATTACAAAATTAAATATGAAAAATCAAAGAAACAAAAATTACTAACAAATGATAGAAAATAAAACAAAACAATATAAGGAGGTTTTTTCTTACCCTTAGTCAAGATTTTTTAAATCTTTTCTAATTAAAGCAGTATGGTGTTATACAAGTGAGGATAAATATTAACTGAAGCAAATAGCTTAAAAAAAGAAAAGACACATTATATTACAAAGATGACACTACATTGTAGTGAGAAGATGTTTTTAGGAACACTGTGCTAGTTCAGTTACATATGCACATGACAAAAATAATATTTTACCCCTATTTCAATTGTAAGTATATAAAATTTATTGCAGATAGATTGCTAATATAATTCTGTACAGAAGAACAATAAGCATTATACAAGATTATATCAGAGAATACTTTGTTCATGCTGAGGTAAAGAAAGTTTTTTTACATAGGACACAAAACGGACTAGTCATGCCTAAAACATTGATAAAATGGACTACATGAAAATTAAGAAATTATGTTCATTAAAAGACACTATTAAATTACAGAGTCTGAGAAGATGTTTGTAAAACACAAAGGTACAAAGATTTCAGGATATATGAAAATCCTTTATAATTCTATAAGAACAAAGACAATATAATAGAAAAGTGAACCAGAGATTTGAAGAAGCATTTCAGAAAGGAAATAAGCTAACATTCACTAAACAAATTCAAAGATAGAAACCTCATTAATATTTAGGAAAATACAAATTAAAGGCAAAATGCAAATTAAGTCATACCAGAGGAATAAAATTAGAAAAAAATAACCTGGCAATACGAACTGTGGGAAAAACTGTGGTGTATTCATAATGTGGGATGAATAAACAAACTTACTTGACACAATATATGAGAGGGTGAAGGCAAACACAAAACATTTGTAATAAAGGATTCCATTTAAATAAAAAAATGGCCAAAACTAATGTATCAAAGCTGTACAAAATCTATAAAACAAAATGTTACATGCATTAGACACCAACCAACGGGAAGCTGTCATACTAAGAGAAGGAAGGCATATGATAGGAGCCTCAGATTCACCTCAGTCTCCCTTCAGAAAAATTTCCCAACTGCAGCAGATCCCAAGCATGACTGCCAGCCTCACTGGGAAAGAAAAAAGACTGAGACATTTTGGGAAAGACACTAAAGTAAAGGTAGATGCAAATAAGAAGCACCAAGATTCTGTGTAAAAATTGACTTCAGATGGCTGGCTTCTGAGCTGTCTATGTACAAGATGAAACAATGCAATGCTAGCAGACAAGAGCTGTTAGGAGGAAGAGCACTAAATATAGAGAAAATTAAAGAAAATGGGGATGAGTTAAATTATGGAGAATTTCAACAGATGATTAATATCTACCAAGAAAGAGTCAAATAATTGTTCTATTAAATAATACAATAACTAAAATTAAGAACTCATTGGATATAATTAACAGCAGACTAAACAAAGAGGATGAAAATTAGTAAACACAAAAACTGAAGAATTGAAAAGGTCTAAACAGAAACACAGAAAAAAAGTTGAATATATGTGTAGTTAGAAGTCAGAGATAATGGAGTGATGGGAAAGATCTATATGTCCATCTGGATGGCAGTTTAAAGGGGTGTTAATATTTCATTGAATTGTACACTTGAGATTTGGGCACTTTATTAAATGAAATTTATAACCAGTTAAAATAAATACAATGATACTTATAAGTATTTGGGCCAATCATACCTTTGAATGGTATGATTAAAAGCTTCTCAGATAAATCTTTATCACCTAGGAGTTGAAAAGCATATAGAGAAGAGTAAGGTAAATTTTTTAGAGTAAGAAATACTCTAAATACTTGATAGGAATATTGACACATTTTTCCAATAATGTTTAATTTTCCCTTGCATCTGAACAATCTCAGAATTGGTTTTGTGTTTGTTTGCTCAAATAGGCAAACAAATACACTAATCAGTTTTGAATGTGAATTGTGAATGTGTTTAGCAACACTGGAGGATTTTTCATGATATTATTTCCAAAGATAATCAGTTAGCTGGCCTCAGATGAATGGCGGCTATTCATTAACTTAATTAGCTTATGTAGGAAGTACAAAAGATGGAAAAGTGGGTGGTCACTGGAAAGTACTTTACATAAAGCAGGAAAAAGCTTTTTACTGGAAAATAAAATATATATTTTTTTAACTTGAGATTATGAGACCATTTATTTCACCACTGGGAAACCAATTATCCCCAGATTAGAATTCTTACCTTGGAAGAAAGAAACGAAACAAGACACATATGGATTTGTTGAACTCTTATTATGTGCCAGGAATTGACCTAGGGGGTTGTAATATAGTACAATCTTGTAAAACATTTCATTTAGTTCTCACTACCACTTTGGGAAATAGGATTATCTTTCCCATTTTAAACATGAGAAAAGAGAACTTCAATAGGAGTAAAGCTGCTTGGACAAGTAGTAGGGTTTGAATGCCAAAGTGGCCAGGTGTTAGAATTCATTTGAGAGAAGTCTTCAGTCACTTAAGCCGGTAGCTTTTCTGATTCCTGCCCAGAAGCTCTCCCGTGTGCCCTAGAGACAAGGGGAGTCTGAAACTTCTACATTGCTTCTGTCTTTCCTGCATCCTGCAGATACGTTCAGAACTCCTGGAATAAGTGGAAAAATCACTAAAACACCATATACCTCTGTATCATCTTTATATTTTAATAATTCATACGTCTGTCTACTGCCACGTGACTTGTCTTCTATTTCATTAATTTCCCCCCTTTTGTTGTGACTATGTTTGCCTAATATGATATCAAATTGGTTCACTGAATTGGTATTTGCAGTTCTAGAATATCCTATTGAATTATATTCTATCAATTCTGGTTTTTCCTATAATTTTCTAAGTTTGCCTCTGTTTTCCTGAATATACAAACCAGTTATTGTAATACCCCTGTGTAAAACTTCCATACCTAAATCCTCTTTGGATTTATTTCTATTTTCTTTTCTTTCTTGTTAGTCATTGGATCTTTTTTTAGCTTGCCACATAATTTTAAATTGCATACAGGATATTGCATTTGAAATTTGGTTAAGGTTCCAGAAGATACTATATTCTTCCATGGAGGATTAATCTTTCTTCTGTCATGCAGAAAGAACATAATTAGGTTATTTCTTCCTGCTAAAGGTTTTATGCTTTTCAAAGAATATAATATTTCATCTTAACCTTTCCTTCTGGGTCTTGGCAATTACTTCTAGGATGTAGCCATTCCTCGGTTTCAACTGACAAAAGGGGATATTTACAATCCTCCATCATGGCACTGTTTGAACTCAACCTTAACATCATGCAGCTGCTAAAATTTCTACTCAGCACTTTAACCCCTCAATGCCACTTTCTACTAGGTTTCTATCAGTTTAGTCCTGCACATTTGCACTTTAGAGATCAGTAAAATCAATAGAGGGGAATTTGCACACACAGTTTGAGGCCATGTTGGTGAATTCCCTCCTCCCCCTGATGTAACTCCTCAAATCTCAGATTATCTGGCAACCCTGAACTCCAGTATCTTTCTCTTTAGTTTAGTAAGACTCAGTTTTTTGCTATAACTGTTCCCCTGCACTATCAACATCTTCCTTCAGGGAAAAAGACAAAGTAATGTGGAGCTCACCTTCTCTTCCCTCAGATTTTCTAACCTGTCCCATTCTGCCTGTCGTGGTTGCTCTCTATTGCCTTCAAATATTTCCTATGTGTATTTTGTCCTTTCTTTAAGAGATTAATCCAACATAAACTACTTTGTCATGGCTGACAATGGAATTCCTTTCTGTAAGCTAGTCTATGTATATTTCAATTACTAGAAAAATAAGAACAGAAATGATAGCATTTATGAAAAATATATTAACTTTCAGGGTGAATGGTATTCTGTTGATGGGAATTAAATTGGAAGTTGCAAGGTGTATCTCATTCCTGTTTTAATTAAATAATTTCTGGTCTGATCAGTATGGCATTAGTATACTACATTCAGAAGACCACTGACCAGGAATCAAAAGAATCATACTCATTTGCTTCTTAGTGATCCTTTGATCTGGGTCAAGTTCTTAACTCTAAGATTTCTAAATTATTAAATATCTATATTTAACAGTTTTGTTTTGAATAAATTTGTTGGTAAATTATATTATTCTGTTCATTAATTTATTCAATAATGCTATCTATTATGTGCCAGGCTTCTTTCTAGTTGTGGAGAATAGAGAAGATAAAGAGATAAAATCCCTAATTTCAGAAAGCTCAAAACAATTCACTAAATGATAAAGAGTATAAATAAATTAAAAGGCATAAGTAAGATCATTTCATATTTTAAATACAATAAATTTGTGGAAAGTGACACATGGATGTGGAGAGGAGAGTAACAGAAAGGAAAGGCTCACATAAGCTTGGTAATTGAACTAAGACAAAAAACACAAGAATCAAAGACATTTTCAAGTAAGTGTATCCTAGGAAGAGAGAACAACAATCAGCAATTACAAAGGTTTGGAGAAAACCTTTTCTAAAAAGGAAAACAAAATTTTCATTGTGGCTATAACATAATAAACTAGGAAGAAAATGGTGAAATAATTTAAAATAGGAAAGAGGCCATGCAAGATCTAGTAAGATATTGGAAACCACGTAAAGTTTTTTGATTTTTATTTAAAGCACAGTGGAATCCACAGTGGACTTGTAGACAGCTGTATTTTTATGATGTGATTTATGTAAAAAAAACAAAAAACAAAATAAAATCACGCTTGCTGCTGCTGTGCGGAAAGGGGAATGGTACATTAGTGTGGACAAGAATGGAGGAAGGAGAACTGTTAGGAAAATGTAATAGTTCTTGAGATCTGATCCTGGTTTAGATCAGGCTGAAGATATTGAAGATGCAGAAATATAGATAATTCATCGTATATTTTGGAACTAGAACTCACCTTGATTGTGGAATTGAATGTAAGGGATAGAGGAAAAAAGGGAAATCAAGAGTAATGTTTGCTTTTACTCAAAAATTATACTTGAATACCACAAAATAGAATTTAAAAAATACAACAATTTAATGACTTCTAACCATTGATAGAAATTACATTGGAAAATATCTTTACACTGTGCCACTGAACTGTAGAGATAATCTAATGCTGTATTTATTTACCGTTGACTTCAAAATTGATCTCACTACATACCCTAATATAAAATTAGGCAAGCCTTTCCATTAACTGCTGGTCAATATAGCCAAGCAAAATTGATTCAAATGTATAAACTGAAATGAAAAGCATGAAACATAAATTATGCATCAGTCATGTACTATTAATCATCAAGTACAGTTTTCAACAGTCCTCCAAGGTAAGATTCCATTGATGATAGTTGCACCTGTTGAGGAGATCTCTGTCTTTCTTTAGAAAAAAAGAAAAAGTAAAATATTTATGATGTAATGTTCTAAAAGGTGAATTAGATAATATGTGAATAATTAAAGAATTTCTTTCTTCCTGATTTAGGTATTTTAACAGTTTTGAGAACTTTAAGTTTTGAAAAGTTCAGAATCAATCAAATAAATGATCTATTTTGAAACTGATCTATATAATGGCCAACAACTAAATTAATAGGTTCAAAATAAAACCAACAATAAATACAATATTCCCTATGAGTTTCACATGAATCTCCTTTTCTCCCTAGTTCTAATATACTCTTTTTATTCTAAATTATCTTTTCGTCACTAGTTCTCTTAGACTGCTTTGATTCTAAATTAATATGAGAATGTCACATGTTCTCCTAAATAATTTGGATATACAACACTGGAAATATGTTCTGAATAACTTTCTGATGCAGAATTCACTGCTCACAGGACAAGGAGACTGAGGGAAAGACCTGCTTCCAGACCGAGAGCCAGGTAGGTGAGGGGCAGACAGCAGGCTACTAGTAGAAGTGCCCTAGAAATCTAGAAATCATGGCTAGGATCCAGGTGGCAGGATACCAGTTACAGTCCATGGGGAATTGGAGTACTGGCTAAATTAGCAAAACCAAGACAGGAACAAACAAGGATCCAGTTCCCCCAACAAAAGCATAGGAGAAGCATCTTAGAATCTAGAATAAAACTCAGCTATAATAATTAGAAAAGAAAAATCAAGTCCAAATAGAAACAATCAGAAATTAAGTGCTCAAGTGTTATATAAGATGTGTTTAATTAGTCTTCTGCTATAGGCTTATGTCCAGGGACATTTATAACTTGCAGGGAAAAATTAAACTGTTCCAGTTATGAAGCAAGAAAAGGATTCCAGATAGATTCTTCCATGTTCTTTTTCAAGGAGAAAATGAAACTCAGGAATAATGTCTAAGAACACATATTCACAAATATGTAAATAAATATTTTAATTGGCAACAAAATAGTTAAAATACTAAATAATGAAAGAATTTTTCACTGTTTGCAAACTGTAAAGTGTTAAAGAATTTTGTTTCTAGTAATTTACCTGGCTAGATATCTTAAGACATTCTCCCTTGAAAAAATAACACAAAATATTTTATGCAATTTTGGCTTACATATAAAAGAGCTGGCTTGAGAGTAAGTGAAAACTCGAACGCAAGGAAGAAAGGACATGAAGAAAGTACATGAAGAAAGTACTGAACATGGAGGTCAGCAGAACACTGAAGTTACTATTGCTCTGATGGTGGCTGCAAACCTGTTAACAATGAGTTTTGATCTTTGGTTTGCAGAACACAATACCCAGACATTATTCTAGTTAGGGAGTCTTACAGGAAGCCATATTCCATACAGCTTGGACTTCCATATAGTGGGACTCATCCTCAATGTGAGGTCCACCCAGGAGTAACTGCATCCTGCATCCTGTATTCTGTTCCTGAAGGTAATATCTTCAAAGCACTAAGGAGGTTAAGTGTCAATCTGGAATCCTATACTCAATGAATATATATTTCAAGAACAAGTGTAAAATAAAGACAATTTTAGGTAAAGCAAAAAATGGAGACTACGATCAGCAGATCATACTAGAAAAGTTCTACAGTTGTACTTTAGGCAGAAGGAAAGTGATCCAAGCAGGAATATCTGACATACAAGTGGGAAGAACTAGCTAAAAATGAGGTAAATATTTTGATATATATGAATGCATATTAAATATATGCAAGAAAATTGACAACTGCTTCATTGATCATGGATATAAATTACATTATTTCAAAAGTTAAATTAAAAATAAATAAGATAAAAAAACAAAAAAGAATCAAGCAAAGACTGATGTTGAAAACAGATTATGAAAGAAAGATTATGATTAATCAGGATCTCTGCTCCACAATGAGAATAATGAAAATCAACAATATTTATATTAAAACATCCACTATAAAATGAAAGTACACTACATACCATTTATAGTAGCATACAAATGCGATATGTGAGCAATAAATTCAATAATTACATAATTATAACATAAATTATTATAAATTATGAATAAGTAAGAAGGAATAAATAAATGAAGAGATACACCATGTTCAAGACTGGAAAAATAATAGAGAGGCTAATTTGCACCATAAGGATGTGTTGTATTGATATAACCCCAATTGTAATCAATTCAGGTGATTTTTGTGGACACTGACAAGGAGATTTTAAATTTTTTGAATGAAAATAAGGCAGTAGCACTAACTCTAACAGATATGAAGACATTATAAAATCTATAATTAATTCTTAGAGACAGTAAACAGAATACTGAGACAGAATAGAGAACCAAAAACAGACCCAGTCATAATATGAACACCATTTATACAGATCAATGGGTAAAGGATTAATCTCTCAAGGAATGATGTAAAAACAAGTAGGCATCTGTAAGAAAAAAGTCTCACTGGACATGACCTACTTCATGACCACACATAGGATCAATTTCAGATGAAATAAAGATGCAACACATAAAGAGAAACTTTTGGAAGATAATAATGAAAAATATGTTTATTCAAGTTATGGATATATTTTAAAAAGCACATGTGCACTAACAATAAGGGAAAATTTTGATAAATTTGGGGACATTAAGACTTCTGTTCATCACATCACATGACATCACACAACTGTAAAATACATGACAAATTAGAGAAGACTGTATCCTATTATAAGAACTCCTATAAAGCATAATAAAAAAAATAAACTGATATTATTTATAAAAAATAGTACACACCGGTATAAATGGATGAAATAGAACTATATATGTCAACATGGATAAATTTCAGACAGAATATTTAATGAAAAAAGCAGGTCACAAGAGAATTAATACAGTGTATTTTTAATTGTATAACATTTAAAAAAGGTCGCAGCTAAACTATATTGTTTAAGGTTGAATACATGGGTTCTGAAACTCTAAAGTAAAGCAATGGTATAATCATCACAAAAATGAGCATATTGGGGCTTCCCTGGTGGCGCAGTGGTTGAGAGTCCGCCTGCCATTGCAGGGGACACAGGTTCGTGCCCCGGTCCGGGAAGATCCCACATGCCGCGGAGCAGCTGGGCCCGTGAGCCATGGCCACTGAGCCTGCGTGTCCGGAGCCTGTGCTCCGCAGCGGGAGAGGCCACAACAGTGAGAGGCCCGCGTACCGCAAAAAAAAAAAAAAAAAAAAAAAAAAAAATGAGGATATTGGCTAAGTCAGAGACAGAAGAACATGTTCCGAGTTGGGGAATATAGGGAGGCTTCTATTCTCAATAGTTGTTGAATTTACATTTTTTTCTTTAGTTGTTCCTTTTATATATTTTAATTTCAAGTTTCTTTACACTGTTTATGAATTATGAGTTTATTACTCTTTAAAAAGAAAATGGATTAATTAAAATAATATTCACTCCTTTATTTACCCAATCATTCTTCTATTTAAATAAATACTCCATAATAGATTCCATGAAGTCAGAGTAAGTGAATTTCAGCATGTTCTTCCTACACCAAGAGGGGCACATATTGACAATTACCTAGGATATATTTAAATATATTATAATGAATGCTAAACATATGTACATATTAAATGCTATGTATGTTAGTTTAGGAAATTGCTTTCAATTGTTCAATCTTTTCTACCTATGACAGAGGATGGGCACAATATTTCCTTGCACTATTGACACTGGTCTTGGTCATGACTTGTTTTGGCCATAGGAATATGGAAAGAAGTGACAGTATATTAGTTGTGAGCCAAAGTTATAAGAGGTATTATGTCTTTTTGCAAAACTACTTTTTGGTACTGTAATCTGCCATGAAAATTTTGTGTGTCAGATTTCTGCTGATTCAAGGAGAATGTGGAGTGACAAAGCACAACTAAACTAGATCCACAGTTTGGACCAGA
This sequence comes from Mesoplodon bidens, assembly GCF_964165515.1. NCBI lineage: Eukaryota > Metazoa > Chordata > Mammalia > Artiodactyla > Ziphiidae > Mesoplodon > Mesoplodon bidens. The sequence continues at coordinate 52,617,007 of NC_138173.1, read as the reverse complement.
CAAGCCCAGTAGATTCATGAATAAGAAATAAACACGAATTGTTAAAAGCCACAGATTGTGGGGTGATTTTTTTCACATCATTGCAGGAATAGTTGACTGAGACATATTGGAACAATAAGATGGAAAAGATTCATTCTGCCATTAGTAAAAACTGTTAAGCAAAGCATGACAAAGGTGATGACATTTCACCTGGACCTTGAAAGATGAGTTGACTTTGGATTGAATTGCCTAGCTCCTTATCTTATATTTATCAATTCAATCAGTGTAATGGAGTATGAAAATTTATTGATTGGTACCTTAAATTACATTGGTAACAAGTTTGGAGAAAAGCTTTGGTGAAAGCACTTTTAAAATAATTATCAGGACTTCCCTGGCTGGTCCAGTGGTTAAGACACCATGTTTCCACTGCAGGGGGTGCGGGTTCAATCCAGGGAACTAAGATACCACATGCAGCATGGTGTGCCAAAAAAAAAAGGATAGAATTTTAAGAAGATGTAATGTAGGGGAAAATGACAAAAACAATGAAAGAGGTTAAATATCAGAGTAATGGGAAGATAATAAATGGAAATCCAATTTAAGAATTATGAATTTCTTGAAAAATAAATCACAATGATTGGAATAGAAGCAGCGACTGAAAGAGACAACTGAAGAACAGTTGGCTTACAGTGAAAATATAACTGAGTGTACAGATATTAAATAAAGAAAGAAATAAAATAATTATCAATGTGGTAATGGCTGATACAAAATGTTTACTGTGTTTTTGTTTAATGAAAATATCATTTTTTAAAAAAGTAATTTCTGATAATGTAGTAGCTCCCTAAATCTCTTGAAATTTATTATGCTACTCTCTGGAACACTATGATCTTGTATATTTTCATGTCAGTTTGTCTGGATAACCCCTCCCCCACTGTCACCCACTAGATTACATTGATCTGTAATACATTCTTAAAGCACTGTTCATGTTTTCTTCATATCAGCAATCACAAATATAAAAACAAAATGATTTTTATATTTGTGTGCTGTTTTTCTCTCCTTCCCTAATGGGTTCTAAATGGGGACAGAGACTATGTCTGTTTTGATCCCTGTAAAGTGCCTGGAGTATGAATGGCATTCAATAAATATTTATTTAAGAATTCCATCAATAAATAAAAGAACACAGGCTTTTATATCAGATAGTCTGAGTATGAAAACCTGTTATATATTTCACTAAATTTGGAGCTTAGATAATTTAATTATATTTTTAATATTCTTAATTTTGTCCTATGCACATTCGATTTAGTGAGAATTGGAGAAATAGATGTAAACACATCACATAAATGTTAGTTCTCATTACTATTTAAATGCTTTGTAGTGCATGAGGAATTCAGGAAACAGAAGAGATTCATATATGGTCTTTTGCCAATTCATTTTACTGTAAAGTCTCACAGAAAAAAGTCCTTATGCAGCTATAAGGATATTTAAATGAACAATATGTCTTCTGCTGCATAAAAAATTGGTTTTTGCATGTTCATTGAAAGTGTAGCTCAGGTTTTGCAGGTTTCTATAATTGACCTATGTATTCACTGGTTGTATCACCTAAACATTACATTTCCGTGGTTGATTATTTTGCTTACTTGAAGCACTAACAAAGAACTCAAAGGGAAATAAAAGAGTTCAGAAAGAGCTTTCTTTCAAACAATTAAAGTTCTCTTAAGAAATAAGTTTTTGCATTTCATTCTATAATTAACAACACTTAAAGTTTGTCTTGAGAATTAGACACTTAGCTGCGTCTTCCATCTATCTTCTAAAAAGTGAGTTTTCCTACATTTTCACCTCTGTCCTCTCATGATCACCCTTCATTATAAAATAGTTTTCTCATCATCTTCAAGCTGCCCAGCAATTTAGGAAGCAGTAATAAGTAGGCTGGAGTTTATTTGTTAAATTGTTTGCTTGAATTATGCCAAAGTGCCTTGCTGTGCTTTAATTTAAACTAATAGCATTTCTTCTAATGCTATTACACAAATAAAACGCTAATAATTTAGCCGTTGTCAGCCCCCCACTTGTTTTACAAATATAAGATGATATATATGAAGTAAAAAAAACAGAAATTTACATGTTTTCTTTAGCTAAGTAATATTATGCATATTGGAAATAATTGCTATTTTTCCCCAATATCTTCAGGTTATTTTGTATGCAAGAAATCTCTAAACATTTTAAACACTGTCTTCCTGTTCATGGGGAATACACCTAGGGATTTATGTGAATGAGACATGAAAATAGCTATGGCCTGACTCCTACAAGTGAATGTAATTCAAAGGCAGGTTTTTCTCCCTAAAACAGAATTACATTCATCTATCTATCTACCTACCCATAATTTATAAACCATAAAATTTATTCATATTCGTTTACAGCTCTATAAATTCTGATAAAAACCTATAGAGTTGTGTTACACCACCACCACGAACTAGATGCAGAATTACTCTATTACCCCAAATAATTCCTTCATGCTGCCTTTTCTAGTCAACTGATTACTCTGCAACCTCTGAAACACATAATTCTCCATAATTCAAATTGAAGAAGAAACATTTTTAAAAGAAGATAGATACTTATTGTAGGATGTTTTTATTTCTAGTCTGTTTAAAATCTATAGATTTTCACTCCTTTTGCATCTAATCCAAACCCAGTAGTTTTTATGAGATAGATATTTAATCAGCATTCCCAGTGTGAGGCTCTACAGAACATGTTTCTGTGGGATGTGACTAGGTGTGCTATGAACAAAATTGTTTCACACTCCAGTAAGTTTAGAAATCTTTGAATCAAACAGTTCTTTTCAGGATCTCCACCTCCTCTATTCACAATATAATGTGTGTAGCCTGGTGTCCATTGAGCATTTGGATTCAGGGCAAGATATAAGAAATAAGAGGCAAGTGTGAAATACAGAGATCTATTCCATTTAGAAATACAGTAGATAAAAAACAAGGAAGCTAAAACAGACTAATTTAAATTTCTATTTTGTGAATCAAAAATTACTGAGGATCTATAGAAATTCAACCAGAAATTCATCCAGTGATATATAACATAAACAGATGTAAAGCCATCTATATTAAAGTGTGTGGATGGAAAAAAAACTTCCTATAAGCCCTTAGGATTATGGAAACTCAAACCAACGTATTAACATAGTTTGACATAGTCAAACTATGGATTTGCCTATTTGACATATTTGACTATGGATTTGACATAGTCAAACTAAGAAAACATAAAAATCCAATAGAGAACTGAACAAGTACTTTACCAAAGAAGAAATATGAGCGCCAACTAAGCATAAGACACAATTCACAACATCATTTACCACAAGGAACAATACACCTTAAAATACTGAATCACTATGTAGTGCACTTGAAACTAATATTGTAAATCAACTATACTTCAATAAAAAAATTTAAACTACAATGAAACACCAATAAACACTTCTAAAACGGCCAAGATTAATAATCTTGAAAACTCCAAGTATTTGAGAGGATTTGGAGAACCAAAGCAGTCAAACTTTACTTGTGAGAATGCAAAATAATATATTCACTTTGAAAAATTATTTAGCAGTTTCTCATAAGGTTAAACATAAATTCACTGTAAGACCCAGCAATTCTGCCTCTAGGTGGTTATCCCGTAAAAATGAAAACATATTCACACAAAGTGTTGTATATGAATGTTCAAAATAGCCCCAAACTAGAAGCATTTCAAAATGTCTGCCAACTTCTAACTGAAAGGATTAGACAAAAATTGTGGTAAATATAGTCAGTGGAATAATTCTCAGCAGTAAAACACATAAGCTATATATACAAAAACCACTATAATCAATCTCTAAAAGATAAACTAAGGGAAATAAGTCAGACTCATATTATATACAGTATGATTTCATTTATACAAAGTTCCAAAAAATGAAAAACAAAACTATAAATACAGAAAGTAGATCAGTGGTTGCCAGGTTCTAGAACTGAGGGCTGAATGCAAAGCAGCTTGGGGAAATTTTTGTTGTGATGGAAATAATGTATATCATGACTGTACAGTGGTTACATGACTATGTAGATGTATAAAACTTATTGAACTATACATTTTAAAGGAATGGTTTTTATGTAGCTAATTTTTGAAGTTTATTTTTTAGAGCAACTTGAAGTTCACAGAACAATTGGGATTAAGGTACAGAAATTTCCCATGTACTCCATGCCACCATGTATGCATAGCCTTCCTGATTATCAACATCCCCCATGAGTGGTACATTTGTTATAATTGATGACCTTATATTTTGACACATCTTCATCATTCAAAGTCCATAGTTTATGTTACCGTTCACTCTTCATGTGTACATCCTATGCATTTGGACAAATGTATAACGACACATATCCATCACTAAGGCATCATACAGGGTAGTTTCACTGCCCTAAAAATCCTCTATTTATCCCACCCACCATCATCATCCCTGGCAACCACTGATCATTTTACTGTCTCCCTAGTTTTGTCTTTTCCAGAATGGCACAGAGTTGGAATCATACAGTATGTAGATTTTTCAGATTGGCTTCTCTTTCTGAGACCGATTAGCCTGACTAAAGTTTACAATAAGATTTGAGATCAATAAGATTGGGCAGACAGAAGCCTGTGCTACCTCAGGAGGAGCTCTGGGCCTAGGATGCCCTTCACGGTTATCCTGAGTTTAGACAAAGGGGCTGGATGAGCAACCTACATTAAGCCATTGGATGTGGCCCACCCCAGGAAAGCATATCCAGACAGCTTGATCTTGGACTTCCCCAGACTCCAGAACTGTGAGAAATAAATGTCCGTGTGATTAAGTGACCCAGTCTATGGTATTCTTTTATAAGAGCCCAAGTTAAGACAAAATATTATTGGTGACATAATGTTTTATTCACAAGCAGAAAAGAATAAATAGTATTTTTATAGGAATAAAACATATTCTCCTGATTTATCAAAATCTCTTTCTCAATTTTATTATAATTAAGCTAGAGCCTTATAAGTGATCCTGTCTTATAAATAATACAATATAGTGTGTGTATATATACATATATATGATTAATTATATTTTTCAAATTGTTTATACACTTTAGTTTTTGCGACACCATGGGGCATGCGGGACCTTAGTTCCCCAACCAGGGATAGAAACCCAAGCCCCCTGCAGTGGAAGCATAGCGTCTTAAACACTGGACCCCCAGGGAAGTCCCTTGTTTATATACTTATTTTTTATCTGCTTAAAAGAGACTTAAATCTTCCTGACATAGTTTATATCAGATTCTCTTTATTTTTACACTTTGCCTTATATATTTTATTGCAGGTGTCATTAGGTATATAAGTTTATAATTGTTTTAGCTTATTAGTGAAATATGCTTTTATCATTAAAATTATTTTTCTTTACCTCAAAATTTTAAAAAACGACAAGCCATGAATTGGAAGAAAATATTTGTAAATCATATATTTTTAAGCGTGTATGCAGAATATATAAAAAACTTTACAACTCAATAATAAGAAGATAAATTTAAAATGGACAAAGTAATTAAACATTTAAACAGGAAAAATATATGAATAGCTAAAAATGCAAGAAGTTATTCAACATCATTAATTATTAGGGAACTGCATAGTAAAACCACAAGGAAATATTCTTACATACACAAACACACACACATGGATGGCTATAATTTAAAAAAACGATATTTTAATTAACATGTAACAAATTTTGTTCATATATTTATAGACCTATTATAATTAAGCCTTTATTACAGTCCTAATGCTCACCTTTGCCCTACATAAAGCATGATTTTTTTCCAGACCCAAAAGATTCTAAAATATTTAATTTAATTTCATCTCACCAAACCGTTGATTGTTCCAGCTTCATATATTTCTAGGGACAAGAGGAACAGTATTATACCGTTGAAGAGAATTAAATACAAATTCAATCAAATTGGCCTTTTTATAACTCCCATTTTGCACCAGAAAGCTTTTGCTTTCTCATCATTTAATGTTGGCCTGAAAAACATTGTTTGTCCATAATTTTAAGACTACATGCAATACATAGTATTCTGGAAAATGGTGACAGTTTTGTGTGGTTAGAATTCTCTCTTAGGTATTACCATGCCTAATTCTTCCCAAGGTATGTTTTGTACTTTTCAGGACTTTTATTCTTATTCAAAGATGCACTGGAAGTTTAACCTGATTCTGTGAAAAGTAAATGTAACTACAGAAGGAGACACAATTCTATATTGAATGAAATAGTACCTGTTACCTCTGAAATATAGTACATATCTTAAGCAAGGATTTTTTTTTTCTTTCTCTTGTTACAGACAAATCTGATACACAAGGTTAATATTTTTATATATCAACAGAAACATTTTTCTACACCTATTATTATTTCATAATAATATCTGCTATTGAGGAAATTAATAGGATTTTCTATACAGAATGGCCCTGAGGGTATAACACAGGAGACTAAAGAATATAGAGAAACCAGTTCTTGGACATTTAAAATGCTGAATTTAAGCATTATGTCTGAAAGAAAAGAAAGAGAAAGATTAACTAACTCATGCCCAGAAAAAGAAATTTTACATAATCAGGAGTTAGGAATTAGCATATGGAAATAAAGCAAGAGAATACACCTCTGAGACAGATTCCCCCTACTGTCAGCTGTTAACCCTGTGATGACTGGGCTAAATTCCAGAGGAGAGAACAAAAATCCCAGAGAGTTTGGTATGGTAGGCTGATTAATATCCTCCCCAAAGATGTCCACATTCTAATCCCTGGAGCCTGTGAATATGTTATTTTACATCACAAAGGAGCTTTGTAGGTGTGATTAAGGATCTTGAGATGGGGATATTACCTTGCATTATCTGGATGGGCCAAGTGTAATAACAAGGGTCCTCCTAAGAAGGAGGCAGGAAGATCAGAGTCAGTCGCCGTAATTATGACAATGGAAATAATAGGTTAGAATGATTTAAGGAATGGGTTATCAGCCAAGGAGTGATGGTGATCTTTAAGAAACTGGAAAAAAGCAACAAAATGGGCTCTCCTCTGAAGTCTATAAAAAGAACTCAGCCCTGCTAACATCTTGGTTTTGGATTTCTGATATGCAGAACTGTAAGAGAATAAATTTGTGTTGTTTTAAGTCACTAAATTTATCATAATATATTACATCATTAACAGGAACTGATTTGACAAAGACAAGCTGTACCATGATTCCAAGTAGAACCTGTTGAGGAGACAAGATCCTAGAGAGCCCCCATGACCTGACTTGGGTGAGAAAAGTAGAATAGAAAACTACAATTACAGAAAAACAATGTTCTGATATTATGTTTCCTGCTACTTAGCTGAATGAATGCTAATAATAGAAATGAAGTTTAATTATAGACAAAAAATGTGTTGCATTACTTAGCAAAGTTTCATTCCTACTAGTTTGACTTATTCTTTGGCTTGTTTAAGTTAAGTTACAATTTGGAGAAAACAGATTCTTTAGCTTTGTCTTAAACAGCTCATTGTCAGTTGTCTATCAGACATTAAAAAAATGTTGAAATATTTAAACTGAAATAGGCATTTCTAAAAGAACATTTCATCTCTCACCAATAGACTAGGGTAACAGAGCATTTTGGGAAATAAGACATTTAGAGTTTGTCATTCAATTTCCAATTAACAGAAGAATCCCCATGAGTTCCCTGAATGTCTTGTTAAGATTAAATATTCAATGGTTATTTGTGTTTGCTCCTTACTGTGTTATGGAAAGCATAAGATTATTTGCTATAGTGAAGTGGCAGTTTCTAGAATGACTTAAACAAAACAGCTATAAGTAACAAACAATTCTCCTTAATTCAGGACAAGAAGCTAATCAATATACATAAACAGTATTAAGTAATGAATATCTATCTTCAATTAATTTTAGCTTTTATAAAATCTACATGAAATAATTTATGAACTATTCTTTTGTGAATATCTCAATCCCCTTTTTATTCCCATTAGTAAAAAGATATGATATATAATCATCAGAATCTTACACCTGCCATGACTGTTTCTATTTTAAGCTTAATTTCAATTTCTGTATAAAACATTTTTGTTCCTATTAAATAAAGTTGAGGCAGATAGATGAGGGTAGATTTCCTAGAAAAACATATATGGATAAGGAAGGTTCTCAGCACTTCTGAAACAATATGCTGTATTATTAGTTAGTGAACCTATTTATTTGTTCATTTATCCCCACCCCCATCCCTGCAATGCACAAACCTATAGTCTATTTTCTACAGAAAAATGACAGGGATATTTAAAAAATAAAACTATAAATCTCCAATGGTTTTCCAGTCCATAAGATTTAGATTACCTACTATCTCCTTGAAAACCACCTTATCTTGTCTCACTTGACAAGTTTTCTAAATTTTAGCCACATTGACATTCTATCTGCTAACTTTTAACTCATGGTTACACTTGTCAACTTTCCTGTGTTAAGAGTATTAAACTCTTCCAGTATACACCAACATTTTAATAGGTTACTTAAAATATTAATTGATTAATTTTGGAGGTATATTATATATAACAATATTATTTGTATACCTGGAGAAAAATTTTGGAGTATTTCAAATATGCACTTGCAAATATTTATTTTATTTTTCATAACATTACAAAAGAATACTGTGTCTGTATCTTAGAATTTGGTAGTATTCTTTTACTGCACATAGTATTATCTTAATGACATAACCAGATTCCTGTGGAAGGAAGTAATAAAAAAATCAGAAGCCTGTTCTTTATGTAGGAACACATATTTTCAAATTTGTTTTAATAATATCATCTGTTGAATGACAGAAGTAGCAAGTATTTCATATGGAAACAGAACTTTATATAGATTTCAGATAAAATTATTTTGCCAGAAAAAATCTGAATAAGTTTGTGACTTGTAATTTGTGTAGTTATCTGTTAACAAACTTACAGAAAATTACTAATTTATAGCTTATAAGTAAAAAGTAAAATACTGGAATAAACTTTTTTCTGATATTCCAATAATTTTGTTAAAATTATAAAATTTATTAAAATTTTATTAAAATATAAAACCTAACCTTACACCTAAAGGAACTAGAGAAAGAAGAACAAATAAAATTCAAAGTTAGCAGAAGGAAAGAAATCATAAAGAACAGAGCAGAAATAAAAGAAATAAAGACTAAAAAAAAATGGAAAAGATCAATGAAACTAAAATCTTGTTCTTTGAAAAGGTAAACAAAATTGATAAACCTTTACCCAGACTCATCAAGAAAAAAAAGGGAGAGGGCCCAAATCAGTAAAGTCAGGAATTAAAAAGGGAAGTTACAACCATAAGAAATACAAAGGATCATAAGAGACTACTATGAAAACTATATGCCAATAAAATGGACAACATAGTAGAAACAGACAAATTTTTAGAAATGTACAATCTCCAAAGACTGAAAGAGGAAGAAATAGAAAATATGAACAGACCAATTACCAGTAATGAAATTGAATCAGTAATTTAAAAACTTCCAACAGAAGTCCAGGACCAGAAGACTTCATAGATGAATTCTACCAAATATTTAGAGAAGAGTTAACACCTATCCTTCTCAAACTATTCTAAAAAATTTCAGAGGAGAAACACTTTTGAACTCATTCTTTGAGGCCAGATCACCCTGATACCAAAACCAGACAAAGATATCACAAAAAAAGAAAATTACAGGACAATATCACTGATGAACATAGATGCAACAATCCTCAACAAAATATTGGCAAACCAAATCCAACAATACATTAAAAGGATTATACACCATGATCAGGAGGGATTTAGGACAGGGATGCAAGTTTTTTTCCAATATCTGCAAATCAGTAAATGTAATACACATTAACAAACTGAAGAATAAAAACCATATGATCATCTCAATAGATGCAGAAATAGCTTTTGACAAAATTCAGTATCCATTTCTGATAAAAACTCTCAAGAAAGTTGGCATAGCGGGAACATAATTTAGCATAAAAAAGGCCTTATATGATGAACCCACATCTAACATCATACTCAATGGTGAGAAGTAGAAAGTATTTCCTCTAAGATCAGGAACAAGACAAGGATGTCCACTTTTGCCACTTTTATTCAACATAGATTTGGAAGTCCTAGCCACAGCAATCAGACAAGAAAAAGAAATAAAAGAATTCAACTTGCAAAGGAAGATGTGAAACTGTCACTGTTTGCAGATGACATGATACTATACCTAGAAAATCTAAAGTTGCTACTAGAAAACTACAAGAGCTCATCAATGAATTCAGTAAAGTTGCAGGATACAAAATTAACATACAGAAAACTGTTGCATTTCTATACACTAATAAAGAAATAGCAGAAAGGGAAATGAAGGAAACAATTCCATTTACCATTGCTCAAAAAAAAATAAATAAATAAAATACTTAGGATAAACCTACCTAAGGTGGTGAAAGACCAGTACTCAGAAAACTGTAAGACACTGATGAGAGAAATTGAAGACAAAATAAACAGCTGGAAAGATAAACCATGTTCTTGGATTGGAAGAATTAATATTGTTAAAATGACCATACCCAAGGCAATCTTCAGTCTATCAAAATACCAATGGCATTTTTCCCAGAACTATAATAAATAGTTTAAAAATTTTTATGGAAACACAAAAGACCCCAAATAGCCAAAACAATCTTGAGAAAAGAAGAGTAGAGCTGGAGGAATCATGATTCCTGACTTCAGACTATTCTACAAAGCTATGGTGATAAAACAGTATAGTACTCTCACAAAACTAGACCCATAGATCAATGGAACAGAATAAAAAACACCATAAGCACTTATGGTCAATTAATCTATGACAAATGAGGCAAAAATATACAATGAAGAAAAAGTCTCTTTGGTAAGGTGTGCTGGGAAAACTGGACAGCTACATGTAAAAGGATGAAATTAGAACATTCTCTAACTCCATGTACAAAAATAAAATGGATGAAACACCTAAATGTGAGACCAGAAACCATAAAACTTTTACAGGAAAAAATAGGCAGAACACTCTTTGACATAAATTACAGCAATATTTTTTTGGATCTGTCTCCTAAAGCAAAGTAAATAAAAGCAAAAATAAACAAATTGGATCTAATTAAACTTAAAAGCTTTTGTACAGCAAGGAAAACACTCGACAAAATGAAAAAAGAGCCTACTGAATGCGAGAAAATATTTGTGAATTTGTGACGGGTTTAGATGCTTTAAAAATCATAAAGATAAATGTTGGACACCGTTATAGGAAGCATCAACAGAAATAAAATGAATAATAATCCTTCAAGAAATATGAATTTTAATAAAACTTCCATTTTAGCACCACAATCCATATCAAGTCAGGTTCACAATTAACATATTGACCAGGAGATTTTTGCAGAAACTAAATAATGCCTGTGACCATAATATGTCTCCGGTCAAAAACATGTTAATAGTCAAATTTGTTTCCTTGTCCATTCAAAATATATTTGTATGTTTATCATGACAGATATTTATTTAACACTTAGGCCACTCTAACTGTTGTCCACATGTCTTCTCTTTTATAACTGTGGTTTGTTTTAACCATGTGCCACATGAAAGGAAGGAAAAATATAAGTGGTCAACCCAATTTTAAAAATTCACTGTTGCTTTTTTTTTTTTTTTGGTCTTCGTGCAAATTGTAACTTGATTGTATATGAGATTTTATTTGAGCACATTACTTTGAATATAATAAATAATAATGAAATCAGGAACAATTCCCATTTGGGTGAAATGTTGTTGTTGTTACTTTTGCCATATATTTAAAGTACTAACTTAAAAACAGACATTTCTTATCATAGAATATAAGATGTTATAAATAAATGAGAGATAAAAATAAAAATAAAGTATGTAAAGTAGTGAAAATAAAATACCTGGAAGTAATCTCCTATCACTTCCAAAGGCAAAAGTCAGAAACCACATAAGTAATATTATAGAATGTTTGTCACAAACCTACTCAAAAGTCAAAGTTAAAAATAACCACAATCTGTAGTCTTAATGTAATCATTGTTACATAATATATAGTTCAGTAAAAGTAATTTTAAAACATATAATTTAATTACAGAGCATCCCTGGTCCCAAATTAAGACAAGCAAAATCTATGTGTGAGGTCATAATAGGTTCCAGATGGCCTTATTAACTGAAAAAAATATTAACCGAATGAAGGATAATAACTGTAATAAGGAGCTAGATTCTAACTTCAGATTAAATTTCTCTTGGATGTTCAATCTTCCCTGTGGTTTTCTACTTGGAAGTCACAATTAGTTTATTATTGCTTAACAGCAGGAAGCCTTCTGAAGTGTTTTGTGAAAGGTCTGAAATTTTGTGAAGGTCTGAAATTCTTTGATTCTCCTCTAGGATTATTTTATAAAACTTTGAGTTTTAATATTTTTAACTCATGTAGCTTTACAAATTAAACTACATATTAAGTGTACTAAGAAAGTGCTATATTTAAGCAACTCTTCACAAGACACTTTTGGATGATATGTATTTTTCCATAACAATTTACCTGGTTCCATGACAAACTGCAGGTGATCAATATGTTCTCCTTTTTAAATCTCTATATCAGATAGTGTTTAAAATGGTACACAATCCATATCCAAAGTTTGAATTGCAAGCACTAACAGTGCTTGCTGTTACTACCCCTAACATAAAATGTAAATAATTTGCTTTAACAGGAGTCAAAATATTACCTATGAGTCATATTAGACTATTCTGTGTTAGGACTCATGCACTATATCCTCATGTTATAGTATTATGTGTCAACTTGGGTAGTTCACAGTACTTTATTTAATGTATTTGGTAGATTTGCTACAATCAGTGACTTGAGGTAAAGATTACCCTTGATAGTGTAAGCCTCACAGAATCAATTGAAAACCTTAAGAGCAAAACCTGAAATTTCCAAGAGAAGAAGTCCTACCTGAGCTTCCAGCCTACCTGCTGGCCCTATAATTTTAAATTCAATACTGGAACATCAACCCCAACTGGATTTTAGGCTTGCCAGCCTGCCCTATAGAATTTGGACTTGCCATCCCTACAACTCATGAGCCAATTCCTTAAAATTAATCTCTCTTGATTCTCTCAGTGGGCTGTCTCCCTCAATATATCTATATATAGATATAGATATAGATCTCCTATTTTATATACATATATTATACATTATGGTTATTTATATATAGTTATAATAATATATATATATGATATAATATGTAATCTATAATATACATACATTTTATATATCCCATTATATATTTATACATAATTTCATATATATCAATATATATATCATATACAATATATGTTTTGGGGGGAACCATAACATACTCTGGCAACCATTAATCTGTTCTCCATCTCAATAGTTTTATAATTTTATAATTTCAAAAATGTTATATGAATGGAGTCATACAGTATGTAATCTTTGAGATTTTCTTTTTACTCAACATAATTCTGGAGATTCATCTAGCATTTGTGACTATCAATAATTTCCTTTTTACTGCTGAGTAGTATTCCATGGTATAGATGTACCACATTTTGTTTATTAATTTATACAGTTAAGGACATGTGGGTTGTTTCAAGTTTAGGGCTATGATGAATAAAGTAGCTGTGGAAAATACTGTACAATTATTTATGTGAGTATAAATCATTATGTCTCTGAGATAAATGCTTAGAAGACCAATTCCTGGTTCTTAAGGTAGCTGCATGTTTAAGTGAGTAATAAGCTGCCTACCTGTTACCCAGAGTAGCTTTGTTGCACTACGTGACCATGATTAATTTAAAAGTGATCCAGGTCCTCATATATACACTACCATATCTAAAATAGATAGCTAGTGGGAAGCAGCCACATAGCACAGGGAGATCAACTCGGTGCTTTGTGTCTACCTAGAGGGGTGGGATAGGGAGGGTGGGAGGGAGACGCAAGAGGGAGGAGATATGGGGATGTATGTGTATATATATAGCTGATTCAGTTTGTTATACAGCAGAAACTAACACAACATTGTAAAGTAATTATGCTCCAATAAAGATGTTAAATAAATTAATTTAATTAAATTAAAGTGATCCAGGTCCTCAATATTTTCATGAGTGCTTGGTTTGTCACTATCTTTTAGAATTTTATTTTAGCCTTTCTGATTGGTTTGTCATCTCTCTGCCTCTCAAAATGAAGTAGACAGATTCCATCCACTTTATTTTTCTTTTTCAAAATTGTTTTAGCTATTCTACTTCCTTTATTCTCCTTATAAATTTTAGAATGATCTTGTCTATATTTACAAAGTATCTGGCTGGTATTCTAACAGTAATTATAGGAAACTTATACGTGAATTTGGAGAGGGGTGACATATTTACTCTTTTGAACATTCCAACCCTTGAGCATAGTCTATGTCTCCATTTACTAGATTTCCTTTGATTTCTTTCATCAGAATGTTCTGGCTCAGCATGCAAGTCCTACATATATTTTCTTAGATTTACAACTAAGCATTTCTTTTTTTTTCTTGAATGATAGTAATGTTTGAATGAATGTCTGTGGATCTTGTTCCCTGAGACCTTGCTAAACACATTATTGTATGATTTTTAAAATAGATAACTTGAGATTTTCTACATAAATCATTCAACAGCAAATATACAAATTAAATATAAAAGTTTATTTCTTCTTTTCTAATCTGTACACCTCTTATATCATTTTCCCCTTTTCCTGCATTCTAGAACTATGTGGAATAAGAGTGATGAGAGTGGACACTCTTGTCTTGTTTCTTGTCAGCAGGGAACACCTCAGTCTTTCACCCTAAGTATAAAGTTAGTTGTAGACATTTTCGTGGATGTTCTTCATAAAGTTGAGGAAGTTCTCTCTGTTCCTAACTTGCTTATGATTTTATCATGAGTGGATGTTGAATTCTGCCAAATGCCTTTTCCTCATCAATTGATATGATGGTGTGTTTTTTTTTCTTTTGACTATTAATTTGGATTACATTGATTTTAAAATATTTGACCAGCCTCACAGACCTGGAAAAAAGCCCACTTTGTATGCTGTATAATTACTTTTAGATATTGCTGAATTATATTCGCTAATATTTGTTAAGGATTTTTCTATGTTCAAAAGGCATACTGATCTGTAGTGTTGTTTTTTGTTTTGTTTTGTTTTGTTTTCGTGTCTTCGTCAGGTTTTTGCATCAGGATAATACTAGCTTCATAAAAAGGATTGAAACATATTCCCTCCACTTCCTCTGACTAAAAAACTTTGTGAGCAATTACTTAAAACTTAAAATACCTGAGAACTGTTCATTCATTTTTCCCTATTTACATTTCTAATAAATTTTAATTATCCCTCCTTGAAGAATACCTCTTAAAAAAAGGAATTTACTTAGACCTTAATCCAATATTTGCCCCCAAATCTAGTTCCTATAAGATATATGGCAATTTACTCCATATTAAATATACAAAGTGATATTTCTATTTTTATATAAATGGAAACTTACATAGGATTAATGCAACTCTAAACAACTTTGAAACTGATAAATATGATAAAATTCTGGAATCTTTGGGAAAATAAGCTATATGTAAAATAAGTTATTTGAAAAGAGTCGATCTGGAACTTGAGCTGCATTTCTTAATATTAGAATTTTTGAAGACTATATTAATGTAAAATGGATGAAGGAGGTAGCAAATAAAATATTTTAAGAAGAATGAGTAGCACATTCAGAGGTACAGAGCCTTGAGAGAAAGCCAGGAACTTGCAATCATTGGGTTAAGCTGGTTATCAATGATTTTACTGAGTGCGGGTGGGAAGGGGGTATAGTTAGGAACTTCACAGAATTCTGTTCTCTATGCTCTGCCTAGGTCTGATTTATATTCTCTCAATAAATAACTTTTTTTTAAAATGTCAAAACCTTTGCACTTTTTGTTTTGTCTGTTTCAACCAGTATTAATTTCTCTAGAATTTGGGATTCATTTATTTTCATCATTCAAGTCTCAGTTACCAGTTACTGAGAGGGGTCTTCCCTGACCAACTTATCTAAAGGAATTTTCATTCATATCATTTTGTCTTAATGTACTACTTTTAGAACACTTCCACCCATTTTAAATTAACTTAGTCATTTATTAATAGGTTTGTCTCTCATCACTTATAAAAGGTGCTTAATATGGGAGGAGGGCCCTTGTCTAATTTAAGTTCTAGATCCCTAATCACCTAAAAAAATTTCCACCACAGTAGAGTCTATGGGAAAAAAAGGATAAAATGAATGTAATACAAATAAATAAACAAATTATGAGGTGCCCTGCCTATTGTATTAAGGAGTCTTGAATATTCCTTTTTGTTCAATGACAAATGACCAAAATAACTGAAATAATGTTGTTAAAATATAAAATTGTTTGGGAGATAATGATTTTAGCAGTGTGGAGCATGTAATAGAAGGAGAAAGTATATGGTCAGGGAGATATAATTGATGTTGCTTACATATATTTTGCACAACACCTGATGCGTAGTTAGTCCTCTATAACTATTAGCTTTTTTTATTGCTATTTCCAGGCAGCATAAGGGACTTTGCTTAAGCATTTATGTGGATAGAATTTTCTCTGGAGACATAGCAACATTTTTAATAGCTAATTATTTGTCTTTAATTAAAGTGCCTTTAAGCATGATACCTAAAATGATGTGCCTTGAGACACTGAAGCTGGTGAACAAAAACAGAATTTAAATCAATTTTTTTTACTTCCTGTAATTGAAAATATATCTAAAATTTGGTTGCAACAAAAATAAGTTGCTTTCTTAAAGCTGGTCGACTATCAGTACTTTATATGCTAATGTTTATTGTATATCATCAGAATGTGGTATTTTATGGAGAATTTCTTGAATTCATTTGGCCATTAACACTTCCTCTACCACTGTCCTGTTATAAGATTATCATTCTGAGGGACATCAGTAGTAGTTTGGGAAATGCTGCTTCAGAATTTTAAGTGTTTATATTGTTAACATAAATCTTGGTTTCATCTTTCAGGGGAAAATCGTGCCCTCTGAAATATTGGAAATTTTGATTTCAGGTTTATTTGATCTTTTTCATTCTTGAGATGATTTCATCAGTGTTTTACAGACTTTTTTTTTTACTCAAATAACAAACATAATGTTTGTTATTATAATAGTATACTAGAGCACTTCATACAATGTGATGTAAAAACTGATTTGTTTGGCTTTTGAAAACATTGACGTGAAATGTCTACAGTATTTTTTAATTTTTTTTTTCCTGTGGTATTAGATTATTTTTTGAATTTCATTTATTTATTTATTTATTTATTTTTTTCTTTTTTTTTTGCGGTATGCGGGCCTCTCACTGTTGTGGCCTCTCCCGTTGTGGAGCACAGGCTCCGGACACGCAGGCTCAGTGGCCATGACTCATGGGCCCAGCCACTCCACCGCATGTGGGATCTTCCCAGACTGGGGCACGAACTCATGTCCCCTGCATTGGCAGGTGGACTCTCAACCACTGTGCCACCAGGGAAGCCCTCATTTATTTTTTTATATAGCAGGTTCTTATTACCTATACATTTTATACATATTAGTGTATACATGTCAATCCTAATCTCCCAATTCATCACACCACAACCCAACACCACTTTCCCCCTTGGTTTCCATACGTTTGTTCTCTACATCTGTGTCTAAATTTCTGCCCTGCAAACCAGTTCATCCAAACCATTTTTCTAGGTTCCACATATATGTGTTAATATACGATATTTGTTTTTCTCTTTCTAGCTTACTTGATTCTACATGACAGTCTCTAGATTCACCCACGTATCTACAAATGACACACTTTCGTTCCTTTTTATGGCTGAGTAATATTCCATTGTATATATGTACCACTTCTTTATCCATTCATCTGTCATTGGGCATATAGTTTGCTTCCATGACCTGGCTATTGTAAATAGTGCTGCAATGAACATTGGGGTGCATGTGACTTTTTGAATTATGGTTTTCTCTGTGTATATGCCCAGTAGTGGGATTGCTGGGTCATACGGTAATTCTACTTTTAGTATTTTTAAGGAACCTCCATACTGTTCTCCATAGGGGCTGTATCAACTTACATTCCCACCAACACTGCAAGACAGTTCCCTTTTCTCCACACCCTCTCCAGCATTTGTTGTTTGTATAAATTCTGATGATTCACATTCAAACTGGTGTGAGGTAATAGCTGACTGTAGTTTTGATTTGCATTTCTCTAATAATTAGTGATACTGAGTGGTTTTTCATGTGCTTCTTGGCCACTGGTATGTCTTCTTTGGAGAAAGGTCTACTTAGCTCTTTTGCCCATTTCTGAATTGGGTTGTCTTATTTTTTAACATTGAGCTGCATGAGATGTTTATATATTTTGGAGATTAATCCTTTGTCTGTTGATTCATTTGCAAATATTTTCTCGCATTGTGAAGGTTGTCTTTTCGTCTTGTTTGTAGCTTCCTTTGCTATACAAAAGCTTTTAAGTTTCAGTAGGTTCCATTTGTTTATTTTTGTTTTTATTTCCATTACTCTAGGAGGTGTATCAAAAAAAAGATCTTGCTGGGCTTCCCTGGTGGTGCAGTGGTTGAGAGTCCGCCTGCTGATGCAGGGGACACGGGTTCGTGCCCCTGTCTGGAGGATCCCACATACCATGGAGTGGCTGGGCCCTTGAGCCATGGCCACTGAGCCTGCGTGTCCGAAGCCTGTGCTCTGCAATGGGAGAGGCCACAACAGTAAGAGGCCCACGTACCGCAAAAAAAAAAAAAAAATCTTGCTGTGATTTATGCCAAAGAGTGTTCTTCCTATTTTCTCCTATAAGATTTTATAGTGTCTGGTCTGACATTTACATCTCTAATCCATTTTGAGTTTATTTTTGTGTATGGTGTTAGGGAGTGTTCTAATTTCATTCTTTTACATGTAGCTCTCTAGTTTTCCCAGCACCACTTATTGAAGAGACTCTCTTTTCACCATTGTATATCCTTGCCTCCTTCCTTATACATTAGTTGCCCATAGGTTTGCGAGTTTATCTCTGGTCTTTCTATCCTCTTCCATTGATCCCTATCTCTGTTTTTGTGCCAGTACCATATTGTCTTGATTACTGTAGCTTTGTAGTATAGTCTGAAGTCAGGGAGTCTGATTCCTCCAGCTCCATTTTATTCCCTCAAGACTGCTTTAACTTTTCAGTGTCTTTTGTGTCTCCATACAAATTTTAAGATTTTTTTGTTCTAGTTCCATAAAAATTGCCATTAGTAATTTAATAGGGATTGCATTGAATCTGTAGATTGCTTTGGGTAGTATACTCATTTTCACAATATTGATTCTTCCAATCCAAGAACATGGTATATCTCACCATCTGCTGGTATCATCTGTAAGTTTCTTCATCAGTGTCTTATAGTTTTCTGCATACAGGTCTTTTGTCTCCCTGGGTAGGTTTATTCCTAGTTATTTTTTTATTTTTGTTGCAATGGTAAATGCGAGTGTTTCCTTAATTTCTCTTTCAGATATTTCATCATTAGTGTATAGGAATGCCAGAGATTTCTGTTCATTAATTTTGTATCCTGCAACTTTACCAAGTTCATTGATTAGCTCTAGTAGTTTTCTGGTGGCATCTTTAGGATTCTCTATATATAGTATCATGTCATCTGCAAAAAGTGATGGTTTTACTTCTTCTTTTCCAATATGCATTCCTTTTATTTCTTTTTCTTCTCTGATTGCCATGGCTAGGACTTCCAAAACTATGTTGAATAATAGTGGTGACAGTGGACATCCTTGTCTTGTTCCTGATCTTAGAGGAAATGCTTTCAGGTTTTCACCATTGAGAATGATGTTTGCTGTGGGTTTGTCATATATGGCCTTTATTATGTTGAGGTAGGTTCCCTCTATGTCCACTTTCTGGAGAGTTTTTATCATAAATGGGTGTTGAATTTTGTCAAAAGCTTTTTCTGAATCTATTGAGATGATCATATGGTTTTTATTCTTCAAGCTGTTAATATGGTGTATCACATTTACTGATTTGCATATATTGAAGAATCCTTGCATCCCTGGGATAAATCCCAGTTGATCGTGGTGTATGATCCTTTTAATGTGTTGTTGGATTCTGTTTGCTAGTATTTTGTTGAGGATTTTTATATCTATATTCATGAGTGATATTGGTCTGTAATTTTCTTTTTTTGTAGTCTCTTTTTCTGGTTTTGATATCAGGGTCATGGTGGCCTCATAGAATGAGTTTGGGAGTTTTCCTTCCTCTGTAATTTTTTGGAAGAGTTTGAGAAGGATGGGTGTTAGCTCTTCTCTAAATGTTTGATAGAATTCACCTGTGAAGTCCTCTGGTCCTGGACTTTTGTTTTTTGGAAGATTTTAATCACAGTATCCATTACATTATTTGTGATTGGTCTGTTCATATTTTCTATTTCTTCCTGGTTCAGCCTTGGAAGGTTATACCTCTCTATGAATTTGTCCATTTCTTCCAGGTTGTCCATTTTATTGGCTTAGAGTTGCTTATAGTAATCTCTTATGATGCTTTGTATTTCTGCTGTGTCTGTTGTAACTTCTCCTTTTTCATTTCTAATTTTATTGATTTGAGTCCTCTTCCTCTTTTTCTTGATGAGTCTGGCTACTGGTTTATCAATTTTATTTATCTTCTCAAAGAACCATCTTTTAGTTTTACTGATCTTTGCTAATGTTTTCTGTGTTTCTATTTCATTTATTTCTGCTCTGATCTTTATGATTTCTTTTCTTCTACTAACTTTGGGTTTTCTTTGTTCTTCTTTCTCTAGTTCCTTTAGGTGTAAGGTTAGATAGTTAATTTGAGATTTTTCTTGTTTCTTGAGGTAGGCTTGTTTTGCTATAAACTTCCCTCTTACAACTGCTTTTGGTGCATCCCATATGTTTTGGATCATCATGTTTTCATTGTCATTTGTCTCTAGCTATTTTTTTTTAATTTCCTCTTTGATTTCTTCAGTGATCTCTTGGTTATTTAGTACCGTATTATTTAGCTTCCATGTATTTGTGTTTTTTTACATTTTTTCCCTGTAATTGATTTCTAATCTCATAGCATTGTGCTCTGAAAAGATGCTTGACATGATTTCAAGTTTCCTAAATTTACTGAGCCTTGATTTGTGACCCAAGATGTGATCTATCTTGGAAAATGTTCTGTGCACACTTGAGAAGAAAGTATAATCTTCTGTTTTTGGATGGAATATCCTATAAATATCAATTAAATCTATCTGGTCTATTGTGTCATTTGAAGCTTGTGTTTCCTTAGTAATTTTCTGTTTGGATGATCTGTCCATTGGTATAAGTGAGGTGTTAATGTCCCCCACTATTATTGTGTTACTGTTGATTTCCTCTGTTATAGCTGTTAGCAGTTGCCTTATGTATTGAGGTGCTCCTATGCTGGGAACATATATGTTTATAATTGTTATATCTTCCTCTTGGATTGATACCTTCATCATTATGTAGTGTCCTTCCTTGTCTCTTGTAATATTCTTTATTTTAAAGTCTATTTTATCTGATATGAGTATTGCTATTCCAGCTTTCTTTTGATTTCCATTTACATGGAATATCATTTTCCATCCCCTCACTTTCAGTGTGTATGTATCACTAGGTCTGAAGTGGGTCTCTTGTAGACAGCTTATATATGGGTCTTGTTTTTGTATTCATTCATTGAGCCTGTGTCTTTTGGTTGGAGCATTTAATCCATTCACATTTAAGGTAATTGTCAATATGTATATTCCTGTTACCATTTTCTGAATTGACTTGAGTTTGTTTTTGTAGGTCTTTTTCTTCTCTTATGTTTCCCACTTAGAGAAGTTCCTTTAGCATTTGTTGTAAAGCTGGTTTGGTGGTGCTGAATTCTCTTAGCTTTTGCTTATCTGTAAAAGTTTTAATTTCTCCATCAAATCTAAATGAGATCCTTTCTGGGTAGTGTAATCTTGGTTGTAGGTTCATCCTTTTCATCACTTTAAATATGTCATGCCACTCCCTTCTGGCTTATAGAGTTTCTGCTGAGAAATCAGCTGTTAACCTTATGGGAGTTCCTTTGTATGTTATTTTTTGTTTGTCCCTTGCTGCTTTCAATATTTTTTCTTTGCCTTATTTTTTGCCAATTTGATTACTATGTGTCTTAGCATGTTTCTCCTTGGGTTTATCCTGTATGGGATTCTCTGGGCTTCCTGGACTTTGGTGGCTATTTCCTTTCCCATGTTAGGGAAGTTTTCGACTATAATATCTTCACTTATTTTGTCAGGTCCTTTCTCTCTCTCTTCTCCTTCTGGGACCCCTATAATGTGAATTTCATTGAGTTTAATGTTGTCCCTGAGGTCTCTTAGTCTGTCTTCATTTCTTTTCTTTTTTTTTTTTTATTATTCTGTTCTGAAGCAGTGGATTCCACCATTCTGTCTTCCAGGTCACTTATCCATTCTTCTGCCTCAGTTATTCTGCTATTGACTCCTTCTAGTATAATTTTCATTTCAGTTATTTTTTTTGTTCATCTCTGTTTGTTTGTTCTTTAATTCTTCTAGGTCTTTGTTAAGCATTTCTTGCATCTTCTCGATCTTTACCTCCATTATTTTTCCGAGGTCCTGGATAATCTTCCCTATCATTATTATGAATTCTTTTTCTGGAAGGTTGCTTATCTCCACTTCATTTAGTTTTATTTCTGGGGTTTTATCTTGTTCCCTCCTCTGGTACATAGCCCTCTGCCTTTTCATCTTGTCTATCTTTCTGTGAGTGTGTTTTTTGTTCCACAGAAGGCCGGATTGTCAGTATTTTTTATTTTAATTACATGGCCCTTTGTTTTATTGCTAAGCAACATGACCCAATATTTCTTCTCCTTTTACAACTGCTTCTTAATCTATGAAATATACTTTAATATTCATCATTGAAACCATACTGATTTATATTGAAAATATAAATTTTAATGCCAAGAAAATCAAGTATACAACTAGTTCAGTTAATTTAAAACTTTTACTCAACTGTATTAACTATCATTGTAGAAACTCCTCTATAAATAAAATGGAATAATTAATAATCTATTCATGATAATATAATAAAATGTTGCAATGATGTTTTGTTTCTCCCATTTCCAAGCAGTAAAGAAGTACTAAAACAGATGCAAGTGAATTCAGTTATGTAACTTTAAAGATATCTTTGTGATCAGTCCTTAGTGAGAAAGATTTTCAATAATGACAGTTAATCTCTCTAGTGAACATTTGTTCCAAGAGCAGATTTATTCATTTATACTCTTTACAAAACAATTTGGATAAGTTAGGCTATAACAGATTGGAACTCTTTAAATATCAAGCTCAATGCTTCCTCTCTCTTTGTGAGATAATACTGAGAACATTAAAAATAAAGGGTAAACTCTTGCATATTTAATACAACTAAATGTACATCATTCAGTTATTAACATACATAAATAACTAAAATATAAATTAGAAATATTTTATTATGGCAAATTATTGTTAATGAAGTGTAAGATAATTCAGAGGGTGAATAAATTACTATTTTCTCACAAGATCTCATAAGACAACATGGAGGAAATTATGTGTATGTAGTTAACATTACAAAAGAAAAATAATTTAGCCTTTTAATCTTCTCTCTACCTACTTCCCTACTTACCTAGTGAGATGCAAGGTTTAAATGTAGAATTGTACATTATAACCACTAAAAACTTAGTAAAAGAGTGTGATACATTTGTTAAACTGTCAAGGCTCAAGTGATTTTGTTAAAAATCTTTTGATTGGAAACCAAAAGCCAATGTTTTAGACCCAGATCTGCCTTTATCACTAATATTTTTGAGAGCATATTTCTTTCAGGTACATTTTTAAGTGAAAATGATATGTTTGGGGAAGATAGTATCCATCTTCTCAACTGACAATTTGAGTTTTTAAGTAGCCTAGAATACACTGTAAGCTCAAATCTTGTAATATGAAAATGAAATAGCTATACAATATATCTTTCACCAAATGGCATTGATCAGGGAAACTTAGCTTAAGCATGATTTTTATCAAGAATGGTTTTTCTCTATGTGGGAATAATATCCTTTTGACAAAGTAGACATTTTTCAGAAAGCACAGTTGGGTATTAAGGAAAGAAAAAGACAAAATAAGTCAAACACCAGATCTAAAGATGTAAACTTACTGATTAATAGAGCCAAATAGTGACAATTTTATTTTCTACAGATATTAATAACACATTTACCCTATGTGTTAAATACATAACTTGACATAATTGAATATTCATCACCTCTTTGTTTCATGTTTGATTATCAGGTAGGAGCTATGCTAAAGTGTTAATTTTGTACTATATGTTAAATATCTGTTGAAGAAATTAATAGTTTAATGTTACAAAGCTATAGTAATCAGAACAGTATTGTACTGACATGAAAACAGAAATATAGAG
This sequence comes from Mesoplodon bidens, assembly GCF_964165515.1. NCBI lineage: Eukaryota > Metazoa > Chordata > Mammalia > Artiodactyla > Ziphiidae > Mesoplodon > Mesoplodon bidens. The sequence goes on along the minus strand of NC_138173.1, from coordinate 52,592,606 downwards.
CAACAGAACAGGATAGAAAGTCCAGAGATAAACCCACACTCCTACAGTCAATTAATCTATGACAAAGGAGGCAAGAATATATAATGGAGAAAAGAGAGTCTCTTTAAGAAGTGATGCTGGGAAAACTGGACTGCTACATGTAAAAGAATAAAATTAGAACCTCTCTAACGCCATACAAAAACTAAATTCGAAATGGATTAAAGACCTGAATGAAAGACCAGACACTATAAAACTCCTAGAGGAAAACATAGGCATAACCCTCTTTGACATAAATTGGACCAAGATCTTTTTTGATCCACCTCCTAGAGTAATGAAAATAAAAACAAAAATAAATAAATGGGACCTAATTAAACTTAAAACCTTTTGTACAGCAAAGAAAACCACAAACAAAATGAAAAGACAACCCACAGAATGGGAGAAAATATTTGCAAATGAAGTGACTGACAGGGATTAATCTACAAAATATACAAACAACTCATGCAGCTCAAGAGCAAAAAAACAAACAACCCAATCAAGAAATGGTCAGAAGACCTAAATAGATATTTCTCCAAAGAAGACATACAGATTGCCAACAAACACATGAAAAGATACTCAACATCACTAATCATTAGAGAAATGCAAATCAAAACTACAATGAGGTATCACCTCATACTGGTCAGAATGGCCATCATCAAAAAATCTACAAATACATGTTGGAGAGGGCGTGGAGAAAAGTGAACCATCTTGCACTGTTGGTGGGAATGTAAATTGTTATGGCCACTATGAAGAAATGGAGAACAGCATAGAGGTTCCTTAAAAATATTAAATATAGAACTATTATACCATATGATCCAGCAATCCCATCTCTGGGCATATACACAGAGAAAATCATAATTTGAAAATATACATGCACCCCCATGTTCATTGCAGCATTATTTCAATAGCCAAGACATGGAAGCAACCTAAATGTCCATAGACATAGAAGTGGATAAAGAAGATGTGGTACATATATATACAATGGAATATTACTCAGCCATAAAAAAATGAAATAATGCCATTTGCATTATGGATGGACCTATAGATTGTCATATGAGTGAAGTAAGTCAGACAGAGAAATACAAATATCACATGATGTCACTTATATGTGGAATCTAAAAAAATGATACAAATGAACTTATTTACAAAATAGAAATAGAGTCACAGATTTAGAAAACAAACCTATGGTTACCAGGAGGGAAAGGTGGGAGGAAGGATAAATTGGGAGATTGGGATTGACATATACATACTACTATATATAAAATAGATAACTAATAAGGACCTACTGTATAACACAGGGAAGTCTACTCAATACTCTGTAATGACTTATATGGGAAAAGAATCTTTAAAAAAAAGTGAATATATGTATATGTATAACTGATTCACTTTGCTATATACCTGAAACTAACACAACATTGTAAATCAACTATATTCCAATAAAAAAAGAAATTAATAGTTTAAATACAACTGATAGAGAACTATATTATAGCATGGGTTAATGTTTTTAATCTGAGTTATAAAAAATTCGTCCTTGTTTGCTTAGTAAAAGTAGTTTAAATTTATTGAAATGTATTTAAATAATGATTTACACAGATCATAATTCAGATCTTGCAGTAAATCTAATTGATTTCCTGCATCATTTATTCTATATTTATTTTCTCCCTGTATTGTGTTAAAGATTAGTATGGTTATCTTAAGATTAACTAGGACATATGAATACCTATTTATGCTTATTTTCTTGACTTTTCTTATAAAATGTCCATGTTAAATAACTATATTATGCTATACATTTCCCTACACACATTCCTTTTAAATTACAGAAACTATTCATAGGGACAAATTTGCATGTCCGAAAACAATGCTTTCCCCAAAATAGTAACTAAGAAGAAACTGTAAAGAAGAAAGTTTAAGGAACTGAATTCTTCAAGAGCGATACATTAAAAAACTGCCTGAACCAATATGCAAATATTTCTGAGAAAGCAAGGGTTGTTTATGATGTCTTGAGCTCCGTTTTATCCTGACTAATAAAGGGGTTTGGGTTATTAAAATATCTGAATGTTAATTTAAGATTCTTTAGAAGACTGAAAATATTTTGCATATTAGGTCAGTTAGATAGTTATTTCAAACTGTGCTTACTAAGGGACTGATAGACATAATTTTATTCCATTATGTTGTACTCTATGTATTTTGGAAATGTCTGCCATAAATTAGTGACTCTGGTGAAATTCCATAATTTACAAAATCCATGGAGGTAATAGTATCTTTTTTGCTTGTTTAAGATATAAATTTACCTTTCAGCTGAAGCTGTCTAGCAGTAGGAGAGGCTGGAATAACAATTATAATTTTATGAATTTATTTCAAGCTATAGTATATGCATGTGTAAAATATGCACAAAATATATATAACATATATGCATACATTCATATATACATAGATTGTACATGCATACATATACATGTTTGTGTGTTCAATTTATTATTTATATATTGGGTAATATGTTAGGCACTATAGGTATAAAAGTAAAAGTTTTTAAGATTGCAGATAAAGATTTTATCTCCCTGCAGAAAGCATAATTCTGTAAATTTTGTGATTGACATGATTAACATATGATTGAAAACCCAGATCTCATCAAAGAGTGTTTTTTTTCCTTGTAAACCTTTTAAATAAGACTTAAAGTTGTTTTCTATGTATTATTCAATTTTCATGCAAATTCCCTCATATGAAAACTTCTCTACTTGAAATTAAATGACCATGAGATTCAGGACAGTTTATTATTATAAAGGCAAAACTGGCTTCAATGTCATTTCCCTAATTTTACAAATGCACAAATGAATAACAGATGGTTATATATTTTTCTACTTGTAGATAAAAATAAAAGAAAATTCAACTCCAAATGGTCTTTTTATCATCATATATTAATATTTATAATTGCACATGTAGTGATGGCTCCCAGATTGTCTGATTTAACAGATCAACAATGTTATCCAGGACCCAGTTGCATTCTTTCTCTCCATTTTGCTATCTTAAGTTCTGGCTTTATATCAATATGGGTACTGCAGTTTCAGAAATCATAACATACTTGACACTATCCAGAGGAAGGATAGAAAATGTCTCTTTCTCTGAGACTCTCTTCCATCTCATTGGTCAGAACTTGATTATCTGCCCATCTCTGAACCAATTACTGTCATGACAAATGAAAATATTATTGGACAAATGAAACACTGCTGAAACTGGGTTAGAACTTCCCCTGAGGCACAAGGCTTAAGAGTGGAAGGTGAGATATCTGAACAAAATCGGTTTCTATTGTGGGAAAGGGGAGAATGGATGCTGTGTAGACAACCTCCAGAATCCACCAATGAAAGATATTTGAAGGGCAGTGCACAGTAAATTAAAGTGATCCAATTGCTAATGGGTTCATTTTCATAAATGAGTACTGTATTTTATTTTATTTTATTTTTTTCTGTGATACGCAGGCCTCTCACTGTTGTGGCCTCTCCCATAGTGGAGCACAGGCTCCGGACGCACAGGCTCAGGGGCCATGGCTCACGGACCTAACCGCTCCGTGGCATGTGGGAATCTTTCCCGGACCGGGGCACGAACCCGTGTCCCCTGCATCGGCAGGCGGACTCTCAACCACTGCGCCACCAGGGAAGCCCAGTACTGTATTTTAGAAAGGCCATCAGATAACTAAAAATCTGAAGTAGAGTTATAAGGATGTTATAAAAAATTTTAGTAACAAATCATTTGATATTTTTATCCTGTGTGAAAGGATACTTGATACTTTCTTTCAGTTAGTACACATCCCCAAGAATAAATATACCATAATCTTAATGCATTGCAGACACTTGAAACTGGAATTTGTCTTTAAATCAAGTAGCATAATAGTAAAATATTCTATGATCCTAAGAATTGTGAAGCCTCTGGAAGGAGGAATAAATATGGAGGTAGGGAAAAGTCACCCACAGGTACATAATTTTTTTTAGGAAATAAATTAATAACCTAAATTTTCAACAAATTTACTCACTCTCTTGTATTCCTTTCCTATGCACACGGTTCATATTTACTATGGATTCCAAATTACTGGATCTTGTAGGTCAACTGTCCTGGTTTTATTTTCTATTGAATGACCTCTAAAAGTGCCATGTAATGTCTTTAATATAAAGTCCAATGATTTCCATAAATCTGCCACTAAATGCATAAATTTCTCTATAATTTTAATGTTTCCTTTGAGTGACTGTTTTGAATTTTCTGACCATGTTACAATTCATTCATGGTGATACAATTATCATGATTGACTCTTCAGATGTCTTATCAGTTACTACCATTAGATGTAAGGGCATAACTTATCTGTTGATATCTTGCTGTTTCTGGTTGTATCTAGAACTGATAAAATTATGCAAGGCATTCTTGTAAAAGAATGTACTTTCTACACTAATTAGTTGAAATATTTCTTTGAATAGTCTTAGTCTAGCAATTTTTAAAATATATACTCTTCCTCATCCAGATTCTCATTTTTTAATTGAAATATAAAATAATGACCATTTTGTAAATTACTGTGTTTGTGCACAAACAAAAAAATTTTAAATCATATAATAAAATGTAATTATTAAGATAGCATGTAGTTCGTTCTCTTAAGAGTTGATATCAATATAGTATTTTTCTTCACTGACCAGAAATTGAGATTTACCTAAATCCTCAACAAATCATTACCACAAATAAGATTCCAGAGCCATATATTTTCAGAAAGCAGTCAAAGAAAAATCACATAAAACTTCATCATAAGGTGGAAATTTAACTTCAAACACTAATGCAAAATTCTGTTAAGTTATATTAGGCCTTATAGTAGAAATATATGCTCCTACATAAAATGGACCTAAACATCAAGGGAAAATGTAAGGCATCAGATTATACTCTCTGTTCACCTAAAATGCTTAAATTTCGCCATTAATCGAACCCAATGCCATACTTATTGAGCTCCAAGAAAAAAAAATGCAGACATTAACTTAAAGTACTTGGCAAAAGAAAGAATCAGGCAAGGTAAACTTAAGCCCTGCTACTTGAGTGAGCAGAGACAGTCCTCTCCTGTGAAAAGTAAACATTTAGGTCATTTACAGGCATACCTCATTTTATCACACTTTATTGTGCTTCACAGCTATTGTGTTTTTACAAATTGAAGGTTTGGGGCAACTCTGCATTGTCAGATGATGGTTAGCATTTTTTAGCAATAAAGTATTTTTTAAATTAAAGTATATATAATACATTGCTTTTTTAGTCATAATGCCATTGCACATTTAACAGACTAAAGTATACTGTAAACATAACTTTTATATGCACTGGGAAACCAAAAAAAATTGTGTGACTTGCTTTATTTTGATATTCCCTTTACTGCAGTGGCCTGGAACCAAACCCAAAATATCTCTGAGGTATTCCTCTATTAGTTTCATTTTTCAGGTGATGATTAGATCTAACTAATTCAAAAGGAAAGAACAACTACCCACATTCAAAATCATATTTAAAGTTGAAATATTAAACATGTCCCACCTAAGGTCAGGAATGAAGCAAGGATGTCTGCTCTCAACTCCATTATTTCACTATGGTACTGGAGATCCCAGAGATTGCAATAAAATGAGGAGAAGGAGGGGGAGAAGAAAGAAAGGGAAAATAAAGGGGAGGGCGGGGAGGGGGAAGGGGAAGGAAAAAAATAGGAGAGGAGAGGAAAGGGAAGAATGGAAGTGAAGAATTAAAAATTTCCCTGTTTGTAGATGACATCATTGTTTACCAAAAATCCAAAGGAATCTAAAAAATGTGAAGTATAATTTATCAATGAATTTAATCAGGTTGAAGAATACAAGTTTATTGTGGAAAAAACAAATTATGTGGTTATATACCAGCAATCACTGTGAAATAAAATTTTAAAAATCCCATTTACAGTAACATCAAAAGTATCAATAAATACACTTAAAATTGTGCAACATGTTTGCAGGACATTTCTGGGGTAAACTTTGGACAGGGACTGGAACAAAACATTGACTCTCCAGCTTACTGACTAAGATCTTGGGACTTCTCAGCTTCCATAATTGCATGAACCAATTCTTTATAATTAATTCATTATACACAGATGATTTATATTATATATATATATGTCATATACATATACAAACATACATATTTATGGATACATACACACATATGTGTATATATATAAACACATATGCATATATACACATATCTACATATATTCTATTGGGTGTATTTCTCTGGGGAACCCTGACTAATATGTTGAAATAAAGCAGATCAGTGGGCAAAGGAAGAAATAGATGGAGATACAAGGAATTTTTAGCGGATGGTGAATATCTTGAATGTGCTGTTGGTTTCACAGATGTATTCAACTGTAAAAACTCATTGTACACTTTAAATAGACAGTGTAGTTATGTAAATTATTTCTCAGTAAAGTTGATCAAGGAAATAATGGAGTAACTACCCATAATGTCTTCCTGAGAAAGTGTTTCTACCATGCCAGCACTAGGACATAAGTCATATACCAATCCTTAAATTTTGATTAACCTTAGAAGTAGAAGTAGGAGAAAGCTGAGAAAAAAAGAGTAATTATTTCCTGCTTATTTTTGCCAACATTACTGAAATAAAAATAATTTCTAGAATTTATATGTGCCCTCCTCTACTGCAGTGGCACTGACCTTGATAAATACAGAGGAAATGCTCTGATCAACAAATACTCTTAAGAAACCAATAATAATGAATTAAGGTCTCAGCAAACAATTCATCTCAATTTTCCATTATCCACACAAATTGCCAATTCTTATTTGGTTATTTGCTTGATTTTTAGTGATTTTTTTTCCCTCAGGAGACCCAATAATTCCCCATTGCTTTAGTTTTTCATGTCATAGTGTCCTACAGCATGCTCCAAATACACCACAAAGCTAAAAGATGGCTCACATTGCATCAATTACATTAGGATATTCCCTCAATCACAGTGGTTGCATCATTCATGACCATTTAGAGTCCACCTGTGAAATCTGATATGTGAACTTTGGGACTGAAAGGGAATTTCTTTCTTGTTGATATTGACACAAAATTTTGCAGGCTTTTGGTTGCCAGAGACCATCTTATGGTGAAGCTAGTTGTAGAGACTGGCAGTAAAGCTAATTATAGAGAAATGGGGGAGAGGAGGAGAAGGAGAGGTGGAGAGAAAGAGAAAGAGAGAAAACTCAGATGTTCTGATATTTTCGTTTGACCTCATAGAACTTTCTGTGCCCCGAGCTCAGGGACATTTTGGTTATGAGAGCCAAATATTCTTTATTTTTTAAGCTGATTTTAATTAGTTTTCTGTCATTTACAAACAAGTATATCTTAATACACCAAACCATATTAGATAACCTAACATCATGTATTTTTAAAAGCATAAATTTAATATAAAATAGCAACAGCATGTTCATTCTGCTAATTTTTCATAATTGTTCCAAAATCAAAGAAAGGTTAGCTTAAATTTTGAATTTTCATCTTCTAATATCTTTTGTCTCACAAGATAAAATAAGAATAATTTTAACACTTTACATAAGTGTTTTGTAAATAGTTTGAGGACACAAGCAAAATGAATGTATTTAAAAGGCATAACTCAGTTATGAAAAATTGACATGTGAAATTGTCTTGCATACTGATTAGCATAGATTATTAGAGAAGAGAAAAAAAAGGAGACTATTTTAATAAATATATCATTAAAATGCCATATATTAAAGCAATGACAATTTTAATAGCAATAACATCTTGAAATAATTTAACTTTAATTTGCATGTATTCTTTACATGTTTCTATGAAATGAGCTTAGATCTTTGTATCTGTAGCATGTAGAATAAAGCCTGATATATGCAGATTGCTCTGGAAGCAATAAATCAATGTCCAAAATAGATTACTTACTATTAGAAAAAGAAAAAAAGGCTGTCATATTACCAGTATTTATATTTACTAGGGAATTCTTTCTTTACTGTTTTTTGGGGATTTTTTGTTTGTTTGTTTTGTTTTTTTTGTGGTACGCGGGCCTCTCACTGTTGTGGCCTCTCCCGTTGTGGAGCACAGGCTCCGGACGCGCAGGCTTAGTGGCCATGGCTCATGGGCCCAGCCGCCCCGCGGCATATGGGATCCTCCCGGACCGGGGCACGAACCCGTATCCCCTGTATCGGCAGGCGGACTTCTCAACCACTGTACCACCAGGGAGGCCCTTTACTGTTTTTATTTTTTGATAGTCACATGGGTAGAATCTTGGGTAACACATTCTGCTTCAATGTATAGTCACTCTCTCTTACTCTATTGAGTATAAATTAAAGACAAACAAGAGTATAGCACTTAAATGGGCCACGATTCTTGTAAGAAGCACAGAGATTCTCATAATTTTTCCACTCTCAAAGGAGTACATTCCAAGAAGTCCCAGTATGTCTCTGGAACACTTGAATTATATTTCTGGAATCCATCCCATACTTACTACAGCAGTTAATAGATAAAGCAACAAACAGACCATATATATAAGCCTCCAATATAACTTAGCTGTCTGTTAAATACCAAAAATAGTTTTGGCTTTATATATTCATCCATAAATATGTTTACCAGCATGATTACTTAAATAAAATAGAATGTTCCATAAAGGAATTACTGTCCAAAATTCCATCAGCATAATTCATTACAATATATGCTTGATATTTTCACTGGAATAACAAATATGTATTTTCTAGACATCAGGTTTTCAAGTGAGTTGAGTGTATTGGTAGCAATCAAGATAATTTGTATATAACATCCATAAGTGTACCATCTAGAGACTTGATTTTATATGGTTTAAATTTCATTAATTAAAACATTCATTGGCTTTAAGAAGTTTTTGCTTATTACATTATTCATCTACTAAATTTTCAGACAGGTTAATGGATTCTTAATCAATAAATTCATCAATCAGGGTTTCTGCCTCTGGTATGTCAGTTTAAGCCCACTACAGTCAAGCACATCCACTGATAACAACTATATGCTCAAAATAAAATGCAGAAAATGGTCATATGAGAACTCAGACTAGTAAACAAATATAGGCAGATTGTTGGAGTGAGTCAAAACTTGGAATTTTTCATCTTTTCATGGTTTTTTCCTAATGATCATTCACAGCCTCAAGTCAGCAAGTTGCAAGTGGCTAAAACTCTGAACACTTGCCATCTATCTGGTTAGAGGAATCAGGGGAAGGAGTCTGTGCAAGTCCAATTACAGAGACAGAAGGAGGCATTACACAGGGCAGAGATGAGAGTAGGGGTGTTCTTAATTCTGTGTATAAGCTTTACTTAAATCTCTGGCAGACTGATGAACTATGAACTCATAGGAGAAACCTAAAGCAGCACAGTAAATTCCTAAGGAATTATGCTAATATCTCAGCATGCACATACACCATGTGAGAGAGCTTATAGTCTGAATCTAACCAGATTAATTGCTTATTCAAAATGAAAATATTAACATTTTTCTGAGAAATATAACAGGACCCAGAGTCTATACAATATAATATTCCAACATCCAGGCAACATCCCAACTTCATTCAGCATTCAAAGAACTAAGAAACATAAGATGTTTTCATTGAAAAAAATTCATCAACAGATGCCAACACCAAAGGAACTTAGATGTTGAAATTAAAGAACTTTAAAGCAATGATTATACTTCATGATGTAAATGACAATGCATTTAAAATAAATGAAAACAGGAAATATCACCAAAGAACGTGAAGATATAAAAATAAATCAAATTGAAATTTTAGGACTGATATAAAACAAACTGATAGGGAAAAAAAACAGTGGAGAGGTTTAGTCACAGATTGAATTTAAAGAAGCAAATATTAAGGAAACGAACATTTATTGGTATAAATTAACAAATGAAAACAAGGGGAAGTGAAGAAAGTAAACAGAACTTAAGGAACATCTTAGAAAACAAAAAATCTAGTACAAAAATATATTGAAAGTGGTAATAACTCATGAAGAAGTAGGTTTATTTCAGAAATAAAAGAACAAAAGAGTGAATTTGCATTTGAAAATCAATCAAGGTAATTTGCCACATTAACATATTAAAGGAGAATCCAGAGCTAGGAAAACTGCACAGGTTAAGGACACAGTTCCCCACAAGACTTCACTCCAAATAGCAGCTGCAAGTTTGGGGGTCCCAGGCTACCCTCACTTCTGACTAGCTAACTACAAATTTGATACTTCTCTCCACGCCCTCAGTTCTGATAAATCACTACAATTACTTACAGAACTCAGGAAAGTGCCAGATTTTGACTAGTTTTATTACAGCAAAAGAATACAAACTAAAGGCAGCCAAATGGAGATATACATACACTGAGCTCTGGGCGGGTTCCAAATCATTTTGGGAAATTCTAAGAATTTGGAAGTTACCTCGCAGAAATTGGGGGCAAAGGCTAGTAAAATTCATTATTACACATGAAGGAAAATAAAGAGATCATTTCAATAGAGGCAGTAAAAGTATTTGACAAAATTTAACATTAATCGATTATTAATCCCTCTTCCCACCCCTATCCTCCCAGCAAAGTAGAGATATAATGGACTATCCTCAATCTAATGTAGTTAAATCACACATAATGATGAAAGACATAAATTTCCTGATAAGGATGACCACTCTCACAACTGTTGTTCTACATTATACTCAAAGTTTTGGTCACTGCAGAAAGGAAAGAAAAAAAAATTAAGATTAGAAACTAAAATCTAAAACTGTCCCTATTATCAGATTATGCAATTAATCCAAGACAATTCAATGGGGTAAAAGAAAGTATTTTTGAAAACTGAATTTCCAGATGGAAAAAATAAAGAATATCAACTTCAATCACATACCACACACAAAGTTGACTAAAAGATTTCTTAGAAAAACAAAAAAAGCATAGACTCTAAAAAATTGGTAAATTGGAATTTATAAAAATTAAAGCTTCATGTTGTGTAAAACATTGCTGCAAAAACTAAAAATCTTTCCAACTTTTGGCTGTTATGAATAATGCTGCTATACGCATTTATGTACAGATTCTTGTGTGGGCACATATTTTCATTTCAGAATGTTTGTCTCTTTTAATAGTTCATGATGGAACATATAGCTGATAATGTATCAAGTAGTCATTAAATCCCATTATGCTTCGATCTTTGGGAAAGTTATAGTTACCAGGGTTTGTAACTAAGCAGAATTACTTGACTTGTAGAGTCAGTGAATTTGAGTGTGAAATACGAGAACACAATTTAGAAGCATGAAATTTTAGCTCTTTTCACTGATTGGGGAAATTGTAATTTGATTTAAGTATCCACAGCTATTCATTTTAAAATGTATATGTGGAGTACCTCCTATGACCACGTACTATTGTAGGAGTTCGAGATTTAAAGATGAAAATTCATTATTCTTATGCTCACCAAGTTTGCATTCCTAAGAAAACAAAATTAAAAATTCAAATACAATAAAAGAATTGTTTAACAGATGTTTCTAAAAACTGCAGTGGGAGCATAAGAGAAAGAATAAGTGAGTTTGTTTAGAGGAGTTAACATTTTTCTGAGACTTAAACAACAAACATGAACTTGCTAAGCCAGCAATCAACTGGAGAGTTTTTCTGATAGATTAAATAACATAAAGCAACAAGGCAAAAAAAGAATAATGTTCTTAAGACCACTAGCAGTTTCTTATTGTTGAAGTATAACAAAGGGTCTAAATCATGAAGGTTCTAGAAAATGATGCAGAGATACGTAAATTTTATTTTGTAGGTGATGAGGAATATGCAGACAGCCACATACAGATCTTTACATTTTATTCCCTATTTACAGACACTGACTATATCTAAAACTATCCTTCTGACAACAGTGTGTTAATCAGAGGAAAGGAGCTGGGACTAGATGCGATGAGAATAAAAAGGTCATCATTTAGTTGAGGAAGGTGATTGTAAGACAACAGCTGTGTGTGTGGGTATACTGGAAGGGATGAATATAAAATATATTCAAAATCTAAATTAAAATGAGTTAAGAATCAGTCGTATCTTGGAAATAAGGAATACAGTACCATATGCAAGAATCTTTTGGTAGTGCCTTTCACTATCATAGAAAATACAGAAAAGCAATTTTGCAAAAAGAAGATGGTATATTTGAACATATTTAATTTATCCTTTGTTAGTGTCATCAGGGATTTGAATGCACTTTAGCTAATGAAATTTATGGAGTTGGAGTCAGGGGTAGTCTAGTTTAGAAATATACAAATGAAAGTCATAATCATATAGGTGACTGCAGAAATACTACAATCAGTGTAGAAATTGTTTCAAGCTTCCTTCAAGCCATATCCCTGCCTCTTTAATTCAAAGTAAGTTTCAAGTCCTATGAGAATAGTAGAAAGTCTAGAAACAGATTGATTTACACTAAACAATATAACTTTAAAATATATTTTATAGTTCAAAATATTAGAAAAATAATAAATTTTTCAATAAGAAGATTATTTGGAAAAGTTATTTTTTAAATGATTTGGAATTTTACCTTAACAGAAAAATGTAATTTAAAAAAAAAAAAAAAAAAACTAGAGATAATAATGGTGGTATAGGTGACTTTCTATTTTTGGAGCTTATTTAATCCTACAAACAAAAGAGTAAGTCATAAAATGTTTTTATACATTAAAGAAAATTCTAGAGATCAAAATCATCATAAACAAAATTTAAAATGAAATATGGGCCTGGTTAAAAATAAATGAAATAATGATTAACAGAATTTAGTAATCGATAAAAGAAATAAGGAAAAGACTGACATTCTAATAGGAAATTTATATGTATTAAGAAAAATAAATGAATACCACAGATGTAAAAAATAATTGACTCTCACCAATAATTTAAATAAATATTAGAATAGCAATAATATGCTTATAAATCTTTAGATACAATGACACCATTTCATTATTACAATAAAATAAACTCTGGAAACATAAATGACCAGTATTGAGAACACTTAAATTATAGTATATTCAATGCAGGGAACTTGGGTTCAATCCCTTGTCTGGGAAGATCCCACATGCTGCGGAGCAACTAAATTATAGTCTATTCATAAAATGTAATATTATGCAGAGAATACGGTAAATATATAATGCTTTATTGGCAGTAAAAAATTCATGATATATTGTTAAGAGGAAAAAAAGCAAAACAACATGGACATTTTGGTCCTAATAAATGTATACGTAGTGAAAATATTTTCTTTTTCATACTTTATTTTTAACTTATTTCTACAAGAATATGTATAGATTTTACTATCAAAATATACTAAAATAATATTAAAAATCAAAGAAAGCGTTATCTCTATGATGGAAAAGCACCAGGAGAAAGTGGATATTATAAAATTAAAGAAAGCACAGTAATAATTGCAAATATTATATAACCTGTTAAGATGTGAGTAATATATGAACATTTTATTTGTCAAATATGAAGGATCTATAAAATGTACTGGGTGCTGTATGTAAGTGACCGAGATGTATATAAGGTTAAGATGGTAGATCTAGTGGCAGCAAGTTTGTCTGGTTCACTGATGAAGTCTCAGAGCCTAAAACAAGTCTAGCATAAAATAGGTCTACAACAAATATTGGTAAAATTAATGAAATGATTGAACAAAGAAATTAATATATAGTTAGAAACTTTCCTGGAAAAATAATAAATGAGAATAGCACAAAGTTACTATACTCAAAATTGAATATATTGTCTTAGTTTGAATTTCCTGAAAAGCAGACTCTGACACAAGGATGTAAATATAGAAGTTTATCTGGGAAGTCTTCCCAGGAAATATAAAAAGAGGTTTTATGGAAAATGAGACAGGGACTAGTAGGCAAATATATTTGATGGCCTTTTGATCTCTGTACCCTAGTGCTATACCCTATATAATACCTTCTGTTGAGTGTATGAGTGGCACTTGCAACTTGCTTCTGACCAATAGAATATGGCAAAGGGAAAAGGATATCACACCCATAATTACATAGTTATACAGCAAAATAAACTAACCCCCATTAATCTATTCATTCATTCAGTCTCCCAATTGCTATTAAGTGTTCACTATGAGCCAGGAAGAGTAAACTGTGAGAGGCCTTAAATGAGGGTGCATACACCATTATAAAAACTCAGGGAGCTCTAGCCCAAGCTCCATCTCACAGCTCTCACAGACAACAGGAACCTGTTTCTTCTTGGAAGGGAAAAGAATGACTTTCAAATCCTCATAAGAGAAATGATATTTCTCGTCCCCTAACTCACAGCTATCCTACACAATCATCCCCTGTTCCCATCCATCTCATATCTTTCATTCTTCTTTTAATGCAGGCCTGGATCTCAAAGAGATATCTGTACTCCTGTGTTCATTGCAGCTTTACTCACAATAGGTGAGATATGGAAACAACCAAACAACCTAATGTCTGTTGATAGATTAATGATAAAGAAAATGTAGATAGATAGGTAGGTAGGTAGGTAGGTAGGTATGTAGGTAGGTAGATAGATAGAAAATCCTTTAAAAATCCACAAATGTATTGCAGTTAAAAAACTAATTCAGCAAGGTTGTAAGATATGAGATCAATATACAGTGAGCTGTATTTCAATGTCCTTGCAATAAATAATCTGAAAAGAAAATTAAGAAAACAATTCCATTCACAGTAGCTATAAAAAGAATAAGATATGTAGCAATAAATATAACCAAGGAGATGCAAGACGTGCACTTACTGCTGCAAGTACCTAAAGTATTTAGTAAAGTCCTAAGTAAATGGAGAGATATTTGTGTACCAAGATGTTAAGGTAACAGTATTTCCCAGAGAAATCTACAAATTCATTGTAATCTATCAAAATCCCAACAGCCTTTTTTGTAGAAATGGAAAGCTGATTCTGATATTCATATAGAGTTGCAAGTGACACCAAATAGCAAAAATATCCTTGAAAAAAAGAACGAAGTCAGAAAGCTCACACTTCCCAATTTCAAAACTTACTACAAAGCTGCAGTAATCAAAAGAGTGTGGTACTGTCATAAAGATAGACATAAATAGATTAATGGAATATAATTGAGAGTCTAGAAGTAAACCGATAGATCTATGAGCAATTGGCTTTCTACAGTGGAACCAATACCATTCTGTGATGGAAAGAATAGTCTCTTCAACAAGTGGTGCTGGAACACCTGAATATCGATTTGCAAAAGAATGAAGTTGCACTTTAACTTACACCATCTACAAAAGTTAACCCAAAATTGACCAAAGGCCTAAATGTAATAGTTAAAAGCATAAAAGTATTAGAAGAAAACATAAACCTTTATGACCTTGGATTTGGAAATGGTTTTTTAGATTATGATACCAAAAACACAATCAAGAACAACAAATACATAAAGTGGACTTTATACAAATTAAAGATGTATGTGCATCAAATGACACAATTGGTAGAGTAAAAAAATAACCTACAAATGAGACAAATATTTGTAAATCATGTATGTGATAAGGGTCTAATATCTAGAATATACATAGAACTCATGCAGTTTAACAACACAAAGACAAACTACCCAATCAAAAAATGAACAAAGGATGCTTTTCCCCAAAGAATATAAACAAATGGTCAAAAGACACCTGAAAATATACTCAACACAATTGGTTATTTGTGAACTATAAATCAAATCATAATGAGATACACTTCACAACCACTAGGATAGCTATAACCAATGTAACGAGTGTTGGTGAAGATATGAAGAAATAGAAGCCCTTGTACATTGCTAGGAAATGTAAAATGGTCCAGCCACTGTGAGAACAGTTTGGCAGCTTCACAGTAAATTAAAACCAGAATTGCCATATGTCTCAGCAATTACACTTGTAGGTATATACATAAGATATTTGAAGACAGGAGTTTAAACAAAAATGTGCACGTAAATGTTCATGGCAACACTAATCATAAAAGCTATAACCAACTCAAGCATCCATCAACTGATGAATAGGTAAATAAAATGTGGTATACGCATACAATTAAATATTTTTCAGCCAAAAAGGAATTAAGTACTCACACATGCCCAGCATTGATGAACTTTGAAAAACAGGAAAAAAAAAAAAAACAGACGTAAAAGGGCACATATTGTATGATTACTTTTATATGGTATTTACACAATAGGAAAATACATAGAAACAGAAAATAGGTTAATGGGTACAGGGTTTCCTTTTGTGGTAATGAAAATGTTCTGGAATTATAAAGTGGTGGCGATTACACAATACTGTGAATATACTAAATGCCATAGAATTATACACTTTAAAATGGTTAAAAAGTTTAATTTTATGTTTATTTTACCATCATAAATACAACTATGTCTTACCAAAAACAAAAAATCACAGATTTTGCATTCTTAAAAAATGTGTAACATCTAGTAAAGAAGACAGTTTATGAAGAGAGAAATTTCCTAAAAGAATGTTATAAGTAATAAAAGAATAAAAAACAATCAGATCATGTGGTATGACAGAACAATTGAGAAGGTATTTTGGATTTTGCACTGGACCACTCTTGTACATATGGTTTGAACATGTAAATAAGTGGGTACACACAGTCAATCCATAGAGAATAGCATGTTGTTTGAATAAATAAAAAGTATTGCATCTCACAGAGCCCCAAGCTTAGCACATCCAAAAGTTGAACTCATTATCTTATCCAAATCATTTCTGCTACTGTATTCTTGGGTTCATTTAGGGGCACAATCCAGAGATTTTAAAATAGAAACTCAGCCTTATCTTCCATGTACACTCTTATCTGATTTCTATCTTTACAAAGTCTTGTCAGTTTTATGTTTGACTCTGGTTCTAAGAGCACTGTGGTTCAGAGTTAACATGTGACAAGCTAAGAGATACATGAAATCTTCACTTACATAAAGAGACTTTTTTGTTATCAGATATCTTCGTATACCACATTAATTACATGGTTTTCATGTTTCTCAATGATCCCTACTCCATAACTATATAAATTGCAGATTTATTTATAATGAGTCCCCCAATCAGACTAAACACACCTTTGTAAATGCATTCTCTACACAGGGCTCTCCACCTAATAAATGTCATTAGTGTTTTTGTCAGTAAGCCTTTCAAATCACCAGGTTTACAAGGGTATTTGGCCTGATAATATCCTCCTTTTTCCCTTTCTTTTTTAGGTGCCCCTGGTAACAGAAGGAAATAGATTACAGGCATACTGTTAAACAAGTCTTCCCCACAACCATTTAAATATTTTTCATCCATTGCTCTTTGTTTTATATTATTTGTGAAGACTTCCTCCATTATCTGAAGCAAAACTGTGCTCTCTCCTTTCACTCTCATTTAATACATACACATATATTTTAAGCATTCTAAGTCTAGATTGTAAGCCCCTCATGATATGGGCTATGTATTATTTTTCTACATACACAGAACTGGGTTAGCTTACCATATTGCCTGGCACTTAGTAATCAATCTATGAACGTTTGTGAAACGGCAGGGGAAAGAAATTATTTCATGAGAAACATTGTCTAATCAGGATTTATTGTAACTTCATTAAAAATTAAAATCATGTTATAAAAATAGTAGGCTTGGATGAGAGCACCTGAGCAGTAGCAAATTAAGAATTGTTTCTCTTTACAAGTCATTTTTTCTTCAATGTGAATAAAGAGAATTTATGAGTAGAAAATAACTACATTTTAATTGAAATCTTTATAGCAATAATTGTAGATTTACATGTAATTGTAAAACAAAATATGAAGAGAGTCTATATGCCCCTTACCCAATTTCCCTCAATGACAATTCCTTGTAAAACCATAGAACAGTATCACACCAGATTTGACATTTATACAATACACTGACCTTAAGCAGATTTCTCTAGTCTTACTCGTAATAATTTGCGTGTGACTGCGTATATTTAGTTCTATACAATTTTATCACATGTGTAGATTTGTGTATCCACCACCACAGTCAACCACAGAACATTTCCATCACTACAAGAATTCTTTTTGGAAAATAGCTACTCTTTTTTGAAACATAGTAGCTAAAGAAGGATTCATAACAATGGAACGTATAAAGAAGCCATTTTAACTCTTAGTCACCTATTACATATTTCATTTTTGTTGGTATCAAGTATGTGCTGAAAAGAAACACCACGCTACTTAAGAGAGTTTATTTGTGTATACACACACACACATTAAAGTAATCTAAAGAAAGCATCCTGCAAATTATTCACTGCCTTTAACTCTAGTATGAGAAATGTAACAAGTATCTTGGGAGAAATATGCTTGAATAATAAATACAGTTGTAATACAAAGTACATACTGCTTTCTCTTTGATTCTCTGACTGAGAACATCAACTTAAAATGTGATAAAATAAAATCGCCTACTTTGCTCTGAAGCTGAGCTTATGTAATTTCAACATCTTTCAGGCCTGGTGTTTTCAGCAATAACTTTCATTAGAATAACACACTAAAAGCTGGGAGGAGAGCTGAGCTGCCATTCAATGTAAAATATGCCTTATGACCAGGTTTCCATAATTGTTATTCACACATTACATGAGACAAGATGCAGGTTTATGAAGTGATTGGGGAAATGAAATAAAGAAAACAGAAAAGAATATATCTGTCAAACATATTCACTTTTTGTTTTATTGCTTAATATACCCTCCTAGAAAAAGACAATGTATTGTAACCTTAGAAAGACAGCTTTAAGGATTATAAAAGAAAACTAACTGCTGGAGTTTCCTAATGGAGCTGTGAAAACTCTTAGTCAATATTATTTTCAATAAATAAGATTATAAAGAGATATGAGAATGTTTGTCAGATGTTATGCTTTTTATTACCGATTTATGATTTCTCAAGTATACTGAGAAGATAGATTTATTTGCTCAAAATTAAAATAAGATATAATTCCTGGTATTTTATAGTTACTTTCAACTTTGTCACTCAAAAATCCCTTTTCTATGCATTATATATCTAGGATGTAGCTGAATCCTTGCTATGGTTGTTGTTAAAATAGCTGAGAAATAAAGAAACCATGAAAAGTTATCCACTTAGTAACAGTGATAGGAAAGATCAGAAGTGCTGATAACTGAAATATTGAATATATTTTAAATTATTTTAAAAGTACTATCGGGCACATAGTAAATGCTTGAAAGAAGCATTCACACTTTAATTATTAATTATTTTTTGGGAACTAACAGTCATTTTGGACTTTTCCACTGAAAATAAAATTAGTTTATATAAATAATATAACTTCCTAATTCTCCAATACATAATAAAATCCATGGTTTGTATTAGTATGGGGCCATGTCAACATTTTCTTGGTGATAGTTTTGGTTATCACTGCATACAAACCAAACCCCAAACTTACTTCAGTGAGTAACTGGGCTCATCTATGTGCTTGTTGCTTGGGGTTTTTCATAAGGTTGCAATTTGCTGCCAGCTAAAGATGCATTCATCTTAAGATTTTATAGAAATAGATGACTAGTTCATCCACAGGTTTATATTTAATGTTAGCTGAGGGCTTTGAGCTCAGCTGTCAATGTTGATCAGATTTCCTCCATTTGGGCTTCTTACAGCATGATGGATGGGTTTCAACAGGAATGTCGAGAGAGAATTGTCCAAGAGTGAGCCTACATGCACTGGAAAGGGAAGAAAGCCTAGGATGGAGCTCTAATGAATATCAATATTTTTTTAAGGGCATTAAAAGGGAGTCCGAGAAAGAGAGGTAAATGAGAGGTATAGGAAGTAGACAAGAACATTACTTTGCCATGGAAGAACTTTGACAAATACTATTAAGAGGTCATGTGAGATAAGCATTAAATTCTGTGTCTAGTGTTTAGCAACAGGCAGGTAATTGCAGACTTGTGAAAGCAATTATATCATATTCAGAAGAGTGAGGAGTAAATGGGAAAGTGTAGAAAAGCACAGATGACTTTAAAACAGAGGAGAGGGATGAGATAGCAGTGAAGGAAGACATATGATATGGAATTCCTTCAATGTTCCATTTTGTTTTGTTCCTGAATGTCACTGATAGTGAATATCATGAAAACATTTAGTTTATTAAAATAAACATAAGGAGTAGTAGTAAGATGTATTCTATATCAAAGATATAAATTATAAATAATTTATATTAAATAATAATTAGCTTATATGACCTCTTATTTTAAGAATACTTATGAACATTAATCAAAGTGACACTTTATATTCTGCTCATACTGTTGAGACAGTTGATGGTGTTGAACTGTTCCCATTTATTAGTCTATATTTAGTCATTAACATTTATACAAATTTTCACTGACTCTTACTAGAATCAGGCAATAGGCACATTTTTATTAATCAAACAAAAGTAAATGATTTATAAATTGAGATTTCCACTACAAAATGGGGACATCAGAGTCAATGAATTTTTAGTTGAACTTTTTAACATTACCCCTGTTTTACTTCTAAAGCTACTGTCAGTAGATTATAAATACTTTGCCTATATTATTTGTCTACATTGAAGGATTGTGATCTCAATGACCTTCCTCCAAGGATGAGTTAACAAGACTGATTTAAAGATCTGTCATACAGGAGCTATAAACTTTTGTCAAAATGCATTCATGATTATGAAAAATTTATTAATATAAACATTTCACATCAGAGTTCATATTTTCTCATTTTAATACTGTGCTGTAAAATAATTAGTAATTATTGGATCACCTATTTTATAATATGAATATTTCACTTTAATTGTACCCAAAAAAATAGTTTACTTAAAAAAAATAAAATGGCATAAAACTAAAACTGCATAAACATTAATTATAATAATGGAACAAATGTGGTAATAAATACAGTTCAATTTCTAAGTTAAAGTAGTACTGCTAAATAATAGGACAAAATATATGAAGAGAATTAACATCCATTTTACATTTCCTGTAAACATAATTTATTGATGTCAAGATTTGGATCATTATATTCGATAGAAAGATAGATATATACACACAAGCTCTAAAATCTTATCTCAAAATATATACACACACACACATTTTTTTCTCATGTTGTTCATAGATTTCTGCCAAAATATAATAATATGAGAAAACTATTGAGCAAAACTATCTTCTTGTTCTTTCATATTTATTCCCTAAATATCTTTCTCCCCTTATGATTTACTATGTCATACATTTTGGATCTTTGCATAATTTGTGTGCATTTCTTTTTCCTTTTTCATTTCTTTCTTTCTGTTACAAATCATTCATAAAAGTATATTTTTACCCAAAAGTTTTATAAATACCATCATTCTCCTTAATACTCTGATAAAATCACTTTGATGATATATTATAGCAATACATCATAAGGTTGCTGTTACACTACTATTGTATTACTATAATACATCAAAACACCAATATTCTGACTTACAGTACAATAATTAATTATAAGTGTAGTTCCAGTTTAACTGTAATAAAGGTTCTATGCTTTTTAAGTGTTCTATTAGAATTGAAGCCATAGAATTAACTTAAAACGTGGACAAAATAAAAGTTGGCAACATATGCTACCGGTTCAGCAACAATTTACATAGTTACCTTCATGTCACAATGAAATGGGATTTTCATAGTGGAGTTTAATCATGTATGTTGGGGTGACTGAGCTCTCATAAATTAAGAAATGTGACCCTTTATTGGGGTAATTTTCCATTTCTTAAACAATACCCCACAACCAAAGGAAATATAGAAGGAAGACACTGAAAGCTACTATTGTACTTCCAAGAAAAAGCTACTCTTGCTCTTGCAAACTCTTCATTTATTTGTGCAGTTTTCCTGATATATTGTCATTAAGAGAAAACAATAAAATTATATTGATATAATTACAATTTGAATGCAAGCCTAAATTTTAATATTAATTTACTTGTGCTCTTCATTTGGATGGATGTTACTTAAGTTAATAATTTGAAAGATGAAGATAAGTTATAAGTTGAGGCAGGGTATTATAAAATGTAAAATTGAAATGTGAAATAGATGCTTTAATCCCAGCAAATAAACTGGACCCTTGCAACCATACTGTAATGGAATTTAACAAAAAAAATGGCAGGTGATTGCATTCTTTAAAGTCACTTATTTTATGTAACTGTTAGGAAAGATTCTGACATTTTTCTAAGTATAGCCAGAAAGTTTCTGATAGTGAGATCTAGAGAGATATATGAATGTAAAGGAAAGGAATCATGATGTTACAACTAATGTGACAAAATTTTAAAAAAAGTAAATGATTTCAGTTTATGTTTTAATTTTGCCTTTCTATTTTTATGTGGCCTAGATTTTTGCAGAACTGACCCCCAGTGATTTATTCTTCCATATATCCATACCCACAAGGCCACTGAGCTTGGCCATATGGCTAGCTTCAGCCAGTGGAACTAAAGGTAATATGAGCAGAAGTTTAATACTGCTTGTGCACTGGGTTGGTCCTCTCTTGCTTAGATCTCTGGTGCCATCACGTGAACAAGTCTGGATTTATCTTGTTAGAATCAGAGGTCATGTGTAGAGAGACCTCAATAGTACAAACCATACTGTTATCAGAGTTGATGTTTGAGACATGTGAATTAGGCTATCCTAGACCACAGAGCTGCAGTTAATCCAGCTCCAACTGAATGAATCAACCAGGGAATCAGTAGAATAGCAAGGCATAATAACAGTTGGTTGTTTAATCAACAAGTTTTAGGGTGGTTTGTCATGAAGCAAAAGCCAGCTGGTACTCTGGAAAGAGGTACATTGGACTACATACATGTACTAATAATAACTTCAATTTGAATTACTTGAAAGTTTGATTGCAATACATGTTTATTTCTGATAACTTGTATTAACTGATTTAATTTTATATTATTATATTTATTTTCATTGCAACTTGGGGGAGAGTCCAGATGTCACTGCTGAAAGTTTAGCTGAACTAAATATGTTAATAATGTTCCAACTTTTTCCTTTTTATAAAGCACATTCACATTTTTTTCTCTCCCTCCGACTTTAGTAACTACACAAATAAACATGAAAATCTAACACTAAGAAAGACATAGAAAGATAGTTTTATTAAAAGCTTTGATAGTCATTGTCTGGAGTTAAGCAAAGTAGGTTCATTTAATTCAAGTACTGGTTTAATGAGAATGAGAAATACAGAGGGAAACAGTAAGTAATACAGTGATATAGAGGGAAATATAGCAACATGGGTGGCTGACTAAACATTAAATGTCTCCTCTCTCTCTCTCTCTCTGAGTGAACATATATATGTACATACCTATTTAATATTATATATGTAATTACTCCTACTATTTAATATAAATATCCTTATAAAATAACTGATCCCTTATCTGAAATGCTTGTTATGGCCTATTCAACATGCTCAATGTCATTTTGCATGAAGCCATGAATTATAGGAGTAGACACTTAAATAAACCTAAAGCAACAGATACTATGTATGATAAGAGTGACATTGAAGTAAAATAGTAAAGACGAAGCTTTATAAGTTTTATGTTAATAGAAAAAAAAGCAAGTATGAAACAATATACATTGAGATGTTAATTTTAATAAAATGCAAAATATGGGTCATGGAAAATATTACTTCTTAAATCTTATATAATAGAATTGGATCATGTCTTTAATGGAGAAAACTATGCCAGAAGAGTAAAAAGAGAGAAAATAGACATTTTATGATTGTGTGTATTTGCTAGAAAATATAAGAATGTAATAACAGAGAGTGGCCAAAATAGCAGAGTAGAAATACCCTGAGCTCTCCTCCTCCCATGGGCACACCAAAATTATGACTATTTACAGAGTGACTATGGTTGAGAAAAACCAGAAGACCAGTAGAAAAGATCTTCTACAGTTAAAGATATAAAGAAGGAACCACAGTGAGACATGTAGAAGGGGAGAAATGTGGTTATAGTCAAGACACACACCCAGGGTGGGTGACCCACAAATGGAAGGATAATTACAATTGCAGAGGTTCTCCCCAAGGAGTGAAAGGTCAGAGCCTCACATGGGGTGTCCAGCCCAGAGGTCCTGCACCAGAAAGATGATCACCCAGAATGTTTTGCCTTTGAAGGCCAGTAGGGTTTATTTGGGGGAGAGTCAGAGGCTGTGGGAAATAGAGACTCCACTCTTGAAGGTTGCACACAAAATCTCACATGCTTGGGACCCAGGTCACAAGTGGTAATTTGAAAGGAGCCTGGGTCAGACCTACCCGCTGATCATGGAGAAACTCGCACAGAGGCAGGAGGAAATGGAGCTCACCCTGGGACATAGACACTGGCAGCAGCAATTTTGGGGAGCTCATTCTACCATGAAGACACTGGTGCTGGCAGCACCATTGTGGAATCCTCCTTCCAGCATATTAGTACAATAACTCAGTGCTGCCTACAACTCTGGGCACCAGTATCATGACAACTCAGGCCAAGGAGCTTACAGAGATGGGACACATTCCTACTGACCAGTAGGCCAGCTACCTTAAGACACCCTGAGCCCAGAGCTACCCTGGGACTGGGCTCTGTCCACCAGAGTGCCAGCACTAGCCCCAGGACTTCTGTGTCCCACAGGCAAGCATCAGGAAAAGGCCCCACCAACCAGCAGGCTGATACCAACTCCAAGACCCACAAGCCCTGCAATCAGAACCCCCAGTACCCAGCTTTACTCACCAGTGGGCAGGCACTAGCTGAGGGACCTGCCTCACACCAGTGGGTAGGCAACCAGCCCCAGGACCCCCTGGGCCCTGGGGCCACCCACCAACAGGTGAACACCAGCCTGATGGCCACAACTGCCCTGGAGCCTGCCATGTCAGGACACAGTCCACCCACCAGCAGGCCTTCACCAGCCCCAAGACCAAATGGGCTCTAGCCCTGCCCACAAGCAGGCCAACACCAGCTCTGGGACACTTTGAACCCCTCACCCAGCTGACCTGGTATTTGGTCCCATGTACCAGTGGGCTGACACCAGCTATAGGACACCCCGGACTCCACAGCCAGCCATGTCATGAAACGGACCTGTCCACCAACAGGCTGACCCTGGCTCTGGGACCCCCAAGGTCCTGCAGCCAGAGACACCAGATCTGGCTTCACCCATTGGTTGGCCAACACTAATGCAAGGAACTTCTGGGCCCTGGCCCTATCCACCAGCAGGCTGACACATGCTCTGAGACACCTTGGACACCTCAAACAGCACCCTGACTAGTGGGCCAACACCAGCTTTGGGACACGTCAAACTGTGCAGAACTGTGCAAAAATTGACCCTATACAACAGCAGGCTGATAAAGATATGGGACCCCCTGGCCTCACAACCACTCATCCTACCTAGAACAGGGCCCACAACTCCATGGGTCAACACTATTCCCAGAATTCCCCAGGGCTCTGCACAGAGCTACCTCATAACATGGTCTCACCCACCAGCAGGGCTTTGCAACCAAAAAGAATGGGGGTTAGCCATGCCTACCAGAAATCCCACAGTAGTCAGCCTGCCACAATAGAAGGAGTACACAGTCCAAATAGGGGGCAGCCCTAAAGTATATAGCTCTGGTGACCAAAAAGGAGAGTACTACTGGGACACATCTTCTACAAAAGACGTCTTCTTCAAGGTTGGAAAATGTAACCAACTTATTAAATACATAAAAATAAAAACAGAAAATTAGGCAAAATGATGCAAAAAAGGAATATGTTCCAAAAGAAGGATCAAGATAATACCCCAGAAGAACTAATTGGAGTGGAAATAAGCAATCTACCCTTAAAGAGTTCAAGGTAATGATTATAAAGATGTTCAAAGGACTCAAGAGGAGATTAGATAAGTAGAATAAGAAGTTAGAATTTTTTAAATACAATTAGAAAATATAAAGAAGAATGAAACAGAGATGAAGCGTACAGTAACTGAAAATGAAAAATACACTAGAAGGAATCAATACTAGATTAAATGATACAGAGTACTGGGTCAGCAAACCAGAAGAAAGAGTAGTGGAAATCACTGAAGATAAATAGCAAAAGAAAAAAGAATAAAAAGAAATGAGGACAGTTAAAGGGAACTCTGAGATAATATCAAGCATAGCAATACTCACAGTATATGGGTCACAGAAAAAAGAGAAAGAATGGAGCAGAGAAGATATTTGAAGACATAATAGCAGAGGACATTATCACCCCACTTACATCAATGGACAAATCAGCCATACAGAAAATCAATAAAGAAACACTTTCCTTAATATTATGCTAAGTGAAATAAGTCAGACAGAGAAAGACAAATACTGTACAATATCACTTATATGTGGAACATAAAAACTACAACAAACTAGTGAATATGATGAAAAAGAAGCAGACTCACAGATACAGAGAACAAAGTAGTGGTTACCAGTGGGGAGGGAGGGGCAATAAAGGGGTGTGGAGTGGGATGTATAAATTACTGAGTGTAATATAGACTACAAGGATGTGAGGGAATATAGCCAAAATTTTGTAACAACTCTAAATGGAATATAACCTTTTAAAATCATAAAATTTTTAAAAATAGTTAAAAAAAGAAAAGAAACACTGCTCTTAAATGATACATTACACCAGAGGTACTTTATATATTTATATATAAATATATATATATAACACTCCATCCAAAAGTAGCAGCAAAATGCCCGTTCTTTTCAAGTGTGTATGGAACCTTCTCCAGGATAGATCACATTCTAGGCCACAAAACAAGTCTCAGTACATTTAAAAATACTGAAATCATTTAAAGCATCTTTGCCAACCACAATGTTATGAAAATAGAAATCAAACACAAGAAAGAAACTATAAAAAGCATAAACATGTGGAGGCTTAACAATATGTTACTGAGCAACCAATGGATCACTGAAGAAATCAAAGAAGAAATCAAAAAATACCTGGAGACAAATAAAAATGAAAACACAATGATCCAAAATCTATGGGAAGCAGCAAAAGCAGTTCTAAGAGGGTAGTTTATAGCAATACAAACCTCCCACAGGAAACAAGAAAAATCTCAAATAAACAACCAACCTTAAACCTAAAGGAATCAGAAAAATAACAAACAAAACCCAAAGTTAGTAAATATAAATAAGCCATAAAGATCAGACCAGAAATAAATGAAATAGAGACAAAAAAAAAACAATACAAAAGTTCAATGAAACTAAGAGCTGGTTCTTTGCAAAAATAAAAAAAATGGATAAACCTTTAGCCAGACTCATGAAGAAAAAAGAGAGAGCACAAATCAATAAAGTCCAAAATGTAAAAGGAATATTTACAACCAACACCACAAAGGATCATAAAAGACACAAAGGATCATAAGAGATTACTAAGGATCATAAGAGATTACTATGAACAATTATGTACCAATAAAATGGATAATTTTGAAGAAATGGACAATCTACCAAGACTGAACCAGGAAGAAATTGAAAATATAAACAAGCCAATTACCAGTACTGGAATTGAATAAATAATAAAACAATTCCCAACAAAACCAAAGTCCAGGACCAGATGACTTCACAAGTAAATTTTACCAAATATTTGAAGAAGAGTTAACACCTATCCTTCTATAATTGTTCCAAGAATTACAGAAGAGGAACACTTCTGGACTCATCCAAGGAGGCCAGCATCACCCTGATACCAATTCCAGACAAAGATATCACAAAAAAGAAAATTACAGGCCAAGATCACTGATGAATAAAACTGAAAAATTCTCAACAAAATATTAGCAAATGAAATTCAACAACATTTTTAAAGGATCATACACAATAATCAACTGTCACTTATCCCAGGAATGCAAAGATGGTTCAATATCTGCAAATTAATCACGGTGATACACCACATTCACTAATTGAAGTTCAAAAATCATATGATCATCTCAATGATCAGAAAAGCTTTTGACAAAATTCAACCTGCATTTATGATTAAAAACTCTCCATAAAGTAGGTATAGAGGGAACATACCTTGTTCTAAGATCAGGAACAAGACAAGGATGCTCACTATCAACAGTTTTATTCTACATACTCCCAGTTACAAAATTGAGATGAGAAAAAGAAATAAAAGGAATCCAAATTGAAAGGAAGAAGTAAAACTGTCATTGTTTGCAGATGACATGATTCTATACATAGAATATCCTAAGGATGCCACAAAAAACTACTAGAATTCACCAATGAATCTGTTGAATTTATGCACACTCACAACAAACTATCAGAAAGAGAAATTAAGAAAACATTCTTAACAATTCTTAACAATTCTTAACAATTCTTACAATCACATCAAAAAGAATAAAATCCCTAGAAATAAACCTACCTAAGGAGGTAAAAGTCCTGTACTTGGAAAACTACCAGACACTGATGAAAGAAATTAAAGATGACACAAGAGATGGAAAGATATACCATGTTCAAGATTGGAAGAATTAATATTTTTAGAATGATCATAATACCCGAGGCAATCTACAGATTCAGTGTAATCCCTATCAAAATATCAATAGCATTTTTCACAGAACTAGAACAAATAATTCTAAAATAGATATGGATACACAAAATACCCTGATAGCCAAAACAATCTTGAGAAAGAACAAAGCTGGAGGTATCACACTCTCTGATTTCAAACTGTAAGACGAAGTGACAGTAATCAAAACAGTATGGTACTGGCACAAAAAACAGACACACTGATCAATGGAACAAATAGAGAGCCCAGAAATGAACCCACACTTACATGGTCAATTAATCTACAACAAGGGAGGTAAGAATATACAATAAGGAAAAGACAGCCCTTTCAATAAATGGTGTTGGAAAAACTGGATAGTTACATGCAAAAGAATCAAACTTGACTATTCTGTCACAACATGGATAAAAAGTAAATTAAAAATGGATTCAAGACTGCAATGTGGGCTTCCCTGGTGGCGCAGTGGTTGAGAGTCCACCTGCCAATGCAGGGGACACAGGTTCATGCCCTGGTCCGGGAGGATCCCACATGCCGTGGAGCAGCTGGGCCCATGGGCCGTGACCGCTGAGCCTACGCATCCTGGGCCTGTGCTCCACAACGGGAGAGGCCACAGCAGTGAGAGGCCCGCATACCACCCCCCCGCAAAAAAGGACTGCAATGTAAGACCTCAAACCATAAAACATCTTGAAGAAAACAAAGGCAGTAAGCTCTTTGACACTGTTCTTCATAATTATTATTTTTATATGTCGCCTCAAGCAAGGAAAACAAAAGCAAAAATAAACAAGTGTGACTACATCAAACTAAAAAGCTTTTACAAAGTCAAAGCAACTATCAATAAAACAAAAAGGCCAACTACTGCATGAGAGAATATATTTGCAAACCACATATCTGATAAGGGATAATATTCAAAATACACAAATAATTCATACAACTCAGCATCAAGAAAAACCAAACAACCCAATTAAAAAATGGCAGAGGAATGGAATAGACATTTTTCCAAAGTCATACAAATGGACACTAGGTATATGAAAAAGCACTCAACAACACTAATCATCAGGAAAACACAAATAAAAAACACAGTGAGATATCACTTTACACCTGTCAGAATGGCTATTATCAGAAAAACAACAAATAACAAGTTTTGGTGAGGATATGGAGAAAAGTGAACACTTGGTTGGAATGTAAATTGGTATAACCACTATGGCAAACAGTATGGAGATTCCTCAAAAATTTAAAAATAGAACTACCATATGATCTAGCAATATTACTTCTGGGATTTTACTCAAAGAAAACAAAACCACTAATTAGAAAAGATATATGCACCCCTATGTTCATTGCAGCATTATCTACAATAGCTCGGATATGGAAACAACCTAAGTGCCCATCAGTAGACGAATGGATAAAGAAGATGCGGTTAATATATACAATGGAATATCACTCGGTCATAAAAAAAAGAATGAAATCTTGCCTTTTGCAACAACATGGATAGACCTAGAGAGTATTATGCTAACTGAAATAAGTCAGAAAAGAGAAAGACAAATACTGCATGATTTCACTCATATGTGGAATCTTAAAAAAAAAATGAACAAACATAACAAAACAGATACAGTTACAGACACAGAGAAGAAACATGGGAGAGGGGCAGGGGGAGGAAAGAAATAGGTAAGGGAGATTAAGAGCTATAAACTTTTAATTGCAAAATAAATGAGTCAGGGTATGAAATGTACAGTGTGGGGAATATAGTCAATAACTGTTAATAACTATGTAATATCTTTGTACAGTGACAGACGACAGACTTTTATCATGGTGATCATTTTGAAATGCATAGAAATACCAAGTCACTATGTTGTGTAACAGGAACTAACGTATTCTAGGTCAAATATACTTCAAAAACAAAAAACAAACAAACTTATAGAAAAGGAGATCAGATTTGTGGTTACCAGAGTCGGGGGGTGGGGGGAGGGGGAATTTGATGAAGGCAGTAAAATGGTACTAACTTCCAGTTATGAGATAAATAAGTTCTAGGGATGTAATGTACAGCATGATAAATACAATTAACACTGTTGTATATTATAGATGAAAGTTTTTATGAGAATAAATCCTACCAGTTCTCATCATACACACACACAAAAAATTTCTGTTTCTTTAGTTTTGTATCTATGTGATATAATGGATGGTCATTAAACTTATTGTGATAATCATTTCATAATATATGTAAGTCAAATCATAATGCTGTATACCTTAAACTTATACAGTGCTGTATGTCAATTATATGTCAGTAAACTGGAAGAAAAAAGAATGTAATAATAAAATTGTAGTAGAAAGCATTTAGGTATGGAAAAAAATAGTAAGGAAAAATATCTATACTATAAGACTATACTATATTCTACACAAGAATAGTGTATAAATTTTTTAAAAAGTTATGTAAATTTGCTTATCTAATTGCAGATTATACAATTCAAAAATCAAAACAAAATATAATATTGATTGGGGTATTACAATATTTATATATATGTGGGTATTCCATATGTTAAAATAAGTTATTTGATAATACTTAAATGGTTTTAAAATAAATTTTCCCTTCATTATCTAGAATAGGCTATAAATAAGCAATCTTTCTGTATAATGCTGTACCATATGCTGCTACATTTGTCTTAGGACAATTATATGTAAAGTATTAGGTCAATATCATCTCAATTTTATATATAGGAACTGAAGTTAAGCAAAGCAAAACAATTGCAACCTTGTCGAAATGGTAAAGCTCTGAATTCACTGTTGAATTGAACAAATATATCCTTCCACCATATCCAGTAATTTTACAACATACTATGAAGTTGTGGGTATGGGAATATTTTTCTAGATACAGTTTTAAATTCCTAAGCTATTTAAGGATACAAAGTCATATGATCATTAGGTCAAATCATGTTATCTTGTCATGAATAATAGTAAGAGAATGGCAGACAGAGCATAGTCAGATTCTATGATTGGAAAAACAAAATTTCAAATGAATATTTGTTATAATATCAGACTTATGAATAGGCAGAATATATTTTTTGATTCTTTAGGCTAATAAGGAATAACCCACAAAAATAAATAACTCTTTCACATCCGTTTAATGAGATTAAAAAAAATCTTCCATAACTGAACATTTCAAGTACTATACTGGAGAAATAGAATATAAATTATTTTATTCCTTTTTTAACAGATGAAGAAAATGATATTCCAAGAGAATAAAGTTCTCAAACCATCTCAATAGTATGTTACAAGGATATAATGCATAGTGTAGTTTCCAGGACATCAAATGTTCAGCATATCATGATGTCAAGGGAAAGTGGAAGTCCTGGTAGTTATACCTTAAATAGCAACCTCAATATATATTCTAGGTTTATTTTGTCATTGCTGTGTTGGCAGTGGCATTGAGATATATTTTGAGAAGAGGCTGAAATAATTAAATGTGCTATTTTTCTGGGTGATCAATTTTATACATTAAGTTTAGATTGTGAATTTTGGCATGTTGTTTTGAGAATAACTTTAAAAAATGGTGAAACTACACTATAAAACAATTCACAGCTTGGAAGTTTAAAAAAATTACCTATAACATAAGACCCAGTGTAATATTGCACCTCTCTTACTGTGGATAGGAATAGGAGATCTGAGATGAAGAAACATTATTCACATAGTCTGAATTTGAAGATGTACTGTGCTATGTTGCTCTGCTTTATTGTGAGTTAAGAAAGACAAGGATATGAATGTGAATAATGATATACATTTGTGTGCAGTTTGTGTGAACTCTGTTATTTTTTTGATGTGCTGACTTTAAGAAGTATGTAGCACAACAATGTAGCACATAGCAAGGGAGGATTGGCCTTTGTGGGTGGGACTTCTCCGAAAGGCAGGCAGAAGGAAGAAAATGACCAAGAGAAGAAAAGATAGACAATTATTTGACTGGACCATATTAGATCTGAAGTTGTATTTGACTCCTAAATATAATTATCATTATTATATGAGGACCTAGGCACTAAGTAATTATGTTGACACAGTATGTTCTTAAAACCCTTAGACATATACAAAAAACAAATTAAAAATATTATTCATGTAATTTTAATTGATATCCATTTGTGCATTTCCTATCATAACCAGAGACCAAGGTCATCCCTAGTTCTTTTTACATTCAACATAAATGATTTTTCGGCTGTACCTCTGTTCTATATTGTGTTCAAAATCACTCTTAAATGTTCTTTAATTTTCCAGAATTTTAAGATTATATTGAAGCCTTTACATGAATAAACTAATTTATATACATAATAAACAGTGTCAAATCCTTTGAATAAACAATGCCACAGCTGTTATAACATTTATCAACTAAGAAGGATAATATGATAACTAGGTGGGAAATCAGTAGTTCATCATTTGTAAGCATCTTCCATGAGCATGAAATAAATAGAATTCTGTTGACAAATTTAAAAATTAAAGGATGGCTATTTCTATGAAAGATTATCTGCTTAGACTGAACATTCAATCACAAAGTAAGTGTTAACGCTTTGAGTTATAACTGATATCCTTGGTGGCATCTATTACATTGTCTTGAGTAAAGAGAAAAAGAACAAGAGAAAAAGAAAGAAATCCAATCAGACCACGTTAGTAATTTCTCCTTAGGTTGCCACTTTTCTTGGTAATTCTATTAGTGTCAGAGGCTACTATTATTCGTGTATTACTGTTTGCCTGTAACTACGATGAATATGTTTAATCATATTAGATGGAGCTTATACCAAATAAAGACAAATATTAATGTTATATCAAGTAGATTTAAAATATTATAGCACTTCCATAATGTTAATAAGGTTATTTTCAAATTCATTCTTCTGAATTATAGTCAGATACTTAAAACTTTTTCTTTTTTCTACTTACACACAGTAGCTTATTTTTAAGGTAATTTTGAAACTGTAATAATGTTTTATTTCTTAGTATAGTCTTAATAAATGTTACATGTATTTATGATTATGAAAGTAACCCTATCATGAACAATTGAATATTTTTACCTCTCTCTGGGCTTCATTTCTTGATACTGGGTCAATAATTTTAATTGAATCCATGAATCAAGAACATGTAAAATACAGAAATATACATGCTCTATTTGATATGTTTATTAATATATCTGTAAAACACATGTGTTGAGGTATTTTGTATATCATACAGACATGTTGAGGTAGTGTTGAGTTGTCTCACATGTTATATAGGTATGTTTGGGTATATGTTTGAGTATTGAAGCACTCTTTATGATAGAAGTTTCCAGTGATGAAAAGAAAAAAATTAAAAATTCAGCATTATGGTTTTGTCAACAAAAAAGGACTTCTTGACTCTATCAAATTTCAAAACCAAGTGTTAGAAACTTTAAGAATAAAATAGTTATCTCTCATATGTTTCCTTATCTTTAAATTTAGAAATGTCTCATGGAGTTAGTTTACTTCTATATTTATTATTTACATCTTCAGTTTTCCTATGCAAGAGACCATAGTCATAGCATATTTAACATCAAAGATTTTAACCAATCTATAATTCCATTAAAGTTTCATAGCAAAAGAGTTTTACATTTGCTGAAGCAGAAAATCCAGTTCACATACTTAGAAGTTGGAAAGTTTGTCATGTAGTGATTGAGCCTAACAAGCTATTCAACATTTGCACTGCAATGAGGCTTTGTTAGTCTGCTGCACTTCCAGCAATTTTAGAAAGTCATAAAAATGTTTCTTTCAAAAAATAAAATTACCCTGAAAAGAAATCAACTATTTGTTTGGCTGATGAAACTGATGATGAAACGAAGAGCCCAGTGCTAATAACTTTTTGCCCATAAATTAAGGGCAGGATTATATAAATGGGTGACTATCCAATTTAGTAGTTGCATGGATATTGTTGTGAACAAGTGACTGTATGTCTTTACAGATTTTTTTAAAAAGGAATTATGAAACTATTACACTCAGTATTCTTGTCAATGCATAAATCCCTCACTTAGTAAGAATAACATTTGAATAAGAATTAAGTTAATAAGAGTTATGCACAAGTGCACTTAACTTCGGGAGAAAAAAAATTCTCAGGAGATACATTGTTCTTGATGGAAACTTTCTATGAATTAACAGATTGTAGGAAAGCTAATTTGATCAACAATCTAAACTTCAAAAAAAGCAAATATTGCTTGAAATATTTTTTAAAACTCTTCTCTTTATAATTGTATATTAACTGGAGAGGAAGGTGTCTAAATTACTATATAGTAGTGTTCTCACAGTGGAGAATCATCTAAAAATAATAGATTTTAGTCTAATTTTAGAAGAAATTGCCTTAAAAACCTATAAACCCAGGGAGGAAAAAAAAGAAATGTGTCTAATTTAAGAAAAAAAGATGATCACCTGATCACTTGAAGTCAGATATCATAATTCATGATCATACTATGTTTGTTCTATCATTATGAATCATTTATGTAAGGGTCAAAAATTAATAACCTCTTTTCATGCATTTCAGGTTATTTAAAAAATTCCTACTTCTGATGCAACACTTTGGGAAATGATTTTGTATATGTTGAAAATAAACACGTTTCTTTATAGGCATTTAGGTAAGTCTCTATTCATCACATAACTAACTGGACAACCCCCAAAAGCTGCCACTGTAATGATTATTACATAAATCTTGCTTATTTCTATTAATCCCATGGAGTTTGGTTATCTTGACACAAAAATTTAAGATACTTTTGAATTTAAACAGATGGTGCTTGGCAAAATTTTCATGAAATGGTTGAAAGCAATATTAAAGAACTAACTGGTGAGTATATAATATAAAAAAAGAAGGATTATTTTTTTAAATTCCACTGAAATCTTAGTGAAATTTATGGAGACTGAATTTTTATAAATGTGAAAAAAAATAATGGTAGTATAACTGATATTTATTGGGTTTTTATTGTTTGCAAGATACTTAACATAAAGTATGTCAATGAATCTTACACCTATGCTTAGACTTAGTCATGATGTCAAAACTTTTCAAAAATTGTGTTGGGTAGAACTTGGAATATTTTCAAGGTTTTTATAAACTTTTTCATATTTATTCTGCTTATTTTGAAATAAATGAATAAACACTTGTAAGCAGTAAATATGCATATAAATATATAACTTAAATATTTAGAATTTTTTAAACAAATTTCTTAAATGATATGTAAAATTTTTAATTTATTAGGAAAGTATACCCTTAAATTTTCTCTGCTGCTTTGGCTTTTTTTTTTTTTTTCTTCCTAAGAATCTCAAGTCTCAAAAGATCCCGAGAATATTATCTCATTAATCTGTGAAACTTTTTGGTGACCTTAGTGACAAATGTTTTAGTCTCCATTTCACAGATGGAGAAACTTGGATCAGAAAGGTTAGTTTGTTTGTGCAAGTTGACATATCATGTCAATTCCTATGTTCTTAGAAGAACTTATGGTTCTTGCCTTGTTGACTACTATATTATCCACTATATCATTTTTGTAACATTGAGAGACAAAGTAACTCAGAACTGAATAAAATACCTAAAATTACTGGCCTCAACCATACTTTAGGCCTGTGGCTAGTTCACCCCAACATATTCTATTGCTGATCTAATATTATTTTATTCCACTCATCTTTAAAACCACACAACAGAAGGAGGGAAGGAACCAAAGAAAGAAACCATGATAAAGAAATATTGCCATAGCAATTGTCTTAGTTTGCATAATCAATTTCTCGGCGGGGAAGGTAGGGTGGGAGTGGGGAGGCTAAATGAGAAGGTCAGGGACTCAAAAACAATTACCTCTCTTAAGAAAGAGTAACAAAATTGAATGGAATTAATTCCATTCTCTTTTGAAACAAGACTAAGTGGATCACAGTGAATAAAATATTGCTGCTTTTCTGTGGACCAGATACCCATACAGAGGTCCACATAAACAAACAAAAATATTATTTTTATATACCTAAACTATTTGGGAATAAAATTTAAATTAAATTTTTCAAAATTTTCAAAACATTCTGTTCATCTCTGACAAAGCAGAGTAAAGGGAAGGTTCAATGTTGTCAAATGTGACAAATGCAAAATATTAAAATATGCTTTCCATCTAGAAAATCTAAGATCAGTTTTATAAAACTTGTCATAAACTCAATTATCAATCCCTAATCTAACTGACATATCAAATAAAATTACCAATAATTACATTTCTAAAGTAATCAATTTTTCCTGTTTGGCAAAAATATTTATTCATGTTATATTAAAAGAAGCCAGGTCACATAAATTTCCTCTGGGAATCTACTTGGGAATCAGGACTAAATGTCATTAAGAAACTGACATGTTTACTTATTTACAAGTTAGTTGTTTGTGTTTTAAGTCTTGTTTTCCACATATTTTATGTGAAATGAAAATGGAGATAGTATGAAGAGCTGGCTACCAAATATCTTACTATCTTTAGCATAGCTTCAGTGTTAAAGTGGAGGAGAGTGAGGCAACAAAACTCAAGTAATGTATTGATTCATGAGACTAGGGCCAGGGCAAGATAAAAAAGATGGAAGTCAGCTAATACACAGGGATCACTGTCAAAGACTGTGCCCTAATTTCTCCACTACCATCCAAGACCCTCTAGTCACTTTGCATAATTTTACTTGTACTTTTGCCATCACCATATTGAAGATATGTGCCTGAACAGAGAAAAGGATGAACAGGCAGCACACAGAGGATTTTTAGGGCAGTGAAAATACTCTGTATGATACCATAATGATAAACGCAGGTTATGATGCATTTGTCTAAACCCATAGAATGTACAATACCAAGAGTGAGTCATAATGTAAACTATGGACCTTGGATGATCAAAATGTGTCAATGTAGGTTCACCCATTGAAACAAATGTACTACTCTAGTGGAAGATGTTGATAATAGGGGAGCCTATGCATGTGTGGTGACAAGGGGTATATGGGAAATCTATGTACCTTCCCGTCATATTTGCTGTGAATCTTAAACTGTTCTGAAAAGATTTTAATGAAAATATTGAAAGAAAGAAAGAGGTATAGAGAGGAAGGAAGGAAGGAAGGAAGGAAGGAAGGAAGGAAGGAAGGAAGGAAAGAAGGGAGTGAAGGAGGGAGGAAGAGAGGGAGAGAGGGAGAGATGGAGAGAGGAAGAGAGGGAGAGAGGGAGGATATACCTGAGATAAATTTCACTGCTCTCAAAAGGAGGATGAGAAATACATACAGAAGAACTCTTAGCTTCCGGTCATATGCATGAGAAAGAAGAGCCAAAATCACCAAGTCCAGCCTACATCAGCTGATAACCAGCCAACTCATAAATGCATAAACTATGATGACAAATTTGGAATATTATTTAGAATAATTAAATTATCCCATTCTTTGTTCTGCAATTCTTTGTGATGTGTTTGCAACTCCTTTTATTAAGAAGAGCTGTATTTCCAAACTCTTTAAGCATTTGCTTTGAGTAACAGTATGTGGTGGTGGAAACTTGTACCTGTTATTTGCCTAGGGCACTTTTTTTTTTTCCCAGTATGCTGGCCTCTCACTGTTGTGGCCTCTCCCGTTGCGGAGCACAGGCTCCGGACGCTCAGGCTCAGCGGCCATGGCTCACGGGCCCAGCCGCTCCGCGGCATGTGGGATCTTCCCAGACTGGGGCACGAACCCATGTCCCCTGCATCGGCAGGCGGACTCTCAACCACTGCGCCACAAGGGAAACCCCTAGGCCACTTTTTATTCTCTTGGAATCGTGCCACATTATGTGGCAAGAAAAAGATAGCCTGCTAGAGCAAAAGAAACCATATGCTCCTATATATAGTTAGTGGATTCTTTGCAGCACAGGCCCTAGAGATATAAGAAAGCCCAACATCCATGCATTCAACCTCAGACTCCTGCGGAAGCCCAGATGAAACCAGAAGAACTACCCCAAGAGAACAGCCTAAATCACTGACCCAGATATACATAACATATGATTCTACATCACTAAGTTCTGGGATGGGATGGTTTGTTACAATTGCTACCTGATGTAATAAATACTTGTTTTAAGTGCTTGAGTTTGGGTTAGTTTGTTTTGCTTCAAAGACAACTATTATGGCATATTTGTTAATGAGTTTTCATGTTGATTTAGAATAGAGAAAAATTTTATACATCTGTATGAAAATACTTGTCTGGGAAAAGAACGTCACACTTGTAAAATCCAGAGAAAGGAAATACCTCTTAATATCTGCAATGGGACACAAAAGAAAATTCCAAGAAATGATGGCATCCTCAGTAAGACATAGAAAAGCATAATCTATGGGAAACAAGTTTTAAAAGATTTTTAAAAATAAGTAGAGATTAGACTAAACAATAAATGGCAAAATAATGAGGTTAAAGAAAGAGATGGATAAACTCAGTTAAGATAATCAAGGTAAAACTGCCATGAAAACAACATTAAAATTGTAGTGTCTAATAAAAGGAAAGTTTTGTTTCTTCCTCTCAATTCAGGTCCATTTCAGGTTAGTTTGAGAAGAGGCATCTTTTCTGTATCTACTATATAGAACAAAAATAATAATGGGAGTAGGGAATTGGGGAAAATCATGCACTCTCCATGGAGGTGTGGAGCATATGAAATATATATACTTGTATATTACTATATATTTTATATACATGCTTACAGATGGGAGGAGAGAAATAGAATTAATACAATGTTGACTGCATTCTGGGATCTGAACTTTTCTGTTTTTTTTTTCTGCTCTGCAAAACATTAATTACATGAATCACTAACATGTACACATGTACTTTCTTCATTTCCCTCAAAAGAAAATGTCAGAGCTGAGGACCAGATGAAATATGGTAGGTAAATATACTGAACTTCCACTAAAGTCCAATGTTTATTGAAGTTAGGATGGAAAGAAAGTTGATGGTGGTCAGAGAGGAGTGTTTGAAATTAAGATTGTTGGAGGCATTGGACATTATGATAACGGCAAATCTGAGTATTCGACCACAAGCAGGGGGCCTCAGGTCAGATAAAAGAATCACAGGAGAAGAGGAGGTGATGGAAGTGAGAGGCCAGTTTCTGGAAGGATCATTCTCATGGGTGTTGAACCACAAAGTATAACGCCAGGAGTAACATGGACAAGAATGGCAGTAGTTCAACAGCTAAAAACTTCAAGTTTCAAGGGATGAGAGTGTGTCTTAAGGAGAGATGGATGACTGTAAAAAGGCATATTGCATGATATAATCTGATTTTATGGTATAAAAATCTGGAAGAAATGGAAATAGAATGGAAGCAGCAATGAAGACAAAGAGTATGTTTGACCTTCTCCATGCTGCTTGTATGAATATTATGGCAGGACAGAAAAAAAAAAAAAAGACTTACTTAAAAGTCTCCAAAGAGGACTTAGTCTCATTACGATAAAGTGGATTTAATTTAGAATAACAAAGAGAACTCAGCATTCAGACAAGAATGAAAGAATATAAGGATTTGTTGAAGACTGAAATCTTAGTTCTGGAGGGTAAAGTGAGGAACTTTAAGGAGTGCTGACAAAAGTAAATGTTAAAAAAATGTGTAAATATTAGAGTTGGGTAAAGAGAGATGCCTTGGGAGTTCTGGAAGTTTTCTTATGATTTATTTGAAAGAAATGTATGGAATAAAAATAAAAGAAATGTATGTCATAGATTCAAACAGAGGCTCACAAGGCAGATCTAGTACAGGGGAGCCTGTGATTATTGGTGTGGAAGAGGATAGGAGAATCTTGCCAGAAAAATCCAGGGATGTGAGATTTCAACTTGACCCTCGCTATTGGAAGGAAGTCTTTCTTCATGACAGAGTTAGTCCTACCCTTTCTTCCATTCTAGAGATATTTTTGAAGACCTATATTGTGTCTCACATGATGTTAGGTGATGGGTAGAGAGTGGTAAATGAACCATTTTTGTTCTTCTCCTTTATAAATGGTGAAAGAGAACAGGATTGAGAATAATTTTAATATATATTTAAGAAAGCCATCACTAAATAGTTTTTCTTAATATTAGATTTTTTAAAGTGAACTCAAAGCGGGCTTCCCTGGTGGCGCAGTGGTTGAGAGTCCGCCTGCTGATGCAGGGGACACGGGTTCGTGCCCCGGTCCGGGAAGATCCCACATGCCGTGGAGCTGCTGGACCCGTGAGCCATGGCCGCTGAGCCTGAGCGTGAGAGGCCACAGCAGTGAGAGGCCCGCATACCGCAAAATAAATAAATAAATAAATAAAACAAATAAATAAACTCAAAGTAAGGAGGGTATTGTCAGGATAAAGAATATTTTGATCTTAAATGCTAGGTTCAACAATTCCAGCTTCATCTTTTAGATAGTGTGTAAGTTTTAAATTGGGAATCATCTGACAAAAGCATCGATTTCAGAAAGTTCAAACTGACAGTGATATATAGAATGGATTGAAGGGGGAAGAGACCA
Organism: Mesoplodon bidens; assembly: GCF_964165515.1. NCBI lineage: Eukaryota > Metazoa > Chordata > Mammalia > Artiodactyla > Ziphiidae > Mesoplodon > Mesoplodon bidens. Next base: position 52,551,754 of record NC_138173.1, on the reverse strand, counting down.
ATAGCAGGATGGAAGCTGCAGATAGCCTATGTATGAAATAAATTAATTTGGTTGCGTTGGGAATGGAAAGAGAAATCACTAGAAAAATATTGTAAAGAACTGATAATACGTGGTAAAAAAATTTCGTATGGACATAAAATTATGAGAGCTGTGAAGCTGAAATGTGTTACATTTCCAGTCATCTGGAATATAGTTATCAATAATGAAAAATTTGTATGTATATTCAGAAGAGACTAGATAATTTTTTAATTGACTAAAGTTTTGCCTTTGGTTTTTAAAACTTGGGAAACATTTATTTTATTAAAAATAAAAGTTGCAGAAAGGTTTGGTGAGACATAAGACAGTTTTATGAAGTATGTTATTATTGCTGCCATTTAGCAGTTTATTAGATGATAATGCTCAAAACAAAACAAAATTCAGGTTTAGAGTGCATTACTCAGTTCTTAAGGATATTTTACTGAGAAAAATATGGTATTGTGCTGTTCAGATAGAACTTTTTAATGAGCTCTTTATTTTACATCAGTTTTTACAGATACTGAAAGCACTGATTTTATGGGTGTTTCAAAAATTATTATTCCTACTGCTACATTATATATAGAAAGTGCATTAGTCTGTCACAGAGCTAACTTTGTTAAATTGGTTAATTGTGATCTAGTATGCATAGCTTGAATGTGAAAATAATTATAATTTGTATTTATACATTTTACAGAAAATAAACCCAACAATTTGTGGTAGCCAAAGAAAAATACATGTATTATAGTGTATGTATACAAGATTTATTCTAACATAGAAATTAGTAATCCTACATATACAATATTTAACCCATTTTTCCTGTGAATTATGGGCTTGGTAAATGTATTTCTAAACTAATACTTGCTAAGCAAAACATAAAGAGTTTAAGTCAAACTTGGGGAGGTTATTGAAAAGAAGTTTGAAATTAGGACCATCTCAGCTAACCTCTAGATATATTTCTAGTACAGCAGAAAATATTTTAAAAGGGGGTGGTTTTGTAAGTCAGTTCAAAATCTGGTTCCACTGCTTTCTAATTACTAGACCTCTTGAAAGTTATTTTTTTATTCTAGTCTCCTCATTTGTAAAATAAAGATAAGCTACATGTCTCACAAGGTCGTTTTGAAAATTAGTAGTGACAGTTATAAAAGAGATCACAGAGCCTGGGAGACTGTAAGTGATTGAGGATGATAATATTAGTGGTACAATTGATAATATTTATGGAGCATTTATGTGTCAGTAACGACAAAACCTTTTTTATATACATTTTGTCAAAATTTTCTTGAAACAACTCTATGTTGAAAGTATTATTTAAGTTTTCACATCACGGATGAGGAAATTGAGGCTTAAAAACTTACATAGGGGGCTTGCCTGGTGGCGCAGTTGTTGAGAAACTGCCTGCTAATGCAGGGGACACGGGTTCAAGCCCTGGGCTGGGAGGATCCCACATGCCGCGGAGCAACTGGGCACGTGAGCCACAACTACTGAGCCTGCGTATCTGGAGCCTGTGCTCCACAATGAGAGGCCGTGATAGTGAGAGGCCCGCGCACTGCGATGAAGAGTGGCTCCCGCTTGCCACAACTAGAGAAAGCCCTCACACAGAAACGAAGACCCAACACAGCAAAAATAAATTAATTAATTAATAAACTCCTACCCTCAACAACTAAAAAAAAAAAAAAAAAACTTGCATGATAAGTTTAAAGTTACACTAACTAGATAAAAAAGTGAAGCTAGGATACAAAGTCATGCCTGAATCAATCAAATAAAGTTGATAGGTTGCCATGCCCATAAAATACATCCTCTCCATTTTCCATCTCTGTAAACTTTATATTCGAATTTTAGATAGGGCATATATTCCACTTACCATACTTAGGCATAAATATATTCTGAAAGTCACTTAGAAGTGGCAGAGTTGGGATCTTACTCAAGGAGTTTTAAATGCTAAGAAATAGGGTGAGTATCCATGGAACTTTTAGTTTCATTTTGTCCATACTTTTAAGTAACTTGTTAATGTTCCACTGTTTTCAGTATTTTAGCTTCTGACTTTTCCCCTTTTGCGTTCTATATTTCCTTTAATTAAAATTCATATTCCTGGGACTTCCCTGGTGGCACAATGGTTAAGAATCCATCTGTCAATGCAGGGGATGCAGGTTTGAGCCCTGGTCCGGAAGATCCCACATGCCGCAGAGCAACTAAGCCCATGCGCCACAACTACTGAGCCTGCATGCCACAACTACTGAAGCCTGCACACCTAGAGCCCATGCTCCACAACAAAGAGAAGCCACTACAATGAGAAGCCCATGCACCGCAAAGAAGAGTAGCCCCCACTCGCCGCAACTAGAGAAAAGCCTGTGCGCAGCAACAAAAACCCAAAGCAGCCAATAAATAAATAAATCCAGAATCCTTTTTATAAAATGCAAATACCATCAATCACCTTCTAGTTTCCACCTCAAAAGTCCAATGTCGAAATTGCAACTATGATGGAGTCATTATTAAACTACCTGTAATTTCTTTAATATGTTTGCTGTTTTATGTTTCTATGTTTGTATATATTATCTTGTCACTTGTTAAATACTTCTTAAATGAACTGAAAGAGTAAAAATTAGAACATTATATAAAATTCTTGACACCATGCCTCGTACATATTAACTGTTTATTATGCATTCCTATTTTAACTTGTACCAAATTAAGGCCAAAATTTTGGTGTCATCTTTGCCTCCTTGCTTTCTCTAATTTGAAAATATGTCCAGAATCTGGTCACTAATCACCATCTCCATTGCTACCACATTAGTCCAAGCCAAGATGTCATCATCTTTCATCTGGATTAAAGTAGTTGTCTCTAACCTAATCTCACATATGTTATATTTACTGTCTTTCAGTCTTTTTTCAAACAATTGCAAGAATGATTCTGTTAAAATTAATAAATATGTAACTACCTTACTGAAAACACTAACATTCCCATGACTTCCCATCTCATCTAGTATCATATTCTCTCTCTCTCTCACTCTGTTCCTACTAAACCTATACTGACCTTCCTTATTGTTACTTGCATATACAAGGCATGATTTTAATTCAGGATGAGTGTACAGGCAGCTCTATCTTCCTGAAACACTCTCCCCCTGATCTGTGTGGCTCACTTGCCCATATCTCTTAAATCATTTTCAAAAATTGTTTTTCAATGATGTTTTTGTTGTTACTGTGGTTTACTCTATTTAAAATTAAAACTCTCAACGTCCTCTTCTATTTCATTTCTAATTTATATTTCTCCATAAAGCTTACCATCTAACATACTACAATACTCACTTATTCATTTTGTGTATTATCTAACTTCCCCTAGCAGAACGTGAAGGGCTGGAATTTGGTTTATTTTTATATCAACACCTAGAACAGAGCTGGGCACATAAAAAGTACTCAATAATATTTACTGAATGAAATATATTAACTTACTTACTAATTTCACTGAAGATTAAATCATGAGCAATTCCCCAGATTACTGTAAATTCTTCCCAGACATAATGTGTAATGACAGCAAGTGATATTCAAATTATTTTGGTGGCAATTAACAGAAGTCCAATTTACACTATCTTAGGTAAAAACAAATGTATTTCCTTAAATAACTTGAAAAACCAAGGGTTCTATAATTAGGTCATCCATAGTCAGGGACTCTGAACCACCAAGACTCTCTACTGCTCTTTGTAGATTAGTTACATTCTTTCCCATTGTCAGCGTCTATCTCCAAATGGGAGAAACAGGGTCAGCTCCATGGGCATAAAAGCTGTGCACAGGGCTCTTTGCTCAGAAGGGCGCTTGCTTAGTTTAATACCTTCCTGCTGCTGTCTTGAAATTTGAAAAATGAGCCCTCCATTTTCATCATGCCCTAGTCCCTCAACATTATGTAGCTGGTCTTGGGTAGAGGCCATAGTCCAATAAGCTTTGAACTCTTTATACACAATTTAACTACTCCCAAGAAAGGTGTTTCCTCTTCCTCTTTTGCCTACCACTAATGCCAGTTCAAGATATATTGAGGACTCTATAGGCCCACACTGAGTCCTTTTCCATTGCTCTACACAGTACTGTGTTTAGAAAGAGAGAGACATTTAAGTAGATGAAAGTTTCTCCTGGACAAGGGGAAATCCCAGAGATGAATAAGAATATGTTCACAATAATAAAATTGGGGAAGTGATACTAATCAAATAAAAACAGTGGATGTTCATCACTTTGTATAATTGGAATTTGGGGATGTATCATAATTTTGTCAATAATTTCTCTGTTGTTTACTTTGCTTTTATTTTCAACATTATGAATATCACCACTATGAAATCGTATTACATAAATATTTCCCCTATTTCTGAACTTTTTTCTTAAATAAGTCCTAGAAATTGAATTTATAGCTTACACAATATGAATAAATTTAGACTTTTGATTCATATTTTCAAATTGATTCCAAGAAATTTTATGACGATTTTTGTTCTCATCAGTCAGGAAGGTGCCACACTCAGCATATTTACCAGAATTCAATATTACCTTAACATGGACTAATAATTTGATAGGTTAAAAATAGAATCTATGATTGAAGTACATTGATTTGCCTTTCTTTGATTCCTAGTAAGGTGGAAAATATTTATATATTACCACTCATATATTTATTAATGGTGCTCCTTTCATATATTTTAAATTGTCCACTTATGTTTTTGCTCATCTCTCTTTTCTTTTTCTTATCTTTTTATAGGGACCGTTTCAGTCTTCTTGCTTTCATAATTGTGACAAATAGTTTTTAACTGTGATTTATGTTTACTTCCCTCATGTTTAATTTACAATGAATCTTTGATGTGTCACTTTTGGAGGGAGAAGTGAAAATGTGGTTGTCTGTGTTATACTGTGACTTTTTTAATACACCAAATGCATAACTTCAAACTTGAGTATATAAAATAATTCTAATAAATCAGTTTCATTAAAAAACGTTAACTATTGACTCAAGTCCTCACTGCCAACTCCATAAAGTTATATAACAATCTCATGAATTGGTAAAGCAATGGATTGAATATGTCATGATTCTAACCCAGTGTTTCCATGCACAAGGCACACAATAATCATTTGTCTTCTCTTTCAGGTAATGTTATTTAGGCACATCTTCTTGTCGCTCCATAACAATCCAGGGAATGTTTATCAAAGTATCGCTATTAGAGACCTATTTTTTCCCTATTAAGGTGTTCCCCAAAGGACTGCAAATATTGCTTGAGATGTGGCATCTTCATTTATTAAAACAAATGCCTTAGCAAGTTGTTATCTGTGGTTGAAGTGAAGACAGTCAGACCTATGCTGAAAACTATTAAGTGTGAAGGGATGGGAATTCTTTTACACTCATACTCTTTGAACTTTAATGTAAATTGAAAAAAAAAAAAGTACCCTATCTATTATTTTCTACTGAGTGAAGGGAATAAAATATATTTCTAACATTTCCAAATTATTTTTATAATCCTCTCCAACTTGGGAGGTGGTGGAGTTATTTATTATTAATAGCATGTCATTTGCTATATGCCTTGCAATATTCTAAGTACTTCATATATATTTACACATTTAATCCAAACAACAAACCTGTGAAGTAGGTACTGTTATTAATCCCATCTTTCAGATTTGAAAAATTCAGGTCCAAAACATTACATAATGAAAACAGAGGTTGGAGCTTGATACAAAGTGACTTGAATTTGAGAGCAAACTCCCAGAGAGGAAAAAAACACAGATAGGTAAGCTCCAAGAGACAACAAGAAAAAAAAGCTCACTGAGACAACAAGAAATCCCCCAAAGACAGCAAATCAGAAACAGAAATAATATCTACTATCACTGTATTTAACATTTATTTATTTAACATCCTGGCTGATTCAAGACAGAGGAATAGCATAATAAAGAGAAATAGGTGGAATAAGTTTAGAGAAGAAGAAATAAAATATTCGTTATTTGCAGGTAATGACTATATAACTAGAAAATACCAAAGTTTTACAAATTATCAGAAATAATAAGTGAATTTATCAAGGTTATTGCAATAAAAGTAAATATGCAAAAATCAATTGTACATTACATATACTAGCAATAAATAAATGGAAAATAATTTTTTTAAAAACTTCAGAGAAATGCAAATTAAAGTCTAATAAGAAACAATTAAACCCTCACCAGAATGGCTAAAATTAAGAAGAATTTCAAAGCCAAGTGTTGATGATGATGTACAGCAATTGGAATTCTCTTATGTTTCTGATGGAAGTCTAAAATGGTATAATTGCTTTGGAATATTGATTGACTTTATTAAAACTAAGTATATGTATATACAGTGACTCAACATTTCCTTATCTGAATCACAAATGAGTACTTATGTCCACCAAAAACACTCAAGAATATTTATAATGGCTTTATTTGTAACAGTCACAGTTTAGAAAAACTACTCATCAATAAGAGAAGAGATAAATACATTGTGAAATGTTTGTACACAGGACTATTATAGAACAATGGAAAATAATGAAATCCTGACATATTGCTTGGATAAATCTCATAGACATAACTTTTAAGGAAAAAACTCAAAAGATTTTGTAATATGTAATTTCAATTATATTAATTTCAAAAACAGACTAAAGTAACCTGTGGTAGAAGCCAGAAAAATGATTACCCTTGTGGGATTTACCATTTGGTAGGCTTCTGGTGCTGGAATGACTCTATATCTTATCTGGGTGGTAGTTACACATGTACATACATATGTAAAAATTTTCCGCTTGCACTTAAGATTTATAAAATCTATTCTTTTAAGTCTTATCACAATAAAAATAATGTTTATCCAAAAGAAAGTTTATGTGACATTTCTTTCTTTTTTCCTTAAGCAATATAATTACTTACATTCTCATTTGGGGAAACACCCTGGAAAGCAGAATGCCCTTATGTCATTATAATGCCATACTGGTTTTATCAAGGATATGAAGGAAAAAATGGTGGTTGGCTCAAACTAACAAATAGATATACACATTTACTAAAACAATCTTATTGGAATCCTTGAACTTCAGCCTGCTCATAGGTCACTGAAGATTTTCAATACAGAACTGATTCCCTGGACTCTTCAGTTTGACTCCTCAAGAAGATATCTTTATGACCCTCTCTCCCTCCAGATAATGGAGCATCCAAGGGCTTTTCCAAAGATCCTCCCAAAAGGGGACAAGTGAATTATGTTATAAATATCAAATTATGAATACAAACAGCTCATTTTGTTGTATTCTTCTCTAAAAGTAGTGAAGGAATAAAGCTACATAAATTTTCCTTTAACTCTGAAAAGGACATTGTATTCTTATAGTCCCCCCACAAATTTTAACTGAAATAGAACTGTTCAACTGAATAAAATATATGCATATTAAATAGAAAAAATATGATTATTGTTCCAAACAGATTTATATTAGAAAGAAACAGACAAAGATTGCTAGTGATCAAAAAAGATAATCAAAAGTGATAAAAAAAAACAAGAAACTATAAACGATCTTACCCACGCACCAAGAATTTGCACTCTATATCTTTGCATTTGTTTTCCATAGTATAGATTTTCTTGGTAAGTTCTCCTCTCTCTCTCTCTCCCACATTTTAAAAAATAAACTAAAACATTTATCCTGCCATTGTCTTAGCTGGTGTTGATGGTGATGTCTGTGGCTATGGCAAAAAGCATTTGACTAAAGCTTGAACACATTTTAAACCAACCTCATTACCACTGCACTGTCATTCACCAAACAACTCACAGCCAACAAGATGATACAAACTTCAGCCAAAAGGTATTCACAATATAAGTTCTTATTATTGGAGAACTAGAACTCTCAGTTTTTATAGATGGAAGATACTACATGGAGTCATATTATTCATTTGATTGAGAAAGAAACTGAGACTCCTATAGATTAAGTATGTAAAAGAAGGAATGAAGTAAAACACTGATGTGATTATAAAATAAAGATCTACCTAAATGGGATTAGTCTAATTTTTTTCCCTTGGGGAAAAAATGAGACTTATGTGGAATCCTGAAAACTATAAATAATAGATTTGGCAGTAAGAGGTAAGGAGGATTTTTCAAAGCAGCCTCAAAGTCATATAGCATGACTGATGGTTAGGGGGAAATAAATTTACATTTATTGGCCACCTTCTATGGGATAAATATGATAAAAACATTAAGAAAGTAGAGGGGAGTATTTTATACAAAAATTGACAAAGTTCTTTACTTCACTGGAATAAAAATATAAAACTCTAATGTCAAGACAGAAATTTTTCTTGATAGAATTATTAATTTACTAATGAGTTGACAATATTTCATTCACAGCACAATTTACTTACTTTTCTTTCTTGAGAATAACCCCTACTATATTATTCACTTGCTTTCATTTCTTATGAAAATACCAAAATTCAATCAGAAAATTTAAATTTAGAATAGGAAAGCATCTAAATCAAATAATAAATGACTAAAGATACAGCCAGTTTCTCTATACTTAAAAATAACATATTCCTTAAACAAAAGCTATGAGTTACTTTTTGGTTACTAAAAATACAATAACAATTGGGAGAGGTAATGATTGAGAGTGTTTTACGAGATAAGGTGGTATACGTAATTAACATGCATTATTCTTTACAATTCTTTGAGGTAAGTACTTGTCACAGATGTGTTTCCCAGGACAACAGCATGTAGGAAGTTCTCTTGGGAAAAAACACCTGTAGGAGGAGAGGAAGGAAGTGGGAATGAGTAAAGGGAGATTGAGCTGAGGTGATCAGTATTTTCTCTGGAGAGCTCTAATGTTGCAATGGTATTTCAAAATTGTCTCCTTTGGATGAGGGAGTGTGGGGTCTTTGTACCCCCATAGGGACACATAATTCGAAGTCTCTAGAGGGGCATGACTTGGGCAAAGTGGTTGCCTTCAACCAAGAAAATTTCCAGTAACTGAGAGAAATGAAAGAGAGAAGTACGCTAAATTCACACTGACCCTTTGTCTACAAACATTTCCTGACAGTGTTAAATGGAGGTAGATCCCAATCTGAATACTGAGTGAAGGAGGAAACAATCATGGATTTGCTGAAGCAACTGAAACTTGCAGGGTAGCATTCCAAAGAAAAGAGAGCAGCTCAGAAGAGGAGTTCAGTTTGGGGGGCAGGTTTCCAATGATTTACCTGGTTGAGATTTGAATTGCACCATAAGCAGGGTAAAACTCCATTAGGCTTCTAAAATGATGGGCATGGAAATGCATACTTAATATCACATAGTGCTGGAATTCTGGCCCAACCAGAGTGGAGAAACTTATTCATCTCCAAGACACTAAGAAGAGACACCAGAAATACCACACCTTAGGAATAAGAATACTATTTAAAAAAAAAGAAAAAAAATAAAAATAAAAAACTAAATCAAGACATGGAAAGAAGAAAAACTGTCTGTAAATTAAAAGCTTGCAAGAAAAAAGTCAACGTTATTAAAAGAAAGATAACATAGTCCAGACCCCTAATATAATCAGATTGGAATTTTAAAAAGAGAAATTTAAATAAATTTAAATAAATCTTTCTGATGTAATTTTAAAAATTAATGAACACAGTTTCAGTGATATGTAGGAATATGTTGAGTGATCTGATGTGCTTGCCTGAAAATAAGTGGATGGAAAAAACGGGAAGAGAAATATACGAAGACATAATTGCTGAAAAATTCTCCTCTTATGAAGAAAACCAACATACAGATAGCAGAAGCTCAGTGAATTCAAATAAGCCCAACATGATGAAACAAAAATAGACAATCCAAAAAAAGAAAAAGAAAAAAGAGAGGAAAGATGGAAGGAAGGAAGGAAGGCCAACCCAGGATCCTATACCCAGGAAAAATTTCCTCCAAGAGTGAGAATGAAAATAAAGCCATTTTCAGATAAATAAAAAGTGAACACTAATAAAAATTCCTGAGGCTGAACACTAATGAAAATGTTTTCGATAAAAAACTTACTCTAAAAGAAATACCAAAGAGAATTAGAAACTACAAATAGGTGGGTAAATATAAAAGACTGAATTTCCCCTTAATTTGCTCAAATATCAATACCTGATTAAAGTAAAAATTATATGTGATTTATAAGTATAGACAAGTAAAATATATGTTAATAATGTTAAATGATAGCAGAAAAAATGAAATTACATTCTTGTAATACTCATATTTGTGGTGTGACTTGTGAAGAAGAGTGTGAACTAGTAACAAAGTAATTCTAATTCCTAAGAATGAACACTTTAATACCTATTTCAACCCCCAAAAAAATGAAATTAAAAGGAAATTTAGCTAAAAAGCCAATTGTGGTTATAAAATGGAAGAAAAAACCAATTTAGAAAATGAGATGGAATAAAATAAAAATAATAAAAATAATGTGGAACAGGGAAATAAACTAATTTGAGCAAAAAAGAAAAAAATAGCAAGATGGTACATTAAAATCTAAACATATCAAAAACCAAATTAAATTATATAGAGCAAGTAACTCAATTAAAATGCAATTAAAATAACTCAATATAAAATGCAGTACAATCATTTTGTAAACCTGTAGGCAGTTTCTAAACACTTCAAACACAGACCTATCACATCACCCAGAAATTCTACTCCTATGTGTATACTCAAGATAATTGAATACATGTCCACAAAATGATTTAAAAAATAATGTTCACAGCAGCTTTATTCATAATAGCGTAAGACGGGAAACAGTCTGAATGCCTCTCAGTAAACAAAATTGTGTGATATTCATATCATGAATTGGTTCAGAGCAATAAATAAAAACAATGAACTGCTGACATATACATGCTAACATGGATGGATTTTAGAGCACTATACTGAATGAAAGAAGTGAGAAACAAAAGAGTACATAACTTATGATTCCATTTACATGAATTTCAGTAGTGGACATGTAATCTATGGTGATAAAATTAAGAAGAATAGTTATTTCTGGGGAGGGTATGTTCATTAATTAGGAAGTAGCATGGAACACTCTGGAGTTAACTGGGTAGTGGCATATATGTAATTTTTTGGTTGAATTTTTCCTATCAAATTGTAAATGATTTATATTTAGTCATTAGCAGTTAGTGTTATTAGCCCTTTCCCTGTTATAGGTGTTATGTTTATTTTCCATCCTAACATTTGTTTTTCTACTCTGTTATTCTGGTTTTTTGTTTTTTTGTTTTTTTGGAAAAAAGAAATAACATATTGTTATTAAATTAAACCTGCTATTTCCTACCCTATTTCTATATTGCATAATATTTCTTAAACTTTTGTTGTACAAAGTATTCTAAATATTTTAAATTTAATTTAGATTTTTAATACATTTAAGTTTTTAAATATGGTAGTATTAGATCACAATATGATGTTTATGTCTTTTCTACTCACTAGTTTGATGGCTTACTTCTTGGTTTGTCATGATATTATGAGGCAGGTGGCCTTATCTGGAGTGATCAATATTATATTGCCAGGGCTACCCGAGTAGCTATAGATACTCAACATTATCCTGAATAAAAAGAAGGAACTGATAATTTATTATGGCCCAATGTTTAATAGCGTGATTAATGTCTTAGAGAAAAATCATATTTCTTATACTTCCAAGTAACTATGAACAAAATATTGAACAACCATGTCTTTAAACAATGAACGCATGTTTACCTGTAGCTTTTCCCCTTGTATGCAGTAACTAGGTTGAGAAATGACAGGCACAAGGAATTGTTTTTCAATTAGATCTTTACAATTGAAATAAGTGGGATTATTTCAGGAAAATATTTCAGGAAAAAAAACAACAACAGGCCTTTGCAATTTTCTTGTAAGGGAACAATTGTTTTTAACGGTGGAGATTTCCTGCTGTGGTTATTTGCCTGCCTGCAGAGTTCCTGTGACACTTATGTGCTGCATTCACTGTGAAGAAGATGTGGAGCCTGAAGCTATGGAGAAACCATTTCCAAATTTCCATTTCACTTTTCTTCAATAAAACAACAGTGGGGCTTTAAAGTACTGTAATGCAGTTTTATAAAATTGAATTGTCATGAAATAATTTTTTTTTTGCGGTTTGCGGGCCTCTCACTGTTGTGGCCTCTCCCATTGTGGAGCACAGGCTCTGAACGTGCAGGCTCAGCTGCCATGGCTCACGGGCCCAGCCGCTCCACAGCATGTGGGATCTTTCTGGACCGGGGCATGAACCTGTGTCCCCTGCATCAGCAGGCGGACTCTCAACCACTGCGTCACCAGAGAGGCCCATGAAATAAATTTTTAAGAATTATGAAACATGCTTTTCTTTAAACTCTACCCCAAAACTACATTTTTAAAGATTCATGGTATTGAAGTTTAGAGCCCAACATGAGGCAGCCAGCACATTCATAGTGTGATCCCTGTGGTAGTGCACTCTGAACATTTGTTGTTTAAACTCCATTAACATGCGCTTAATGTACCAGCTCTGATACTGGTTTGTGAACATAAATATCCTATATTATTAATACTTAATTCTGTAACACATTTGTATAAAACTTTGCAAATAGGTATCATCAAATGGAGGATTATTTCTCTAATTTCAAAAACAAAATACTCGATTGTACTCCCACATTAAATTGATGATTGGAAAATATGTATATGCATATGATTCATGAAACTAGAAAAATAATTCTTTGAATGTAGATAACATATAAATATTAATCTTTTTCTCTATATGTTTACTGTGAAATATTTTGGAAGTATGAGAAAATTCTATGGAGTAGAATTAAAAAGTTGAATAATTAGAAAAGACTCAGGTTAAATATTTCATTGTATTAACTTTACAATAAATAAAAATGAACATTATTTTTTAAATGCTCATGGTTGTAGAATGATAGTCACTTATGGCAGTTAAATGAAAGAAGACTACTTGAGGTACTTTAGAGTTTACATGGCATGCATATTTGCACAACCAACTGTACCATCCCCCAAAACTTGAGCCAAATCATTTTCAGACAATGGCCATGACTGAAAAATCATATGAAGAGATAAGGCTGGCACTCAGAAGATTATGATGAATCAGAGATTACCACTGGACTTGGGGTAAGATATTAAGAGGGCAGGAAAAGGAAGGAATAAAAGGCAAAATCAATCTTGTTAAAATTCACTGGTGATATTGATCCTGAAATTATTTCCAGAAAAATGCATAGAAAAAAGACTGAGATAAAAGGTGATTTTTAAAGCCCCATCTCAGACTCAAAAATTCCATAAAATGAAACATCTTTCTGGAATTGAAAGAACAGCTTTCAGTAACTCTTATCATTAGGCAAATAGAGACTTACAGCAATTAAAAACCTTACATGATAGATCTCTTATATAGTAGCCTCTTAGAATGTGGATTGAAAACAAAAAGGCAATCTTCTATGAGAAAACTATTATAAGCATAATATTTGAAAAGTAGAAGTAAAATTATCTCTATTTGCATATCATATTATAGTTTATCTAGAAAATTTGAGATCAATAATGTAAGTGAATACTATAGCAGATTATAAGGCATATAAAAAATCAATTACTGTTATTAATGCAAATGAGAATCAAAATAATTAATGTATGATAAAATTAAATTTGTAATAGTAACAAAAGATAAACTCCTAAGAAATAAACTTAAGAAATGTGAAAAAAAACTATTGGAGAAAACTTTGAATCAATCTTTACAGGTACAAAAGTAGACTAACATACCCTTTATACATTGATACAAATAACCTCAAGAAATATTAATTCTACTTATTAATTTCATGCTATCTTTATAAAATATGATTTTTAAGCCTGAAATTAAATTTTTTGATTCAAATTTTACATGGAAAAATAAATATTCAAAGAGAACAAGAAAAAAACATGAAAATAGCAATTGAAGTGATTCATACCACATGTAATCAGAATTATGACTATGATGTACAAATATTTATTTTACAACTATAATAATAATAATGATAAAAATGAAAATAATTACAATAAAAACATCAACAAAAATAATAATAACTTCAGGAATAATTAAGATAGCACAATAAAGATTCTTCTGACCAAAACCCAATATTTTCAAAGAATAATATATGGGTAGCTGAAATTATGATAGTCACTGCTGTGATCTAAATTTGTTTTATCAAAGATCCAAAGGAAGAACTATCTCAAAATACAAATCAAATGTTAAGCTAAAGACAAGGTATCTAAAAAGCAAATATTAAAATTTTCAGAAAGAGAAAATAAGGCCAAAAGGATAGAAATAAACTAATAATAGAAGGAATGTTTTCTGAGTTGAAGAAAGACTTAATTCTTCAAAAGAGAAGAGAATACTCCTTTCTATGAAGAACTGATGAATAAAGACATATGACAAATATATATTTAAAATTCTGAATGTCAAGTCTAAAGAGAAAAAAAATCTCAGCCGGAAAAGAGCAAGTTATCCTCCATGAACCTAGGATCATTCAGACTAACTTCTTCTTGGCACATCTGGAACCTGGAAGGTGGGACTATTTTTCTCATAAAATGTGCCTGACTGTGCAAAAGTATTTATAGTCATAAATAATATAAACATTTATACTCTTTATTTTTTAGTTGCCACCTGTAAAAATCTTAATGAACAGAAACCTTGACTAAACAGAGTCAGGAGACCTGAGCGGGGAGCTCTGTCACTCTGCAAAGATAGCAGAACAACAGGAAGAAGAAAGACTCCTCCTTTCACCTGACAAGGACTCAGCCAATGAAAAGGTATGGACTCTGTTTATTATAGCCCTTCCAACTCCCTTTTCCCCTCTATAAAACTGTTCTCCTTCCCTTGCTGTGCAGAAGACTTGCACCTGATTCATCATGGTTGCAGACCCTGAATTGTAATTCTCTGCTGATCCCCAGTGAATTCATCTTTGCTGGAGGAATATCTGGTAGTCTATTTGCTTTAGGTCAACATGCCTTTAGACAAAGGAAATTATTTTATTGATATTAAGAAAAAACAATCAATAGAATAGATTCCCATCCCCCCATACAAAAACAAAAATATTCAGAAACTAGAAAGGATAAAAACATACAATTTATGATACAAACATAAACAATAACATTCTAATGAAAAATCAAATGTATAAAATATGAAGAAATGTATAAAATGGGAAGGATATAAAATAATGTTATTTTGCTTTTCATGGATAGGAGATAAAGTATTTTTCATATGTTAATTCTTCTTTGAATATTCTATAAAATTAAAGATATAATAATAAATGCCAGCAGCCTATTTAGAGTAAACTTGGCAAATAATATTGACATATATATTATAAATATATAATAATAGTCAGAATATATATATATTTATATACACATACATATATATATAAGACAGGGGAAGGTTGCTAATTTATCAATTATTTTAAGTTATAGTGATCAAAGTTAGACTATATAAATGGAAAAACAGGATTTTATTCAAAAGCATTCAGTATATCATCAAAGAACTTCCTGAAAAATTGGTGGATTTTCTGTAGGTATTGGAGTATGAAAGAACCATTTAGAAAATAGCAAATCTGGAGTTCAAATTTAATTCTCAGAACAAAAGACATTACAAATAAACATTTAAGTTAAAAAAATCATAAAAGTCAATGTAAAATTCAAAATTGTACAGTGTGAAAGACTTTTCTTAGAAGGCATAAATACAAAACAAAGCAAAATTTACTAATAACAGTCCTATATACTGAGGATGAAATCTGGAAAAAGTCAAGCTTATTTGCCCCAGGACATAGAGATAAGTATTAGCATGGCTTGGATCCTAATCCATTCTTTGAATTTATTTACTACATGCTTGTGGTATTATCATGATTAAAATGATACCCTATTAGTATTGGCTAAATGAAGGTCTCCAAATAGCATTACAGTTATTAAATAGTCCTTAATCAAGGAAATGGTTTTGATTTGTTTAGGTTCATTAGGTGATTGTAAATACTTTAATTCAGTTTGCTAGTGAACCAAGCTAAATGGCACAATGACCATGGATCTTCTATATTCAGTATTAATTGATTTCTCTTCTACATTCACATATTATTCTGACTGAACTTTCATCAGAAGATTAAGTTTTTCATACTTTGTATTTTGGGGACTTGAGAACACAAGTGAGTCAGTCTATGGTAAGCCTGCTGAGAGCAAAGATTGTAGCTTATTCATGATTGTATGCCCATAGTAGATGAAGAATAAGTTGAATTATTTTATACAAAAATATATATTATACAAGTATTCTATTTACTATGCTGGGCGTATATGATTTAAATCAAGGGGAAATTTTAGCATAGGTATACACAATAAAGTGTATATAGGGTTTACTTTTGTCAACGAATATACTTTGTATGTAGAATATGAAAGTCTTCCTATGTAGAAAAGTTTACACAATAAGTACAAATAGGTTACACAATTATGAGTTAATAGAAAGTAATTAAGAAATGAATAAATATAATTACTAGACTAGGGGCATTTATACTGTTTCTTAATAACAAACAGAAACTTGTATACTGCCACTGGTCTTGTAAATAACTTAACCAAGATCTAAAGTGGTAATTTCTACTTCTATGTATCTAGACTCCATTGGGTAAAATTTTAAAATATACATAAAAATAATGCTTTTAATGCATGTTGACCCCAAAAGAGCAACATTTAAAAGATGCCCTTCACATATTAATACAGGACCTTTGTACAAAAGTTTCACTAAACACCATTACCACTTGGATGTATTTTCTTTTATCCATTTTCTTCTCTTCTATTTCATTTTTAACCTTTGATTATGATGCACTAAATTGATTTCTAAACTTATTAGTGGGTCACTGTTCACAGGATGGAAAACACTCTAATATATAAAACAACAAATATTTTAAGCACATACAATATGCACAGATTTTGTTCAGCTGTTTGTTTCAGGTTCTTTAAGTTGTGAAGCCTATTCAAGATGAAAAAATTTTGGATATGGAAAAAATATTTAGAAGTATATGTGAAAAAGTAGTGTTCAGTTGGTATAATTTGAGTGGACTTAGTAATTTTACTTTTATATGAATCCATTAGTTTTCCAGTTTTAAAGGAATTTAACAATTGAAATATTTAATTCTTTCCTGCACTACCTACCTCCTATTTTGCCTTTTATTTTGTAAATATTCTAATATAATTCTTTGTTCTATAAATATTTACAGCATATTATAGTACTCAGATTTGTAAACACAATCTTAACGTTGGTTTTCCACTTTATTTAAACTAGCATATTTTAATACTTTTTAAAAATAAATGCATTGTATAAATGCTGTTAAAATTGTCCTTTACATAGATAAGTGTAAGGTTCAATTTTATAAATTAAGGTGCTTTCAGGAGTCTTATCTAACATACAAAGACTTCAATAAACTTCAAAGAGGTATGGAAAAAGATGCTCTTTAAAACAGCCAAGAAAGAAAATTTTCAACAATGAGAGTAGGTGAGTAAAGAGAATGCTGTGGTGTCACAGAGGCACAGATCAGCCTAATGCCTAGTCATCAGTTGTGACTCTTTTCAAGCAAATGCATCCAGTAGCCTGAAAAGATACTATCAGTGTCAGAAAGTGGTCAAAGCCATAAAAATCACAGCCATAGGTTCAAACCAAATACTCCATCTGAAAATACTGTTGATCTCTTTATGCCATTTCCATTTGCACCCTGTGTACAGGGTGCAACACCACTTCCCTAAACATTTATAAAAATTAATTACTTTAGATAAGTATGATGATTGGATTATCAACATGCCAACAAATAGAAAACAAATGTAGTTAAATTCAATATAATGCAAGTGAATGAGGAAGAGTATCAACAAGGGTGACAAATAATATAATGAGTATTGGGAAAGCTTGTGACACCAGGAAAAAATGTATGTTCTGGAAATGTGTTTGGTGATCAAGGAAGGTATTAAGCTTATCTTTTAGTGGGCTTTGTGAAAAAATAAGCTGTGGCTTTCAAATGGATGGGAAGAGATATCCTTAAGGAGAGAGTTTTATTTGAAGCTGGGAAGTGAACATTGTACTCATGGAAGAAATGACATAATAACAGAGTTTGAAAGACAGAGGGGTGTGGGAGAGCATCATGACAGGGGAAATTACAAGCAACAACAGTTCTGGAGAGAACAAACAACCAGAGACATACAAATTTTGAGGAAAAAATGAGAATAAAAAGGATGACAGTCAGGGTGATTTTACTCCAAAGATCACTAGGAGGATAACGGGTACATGGGCCCTTCATGATACAATGTGTGATCTAGAATAAAGTGGTCTCCTGTGAGATAATATCCCCTTACTTCTTTTTCTTTAGGAATTGGAAGGCTGTGGTGAAAGCAGAAGCTACTAAAGGTCAGAGAGCAGAAACAAGAAGAATTACAATCCTGCAGCCTGTGGGGAAAAAAAACACATTCACAGAAAGACAGACAAGATGAAAAGGCAGAAGGCTATGTACCAGATAAAGGAACAAGATAAAATGCCAGAAAAACAACTAAATGAAGTGGAGACAGGCAACATTCCAGAAAAAGAATACAGAATAATGGGAGTGAAGATGATCGAGGACCTCAGAAAAAGAATGGAGCCAAAGATCGAGAAGATACAATAAATGTTTAACAAAGACCTAGAAGAATTAAAGAACAAACACACAGAGATGAACAATACAATAATTGAAATGAAAACTACACTAGAAAGAATCAATAGCAGAATAACTGAGGCAGAAGAATGGATAAGTGACCTGGAAGACAGAATGGTGGAATTCACTGCTGTGGAACAGAATCAAGAAAAAAGAATGAAAAGAAATGAAGACAGCCTAAGAGACCTCTGGGACAACATTAACGCAACAATATTTACATTATGGGGGCCCCAAAAGAAGAGAGAGAGAAAGGACCAGAGAAAATATTTGCAGAGATTATAGTCAAAAACTTGCCTAACATTGGAAAGGAAATAGCCACCCAAGCCCAGGAAGCGCAGTGAGCCCAATACAGGATAAACCCAAGGAGTAACACGCCAAGACACATAGTAATCAAATTGGCAAAAATTAAAGACAAAGAAAAATTACTGAAAGCAGCAAGGGAAAAATGACAAATACCCTACAAGGGAACTCCCATAAGGTTAACAGCTGATTTTTCAGTAGAAACTCTGCAATCCAGAAGAGAGTGGCATGATATACTTAAAGTGATGAAAGGGAAGAACGTACAACCAATATTACTCTACACGGCAAGGATCTCGTTCAGATTTGATGGAGAAATCAAAGGCTTTACAGACAAACAAGAGAAAAGAGAATTCAGCACCACAAAACCAGCTTTACAACAAATGCTAAAGGAACTTCTCTAAGTGGGAAACACAAGAGAAGAAAAGGACCTACAAAAACAAACCAAAACAATTAAGAAAATGGTCACAGAAACATACATATCGATAATTACCTTAAACGTGAATGGATTAAATGCTCCAACCAAAAGACACGGGCTTGCTGAATGGATACAAAAATAAGACCCATATATATGCAGTCTAAAAGAGACCCACTTCAGACACATACAGAATGAAAGTGAGGGGATGGAAAATGATATTCCATGCAAATGGAAATCAAAAGAAAGCTGGAGTAGCATTACCCATATCAGATAAAATACACTTTATAATAAAGAATGTTACAAGAGACAAGGAAGGACACTACATAATGATCAAGGGATCAATCCAGTAAGAAGATATAACAAATATAAATATATATGCACCTAACACAGAAGCACAACAATACATAAGGCAACTGCTAACAGCTGTAAACGAGGAAACCGACAGTAACACAAAAATACTGGGGGACTTTAACACCTCACTTACACCAATGGACAGGTAATCCAAAATGAAAATAAATAAGGAAGCAGAAGCTTTAAATGACACAATAAGCTAGACAGATTTAACTGATATTTATAGGACATTCCATCCAAAAACAGCATATTACACTTTTTTCTCAAGTGTGCATGGAACATTCTCCAGGATAGATCACATTTTGGGTCACAAATCAAGCCTCAGTAAATTTGAGAAAATTGAAATCACATCAACCATCTTTTCTGACCACAATGATATGAGATTAGAAATGAATTACAGGGGAAAAAATGTAAAAAACACAAACACGTGGAGGTGAAACACTACATTACTAAATAAACAAGAGATCACTGAAGAAATCAAAGAAGAAATTAAAAAACACCTAGAGACAAATAACAATGAAAACACAACAGTCCAAAACCAATGGGATGCAGCAAAAGCATTGCTAAGAGGGAAGTTTACAGCAATACAAGCCTACCTCAAGAAACAAGAAAAATCTCAAATAAACAATCTAATCTTACACCAAAAGAACTAGAGAAAGAAGAACAAAGAAAACCCAAAGATAGCAGAAGGAAAGAAATCATAAAGATAAGAGTAGAAATAAATGAAATACAAACAAAGAAAAGAATAGCAAAGATCAATAAAACTAAAAGCTGGTTCTTTGAGAAGATAAACAAAATTGATAAACCATTAGCAAGACTCATCAAGAAAAAGAGGGAGAGGATTTGAATCAATAAAACCAGAAATAAAAAAAAGAGAAGTTACAACAGAGACAGCAGAAATACAAAGCATCATAAGAGACTACTACCAGCAACTCTAAGCCAATAAAATGGACAACCCGGAAGAAATGGACAATCTTAGAAACGTATAAGCTTCCAAGACTGAACCAGGAAGAAGTAGAAAATAAGAACAGATCAATAACAAGTAATGAAATTGACACTGTGATGAAAAACCTTACAACAATCAAAAGCCCAGGACCAGATGGCTTCACAGGTGAATTCTATCAAACATTTAGAGAAGAGCTAACACGCATCTATCTCAAACTCCTCCAAAAACCTGCAGAGGAACACCCCCAAACTCATTCTATGAGGCCAACATCACCCTGATACCAAAACCAGACAAAGATACTACAAAAAAAGAAAATTACAGACCAATATCACTGATGAATATAGATGCAAAATCCTCAACAAAATACTAGCAAACAGAATCCACATTAAAAGGATCATACACAATAATCAAGTGGGATTTGTCCCAGGGATGCAATAATTCTTCAATATATGCAAATCACTCAATGTGAGATACCATATTAACAGCCTGAAGAATAAAAACCATATGATCATCTCAATAGATGCATAAAAAGCTTTTTACAAAGTTCAACACCAATTTATGATAAAACTCTCCAGACAGTGGGCATAGAGGGAACCTACCTCAACATAATAAAGGCCATATATGACAAACCCATGGCAAACATCATTCTCAATGGTGAAAACCTGAAAGAATTTCCACTAAGATCAGGAACAAGACAAGGTTGCCCTGTGTCACCATTATTATTCAACATTGTTCTGGATGTTATAGCCACAGCAATCAAAGAAGAAAAATAAATAAAAGGAATACAAATCAGAAAGGAAGAAGTAAAGCTATCACTGTTTGCAGATGACATGATACTATACATAGAGAATCCTAAAGATGCTACCAGAAAACTACTAAAGCCAATCAATTATTTTGATAAAGTAGCAGGATACAAAATTAAGGCACAGAAATCTCTTGCATTCCTATACACTAATGAAGAAAAATCTGAAAGTGATATTAAGGAAACAGTCCCATTTACCACTGCAAGAAAAAGAATAAAATATCTAGGAATAAACTTACCTAAGGAGACAAATGGCCTGTATGCAGAAAACTATAAGACACTGATGAAAGAAATTAAACATGATACAAACACATGGAGAGATATACCATGTTCTTGGATTGGAAGAATCAACATTGTGAAAATTACTATACTATCCAAAGCAATCTGCAGATTCAATGCAATCCCTAGCAAACTACCAATGGCATTTTTTCACAGAACTGGAAAAATTTTTCACAATTTGTATGGAAACACAAAAGACCCCAAATAGCCAAAGCAATCTTGAGAAAACAAAATGGAACTGGAGGAATCAGGTTCCCTGATTTCAGACTATACTACAAAGTTACAGAAATCAAGACAGTATGGTACTGGCACAAAAACAGAAATATAGGTCAATGGAAAAGGACAGAAAGCCCAGAGATGAACCCACGCACATATGGTCACCTCATTTTTGATAAAGGAGACAATAATATACAATGGAGAAAAGATAACCTCTTCAATAAGTGGTGCTGGGAAAACTGGACATCTACATATGAAAGAATGGAATTAGAACACTCCCTAACACCATACACAAAAATAAACTCAAATGGATTAAAGACCTAAATGTAAGGCCAGACACTATCAAACTCTTAGAGGAAAACATAAGCAGAACACTCTATGACATAAATCACAGCAAGATCCTTTTTGACCCACGTCCTAGAGAAATGGAAATAAAAGCAAAAATAAACAAATGAGACCTAATGAAACTTAAAAGCTTTTGCACAGCAAAGGAAACCATAAACAAGATGAAAAAACAACCCTCAGAATGGGAGAAAATATTTGCAAATGAAGCAACTGACAAAGGATTAATCTCCCAAATTTACAAAAAGCTCATGCAGCTGAATATCAAAAAAACAAACAATCCGATTCAAAAATGGGCAGGAGACCTAAATAGACATTTCTCCACAGAAGATATACAGACTGCCAACAAACACATGAAAGAATGCTCAACATCAATAATCATTAGAGAAATGCAAATCAAAACTGCAATGAGATATCACCTCACACCAGTCAGCATAGCCATCATTGAAAAATCTACAAATAATAAATGCTGGAGAGGGTTTGGAGTGAAGGGAACCCTTTGCACTGTTGATGGGAATGTAAATTGATATAGCCACTATGGAGAACATTATGGAGGTTCCTTATAAAACTAAAAATAGAACTACCATATGACCCTGCAATCCCACTACTGGACATATATCCTGAGAAAACCATAATTCAAAAAGAGTCATGTAGGGCTTCCCGGGTGGCACAGTAGTTGAGAGTCCGCCTGCTGATGCAGGGGACATGGGTTTGTGCCCCAGTCCAGGAGGATGCCACATGCCGTGGAGTGGCTGGGCCCGTGAGTCATGGCTGCTGAGCCTGCACGTCCAGAGCCTGTGCTCCACAATGTGAGAGGCCACAACAGTGAGAGGCCCACATACCACAAAAAAAATAATAATAAAAATAAAAAGAGTCATGTACCACAATGTTCATTGCAGCTCTATTTACAATAGCCAGGATATGGAAGCAACCTAAGTGTCCATCAACAGATGAATGGATAAAGAAGATGTGGCACATATATACAATGGAATATTACTCAGCCATGAAAAGAAACACATTTGAGTTAGTTGTAGTGAGGTCGATGGACCTAGAGTCTGTCTTACAGAGAGAAGTCAGTCAGAGAGAGAAAAGCAAATACTGTATGCTAACACATATACATGGAATCTAATTAAAAAAATGGTCATGAAGAACCTAGGGGCAGGATGGGAATAAAGATGCAGATCTACTAGAGAATGGATTTGAGGACATGGGGAAAGGGAAGGGTAAGCTTGGACAAAGTGAGAGAGTGGCATGTACATATATACACTACCAAATGTAAAACCGATAGCTAGTGGGAAGCAGCCGCATAACACAAAGAGATCAGCTTGGTGCTTTCAGCCCACCTAGAAGAGTGGGACAGGGAGGGTGGGAGGGAAGGAGATGCAAGAGGGAAGAGATATGTGGATACATGTATTTGTATAGCTGATTCACTTACTTATAAAGCAGAAACTAACACACCATTGTAAAGCAATTATACTCCAATAAATATGTTAAAAAATATATAAATAATTAAATTTAAAAAAAGGGTCAGTCCAGAACCAAACATCCATCCAAGAATAAACAAGTGTCTAAGACAGTCTAAATGATAAAGAGTATTATGAAAACTTCCCACCACTAGTCAATGCAAGTTGATGGAGTTTGTGTACCCTGCTCTAGGACCCAGTGCTGTGGGCTGGTCCTCATCTCACCCTCATTCTATCTTCCTTGTGGATTCTGTTTAAGGGGGCATCTTCTATTCTTTCCTGAGAGAAGAACCTTGGCAGAAGCACCATGGGCTCTCTCATTGAGCTTCTCCATTACTGGGAGCACTATCTGGAGTCACAGTCTTTTCCTCCCTGAAAGTGTGGGGTTTCTTTTACAATGTGACCTTCCTCACATCAGTGAAGAAGAGTTCTGCACAGCATGTATTAAACTGTGAAAGTCTTGATAGATTAAATCCTAATATTTTCTGTTAGATTTTCATTCCTCCCTGTATAACCTCCTTGCCCCATGAAGACAAGAGATGACTGCAAATCATAAATGCAAAACAAAGAGGAAAGTTTATAGTTGTTTCCTGAATAAAGTAAGGTGTATTCAAGGCAATCTAAAGATACCAATTTCTGTATTTTAAGTAATTACTTTTACAAGTACATGGTTACTAAATTAATATTATACTATACACAGTCTTGTTACATGCTTATTTTCCCTGCATGTATTTACTAATTCAAAAAAATATGAACATATAAAAATCACATTATACATTATCATATCACCTGCAGTCTATGGATGTTTATTTTACTTTGTATTTAGCAACAATCAGATTTTCGTTCATATATTTTAAAATTGCTAGATTAAAAGCAAATTGTATCTCACTGTGTACAAGCAGAAAGTCATCATCAGTTAGGGTGACTTTATCTAAAAAGAAACATAAAATTAAAGAGCAATAACCAGCACAGAAATATTTACCTTGGCTTCACTCTTTCCAGTTTCATGAGTAATTGGTTTTGCCTCTGAAAGAAAACTATACATTTCTGAAGCCTCATGGTTGTGATTAACAAAACTAAACAAAAATGGTAGAGTAAAAATAAAATGTGCATATGCTTTTCAGTGAAAATAAAAGAAAATGTGTATTTCTTTAAAACAATCATCAACAGCTTTATATTGGATGGTATATTTTGTTTCAAAACGAATTCCACCAAATCTCAATATGTTGTAGGCACTAAAGTGGATTGGGATTGTACAATACAGTTTGCAAGACACAAGTTTTCTTAAGAGAGATTACAGAAATCTAATAGTGCTATTTCCAATTTCCTAATCATGCATTAATTTTTACTTATTCTCATGTGATCATGCACAAAACACTGACCTTGCAAACACACCAACTAATCTATTTAATATCTATTCTAAAGAAAAACAGAGCCAAAATTATACATATTTTCTCAGTAATTAATATTGCAATTATATATATATGTCTTCCCTTTTAACTTTGTATTTAATTTTCCTCTTAGACCCTACCAGTTTACATTCTTTTGTCCTCCTCTCTATTTCCGTGAAATTTGCCTCTCTCACTCTCTTGTGTAAGAACATCTTTTCTATCATCTATTCCACTTTGTTTTTTTTTCTTTTTTATTGAGATCTGATTAAATCTGACAGTGAAATAGAAAGAACTTAAGTGTGAAGTTTTATGAATTTTGACAAATGTATACATCCACGTGGTACATGTAACCCAATCAACCCAACACCATCAGTATACAGATATTTCTATCACTATAGAAAAACTCATTCTACTTCAAAAGCCTTCTGATTACTATCTCAGTAAATTTAGTTTTTTCCATTTAATAACTTCATATGAATTAAATCAGAGTATGTGCTATTTTTATATTTTTAAAATTCAATATGATTTTGAGATTCATCCATCTTTTTTAATGTATCAATGATTCTTTTTAATTGTTCAATAGTATTCTATATTATAAAAATATGTAGACCTGTTCTATGTTGATAGTCATTTGGATTATTTCTAGTTTTTTGTTGATAGGAATAAACCTGTTATGGAACATTCTTATACAGGCTTTTGTGGATATATATATATATGTGTATATATATATATATATATATATATATACACATATATATATTCATTTTATTTTGTGTATTTATTTATGGCTGCATTTGGTCTTCATTGCTGCATGTGAACTTTCTCTAGTTGCGGCGAGTGGGGGCTGCTCCTCGTTGTGGCGCACGGGCTTCTCATTACGGTGGCTTCTCTTGTTGTGGAGTACGGGCTCCAGTAGTTGTGGCACGCAGACTCTAGAGAGCAGACTCAGTAGCTGTGGCACACGGGCTTAGTTGCTCCATGGCATGTGGGATCTTCCCGGACCAGGGTTCGAAACCATGTCCCCTGCGTTGGTAGGCGATTCTTAACCACTGTGCCACCAGGGAAGCCCGATATTTTTATTTCCCTTGGGAAGTACTTAAGAGTGGAATTATTAGCCCAGAGAGGAGACGAATGCTTACTTTTATGAGAAACTACCAAAGAGTTCTTCAAAGCAGTTACATGGTTTCACATTTCCATCAAAAATATCGGAGAGTTCATGTTGCTCTTCATCTTTGCCAAAATTGAATGATTTTGATATTTTTAATTAAAAAACTCTTCTAGTGTGTGTGAGGTGATAAGTCATTATGCTTTTACTTTGCATTTTCTGGGTAACTAATGTTATTGAGCACCATGTTTTTTTAAAAATTTTATTTATTTTTTTGGCTGTGTTGGGTCTTTGTTGCCGCATGCAGGCTTTCTCTAGTTGTGGCGAGTGGAGGCTACTCTTCGTTGTGGTGTGCAGGCTTCTCACTGTGGTGGCTTCTCTTTGTTGCAGAGCATAGGCTCTGGCTCTGGGCATGCAGGCTTCAGTAGTTGTGGCATGTGGGCTCAGTAGCTGTGGCACACAGGCTCTACAGTGCAGGCTCAGTAGATGTGGTGCACAGGCTTAGTTGCTCCACGGTATGTGGGATCTTCCCGGACCAGGGATCGAACCATGTCCTCTGCATTGACAGGTGGATCCTTAATGACTGCACCACCAGGAAAGTCCTTTGAGCACTATTTTGTGTGTTAACTGTTTTTTCATGTATCTTCTTTAGTAAAGTGTCTTTTTAATTATATCCTTAATTTTCTATTGAATTGTTAGATTTTTTTTGTATTGAGTTGTAAGAGTTTTGTGTACATTCAAATACAAGCTCTTTGTCACATACCAGCTCTTTGTCAAATATGTATATTATGAATATTTTCTCTGTCTGTGGTCTGCACATTCTTTTCCTTAACAGTGTTTCTAAGTGAGTGGAAGTTACTAATTTTGATGGAGTTTAATTTATTAATTTTTCTTTCATGTTTAGTGTTTCAGTTGTGCTATGGAACTTTGTCAAGTTGAAAAGATACTCTCCTTTGTTTTCTTATAGAAGCTTTATATGTTTTTAGATTTGTGTATAAAAAATAATCCATTTCAAATCATTTTTCCCATGGCTATGGCTATCTGTTGTTCAAGCAACATTTTATGAGGAGACTTGTTTCTCCACTGAATTTCTTTGGCACCTTTTTCTGAACTATGCACCCATCCATTTCTTTTAAAACCCCAATGCCAATAAACATTCTTGATGACTGTAATTTTCTACTAAGTGTTCAAACATGTAATGTAAACCTTGCAACTTTGTTCTTTTCAATATTGTTTTACTACTCTAAATCCTTTTCAAACAATCCAAATAGCTCTTAACAAGTGAAAGATTAAACAAACTCTATTATATTTATACTGAGGAATTGCGCTCATGAATAAAAAAATGAATCTCAAAAGTAATATGCTGAACAAAAGAAGTCAAACAAGAGTAAGTACTAAATGATTCTATTCTAATACATTTTAGAACGACCATTACCAATCTATAGAGAAATATAGAATATTAGCTGTTTTCTGAGCTGATGTATAGGGATCTTCTACAAAGTGGCATAAGAGAATTTTATTGGGTAACAGAAATGTATTATATTTTGACTGGAGTGGTAGTTGCATTACAACATTCATTTGTGAAATTCATTTAACTGTATACACAAAATATGTACATTTATTATATATACATTTTATAAAAATGAGGTTGATTTTAAAAGTTACCAGCTATAATTAGGATTTGTCTTATTTTCCCCTTTATTTCTGTCAGTTTTGATTTCATCTTCTTGGAAAATCTTTAATTAAGTACATTCACAGTTAGGTTCCTGTGTTATTGATGAATTGACACATATCATTATGTAATGTTGCTCTTTACCTTTTTTTTTCCATTAAGCTAGATTTATTCATTTTTTTAACATCTTCATTGGAGTATAATTGCTCCACAATGATGTGTTAGTTTCTGCTTTATAACAAAATGAATCAGCTATACATATACATATATCTCCATATCTCCTCCCTCTTGTGTCTCCCTCCCACCCTCCCTATCCCATCCATCTATGTGGTCACAAAGCACCGAGCTGATCTCTCTGTGCTATGTGGCTGCTTCCAACTAGCTATCCGTTTTACATTTGGTAGTGTATACATGTCCATTCCACTCTCTCACTTCGTGCCAGCTTACCCTTCCCCCTCCCTGTGTCCTCAAGTCCATTCTCTACATCTGCATCTTTATTCCTGTCCTGCCCCTAGGTTCTTCAGAGTCTTTTTTTTTTTTTAGATTCCATATATATGTGTTAGCATATGGTGTTTGTTTTTCTCTTTCTGACTTCACTCTGTATGATGGACTCTAGGTCCATCCACCTCACTACAAATAACTCAATTTCATTTCTTTTTATGGCTGAGTAATATTCCATTGTATATATGTGCCACATCTTCTTTATCCATTCATCTGTTGATGGACACTTAGGTTGCTTCCATATCCTGGCTATTGTAAATAGAGCTGCAATGAATATTGTGGTAAATGACTCTTTTTGAATTATGGTTTCTCAGGGTATATGCCCAGTAGTGGGATTGCTGGGTCATATGGTAGTTCTATTTTTAGTTTTTTAAGGAACTCCATACTGTTCTCCATAGTGGCTGTATCAATTTACATTCCCACCAACAGTGCAAGAGGTTTCTCCACACCCTCTCCGGCATTTATTGTTTGTCGAATTTTGATGATGGCCATTCTGACTGGTGTGAAGTGATACCTCATTGTAGTTTTGATTTGCATTTCTCTAATGACTAGTGATGGTGAGCATTCTTTCATGTGTTTGTTGGCAATCTGTCTATCTTCTTTGGAGAAATGTCTATTTAGGTCTTCTGCCCATTTTTTGATTGTGTTTTTTGTATTTTTGATATTGAGCTGCATGAGCTGCTTGTAAATTTTGGAGATTAATCCTTTATCTTTGCTTTTAAGCTACTGTTTGATGGTTACTCTTTCATGATATATCTTTTTTGTTAAATATTCTGTTAGTAAAGTGTATCTTTTTCTCTTAGCATTATTTTATTTAAAGTTTGTTTCCTGGGGACCGTACCTAGTTAGGTCTTTTTTAATCTTTGAGACAGTTTAGCCTTTAGAGTATTTAGTTCTTTTGAATACTTTTAAGCTCTTTATTTTGAGATAACTGTAAATTTCCATATGGTTATAAGAAATAATAAAGATCATGTACACAAGTCACCTAATTTTCCCCAAAGATAACAACTTGCATAACTATATCACAACCAGGAAATTGATATTAATAAAAACCATTGACCTTAGTCACATTTCACACATTTTTCATATACTTATTTGTATATATGTGCTTGTGAGTTTATATTTAGTTCTATGCAACTTTATCACATGTTAGATTCATGTGACTACCAACATAGTCAAGATACAGGAAAATTACATCAAAAGATCCCTTATGATACTGCTTTAATACCACAGCTACCCCTTCCCTCTCTACCTGTGTAATACCTGGCAACCAATAATCTGTTTTCCATCTCTATACTTTTGTCATTTCATGAATTTTATATAAATGGACATGTACAGTATGTGAGCTTTTGAGATTGACATTTTCTCTCAGCATAATACCCATAAGAATCACCCAAGTTATTGAAAATATCAAGATTGAGTCCCTTTTTAATTCTGAGTTATATTCTATTATAGTTTGGCCATTATTTGTTTAATTTTTTACCCACTGAAGGATATTTAGATTGTTCCCAGATTTGGTATATTATGAAAAGAGCATCCATGTACAGGTTTTGGTGTAAAAATAAGCTTTCATTTTGAGGAGATAAATATACAGGAGTACAATTGTAAACATATATTTAGTCAATTTTTTTTAAGTTCCATGCTCTTTCTAGAGTGACCAAAATTTTAATTTCCCATCAATTATATATGAGTGGTCCAGGTTCTCTGCATTCTCACAAGCTTTTGGTGCCATCACTGTTCATTCATTCATTCATTCATTCAAGCCATACTGAGAAGTGTGGTGATTTTTATTATGATTTCATTTTCTTTATAGATAATTACATTAAATATCTTTTCATGTGCTTATTTGCCTTTTATATGTCCTCTTCAGTGAAATCTTTGTTCATACATTTTTTTCCCATTTTCTAACTGGATAGTTTGTTATTTACTGTTAAGTTGTGTGAATTCTTTTTGTGATCTAGATACAAGTCTGTCAGATGTGTGGTTTGCAAATAATTTTTCCCAGCATGTAACTTGTCTTTGCATCCTCTTCACAAGATCTTTTTTGGAGTTTTTAATTTTTACAATGTTCAGGTTGTTAAATTTTCCTTTTTATTTATTTTATTTTGGTGCCTATCCTAAGTGTTCCAGAAACACTTGTTGAAAAGATGATCCTCCCTTTATTTAATTGTTTTTGCATCTTTGTCAAAAATCAGTTAAGTGGTCTGTTTCTGGGTTCTCTAGTCTATTCTGTTGATCTATATGTTTATCCTTCCATCAACGCCATACTACTTTGATTGCTGTAGCTACTTTGTAAGCTTGTTAAGTCTTGTCAATTATTCAGGTAGGATGATTCCTCTTACTTTATTATATTTTTTTCTCCAAAATTGTTTAGCTATATTTGGTATTCTTCATTTCCATAAATATTTTAGAACAAACTAATCTTTGGAAAAAAAGAAAAAACAAAACAAAAAGGACTTAATGGAATTTTTACAGAAATTACATTAAAATTACAGATCAATTTGGAGAGATTTGACTTTACTATATTGAGTTCTCCAATCCATAAACAAGGGATTCTTTACACATATTTGTCTTTTTTATTTCTTTCATTGGCATTTTGTAACTTCTGGCGTGTAAGTCTTATACATATTTTGTTCACTGTATAACTAAGTATTTAATTTTTTTGGAGTTATTATAAGTAATATTGTGTTCTTAATTTTGGTTTCTATAAATGTCTGTCTATATTTTAAAGGTTTCAAGAAATTTTAAAAAACTCGTTTACTATATTTATCCACATATTTGACATATCATATGTTTTCAAATTTTTTTGGAAGTTTGAATTTGAGTTTCAATCTTACATCATTGCATTTAAGCCTGAAGAATGTCATTTAAAGTTTTTTGAATTGTAGATCTTTTGTTGATGAATTCTCTCAATGTTTGTATATCTGAAAATGTCTTTATTTTTCTTTCCATTTTGAAAGATATTTTTCAGTAGTTAAAGTATTCCAGAATAATATAATTCCTCCTTCTTCTCCTCATGCTCCTTCTCATTGTTTTTTTTTTTTTTTTTGGCTTCTTTTACCACCTTAAATGTGTTCATTTTGGCTTTCATTGTTTTTGATGAGAAATCTATGGGTATTTTTATTCTCACCCCAACATGTAATATGCCCCCTGCATCAGCTGTTTTTAAGAACTTTTCTTCATATTTGCTTTTCAACAATTTGACCACAATATTCTCCTGAGTATTCACTTTATGTGTATACTGTTTGGGGTTCACTGAGCTTCCTACATTTCTAAATTACTATTTTTTATAATATTTAGAAGGGTTTAGTCACTTTATGATTAAGTAGTTTAATGCCCTGTTCTGATTTGCTTCTCCCTCTGGGAGTCTAATTAAACCTACTGTCCATTAAATATTACACACACCACAGACATTCTGCACATTTTTTTGTCTCTTCATATTTTCTCTGCACTTCATAATGGAAAAGAAGAGGAACAGGAAAAACTAAACTAATCGTATAATTACTTATAAAATTAGTAAACATCATCTAAAATGATTGAGGATTTTGCAACTTCTATTTATAAAAATAAAAAAACAATCCTAAGTAATCACAAAAAAATATGTATGAAAGAATCATGAAAGATGGACCACAAAAAAACCATAAAAGAGTAAGTATAGCCTAAAATGATATAAGGGAAGAGCAAACATATTTGTCTTATTAAAAATGGTAGCATCCAGATATTAAAAGAAAAGTATATAGTAAAAAAGCTATGAGGAGATTAAGAGACTGATGTTACAAATGTCTAGGTGTTGAATCTGAGATCCTACCAATGATTTATTTATTTTTAAAAAACAAAGGTATGTAAATACTAAAAATAGGTACTAAATTCAAGTGTCTCTGTCTTTTTTCAACTAAGTTTTAAGTAAATATTTATTAACCAAATATTTCATAACTAAATCTTAAGTAAATATCTATTAATTCTCAATATTTTGGTTCCAATAGTTTTACATTTTTTCTGCTCTGGGATTGAGAGTAGAGAATTATGTTTATATCACTCTGAATTCTGTTAGAAGGATTTCCTAAAATAATTGATATGAAAATGCTCATTAAATTATTAAATCCTATACCAGAATTATGTGGTGGTTTTCAATAATATAGGTATCTAATCTATTTTATCATTCTTATATACATAAATATGCATAATCTAAATGAAAGAAAAGGTAATTCTACAAATATAATCAGGTATTAGAATGGATAACTGAGAAAAGATGCAGCACGTTTAGCATTGGTAATTTTTTAAAATATAGTAGAAAAAGTTCAACTCAATTGCATGCTTTGAACTTCTCTGCTTTTACATTTAGCAGTAATAAGACTATAGTCTTGAATAAGGAATTTTTTTTAAGAATACAATTTCCTCTACTAAAGAATGCTTCTCTGAACAGTATTCAACAAGAATTTTGGCTGATCTAATTAAAGCTATAATAATCCAGTCACACTTCTCATATAGTGTCCCTTATTAGCCTTTCAGGGAATTTCTTTTGCAATATTGCAAGCCACGGCCAGTGTGGGTTAAGGAAAATTAGATTCATTATGCCAGTGATGACAAATTATCTTCTGTAAGAATAGTTTAACACAATGAGTCAAAAGAGAAGAAACTAAACAAAAGAAAGGAATGGCATGAGAATGAATAAAGAATAAAACTGCATATTAAAAAAGCAAAGCAATAAACTAAATTATAAAAACTGAATAAAAAGGTAATACAAAACTGTAGGCATAAGGAGCTTTTCTTGTCATTAGAGGTTATTACATTCTCACTGCTTTTATGATAATATGTGGCATATCCCAGTTTTTAAGGGCCTTCAACATATTTAGCAAAAACAATATATGGAAAATTACAGAAAACTCTTAGCATTGAAATAATGGCTTATAGGAAATAATGAACTACTAATTTTCTTTGGTTGATAGCAGTTAGTATGGATTAAAAGTTCAGTCTGACCCAGTATTTGATTTGCTCAAAGTTTTACTTCATTAAGTAGTATAAGCACTTTCCTATCTCTGTATGATATATTTTACCAATATCAAAAACTGGAAAGGGATTTTAATACTTTTTGACATTTCTGTGTTATTCACAAACTAATGATTTTGTTAAATCCAGCATAGCATAAAATCTTCCCAGGCATACTTAACATGAAATGTATTTCAACTGATATTTGGATTCAGTGCAAAGTAACATTATAGTATTAGGTAGAATGGTTTAAATGATTAATGTAATAAACTGTGTATTGTCTTAATGATGACTTGTAAAATGAGCACATTCAATAATGTGGATTTTACTGCAAAAATGTCTCTGGATTTTCTAACACTTCATTTGACTTTTGTAAAAATTACTGTGATATACAGATATATAATACAGATGCAATTATATCTGTCGTAGATATAAGGAAACTAAATCTCTGAGAAAGTTAAACAAATTTCTAGTATGCTATATCTGTTTAATAATTTGGCAAAGATTGAAGGTTAGCTTTTATAAATAACAGTTCTGTGCTTTTGCAAGATGATATGAAATATATAATATATATTAATATGTGATATATGTATAAATGTATTCTATAATATGGACTATAGAACACATTAAATAAGATTTATCCATTTGATATACTGTGTTAAATTTTTAGAAAAAAATCCAAAACTGACATCTTTGTCTAATATTATTAATCATTTTAAACTAAATGTAATAGATCACCAAGATCCAGCCTCATCCTGCAGAACACAGGCACCAGTCCCCTCCACCAGTAAGCCTACATAACCCACTGAACCAACCTTAGCCACTGGGGGCAGACAACAAAAACAATGGGATCTACGAACCTGCAGCATGAGAAAAGGAGACCCCAAACACAATAAGTTAAGCAAAATGAGAAGACGCAGAAACACACAGCAGATGAAGGAGGAAGGTAAAAAAACCACCAGACCAAACAAATGAAGAGGAAATAGTCTACCTGAAAAAGAATTCAGAGTAATGATAGTAAAATGACTCAAATCTTAGAAATAGAATGCAGAAAATAAAAGAAACATTTAAAAATTACATAGAAGAACTAAAGAGCAAACAAGAAATGATGAACAGAACAATAAATGAAATTAAAAATTCTTTAGAAGGAATCACAAACAGGATAACTGAAGAAGAAGAACGGATAAGTGACCTGGAAGATAAAATAGTGGAAATAACTACTGCAGAGCAGAATAAAGAAAAAAGAATGAAAAGAAGTGAGGACAGTCTCAGAGACCTCTGGGACAACATTAAACACACCAACATTCAAATTATAGGGGTCCCAGAAGTAGAAGAGGAAAAGAAAGGGACTGAGAAAATATTTGAAGAGATTATAGATGAAAAATTCCCTAAAACGGGAAAGGAAATAGTCAATCAAGTCCAGGTAGCACAGAGAGTCCCATACAGGATAAACCCAAGGAGAAACATAACAAGACACATATTAATCAAACTAACAAAGATTAAATACAAAGAAAAAATATTAAAAGCAGCAAGGGATAAACAACAAATAACATACAAAGGAAGCACCATAAGGTTAACAGCTGATCTTTCAGCAGAAACTCTGCAAGCCAGAATGGTGCGAAAGGATATATTTAACGTGATGAAAGGGAAAAATCTAAAACCAAGATTACTCTACCCAGCAAGGATCTCATTCAGATTTGGCAGAGAAATTAAAACTTTTACAGACAAGCAAAAGCTAAGAGAATTCAGCACCACAAATCCAGCATTACAACAAATGCTAAAGGAACTTCTCTAGGCAGGAAACACAAGAGAAGGAAAAGACCTACAATAACAAACCCAAAACAATTAAGAAAATGGTAATAGGAATATACATATTGATAACTACCTTAAATGTAAATGGATTACATGCTCCAACCAAAAGACATAGACTGGATGAATGGTTACAAAAACAAGACCCATATATATGCTGTCTACAAGAGACCCACTTCAGACCTAGGGACACATACAGACTGAAAGTGAGGGGATGGAAAAAGATATTCCATGCAAATGGAAATCAGAAGAAAGCTGGAGTAGTAATTCTCATATCAGACAAAATGGACTTTAAAATAAAGACTATTACAAGAGACAAAAAATGACACTACATAATGATCAAGAGATCAATCCAAGAAGAAGATATAACAATTGTAAATATTTATGCACCCAACATATAACACCTCAATACATAAGGCAAATGCTAACAGTCATAAAAGGCGAAATCAACAGCAACACAATCATAGTAGGGGACTTTAACACCCCATTTTCACCAATGGACAGATCATCCAAAATGAAAATAAATAAGGAAACACAAGCTTTAAATGATACATTAAACAAGATGGACTTAATTGATATTTCAATTAAGGATATTCCATCCAAAAACAACAGAATACACTTTCTTTTCAATTGCTAATGGAACATTCTCCAGGATAGATCATATCTTGGGTCAAAAATCAAGCCTTGGTAAATTTAAGAAAACTGAAATCATATCAAGTATCTTTTCCAACCACAATGTTATGAGACTAGATATCAGTTACAGGAAAAAATCTGTAAAAATTACAAACACATGGAGGTTAAACAATACACTACTAAATAACCAATACACAACTAAATACACTACTAAACAATACACTACTAAATAACCAAGAGATCACTGAAGAAATCAAAGTGGAAATCAAAAAATACCTAGAAACAAATGACAATGAAAACACAACGACCCAAAACTTATGAGATGCAACAATAGCAGTTATAAGGGGAGTTTATAGCAATACATTCCTACCTCAAGAAACAAGAAACATCTCAAATAAACAACCTAACCTTAAACCTAAAGCAATTAGAGAAATAAGGGGGAAAATACCCCAAAGTTAGTAGAAGGAAAGAAATCATAAAGATCATATCAGAAATAAATGAAAAAGAAATTAAGGAAACAAAACCAAAGATCAATAAAACTAAAAACTGCTTCTTTGAGAAGATAAACAAAATTGATAAACTCACTGAGAAAAAAAAAGGCAGCAGACTCAAATCAATAGAATTAGAAAAGAAAAAGGAGAAGTAACAATTGACAGTGCAGAAATACAAAGGATCATGAGAGATTACTACACGCAACTATATGCCAATAAAATAGACAACCTGGAAGAAATAGACACATTCTTAGAAAAGCACAACCTTCTGAGACTGAACCAGAAAGAAACAGAAAATAAAAACAGATCAATCACAAGCACTAAATTGAGACTGTGATTAAAAATATACCAAAAAACAAAATCCCAGGACCAGATGGCTTCACAGGCCAACTCTATCAAACATTTAGAGAAGAGCTAACACCCATCCTTCTCAAACTCTTGCAAAACACTGAAGAGGGAGGAACACTCCCAAACTTATTCTAGGAGGCCAACATCACCCTGATACCAAAACCAGACAAAGATGTCACAAAGAAAGAAAACTAAAGGTCAATATGACTGATGAACATAGATGCAAAAATCCTCAACAAAATACTAGCAAACAGAATCCAACAGCATATTAAAAGGATCATGCACCATGACAAAGTGGGGTTTATCCTAGGAATGCAAGGATTCTTCAATATATGCAAATCAATCACTGTGATACACCATATTAACAAATTGAAGGAGAAAAACCATATGATCATCTCAATAGATGCAGAAAAATCTTTCAAGAAAATTCACCACCCATTTATGATAAAAACCCTCCAGAAAGTAGGTATAGAGGGAACTTACCTCAACATAATAAAGGCCATGTATGACAAACCCACAGCCAACATACTTCTTAATGATGTAAAACTGAAACCATTTCCTCTAAGATCAGGAACAAGACAAGGTTTTCCACACTTACCACTCTTATTCAACCTAGTTTTGGAAGTTTTAGCCACAGCAATCAGAGAAGAAAAAGAAATAAAAGGAATCCAAATCAGAAAAGAATAAGTAAAGCTGTCACTGTTTGCAGATGACATGATACTATACACAGAGATTCCTAAAGATGTTACCAGAAAACTACTAAAGCTAATCAATGAATTTGGTAAAGTAGCAGGATAGAAAATTAATGTACAGAAATCTCTTGCATTCCTATATACTAATGATGAAAAATCTGAAAGGGAAATTAAGGAAACATTCCCATTTACCACTGCAACAAAAAGAATACAATACCTAGGAATAAACTTACCTAAGGAGACAAAAGACCTGTATGCAGAAAACTGTAAGACATTGATGAAAGAAATTAAACATGATACAAACAGATGGAGAGATATACCATGGTCTTGGATTGGAAGAATCAACACTGTGAAAATGACTGTACTATGCAAAGCAATCTACAGATTCATTGCAATCCCTATCAAACTACCAACGGCATTTTTCACAGAACTAGAACAAAAAAATTCACAATTTGTGTGGAAATAAAAAAGACCCTGAATAGCCAAAACAATCTTGAGAAAGAAAACCAGAGCTGGAGGAATCAGGCTCCTGGACTTCAGACTATAATAAAAATCTACAGAAATCAAGACAGTGTGGTAATGGCACAAAAACAGAAATATAGATCAGTGGAACAGGATAGAAATCCCAGAGATAAGCCCACACACTTTTGATCACCTTATCTTTGATAAAGGAGGCAAGAATACACAATGGAGAAAAGAAAGCCTCTTTAAGAAGTGGTGATGGGAAATATAGAGAGCTACATGTAAAAGAATGAAATTAGGACACTCCCTAACACCATACACAAAAATAAACTCAGAAGGATTAAAGACCTAAGTGTAAGGCCAGACACTATAAAACTCTTA
The DNA here is from genome assembly GCF_964165515.1 of Mesoplodon bidens. NCBI lineage: Eukaryota > Metazoa > Chordata > Mammalia > Artiodactyla > Ziphiidae > Mesoplodon > Mesoplodon bidens. Next base: position 52,513,545 of record NC_138173.1, on the reverse strand, counting down.
GAGGACAATATAGGCAGAACCCTCTATGACTTAAATCACAGCAAGATCCCTTTTGACCCACCTCCTAGAGAAATGGAAATAAAAACTAAAATAAACTAATGGGACCTAATGAAACTTAAAAGCTTTTGCACAGCAAAGGAAACCATAAGCAAGACGAAAAGACAAACCTCAGAATGGGAAAGAATATTTGCAAAAGTAGCAACTGACAAAGGATTAATCTCCCAAATTTACAAGCATCACATGCTGCTCAATATCAAAAAAAAACAAACAACCTGATCCAAAAATGGGCAGAAGACCTAAAGAGACATTTCTCCAAAGAAGATATACAGATTGCCAACAAACACATGAAAGGATACTCAGCATCACTAATTATTAGAAAAATACAAATCAAAACTACAATGAAGTATCACCTCACACCAGTCAGAATAGCCATCATCAAAAAATCTACAAACAGTAAATGCTGGAGAGGGTGTGGAGAAAAGGGAACCCTCCTACACTGTTGGTAGGAATGTAACTTGATACAGCCACTATGGAGAACAATATGGAGCTTCCTTAAAAAACTAAAAATAGAACTACCACATGACCCAACAATCCCACTACTGGGCATATACCCTGAGAAAAACATAATTCAAAAAGAGTCATGTACCACAATATTCACTGCAACTCTATTTACAATAGCAAGGACATGGAAGCAACCTAAGTGTCCATCGACAGATGAATGGATAAAGAAGATGTGGCACATATATACAATGGAGTATTTCTCAACCATAAAACAAAACAAAATTGAGTTATTTGCAGTGAGGTGGATGGACCTAGAGTCTGTCATAGTGAAGTAACTCAGAAAGAGGAAAACAAATCCCATATGCTAACACATATATATGGACTCTTAAAAAAAATGGTTCTGAAGTACCTGGGGGCAGGATAGGAATAAAGACACAGATGTAGAGAATGGACTTGAGGTCATACGGAGGGGGAAGGGTAAGCTGGGGCTAAGTGAGAGTGGCATGAACACATATACACTACCAAATGTAAGATAGATGGCTAGTGGGAAGCAGCTGCATTGCACAGGGAGATCAGCTCAGTGCTTTGTGACCACCTAGAGTAGTGGGATAGGGAGGTTGGGAGGGAGACGCAAGAGGGAGGAGATATGGGGATATATGTATATGTATAGCTGATTCACCTTGTTATAAAGCAGAAACTAACACACCATTGTAAAGTAATTATGCTCTAATAAAGATGTTAAAAAAATAAAATAATAGTGCTCACATCTTTACTTCTAAAAGGAACATTTCCAGCTCAAAATATGATATAGAGTTGATTTTTTGTTTAATTTTTTTCAATTAAATACAAACTATCTTATATTTAAATGAATAAATAAATAAAAATTAAATGTAATAAGTCAAGATGGTAAAAGTAATAGGTCAAGATGTGAACCTTGGTAAGCTCAGCAGCAGGACCTTATATTATGATGTCTATTATTAAAAGAATAATATTTGTTATTGTCAATTTTATTTTTTATTCAACCAATACTACCATGAGCATTACACTGAGGTGTTACTGTAAAGAGACACAAAGATGAAAACAAATGCATGTTAGTATGAATGAGTTTTCAAATGAGTCAGAAAGATCAATTATATACCTATACACCTAAAATTCAAGCTCTACTTTATATGCTTTATGAGGGAAATAAAGTAAATATATAAATCGTGAAGATAGAATTGTTATAACAGAAGGCTTTGTAAAATATGTAGATTTTGTATGTGCCTCAGGAGAAGGGATAGATTTTAAATATGTGGGAAAAATGAGAAAGGAATTTCTGTCTGAGAAACTAATATGGACAAGGACTGAAAATTTTGGTTCATATATAGAGAAAATTCTGGAGCAGAGGGTATTATTCAAAGGAATAGGAGATAGTGTTGGAGAGTTGGAGCTAGGTTGTGGATGGTATGAAATTGATGATAAATAGTTTGGTATTTATATATTGAAGATTTTAGGTAAGGGAATTGAATGATATCAGCTTTTGCTCTTAAGGTAGCTATGACTTTTTTAATTTAATAAATTGGAAATGAGACAGACTGTTATATGGAATTCACTTAGGGACAGCAGAACAGATAAGAGTCAGTGCTGACCTAACTTGGGTTGGCATTAGAAGGAATGAGAATGTTGGAAGAAATATAAATGATTCCATATAGGGGAATAAACAGCAATTAGCAGATTATTTGAATGGCAAGACACATCAAAGAAAATAAAGAAGTCAAGAACACATACAACTTTATAGGTTAAACCTGAATGGCCTTATTTTCAAGAACTCACCAAGAGACAGTACTGAATAGTAAGCACTTTCTGATTGTTTACTATGTGGCAGTCAGTAGCCTAAGCCCTTCATACACATTATTTCATTTAATCCTAAAAGAAACCTCCAAAACTTGTGATGAACACATATTTTTTTTAAATGAGAAATTTTTAAATGCAGTATTCTTTGGAAACTTGCCCAAGATTAAATAGCTTGCAAATTATTGGGATTGGGATTGAAACCCAAAGAGTAAGACTCCAAAGACCATACTCACACTGATTTTTTTTGTTGTATAGAAGATGTAAAACATGCTTAGGGAGTAAAGAGGACATACAACCAGGATATGGGGAACCCAGGAGCAAATCTTAGAAGTCATAGAATGCATTGTGTATTTGAGAAATAAAAGACACTATGTAAGGCCTAAGAGTGGGATGCCAGGTCAATTATGACAGATAATGGTGTGAATAAAACCAGATAATTTAAATACTCTTAAGACATGGTAAGGAAATTGGGCTAAGAGTAGTAGGAAGTTCTTTACAAGTTTTAAGTAGGGAAGTAATATGATTAAATTTGGGATTTAAAAACATAACTCTGGCTGAAGTTAGGTAAACTGAGGGTGGGAAGAAGGAGCAAGAAAGGAGGTAGGGATAAAATTATGTTCCTTTTCTTGTTATGCAATCAGAAGTTGCATAGGCCATGCAAAATAGAGCAGTGTTCGACTCCTGGAAGCAGGACCAGCAGGACTTAGACCTGAACTGAATGCAGATAAGAGCAGAGGAGGGATAGAGAACAAATTTTATGCTCAGGATTCAGGATTGGGCAAGTAGAGGAATACAGGAGACAGAGCAGGTGATGTGACTGATGCGGTTTCAAGATCACACGTATGAACCAAAACACAGCATGCAAAGGAGGAGCCTCTTGGGGACAATAATGTTAAGTTTTGCTCTAGACATACTAACTTAAGATGCTGGTAGGACATTTGGGTAGAAATATTTGTCAGGCATTCAGAATTGAAGGATCTTCCTCAAGAGAAAAAGAAAGGCTTTGTATGTAGATTTAAGTTTTTTAGTGGATATTTTCCCCCAGATTCTTTCCATGTGGTTCAGATGGCACCTACTAGACTATGAAATGGATATGTGTCATGAGCTAATCAGTGAGTATACATCATTTTACTCAGCCCTTACCACTCTAGGACTGTTGCAAGGATGAACATATGACCCAAGCTACACCTGCTAAACACACTACATTTAAGCAGAGGCTTTTATTGGATACATCAGGAAAGTGTACATTCTTTCACTGCCATTTCAAAGTCATACAATATAAACCTGGTGATACCACTGGTCTTATATTTTAATGAATTGCTAAATACTTTACGAAAATGAAATACAAAGCAGAGCCTAAAGAAGAAAACCCTTGATAGAACCATAGAACAACTGATTCCAACCATGGCTGAATCCATAAAGTTACCAAGAGTCTTCTTAATTACATCAGCCAATTGTTTTCTTTTATGTTTAAGTTCATTTGAATTGTGTTACTGTGAATTGCACCTGACACAGTACTGACACATATAGGAGTCATTCACATAAGGTTATATTTAGAAACCATGCCATTTTCAAAGAAAGGGGGAGTTCTACCTTTGATAAAGGCATCAGAGGAATCAATAAAATTGTGAAGTAAAATACCGAGAAGTAAAACACCGAGATAATAGTTGATGACGACAAGGAATTTCAAATTGCAGAGATACATGATACAACTCATTAGAAAGTCAAGTGGTAATCTTTTATTTTTTAAAAGGAAAATACTATTTAAGGAAGTGTGATTGGTAAGTAGACATAGAGTTAGCTAAGTAGACAAAGAAATACCAAAGAAGGGTTTTTTTAAATAATGGAAATATCTGAGCATATTTATAACCTACAGAATATAATCTATTACAGATGGAGAGAATGAAGAAGCCATAGAGAAAATAAATGATAGTGAATTCTATAACCAGATAGGAAATGTGAGTTGAAACGAAGAAATGTGATACATTTATTAATAATTTTGAAATAGTATACCATAAATTATTTATTGGCTCATTAATAGAGGTTGGTGACCTATTTGCATTCCATGTCATACCTTTAACATCATAAGCCTATAAGACTCAAATATTTGTTGATTTGCCATATCAAACCTCAATTATATTTAATAACTTCTGTAATAGTGTTTTTTGTTTGTTTGTTTGTTTGTTTGTTTTGCGGTACACGGGCCTCTCACTGTTGTGGCCTCTCCCGTTGTGGAGCACAGGCTCCAGATGCGCAGACTCAGCGGCCATGGCTCACGGGCCCAGTCACTCCGCGGCATGTGGGATCTTCCCGGACTGGGGCACGAACCCGTGTCCCCTGCATCGGCAGGCAGACTCTCAACCACTGCGTCACCAGGGAAGCCCGTAATAGTGCTTTTTTAAAGCAATGAATGAGATTAGATGCCATCTGCCAAGTAAAATTTGTGTTCCTAGAATATAGGCATTACCATTGCTTCTATCAAATTAATATATATTCTCATTAAATGTTATTTCTCATAATTAACCTAAAAGAATTTATGTGAAAACTAAAGAAGGTAAAATAAAACTTGATTTAACCATAAGAAATCATATTTTTATGTTTTCTTTATTATCTTGATTAATGCAGATACAGTTAAGTGTCATGATAAGATGATTTACTTTAAAAATTAACATTTTTTTCTTAACTACTTTCTTAAACACTTTTTCAAAAACTGACATAAAAATTCATGATTTTCACCTCTCGGTTTCTTCCTGCATGATCCGACATTTACATTTGTCTTACTTCTGTATTTTATTTTACATTTAGATTTCTGTAGTTTAGGATTTTGGTGCCTATTGGGATTCATCAGTTCTTTTGGATTTTACACATCCAACATTATCCAGATTTTTCTTTTATTCATATCCATCTGGTCAAATGATTATAACCATTTCTCTCCAATGTAGACTACACAGTTGGTTTTACCCTTACCTCTGGGTGTCATTAATATAATGCACACAATAGGAAAAGGGTCTGCAGATTAGTTCAGTTTAAGTAGTAATGAAATGTGGTAGCAAGAAATAAACCAAATAATTAATTCTTAATATGGCCAAAATTTCTATATTAGTTTACAGTTTTGGTCATTACTTCTTTTTTTATAACTTCTATCAGGATTGACAGTTATTTTGGTAATTGACATACACATGCACTATCTATGGTGTGGTGGAGGGGGAGAACAATTATATAGGAAAAAGAATAAAACCCTAGGAATTATAATAAAACTGAATAAAAGATGGAATTAGTGGAGTTGTCTTACTACAATAGCTATTTACTCTTTTTTTTTTTTAATTTGATGTAGCCTTTACTGTTGGTTCAAGTAGGTTTTATTCTAACCCAAATCCTTAGGTACACATTGCTGGAAAACAAACTCCTACTTTGACCATCACCTATCTTGTTTAGAGGAAACAGTGTACTCTAACTTCAAGTTTCTTGTTTCATTTTTAGTCTTAAGAGCTTTACATGTTTGTCAGTTGATGCCACTGAAATGGAGCAGGACCCTATGGTCCTTCTCCTGATGTCCTCAGCCTGACTTTTGTCTGTGGAAAAACTTTAACCAAGGAATAAGTTTAATCAGAGAAGTGAGAAAATGCAGAAGCAAAGAAAAGTAGTCAAACAGGACAAAACAATAATAGTTTAGTCAGTAAGCAAAGTCAAGGACCTTTAGTTCCTTCTCAAGGGCTATAGATAATATTCTGAGCCATATCCTGTGAGCTGTCTTGTAGAGACTGAAACCCCCATCAGGTGGGAGAAGTTAACTACATGATGACTAGACCGTAGCCATGGCATAAGCTGTCACAATTCTGAGAACTGGCCTCAAGGAAATGGGAAAAAAACTGACACTGGAACTGAAGATTAACTGTACTTAAAATAATCAAGATGACACTAATCAGACCACCGCATGACCAATTTCAAGATGACGGTCAGAGCTGACTGTGCTGTTTCTACATGTAGCCCCCTCCCTCTGTCTATAAAAGCTCTTGCCCCCTGATTGTCAGTGGCAGAGAGTCGGCCTTTGGACAGGAGTCCACCCCAGCCCCCCAACCTTGGTGGTTGCCGGCATCTGAAATAAAGCAAACCTTCCTTTCCACCAAACTTGTCTCTTTATTGGCTTTTGAGCTACGAGCAGCTGGACCCCACTTTCACTAACACCATCAATATGTTAAAATCAAAAACAAATGTAGACCAACATTGGAGATTCCCTGAGCAGACAAAACTAGCTTAATCACACCAGCAAAGCTTAATTTAGCTTATTTTGTAAGACTAACTTCACCTCTGTCACTTCTTGCTTAGGCCTCTGGAAATCATAAGCAAAACTTAAACTGTCTCCCAAAATTGATATAAGGTAACCATTAACCAATTCCCTATCATTTAAGAAAATTCTAATATTATAACCAATCACTGTAAAGAAAAAACATTCACTACCTTCTCACTATACAAGCTGCTTTATAACAAGATAACCCTGAGCCTCATTCCGTGTTTTGGTCGAGTGCTCCTGGTTCTCAAACTGTCTTTTTGGTTTGAGCACAATAAACTTTTACAAATAAGTACTACTTCCGTGAATTGGTTTTACTTCTGTTATTTCTGAACTTTCGACAAATATAAAACACAAATGCATGAAACATACCTGGATTTGTGTGAATATCCAGCACATGAATGTGAAGTCCAGTATTTGAAATCCTTCTTAACAGAACTCTCTTCAGGCTGGTCATCTTGGCTTTGGCTTTCAGGCTGCCAGCGGGGGAGAAAGGTGAGGAGGCCACCTCACGCCAGCCCCCCATAGTTGTGTTTGCCCTCAAGAGTGGCTCCTGAGCACCCTGGGTGCCGCCATCTTGGGTCCTAGCCATTACTCTTATTAAGGCTGCCTGTAAACTCCACTCAGTCTTAATTATCTCACCTGTCTAACGGTATTCTTACATTTAGCTGTCTTAAAGCTGTAGATCACTTCTGTAATACTCTCTAATTTTCAATTTTATTTATATTCTGGATGAAAATATAATACATTATTTAGGGAGTTATTTTCAAATTTATAGAACAATTTGATGATATAGCCTATATATCCTATGTATATAGTGTATATGTATATATATATACATATATATATATACTTTTGAAAATGTATGGGTCATTCATGCACTTAAATTTTTTTTTTTTTTTTTTTTTTTTTTTTTTTTTTTTGCGTTACGCAGGCCTCCCACTGCCGTGGCCTCTCCCGTTGCGGAGCACAGGCTCCGGACGCACAGGCCCAGCGGCCATGGCTCACGGGCCCAGCCGCTCCGTGGCATGTGGGATCCTCCCGGACCGGGGCACGAACCTGCATCCCCTGCATCGGCAGGCGGACTCTCAACCACTGCGCCACCAGGGAAGCCCAATGCACTTAAATTTTGGAATAAAATACCATGCCCTCAGATGTTAAGCATTTCTACAATTGCATACTAGGTTTCTAACCATCTTCAGTGATGTTTCTCTTCACAAAGTGAAGTGGAATTATTAAGTGATTACCTGTGGAAACTTTTTGATATACATAACTGCTATGGATATTTTAGGTTAAAAGGCTCAGTTTTCCCCCAGGCAGCAGTATTTTCTCTTTGTGTATCATTTTCCTCTTACCTGTTTATTCTGACAGTTTTTTTCTTTGTCTTTCACTGCCTCTGATGACAGTTAAGATCAATGTTGATGAGATATTTAGTGCATAAAATCATCAGTAGTGTGCTTCTACACAGAGCACCCATTCTTTTCTTGTTAAGGATGGTATAAAAACTTGCTTATTTGTGGGTGTTTATTCAGTTTGGGTTATTTTGTAAAGTAGGTACCAAGAAATGCTTAAAGCAATCTTGTTAAACTTGAAAAAGAGAAAATAACAACTTTCCATGTTTTTAGCCATTTATCATCCTAAATACTGATATGTACTTTCTCTTATTTACTCACACAAATGTCTAATTAATCAAATACAGTTTCATGGTAATTGTGTATTTCAACATTTCACATTTCTTTACTCAATAATCTATCAGCATTAAAATTAAATGGTTAATTGTCAAATATTTATGTTTGCCTCTCTCACTGTTAATGATCAACAGCTTCATAGTTTTAAACAGATAACTGCAAACAGTAACCTAAGCAAATATGAGATGCAGATTTCAAAATATATAAAGATTTTTAAATTATTATCTTCTATTTTTATTTTAAAACTTGGCTAATTCTTACATAATTTTTCTAAAATATAACTGCCTAAATCTAAAAGAATATGAAATGTTAGTTCTTCCTTTTTTACACCTAACCAAAATATAGTCCAGTGCATTGGATACATGCAAGTTTTATTTTAATAAATTTTTTTAAATATCATATGTATGTACATATATTTATCTGATAAATTCTTCATTTTAACAGGCTTAATCAATTTTCACAATTGTATCCTAGGGGTAAAGTAGAGAGGGGATTATGCGGAAAATGCTTCTAAAAATAACAAAAATATTGCTTCTATAAATAACTATACATAGAAGTACAAACAAATTAAATAATATTTAGAATGCCATTGTTCTGAGTTATTTTCATAAGTAGATATATGTTCTAGATGTATATAACTTTTTCCAAATTTGTAATCATATATATAAAATGTATAAATAACTTGCATTTTTATTTTTGAAATTATATCACCAATATTCCTGTTTCAAAGAGACTTTTATAGTTATCATGTTCAATATGTATAATAAGTCATTTTGTTGATATACCATTATTTATTTTTTATAATGCTACTGAAGGCTCAAATTTTTGAGACCAAAATTGCTATGTAAAAAACATGAAATTTGCTAAAAGTCAATCTCAAATGTTGTCACAACACACACACACACATACACACACACACACACTAAAGTAACTATGTGAGGTGATGAACATATAAATTAACTTGATCATGGTAATCATATCACAATGTATACATATATCAAAACATCACATTCTATACCTTAAATATATACAATTTTTATTTGGCAATTATACCTCAATAAACCTGTAAAAATATTAGAATCTTTCTGTTTCTTCCTAAGTACTGTAAAATTGACTTCTATAAGACCAAGGCCAATAGAAATGAATAAGTATACCAACTTTTGTTACGTTAAAAAAATGTATTGTTGGGCCTTTGATTGTAATCGCTTTATACTTATAAGTTAATTAGTAAGATTTGATTTCATAAGAATACTTAATTTCCCCATTCAAGCCTATGATCCATTGCTCCAATTATTCAAATAATAAAATATTTTAATGTACCTTTTTTAATTAAAGATTCTCTGCCTGTAGCATATTTAGTACCAAATTAATGATTTTTTAAAATGTTGATCACTCACTATGTTTTCCAACTGGATCACAACTTGCAAAGGATATTTAATCCAAGACAATTTGATTAAAAATTGTTTTTATTAAGGGAATGTCAAATACTGATACATACAAATATAAATATCTCTTTTCTCAATTGTTAACTATATCATATTTCTTATTATAATGAGCTTTATATAATAATTGATGGTTTTAAATTCTGATTTTTTATTACAAATCACAATTCCTCATTTTCTCTTTTAAAAGCTGATTAATATATGTATTTACATCCTGTTGTACATCTGCCTTAATATACTTCCAGAATTTTGAGACTTTACATATTTTTAGAGTCTATTTTAGATAGTCATATTCAATTTTTATATAGTCTGTCATTCTAAATCATGCCTTTACATTATATTATCTTCTACATTGTACGTCCTATAATTTGATTCCCTTATGATGGTATCCAAAGCCCCCTTTATATTTCAGTCCCTAAATCTTTATTGCAGACCCAAATCCTATGGTTTCTGGAGATTTCATCACTGCCAATTCTGGGTGACATAGTTAATTCCAGATTGTTCCCAGGCTGCATCACATTTTAGGAGTACACTTTAGAAAGAAGATTTAGCACTGAGGCAAAAATGTAAAGGGAGTTTCATGCATCCCTCAAATATCATCTATTCAAGCTTGTTTGGCTGTAATGTCCATTCTTCACGTCTAATATTTTGTCATCATCCCTCCACCTGAGCATCTATTAAATGTCTATATTTCACTCTGCAACTTATTTATATTTTCTATGTGGGTACATGTTGTGGTGTCCCTTTAATCTGATAGTATTTAGATTCCACTTTTGGTCTAACAGTTGATCAATGAAAAAAGTGTCAATTCTCATTCATCACTCTAAAGTCATAGAAAACTTTGTAAGACTTACTCAGGTTTACTTGCATAGACACTCCCCACCCAGTTATCATTACTTTATGGTTACTTTGCTGATATATCATGGTAGAAATTGCATGGTTATCAACATCTGGCACTCCACCTGTATATGAAACATTTACTATTCAATTCCCAAGCATATCTCATTATCCAGATGTTGGTGCAGGCTGCATTTTCTCTTCTCCAAAACGGAGGTCACTTCAAGCCATATTGCTTTATTACCAGAGTTTCTCATACATCAATCCATTACAATTTCTGGGAAAGTAAGAAATTTTTCCACTAACCGATATTGTGATTTTGGTATCTATGAGAGACAGGATCTCAGAAGGCCCAGGTTCTTATGACTCAGAAAGCTCCTATCTTAGTATATATATTTTTTTCTGTCACAAATTTCCCAAGTTTACTTTAAAAAGAAAATAGTTGAGTACCAATTTTTGTTTGTTTGCTTTTTACAGAATTCTTGTTCAACTACATTATAGTTACAACAGTGAATGTCGACTTCTTGGTTGCTAGGGGGCAGTACATACAGTCTGAAAATACTAAGGAAGAGGCACTTATTAATATTAAAATATTTTAAGATCTAGGTAGACTATTTTAGATCTATGATTGATTATTAAATCTGCCTACTTTGTCTTTCTTTTTCTTTAAGGACTTCCCTCATAAAGAAGGGTTTTTCTAAAGTGATTGAAACTTACTTAAATTACCTGGATAACAAGCCACCTGGGGACAAAGCTATCTATCTCTTCCTAGTGGGAAGACTTGCACACAAACCCATTTTCTGTAGCAATGTTCTCCCAGTCTTTGCCTCCTCCTCAAATCACAAAAAGGTCTACAGAAATTCTCACATGTCTCAATATCACCTAAGAGTGTTTGGGAACTAGATTTGTTAAACCATCACTGTAAACAGCTGACCTTTAAACCCATACAAATTAGCACCCCAGTAATCGGTTTGTATCCCCAATTAACACAATTGCTTTTGAACTTACTGTATAAGATAGAAGAGAGGGGCAATATCTCTTCCCGTGAGTACAAATCCATAGTTTAATAAGTCTGTAGCTCTTCTGTGGAAATAATGTTTAATTGGGCAGCACATGCTTCTCTTTCCTTTTTCCAGAAATTCCAGTGTGAATTTTCTTAATTCACACTGTATCATGGAATTTGTCCTAAATACTGTTGTCCGATAGGTGTAATCACAAAGGAACTCAGTTTGCATAATGTACACTATTTTTTATGACTGTCATATTCTCTCACACATATTCTATTTCTTTTTAGTTCCTCAGATATTCTTAAAGTGTATAAAATGCTTCACAAATTTAGATCCTTCATCATTAATTATGTTGTTTCAAAGGTGTATATATGTATATGCATATATATATTTGTAAATGTGTATAGAAGGACACAAACTATTCAATCCCATAATTAAGTTTCTTTTTTCTCCCTTGAATATATTTCATATCCATTAGTCCTAAGAGTTTAATGTTTACTGCAAAAGAGTAATTTAAATATTTTTGACTTCTGATCTGATCTTTTCTGTACTCTTTTTTTCTTTTGAATTGTAGAATTTTTCATTAAGGTCAGATAATTATTTTTGTTTGCTTTCTCTCTATTTTGCAGACAGGATAGATTTTAAAATTTTACATTGTGATAGGACCATTCTTTCAGTTTGTTCTAGAAGTGATATTATATCAAAGTCTGGAGATTAGTTTGAAGAGTTCTTTCTCTTTGCAACTGCCCCTACCTTCCCCCCGCACCCTCACCACCAAATGATTACTCTACTTGTTAGTGCACATTTTACTTAGGAGCTATACATCATGTTCTCTTTAACAATTTACCCCTTCCAATTCATATGCTACTATAAGTCTGGAGCTGAATCTCAGCTGCCCTAGTGTGGTCTGTGGTCTGTGTCTTGTGTTGCTTGGTTTCAAGTTTTAAGCTTGAGCTCAAACTGTTGGGGGAATCTCCTCTACTCTAGTACTATTTTCTTAGCCTTCAATCTGTATTTAGAGCCTAATGCAAATTTGGTTCCTAATACAATCCTCACATAAATTTCCATTCATTAATATTGATTTGGAACTGTAATCATATTAGTCTTCCATTTATTGAATCATGGAGCAAGAAGTTTGTGTGACTTAAAAACAATAAAAATATATTTATCACAGTTCTGGAGGCTGGGAAGTCCAAGACCAAGGCACAACAGTTTCCATGGCTGGTGAGGACCCACTTCCTGGCTTATAGATGACTGTCTTCTCCCTGTGTCCTCACATGGTAGAAGGGGCAAGCTAGCTCTGTGTGGGGTTTTTTGTTTGTTTGTTTTTGTTTTTAAATAAGGGACTAACCCTATTCATGAAAGTTACCCTCCTGACCTAGTTACTTCCCAAAGGCCCTGCCTCCAAATACCATCACATTGGGTATTAGGTTACAATAAATGAATTTTGGGGGTCACAAACATTCAGTCTATAGTATATGGTGCCCACAATTTTAAAAAAAGAAAGGAAAATGATCCAAACAGAGAGAAAAAGAGTTTCACATTTTACAGCAAAGTCAAGAATGTAAGAAACCCAGAGTCACGAACAACTACAGAAGATGGAAAAGGAACTAACAGATTGGTAAAAATGCTTTCAGTCCAAAGATCAGAATCTTTAGAACCAAAAATAAAGACAGAATAGTTGTAGAAAGTACATCAGATTTGTACTTTTACATATCTAGGTTCAAATAAGAATTTTATATTGAATGGTGGTGTGTTGTTTGATCTTGGATAAAATTAGTTAACTCTTTTAAGGTTTAACATTTTTTATATCATTTGTTACAACCTAATCATTTGTTACAACCTAATGAGGAATAAGCCTATTGTCTGACAAAATCAGATTTATTGACTTGCTGCAATGAGGGTGGAAATTCCAGAGGAATTTCTTTAAATTTGTGTGGATTCCTTGTGATTCTGGTGGAGCTATCAATCATGTAGTCTTGCTTTCCCTTTCAAAGTGGCAAGCACCTCACCCTGGCCAATCATTTAGCATTCTTTTCAGAAATTTGAATAGACCCTAGGTTAGAGAGTGCTGCTTTCCTTTCTCTGAGCTACCTGGATATAAAGATCATGTAAACTTGAAGGTTGAGTGGCCAGCCTTGGATCACATGGAGAAAAAGTTTTTCAAAATTAAGATAGTACAGAAAAGTTAAGAGCTAAGACAAGAAAAGATAATCAGCCATGCTTAAAGGGGGCCTGATCTCTTTGTTTTGTAGCTGCAAGAAGCAATCTGTTCTTTCCTCTCCTTTTTTAAATTGGGATTTTCAAGAGACTGAAAATGATATAACGTTTTAAGGAGAAAGATGTATTTGAGGTGCACTTTTGAGAATAAATAACTTTCCAGAATGGGGTAAAGTCATTGTATGTTGAAATATAGATAGCCATGTATAATGGAATTATCGTTACTGTGGACAGCTGTGTGGAAGACAAGGTCAGAAATATAAGCTGAGGAAAGATCATGAAGGAGTTTGAATTTTATTCTATAAGCAGAGTAATATTAAAATTTTAAAGCTATATCATGTCCACAAAAGATAGTGAACATCTAAATATGAACAACTAGCTGCCCTTACAACAAAATACTTGGAAATGCCTAGAGCAAGAGAAAAAAATGAGGACATCGATTGAGATATTCACTTGCGTTGTAAAGACACAATTTTTTTTATTTTTAATAACTTGGTGGAGGTCATTAAAACCTTCTAGTGCTCTTAAGTGTATGATAATGTGTTTTAATTTTCATTAGTATATTTGACACATCTTTCTTGTCACCATGGGGACACAGGCTTGAGTAACTTTCTTAAGTTGACTTATATTACCAACGTAAAGGACTCTCTTAAGTTTTTACATTATTAGACTTGGTGTTAGAAGACAAAGAAGATTATATGTTCATTTTTTGTTTGTTTTTTCTCTTATTCAAGTATCAAGTTTCAGTTGTTAGCGATTATGGATTCATATTCAAAGCTGATGTCTGGTAGTGACTTCCATCCCCATATGTAGGTATAGTAAACTGACTTCTTGATTGTTAATAGTGAGCTGCTTGCCTTAATACAAATTCCATTGTGTCTATTAGTTCCTCATAAATTATGTGAGAGAGTATATACAGCCAACAGGTGAAATAAAAGAAAGTGAAAATAATCCTCAGTTTAAAATGAGATAACCTGAAACAGAAATAGACCCTAGATTTTTAGTCAGTGCTGAAAATTATTTGTGACACTTTCTGCCCATCTTCCTAAACTCCATAAAAAGAATTAGTTATATATAATCTAGCTTTCTATCTGATATATGGTCAAGGCATTTGTGTTGAGAGTCCCTAAGACAACCCCAGATTTGGAGATTTGCTAGAAGGACTTTTGGGACTCAGTTTGTAATTGTACTCTGGCTAATATATATTACAGTGAATGAAAACAAAGTAAAAGAAGCAAAGGGAAAAGGCATATGGGTAAAGTTCAGATGAAACCAGCTTCCAAGACTCCTCTTCCATGGAATCACACATGACATGCTCAATTCTTCCAGCAACAAATTGTGAAAATATGATTAAAGTGTTCTCTATCAAGGAAGCCCATTTGAGACTTTCTATTGGTGGATAGCCATGTATCAAAATTCCAGACTCCTAAAAGGATAGTGGGTATTCTGCATACACCACATTTTTTTGCATAAATTTGAGGCACAAAGATCTACTCATCATTTATGGAAACTTACTGATAACTAGTCACATTCCCAGATACCCATCAGAGACCAGCCATGTGAGAAGTCCTTCTAAGGATAGCTTTCTCAGACCTGCTATGTTAACAGTTTTCTGCATTAAACTCTTGTGCTTTTCTGGTGAAAGATATTACAAATGTATCAAAATGTTAATATAGGGAATTAGGAAGAATGAGTAATATGGTCTTGAATGCTAATATCCTTAATAATTCATGTTGTAAACACTAAAGAGCTAATTGATTGTCTTCATAATGGATAAATAATGGAGCCCTCACAAAAACAGATTTTAAATTTGCATTATTAGGTTTACCCTAGCCTGGTAATAAGTTAAAATTGGACTTTTACACCAGTGATACTTAACCCTGGCTAAGTTTAAGAATTATTGAAGGAATATTTAAAGATTTCTAAGGTCTGGGGTTCTCTGTAGTTATGGGGTTCAAATATCAGTATTTATTAACTTCCCAGTTAATTACGATGTGCAGCCAATGTTGAGAACTATGGCTATAAAGAGATTAAGTAGATATTAATACTGGGATTCAGGAAGCAAAATTGCTGAGGTTTGGGTTCTGGGCTGATAAAAGCTTGATTGGAATATTGCTCCCCTATGGGACAATTTGCCTAAGAAACCTCATAGAAGAGCTTGATGTAGGGGTTCAAATCTTCTTAAAGAAGTCTTAGTCACCTATTACCATCTTATCAGGCATTTCTGTCAGTTCTTTAGAAGTGTTTTAGAGGAATCAGTGAAGATATTTTCTAAGAAATGAATCCTCGCCACAGGAACTATCTTAAGGGGAGTGAAAATTTATAATCAATAAATGTGCAATTGGTGGAAAATATGAGTCTAATCTCAATATGAATCCAATTATGTTAGTAATGTTCATTGATTGTTTACTATGTTCAGGCGTTAGGTGAGATATCTGTGATATCAACACTAAATGACAACAATTCCTATCCTTAATGTGCTTATGGGCTTAGTGTGCTTATAAGCTGGTTAGGTCATTGTCATACAGTTGAGCCCACACTTAACATCAAGACTCCACCTTCTTCCTTTGTAGTAGTTTCATACGATTTTTATTTGACTTTCCCTCCAAAAGGAGATTGTTCAACATTTAATTCAATTTTTCTCCTAACTGGATCAAAATAACAGGAACTCTCACTTTGTCTCTAGGACCTCCATTGACAATTTTCAACAATGAAACTCTAATGCTGGGTGACGGATTTGATAAGATGACCACTAATTCAATTTTGCAAATGATTATTCTGATTTTGATAATTTTTCTTAATTAATTAAATGGAAAGCTGTGAGGTCAGGGCTAATATTCATTCTAAATAGCTTCCTAGTTGGAGAAGGTTTTTTTTTCTTTTTTTAATTTGAAAACATTTCTACTTCCTTTTTTTGTTTCTCATTCTTTCCCTTTTATCTTCAATCACTCCTTAATTTCCCAAACCAGCCTAAAGGAAACCAAATAAAGAGAAATAATTAATCATTCTTTCCTTTCTCTCCTCAGTCACTATCATAATCATGCAATTAGTTGAAGGAAGGAGGCAAATTTTCAAAACTAAACCTTGAAATTTTCATATTTTATACTTTTAAGTATATAGAAAATAACCATCTAGATACTTATCAAAAATGAAACTTAACATATTATGAATCAAGTATTATCTCTCCAAATATGTACTGCTTCCCACTTTTCTCATTAATATTTTTACTGTTTTCTATTTATTTTTGGAAAATCAGATTTATAAATATTTTTGACAACTATTTTACTTTCTATACCTTTTCAATCACCAAGTTGGTTGTTTTTTTCTATAATATATATATCCCTTTGCTCCTTTTTAAATTTCTGTATTTCTTATATTTTCTTTCTCTCAGCAATAACCATAGTATCTCTCAGCAATAACCATAGTATCATAGCAATAACCATAGATAGCTAGAAATATCAATGCTTTCATCATCGTTATTATAACCAGTATAGATATATTTCTATTATAATAATATTCAATATGATTGCAATATTATTTCATATGAACTATAGTATCAATATGATACCAATGTAAGGAGGAATATGGAACAAAACATTTCATACTTATTTCCAAATTCCTGAATTTATAAAGTCAAACATATTCAGAATATCATGATACTTAAAAATGTTTCATTAAAGAGCTACCCATCTACAGTTTTATTATTTTATATTATTTAAATGTTGGGATCAGTTTTTGCCACATTACATATCATATGATGTCTGTGAGATCCAGTATGGGTACCATATAACCTACTGCCTAAGACTTAAAGAATTCTACTATTTATGGAAGTATTTTAACAGTCCCTTGACTTGTCAAAAGGGCAGCATGATGAAATGAAAAAAAAAGTGTTGTTGGAAACAAAAAAAAAGATCTTGATTTATTGCCATTTGTTTTTTTAACCAGAACCATGATTAAGCATGTAGTTTTGCATCTATGAATTGAGATAATCCTGAATCTCAAACATCAAAAATGCATCCATATTTTTTTCAGTAAAAACTTAAGCTATTGTTTTTGTATTGTAAATCCTAACAAATATTTCAGCCTCATTTGTGTTTTATCCCAGACCATCATCTCTGCTCCAGCCAACCAAAACTCTATGTCATCTACCACACATCATTTGTTGAGCTAATGTTTGCAAAAAATACCACACAGGGCTTCCCTGATGGTGCAGTGGTTGAAAGTTCACCTGTCGATGCAGGAGACACGGGTTCGTGCCCCGGTCCAGGAAGATCCCACATGCCACGGAATGGCTGGGCCCGTGAGCCATGGCCGCTGAGCCTGTGCATCTGGAGCCTGTGCTTCACAATGGGAGAGGCCACAACAGTGAGAGGCCCACGTACCACAAAAAAAAAAAAAAAAAGTCTCTCAGTTCTCCTTTACTTAGCCCAAAACTCAACCTCATCAATAAAATTATATATGTAGATTTAATATATATTTACATATACATACATAAGTGAATATATAAAGGACTTGTCTTTGCTTAAAATTTTAAGTTAGGAGAAAAAATGACAATTAAAGATAATAAATCACCAGAACCTGACATAATTTTACTGAAAGCTTGGTGCTCATGCAAGAGTCACTTAGCAAGTCAGTGAATCTGGTCAACCACAATAATTATGTGGCTTTATAGATTGCATATGTTACAGGGAATTCCATTGTTATAATAAAAATCCTATGAAGTACATGAGAAAAGTCATAATCATTTATATTTTAGTGCCGGTAGAAAACTTGGAAAAAATACCAAAGATCTACTACTCTGTTTAAACCCAAACTAATCATCAAGTGAATCAATTCATATCCTTAAATTTTACATTATACATACTACTTTTGTATAGAATTAAAATATATGCCACTTGACATCAGATCCCATACATTTTGTTTCTCATTCATGTAACAATGGTTTCTGAGTAGGTCTAATAAATGTTGATTAATTTTCTTATCATATAAACAAACCACTATGTTTCTAGTAGAATGATTGTATGTGTCAAAGACAAACAAATGATTTGTAGTTTGAATGAAAGATACCAATTGATAGTATGTAAGGAGGAATATGGAACAAAGCATTTCATACTAATTTCTAAATTACTAAACTTTTAAAGTTGAAACATATTCAGAATATCCTGAAACATACAAACACTTCATTAAAGAGAGATACACCAATGACTTTATTTTTTATATTAATTAAATGATTGAGGTAATTTTTTGGCCTAAAACATTAAAAAAATTAATCTTTTGAGATAATGGTAGAATTATTGTTTTAGAGATCTCATCATTTATTCAGTAAATAAACTTTGCATCTGTACAGGATTTGAAATGCTATATTTGAAGGTTTTTTAAAAAAAGATAAAATAAAGATAATAAAAATAATGTAGTTTTGGAATACTTTTGCTCTCTCAGAATGTTTTCCTCTAGCTAGCATGTTGGGTCTTTCTTAGAAAGTAAGCTTTTAAAATTCCATAGAATCTACTCTAAAATTAAGTCACTTAGTAGCTTTATTTCCACAGTGCTAAAATATGCTATTTGGAAAGTACATTTGCTATGTATTTTTTTAAACTGGTGATTATAATGAATTGCAATGAATTATTGATAGAAGTGAAATATATTTCAATTTTAAGCAAGAAAAAAATCTCATGATCATAAAGAGTTAATTTAGAGCCAAAAGTCCTGGTTGTTGTAGAAACCGGAGAGTTAATATTCATTACAGAGAACGCCTTTTATCTAATCTCTTCTACTTTATTTCCTAGTTAAAGATGGCTATACTACAAAATTTAAACTTAATGACTCCTAGTTAATGTATATAGAGAACTTTGAAGATTAAAAGTGCTACAGCAGAATCCAGTTCTACTTATAATTTTATATAATGAGAATTCAGCAACATAGGTTAAATCTCACTTTGCAAATGGCATTTGCTAGTGTAGCCAACATGAATGTGGCTTCCTTCTTTTAAGCCTTGCATACTTGTCTATTTAAAAGTAATTAATTTGGGTTTCCCTGGTGGCGCGGTGGTTGGGAGTCCTCCTGCCGATGCAGGGGACACGGGTTCGTGCCCCGGTCCGGGAAGATCCCACATGCTGCGGAGTGGCTGTGCTTGTGAGCCATGGCTGCTGAGCCTGCGCGTCCGGAGCCTGTGCTCTGCAACGGAAGAGGCCACAACAGTGAGAGGCCCGCGTACCGCAAAAAAAAAAAAAAAAAAAAAAGTAATTAATTTGACTTTCTTTGATATTTTCAAAGGTAGAAATTATTTTTGAATCTTTTAAACTGCCATTTGGTTCCTGGAAAAGTTATGTATAATTTATTAATGTTTTAATTAGATCCAATAAAAATTATCTGACCATGAAAATATCTGACAGTATATGCTATCTTTTTTCTATATAAATATTTTGCTTTTCTTGAGTAGTTTGACAAGTACCCATTTCAGAGAATTCTTGACAAAAATGACTAGTACCAAAATTTGCCCACTTGCTTCCCAGTTGATCTAAAATAATCCAATCTGCCGCATAGCACAGGGAGATCGGCTCGGTGCTTTGTGACTGCCTGGAGGGGTGGGATGGGGAGGGTGGGAGAGAGGGAGAGGCAGGAGGGAAGGGATGTGGGAACAGATGTATATGTATGACTGATTCACTTTGTTATAAAGCAGAAACTAATAAAAAATAAATAAATAAATAAAATAAAAAATAATCCAATCTGAAACATTTATATATCAGATGTAAAGCGCTGCTATCTATCAAAGCCTTTTGCAAACTAGTATTGAATCTTCTACTTGTATTTCTTTCTCTTTTGATTTTTAAAGATTGACCAAATTCCTTCCTGTTTATTTGCTCATCTTTGTCCCTATTGATTGATTTTCCTTTCGGTAGGAGTGTCCTTTTTGTACTTGTCTATTTGTCTGTCTCCTGGTCTACTTCCTGTGGCATGAGTTCTGCAACTCTGTTTTTTCTGTTTTTTAGTTTTCCTAACCTGACTATACCTAACTTCTACCCCTCACCCTGATAAGAACAAATTACCCCACCCCATATTTTTCATCATATCCACAACTGACAGCCATCAGTAATCATACTGATGACAGTTAAAATTTCCTAATTAGAAATTTCAGTACATTAGCTTTGTTGGCTGTATATCCATTTTTTTCTCTGAAACAGCATTTTATTTATATATTGAATATACAAACATTTTTTATATGTGTATAGTTAGTTGTTGGCATTACATATAAGCATAGATGTACATATATTTCATGTATATGAATGCATGTACATGTGCATATATATGAAGTTTATCTCCCATTTCTATGTCTACCAATATATGACAGAAAAAATAAGATAAGAAATTTATACTATTCGTACTTATTTTTTAATTTGCTTTTCTGAATCAAAGAAATTGATATTGCCTTATGATAGTAAATACATCACTAACTTATTTTATTGGCAGCTGTGGAATATTTCTATAGAAATATATATAGGAATATATATATTTCTATAGAATATTTTGCTATACTATAATTATCAACTGAATGCTATAATTTCAAATGCTAAGAATTTACCCTTCCTTTAATTATGATCTCCTACAATTTGTAACGTGTATTTTTCTAGCATACAATGAAAAGGTGTTTTAATTAAGGTAAATATTAATGAAGAGTTCAACTGAGTTCATTTCTTAGGGCTCCTCAAGTTTCTACAATGGGGTGTTCACATGCTGTTCCTTCCACCTGAAATGCTTTTGTCCATCCCCATCTGGAGCTCCCCCACTCAGTTTTCAATTCTCAGCTTAATTGTTTTGGCTCTTCTGAGTCCCTTGAATTTTCATATGAATTTGAGGATCAAATTGTCAATTACTGAAGACATTTCTGTTGAAAATTTTATAAGAACTTCATTGGATCCTTAGATCAATTTAGGCTTTATTGCTATTTTGCCAGTATTTTCAAGTCCATGATCATGGGACACCTTCCATTTATTAGCACTTCTTTAATATCTTTCAAAAGTGCTTTCTTAGTTTACAGTGTACAAGTCTCACACTTCTTTTGTTAAATTTAAACCAAAATATGTTTTTCTGTTTGATGCTATTTTAAAAGGAATTGTTTGATTAATTTTATTTTTAGAATGTTCACTGCTAGTATATAGAAATATAATCGATATGTACACATTGATTATGCATCCTTTACCCTTGCTGAAATCATTTATTTGTTCAAATTTCTTCTAGTGAAATTCTTAGGATGTTCTATATACAAGATCATTATCTGCAATAACAAATAATTTTACTTCTTTTTTTCCTATCTGAATGCCTTTTATTTTTTATTCTTATCTAATTTTCCTGGCTATGTATTCCACTAAAATGTTGCATAGAACTGGTGAAACAAGACCATAGAATATAATCTGATAACATGCCTTGTTTGATTTCAATCTTTTTCAATTTATTAAGACTTGTTTTACTGCCTCACATATGACCTATCTTGGATATTGTCCCATATACTCTTGAATAGAATGTGCAGATATTAGATGGAGTGTTCTACAGATGTCTTAGGTCTAGTTGGTACATAGTGTTATTAATGTCTTCTGTTTCCTTACTAATCATTTGCCTGGTTGCTCCATCCATTATTAACTTGCAGTGATGTGTCCTAGAACTATTATTGATGAATTATTTATTTTTCTATTCAATTCTATCAGATATTGCTTCGTGTATTTTGGGGTTCTCATTTGAGGTTCATACATGTTTATAATTGTTATATCCCCCTGATGGACAGACATTTTTATCATTATGAATGTGGTCCTTTATCTGTAGTAATATTTTTTTGTTTTAAGATCGATTTTGTCTGATACTGTGTATGGCCATTCCAGCTCCCTATATTGCTCTTTGCATGGTATATCTCTTTCTATTCTTTTTATTTTAAAACTATCTGTGTCTTTGAATTTAAATTGTGCCTCCTATAGATAGCATATAGTTTTATCTAGTTTTGTTTCTTTCATCCAATATGAAAATCTCTGCCTTTTGATTGGAGTTTGTCATCAATTACATTAAGTGGTATTATTGATATATATGTATTTACATCTACAACTTCCTCTTTGTTTTCTTTTTTTCTAACATCTTTATTGGAGTATAATTGCTTTACAATGGTGTGTTAGTTTCTGCTTTATAACAAAGTGAATCAGTTATACATATACATATGTTCCCATATCTCTAGATATATCTCTATGTATATCTCTTAGCCTAGAATAGCTAAGACAAAAGAAGAAAAAATTTGGCGGGTAACATTACTTGATTTCATGTTTTAAAGAAGAGCCACAGTAATCAAGACAGTGTGATATTAGCACAAGCACATAGATCAATGGAGAAGTCCAGAAAGAGAAATATATGTCAACTGATTTGCAACAAAAATTCCAAGTTATTTCAATAGAGAAAGAATAGTCTTTTCTACTAGCATTGCTGGAACATCCATATCTGAAAGAAAAAATTAAAACCAGAAACGAAAAATAAAAATCTTAAACTCATATTTCTCATCGTATACGATGAAGATTTTTAGTATTTCCCCTAACCTTCTAACCAACTTTTGCAAATGAACAAATATGCCGTCTGTCCCAAGTACTGTTAGTTCACCATATGCCTAAACTCAGGGATCTCTAAAGGTTACCTTTAATCCCAATTTTATATATGTACATATGTATATATGTATGTATTTGCACTTGTGTACCCTTAAATTTGACAAATTGATTATTTAAGCTTTCTTCTAATTTATTCATAAAATAGTCAATATAGAAACTATGGCATTCTCCTTTGGTATATATTACAGTAAACACATAGTGTTATTTTTTTTTAATGCCATGCTGAAAATATTTAGAACTCTTAAGAAAAGTAGTGTTATACTATCTAACTTTTCTGTGTTTAAATATACAATTTATATGGGTAAGGATTTTACTCATATAAATCTCATTCCAAATGGATTTTGATATATTGCTGTAAACTAAAGATTACTTTGCACCATCATAACTCTCAGGCTGTTGACTTTAGAGGAACCATTATATTCCACAATTTTTATGTTTCTAAGAGTTAGTAAGTATATGGTTCTGTGATAAGTGCTCTGTTGTTGTCCACATTTTAAATACTAAATAAGTTTCCTGACTGTCAAAGAAGATCTAATGAACCATTTATAATTTATCTTTTATGGATTTCAAAGAGTCTTATTAGAATTCTGAATAAGGTGGAGAATGTGAATAGAAGTCTCAGGAAAAACAACCAAATTTACTAAGATAACCCTATATTTAAAATATTAAGCAATATACACTTACTTAGATATTTTAAATTTTAATTAATGCATTAAAGTGCCTTCATCATGCAAATATTAAATAGTAATATTGACAAAACAATAAGCAAGTTGACTCAATATTTACCTTTAAGTATATAAATTTTCCAACTGGTTAAAAAAATCAGTACATTCTATTTAGAAGAAAAACAAGAATTGTGTACAAGGTTAGCTTAAAGTACTTCTATATATGGATCAGAATAATGAACAGAAATAACATTATTTTAAAGGAATTCTGCCATAATTACCATATTATATTGCCTAACATTTGCAGGTATCAAAATGAGAGCAATTTACAATGGATAATGTGGAAATGTAGTGATTATCCAACAAACACTTATCAAGAGTATATTGTAAAATATATGGTGTATTGAAAAAATGGGAGTAAACAAAATCTAACTTGCAAATATTTTAATAGAATTAGACAGACAGAAAATACCAAATAATCTCCAGACTACAATAAATTATAAAATCATAAACAGATCACTGTAAAATAAAAGGATGGAAATATTACTTCTAATTTGCTCTATTAAGGAAGGATACTTTGTTTGCCAACTCACATACATTAGAATGGCTAATATCTTTAAAAGAAAAAAAATCAGAAAATAACAAGTGTTGGAGAGGATGTGGAGAAATTAGAACCCTTGTACATTGCTGGTGGGAACGTACAATGGTGCAGCCACTGTAGAAAAGAGTGTGATGGTTCCTCAAAAAATTAAACATAGAATTACTATGTGATCCAGCGATTCCACTTCTATGTTTATACCCAAAAATAATTGAAAACAGAGACACAAACAGATATTTGTATACCAAATCATCATTACTCACAATAGCCAAAAAGTCAAAAAAACCATGTCCATCAACTACTGAATGGATAAACAAAATGTGACCTATAAAAGCAATGTATTATTATTCAGCATTAAAAAGGAATGAAGTTCTGATACATGCTACAAGACATATGAACCTTAAAAACATTATGGTAAGTGAAATAAACTACACAAAAAATGACAAATATTGTATGATTTCATTTATATGAGGTACCTAGAATATTCAAATTCATAGAAATGGAGAGTAGGATAGTGGTTACCAGTGGATGGGAAGGAAGAATGTGGAGTTATTGTTTAATGGGTACAGATTTTCAGTTTGGTACGATGAAGAAGATAGCAGTGGAACAACAATGTGAATGGACTTAATGCCAATAAATTATAAACTAAAATGCCTAAAATGGTAAATTTTATTATGTAAATTTTATCACACACACACACACACACACACACACATATACACAAAGGTAATCCAAAAGAAGAAGGGGGAGGATTCATGTAGGATATCAGATTGGTGATGGCTGTAGAACCTGAGCTAGCATTGAAAGAAGGGATGACTGGTGAAGAAAATTCTGGCAGAAAGAAAACAGCTGAGCAAAAGTTCAGACTTATGAAGTCCAGGGAACAATAAAATTTTCACTGTGGCTCTAGTATAATATCTACACATGGGTGTGAACTGAACTCTGCCAAAACTATTGAAGCCAGGTAAGTATATTCATGAATGTTTATCTAAGGGTTTGGGTATTATGTATTATGAACTAAAGAGTGGTTGGCTATTTACAGACACCTGCAAAAATAACAAAGGCAGAGACAAGTGATAAAAGAAAAGGTGTGATAGGATATATATAACATCAGTATTTGCTGGTGTGTGTGTGTGTGTGTGTGTGTTTAAGAAAACATACAGGATTAATTGACTAAGATATTGTTTACTCTTCAAATACAGAGGAGCAATGATAAAGAAAATTTGGGACTGAATCTTTTTTTTTTTTTTTTGGTTTTTTTTTTTTTTGTGTGTGTGTGGTACGCGGGCCTCTCACTGTTGTGGCCTCTCCCGTTGCGGAGCACAGGCTCCGGACACGCAGGCTCAGCGGCCATGGCTCACTGGCCCAGCCACTCCGCGGCATGTGGGATCTTCCCAGACCGGGGCACGAACCCGTGTCCCCTGCATCGGCAGGCGGACTCTCAACCACTGCGCCACCAGGGAAGCCCTGGGACTGAATCTTAAGACAAATCTTGCAGAGGCTACATACAGCTTCATAATTTCTACTCTTTAGTCCTAATCAATAAATTAAATTCAAAAATGTTTACTGAGCACACTGTAACATAAGATGTGCTCAATAAAGATATAAATGTATAAGCATATAATACTGAAGACAAGTAGATTCCCTTCATTCACAAAGTATTTTTTTGTGCAGTCTCGAAATCAAGGTATCCACCCCAGAGAGTGTATATGTCAACCATCAACATGTAAAAAGAATGTACTGGAGCATTTATATAGAGATTATTTCTTTCTTTATAATTTATACGTTCATTAGTGAGCTTTATAGCTAAATAATATAATAATACAGTCTTACATATTTGTGAATAAATATACATAGGAAGAGATTGTACACTAAAGTTGTTTAGTATGCTAATAAAAATTTCACAGACAACTAGTTTCTCATTTCTCTCAAGGGCTAGAAGTTACTCAGCT
This sequence comes from Mesoplodon bidens, assembly GCF_964165515.1. Taxonomy (NCBI): domain Eukaryota; kingdom Metazoa; phylum Chordata; class Mammalia; order Artiodactyla; family Ziphiidae; genus Mesoplodon; species Mesoplodon bidens. Next base: position 52,486,882 of record NC_138173.1, on the reverse strand, counting down.
TTATTCTCAAGCCTTAAGCCAAGAATAGATAAATATAGGTAAAAAAAGAAACATTTTTGCCCTGCAGTTTTCTTCCATGACTCAAATTATGCACACATTTGAGTAAAGGAAAATATGTCCTAGTCCAGGAGTCTGAAAGATAATTTTTAAAAATCTTTTAGAATTTTATATCATAGGACATGTTCTCTTCTCCAGTATTTAAGTGAAAACATATGTAGCATGGCTATCCTCAAGAAATATCATGCTTTTAGAAAATATTAATTTCTCTGGTATTTACTGAATTGGTTTTAAAAATAAGAATGATAGTAAGCATATTGATATTCTTTTTTTTTTTTTTTTCGGTATGCGGGCCTCTCACTGTTGTGGCCTCTCCTGTTGTGGAGCACAGCCTCCAGATGCGCAGGCTCAGCAGCCATGGCTCACGGGCCCAGCCGCTCTGCGGCATGTGGGATCTTCCCGGACCGGGGCACAAACCCGTGTCCCCTGCATCGGCAGGCAGACTCTTAACCACTGCGCTACCAGGGAAGCCCCTAATATTTTTGCTAAAATTAAACATACAATCTTTCCCAAGCAACATTTTGAAGAATTCTTGCATACTTTACTGTGTATTCACACATTTAATTTTTAAATCAAATGCAAATTCCCTTCTACTGTTAAGATATGTTATTTAAAATTTTAAAACAAAACAAATATAGTATGTAAAGTTAATAAGCAAGTTTAAAACATGACCACAAACTACAAAGATATACGGTGTTTTAAATCTGAAAAATACTTAAATGACTATATTATCTAAGGAGAGTAATTTGAGAAAATCTTTTTTTTCTTGGGGAGGGGGCATGCCAAGCAACTTTCAGGATCTTAGTTCCCTTGACCAAAGATCGAACTTCTGCCCTCTGCCCCCTGCAGTGGAAGCGCGGAATCCTAACCACTGAACCACCAGGTAATTCCCGAAAAAATCTTTTGAACAGGTTTCAACTCTCTTTAATATCTTCAACCTAAATTACAATACTCTCTACAGCAAAATTTAGACACTCTCTGCATAACTCTGGCCATGCTTATGGCTAACTATCCCTTCCAAATGTTCCTTCACTCAGAACTACTAAACACAATTTCCTAACTCCCATTAAGACGTCTTGGTGCTGTGTACCATTTATTCGCTGACTACAATCTGACTTTGTAGGTGATGGGTAATTAATGATTAATCCACCTAAACGTGGTATCTCTTTATTTAAATGTTTATCTTTCTCAAAATGAATATTTTCATCGTACAAGTATCTAGTAAAGATCATTATTCAACTTCCAAAAATCACAAGGTGTGAAAATTTCACTCAGCCTTTTAGAAAACTTGAATCAATCCTCCTCAATTCAGAATCCTGAGTAAACTATCTTTTGCATCATTCATTTCTACATTTCAGAGAATCAAGCCCCGGTACCCAGATGATATGGTTCTTCATATTTAACACAATAATGGGACTACAAATTACATGTTTTTATATTACTTCATTAGTTAAATTACTTGAAGCTTTTGCAAGTTTAATAACCTTTATTGATTCTCATCTTGTGCATAGATGAGAATTGAAGATTTGAGAAAATCTTTTTTTTTTTTTTTTTTTTTTGGCCATGCCAAGCAACTTTCAGGGTCTTAGTTCCCCTGACCAAGGATCGAACTTTTCTCTCAATAAATTACACTATAAGAATATGATGACTTTAAAATCTTAGATTATAGTATCTGAGATACTTAACAGATTTTACATAAACCAGTTATTTGGATCTCTAAGTGAAACATGAATTTTCCAGGCTGTAGTATTATTCTCAGCAGTTTGGCTTATTTGTCTTTTTTGATAAAAGGCAAATGGGCATCCTGAAAAGGAAACAGAACACAAAATTGATTCAGAGATATCTTACAAATAAGGTTTAAAGAACAAAGAATAAATGGACAGTTAATAGTTTAATTTGATATATCCTCTCCCAAAACTCTTCAAAATATGCTGTTATAAAATTACAAGTTAAAATTAGCCATTATATATATTGTATTTTTGATGACAGTATATTATTTATTCCATAGAGTAAGGGTTAAGTTGGCTAATATTAAATTGGATACTTTATTTGTGAATCTAGGGTACATAAAGAGATTATAAATAGATATATGGATAGATGTATAGATGCAGCTGTTGAGCTCTAATGCTAAAAGTGTTTAATATCTGGTATTGAAATGTCAGTTTTTTTACTATATTGATATTTTAATTATCCTTTTTATGTTATTTTGCATAGAAATTTATATATGTAAGGAGCCTTAAAAATCTACAAATATAACTTTAATTTTACAAATGACTCAACTGACATCTGAATAACTTATCAAAGTACATACAGCTATCAAGTATAAAAATACAAAATTTTATTTTCTATCTTCTCAGTATTTCTTTTGTTTTTATTTAAAATCTATCATAAATATAACTAGTTTACTTTTTAAAGGAACACCTGTTGCATCTAATATTTAATAAACCTGAATTATCCTGAGCATTCCCATCTGTGCTTTTTCAATGAATTCTTATTATTCAAATAATTACATATGAGTGGGAATTTTTAAGGGCACCAGTGTATGAATCTCCCTAAAATGTCTTAATAATGTAAGTTCATTTTATTTGCCAGCTATAAAAGTACATAACAAACCAATAAAAATTAAACCTCTTTACCATGATGCCCTTTTTGAAGGCAAATTAAGGAATTTATATTCTTGTAATAAAAATTAAGAAGTACATATTCTTACAATTAAAAATCTATTAAGGGCTTCCCTGGTGGCGCAGTGGTTGAGAGTCCGCCTGCCGATGCAGGGGATATGGGTTCGTGCCCCGGTCTGGGAGGATCCCACATGCCGCGGAGCGGCTGGGCCCGTGAGCCATGGCCGCTGAGCCTGTGCGTCCGGAGCCTGTGCTCCGCAACGGGAGGGGCCACAACAGGGGGAGGCCCGCGTACCATAAAAAAAAAAAAAAATCTATTAATATATTTGTATATTTTAATAATGACATTAAGCAAACTTAAACTGTTGAATGAATAAAATAAGGGAGAACTTTTTCTCCTATATTATACCTCAAGCCAACATTGTTTCTACATAATATACAATTGTATTCGTAGTCATATTATTCCCTATTATTTACTTTTCATCGAATTTTACTGTGTTCTAGCAGAAAGCACATTAAACTAGTGCTCACCCACTGGTTTAATAACTATCCCAGCAGTTTGGCAGTAAGTAGGAGAACCACAAATGAAGAAATTACTCATAGGCCACATTCTGGATCATATCTTCTTTTAGTCCTAAAAGTCTATATAGATTATGCATTCAAACCTTTCAGAGTACAGATGAGTGAACTAAAGATTATAGTGGCTAATGACTTCCTATGGAAGTGTTAGAAGAAATACTGTAGCCCAAGTCCTCTTGTTTTTGATTCAGAACTTTAACATGCCATAAGTGGTAGAATGTATTTTCCAAATTTGGCCACCACTACAGCGTCTCCCATCTAACACACTCTTCAACTCTGCTCTTCTCATCAAAATCTGGAGCCTAATCCTTTCTTGTTGAATCTTGGCTGGCTTTATGACTGCTCCTAATCAAAAAGAAAATGGCATGATTTCATAGGCTGGGTCAGAAAAAGGTGTACAGCTGCCACCTGGCTCTGCTGGAAGTTTGGCTCTAGAACACTCTCTCTCATGATTTTTCCACTCAGATACTAATGCCATATGGTGAGAAGACCAAGTCACAAGAAGAGGTCACCTGTAGATGCTCTGGTTGACAATCACAACTATTCCAAACCATCAGCTAATGCAGCCCAGGCACTAAGTCAGTGAAGAAGTTACCTGGGAAGTAAATCTCTTGGACCAAATTGTTCTAGCTTTCAGCCATTTAAGTCTTCAAAGACAAGGGGCTGGATATTGTGGAACAAAGAGAAACCATCACCACTGAGCCTTTTATGAATTTCTGTCCAATAAAATATGAAGCATTATAAAATTTTTGTGATTTAACACCAATAAGTTTTGGAGTGAACATTATGCAGCAAGTGGACTACTATTCCAAGGAAGACACATGTTGGAGGTGAAAGTTAGAAGGGGAAACCAAGGCCTCAACCTGTAGAACACACATGTTATATGAAATGGAAACCTGAAGTGGTATCTTGGGTGATATAAAGAATAATTCCCTGGCATCCCACTTTTAACAGGAAATGGTTATTTGAAAATGAGTGTATTTTTAAACTACAGTTATTTTTTATTTTTCCCTGACTTACATCTTGGAAATCTGTATATTGAGTACATAATTCAACTACCCACAAATTTAAGAATTCAGCTATATTAAGCTAATATTGAAAGAGGGGTTTTTATTCACCAAGTACTCTTTGGGCCCTCAGCAGTGAAAGCACGGAGACACTGGACTGCTAGGGAATTCCCCAGTTAACCTGTTCATGTAGATTTGTAGACACATGAAAGACTTCCAAAACAGCTGAGCTTGGTTGGGAAGCATGGACTTCATAGAGCCTCATACTGAAATAACACTAACGATAAAAGCTAGAATTTATTCTCGTCCGTAGGCTTATCTTCATGGTAGACCATGTATATATGTGTGTCAGAAATATGTATACATACATTTTGAACATTGCCTAGGACCTCATCTGACTATAATCCATGTATCTCTGAGGGCTACATTTTTATCAGAGGCTCAAATTGGGAAAGACCCATGTCTAAGATCCCTCACGTTGTTGGCAGAATTCATCTCCTTGTGGTTTTAGGATCAAGAGCCCCAGTTTTTTGCTGGTTGGCAACCAGCAGTTGCCTCTACCAGTTCTTTGCCACATGGCCATTTGCAACACCCATTCACCCTTGCCATGTAACATAGCCTTATATTGAGAGTGATATCACATCACCTTCCCCATGTTCTACTGGCTCAGAATCAAGTCACAGGTCCTGCCCAAACTTACCCCAAGAAGGAATTACACGAGATTGTGCAGATTTGGTGGGGTCATCCGAAGGCTTGTCCACCGTAAATGCCTTTGGAAGAATGCATTCAATCACAGGACAAACACGATTACAGACACAGAAATATATAGTGCCTGCTTTGAAAAGAAGAGGTACTTGAGTTTATATAAAGAATTTAAAGATTTTTTACTTAGTGGATATTTAATTATTAATACTATCTAATATTCGAGTGGTCTTCATATGTCAGATATTATCCGAAGTCACAGTATCTCTATGCAATATGTTTTATTATCATTATTTTATATATGAAGAAAATGAGGCAGTGAGATATTACCAACTTACTTAAACTCACATAGTTAATAAGCAGCAAACTGAGACTTGAAGGAAGGAAATTTTTTCACAACTCTTCACTGTTTGTTCTTATAATATCTGATGAAGATAATCTCCATTAATTTAGGCTGAATGGATTACAGGCTCTAAAACAACACCTAAAAATATGAAACATATTTTTTATGTTCAATAAATACACATTATTTTTCCTTTATGTATGCACGGGCTACTGAAATCGGTTATCAATACCTATGTACTGATTAATATGAAAATAAAATACCATTTCTATTGAAACTTAGGTTTCTGGACTGACTTAAAGTCCATTTTACGTCAAGCACTACTTCACAATGAATGATGTAGAGAATCTAATGTTATATTAAAACCCATCTTGTACAATTTGCCACAAGCTGACCTTTATCCCTCTATTGATGGAATCAGTATTACAGACTACCTGCTTCCTACACGATGTTTGAAAATTAATTACAGCATATTCCTTGACATTTTTACTTTGTGCCTGTGTATACTACCTGTCTGTTCTGTTTCAATCCTGTTTCTTTTAAACATCACATTTCTTATCAGTTGTTCTCTATGTGCTCTATCCTAGGTTGTCTTGCCTCCTTTAATAAAATTGCCTTTGATGCATTGAGTTATTTCAGCTACTAGGTTCATTAGCTAAGATCTCAATGTCTTCCCCCTTTCTCTCCCTCTGCCTCTCCTTTTCTTTCTCCCTTTCCCCTTCCCTCCATTTCCTCCACCTCCTTCTCCCTCTTCCTCTCTCTCCTGCTCTTGCTCTCACTCTCCTATGCCTCTCAGCTTCCTATTGAGAACTATGCTTCACAAAAAAATAATCATATATAAAGAATTATAGATGACATGCACAGTTAAAAATACATGCTACATTAGGTGGAAATATATATGTATATATAACTGTCAGTTAGTCATCATTAATATTACAATAGACAAATTAACTCACTTGAATTCAAACTAAAGTTACTATAATAGTTGAACTCATGTTATTTTAGTTTAAGACTGGCAAGAAACTCAATTTTTTGTTTTGCATTTTTGGCTTAGAATCAGCTGACTTGTGAAACACTGTGGCAGAAAAACCCCTTATGCATTGACTTCAGAGGAAACCAAAAATATTATACTTTTCTATCCAAAGACGTTTCCTGAATTGTGACATCAGGTCTGGTTTTACTAATTTCATATTTTTCAATTGTTTTCCATATGCTGGGAGGAAGAAACCAAAATAATTTGGTAGAGAATTTAGCAAACATAAAATTAAGTGATGATTCATGCCACATGCATCTTCTTGTGGCTCCCTGAGTTTTGCACTTTCTATTTATGTTTACAATATATGTTCCAACTTGACATGTTTTAAGAATTGGCTGAGTTTCCAACAAAGATTGCATTAGGTGTGAAGCCTAACTAAGACAATGAAGAAATTCAGTGTCCCAGGATTTCAGAAAAGATAAAATTAGGAACACAGAAACACTCATGAAAATATGTGGGTTTATTCTAATAGTTACGTGGTATCACTTTGTAAAGTTAGTTGAATATACCTTTTCACACATGGATCAGCATAATATTGATTGGCTCTAAGTATTTTAACCTTATTTAATCTTCTCAGGACTGCAATAGGTAAAGCACTCTTCCACACATTTGAAACAGGTGCTATGTTTTCAAGTTCCTTAACACTACAGCACTCCCAATTAACAACTTTTCAATTGCCATAAAATTGTTTCTAAACTCTGATCTTTTAAACAAAATTTTTATTTCCACAAATATACATAATTTGTAATTAATATTTTACCTCTTTGTGTCTAAATTATTTGGAAGTTTTATTTCTTTGTTAGCATCATTGATTATTCTCTTCAACAGACCCATCTAGTTGAAGATACTTGTACATTTTGTTTCATTGTAGGTATATTAAGAACAGATTAGGTGCTTTTATTTTTCAATTAAATCAATATATTTACCACATATCAAGTTTTAGCTTTAATGTATACATTTAAAGTAAGAATAAGGTTAACATTTAGGGGAAGTAGGACAAACAATGAGTTGTTTTTGAATGAGGGAGCAAATAAATTGGAGGGAAGAAAGAATAAATGAAAACGGTGAAAAGTGTTCATTTTTATTAAAAATGACAGAAAACTTAATTGAAATAAAGTAACATATATTATACATTTATTCATTTATACAACAAATGTCCATGAAGTGGCTTCTGTAAGAAATGAAACATATATAGATTATATTCTAGTTGTAAGAGTCACAACACATATTTAAATTTAATAGATTCCATTTATGATATTCTGGAAAAGACAAAACTATAGTGATGGAAAAAAGATCAATGGTTGTCAAAATTTAGGGCTGTGTGCAGTGTGGTATTGGTTATATGTGGCTCTGCACGCACTAAAATTCATAGAAATGCACATCCAAAATTAAAGTAGATTTTACTGAATATTAAAATAAAATAAAACCCAAAGATATAGAGTTTTCACTAAGTAGACTGCTTAAAATTTAAGAAACTGACAATATCAAGTCTTGTTAATAATGTGCAAAAATTGAACCATTCACTTACTGCTGGTAGAAACTAGATTTGTACGATAACCTTAGAAAATTCTTTGGCATATCTACTACATATGCATACCTTATAAACCAAAAATTCCTATCCCATAAATATACCCAACAAAAAAATGCATACATAAGGCACTAAAAACTGTGTAATGTATGTCTGAGTAGTATTCGTCATAATGTATTTTTGTGTGTGTGATATTTTCAAGGACAAAAAGAACCACAAGGTAATTTTTTTAATGAGCTCATAATTTGAATTTAATGTTAATTTCTGAAACATTTTCAAAGTCCTTTTCACACTTAAAAGCATATAATGTAAAACAAATATGTTTATGATTGTTAGAATCCAAGATTTTAAGCATAAAAGAAATTAAAATATAGGTAATACACAGTCTTCCTAAATTAAAATTGGAAACATGGGTACCAATTTAAGATGCATTTAAAAAAATCTATTTAAAAAACTATTTCTGATCTCTACTGAAATATGGAAGCAATGACTAATACAGTATTGACAAGCATCCTTAGTTACCAGACTATATTCTCTGCACACCATTTTCCTCTAAGGGTATCAGGGCTAATTTAATGTCTGAGGTAGCTATACCAGTAAGATGAAGCAACATCCTGTTACACAAGACAGAAACGAACCTAGAAGGGCACCACACATAAATTAAGTTCCATTTATTTATTGCCTGTTAAATAAATGAATGAGTGGTCATTTAAAATAACATCCTAAAATCATCATTATAAGAAAGTGTGATATTTTTAATGTGCTGAGTATTGCATTGTATCTTCAAAGAGACAAAGTTATTGTCTCCTTTGTAAATTGTCCTCAAAATCACTGTCTATTGATAAAAAAGTGAAGGCAGCATCTTCTAAAGGATCCCTTATCCCTAGACATGATAAAATAGAAGATAGAAACATATTTATTGAGACTTGAATAAACTCTGTTAGAGTTAGCTAAAAGGAAAAATCTAAAAGTTGTGAAGTTATTAAAACATGCATCATAAATTCATTCTTCTGCGTGTTATTGTCTTAATATATTATCAAACCATAATATATTTTTTTATCTAAAGAGCAATAAATAGTGTAAAGACAACATGAAATTACTTTTGTCAAGTGTGATCATTTTTTAATGCTAAGGACAACTAACTCAGATAGTACTACAATTTAATCTTATTCTATATTTGTTATATGACCATGGATTTTTTTAACAAAGATTTTCCTTATTGAATAAAAATTGGACTTTACAATGTTAAATATGTTTTATCATATTAATAATCATTTCAATCATATTTCAGTAGAACATTCAGTAAAACATTTGCAATATCAGGGAGGGGGAACTTTCATATTCTGGCTCTATTTGCCTTGTGGGGGATGTTTTTCTGAATGGCCTTGTTAGCCACTTCCCATACTCCACTGCTGTTCTTCCCCATCACAGGAAGATGGGCTTATCTGAGAATGGAGTAATGAGGAGAAGCTGATTATGTTTAGCTCAGCCCCTCCCATCTTCATTCTCTCATGTCTGCCTATCTGCACAGAGGATCATTCTTATCCTCTCTAGGCCATGGATTAGATTTAGTAAGACAGGTTCCCATTAAGGAAACTGTCTTACTAAACCTCTTGGATTCTAGTGATTTCTGTGCCTACTGGGTATGCTTCTTCAGGAGTGTAATGTAAACAAGCTATTTTGTTATTAAATCTATAGCCATGTATGCAAATCTAGACTTTGTCAGCATATTATCATAAAAATTATTTTCTTTCATCTGCTTGAAGTCTGTGACCCTCTGTTAATAGAGGCTCAACACAGATAAGGGAAAAAATTCATTTCTTATTTGTTTTAATCCTAGATTCAGTTGCACTTGCCTGTGAATCTATAGGCAGAGACACAGAATGATATTAGGAAGTGAAATATACATGCAATGTGACCAGGTACATGCCCTTAAAGTTGAGAGGAACTTAGTTCGGCTCAATGCATGCAGAATTTATAGGGAATTATATTGTACCATGAGGACACTTTTACAAAATTGTGCAGTTGGATTTTAACAATGCAGCCTTAGTAGGTTGACTTTTATAGTAAAAGTGCTACAGCTTGACTGTGAGCTAGAGTGCTCCCTCCCTCTTAGTTCAGCACTGGTGTGACCAAAGAGAGGGACCTAGAAGAAAATAAGAATTTTCAAATATTCTTGAAGAAAATCTTACTTAAACTAAAGCCTAAATTTCTCAAAAAGTCAGAAATATCTCCAAAAAATTACAACTGAGACTGTATCTCTAGGTGAATTTTTATTTCAATGTAGTCAACTATGTGTCACAAATATACTCTTTAAGGGCACTTTCTCACATTTAAATTTACATTCCAAAGCTCTGGTCTCCAAGTATCTGGTATAGACAGACAGGCATTCTGGCAAAGCTGAAGCCAAGTGATTTCCCCCATTGATTCTGTTTAACCAAGATACCATTAAGACTTCTAATTTCTTGGGCAATGCTGGGTCCCAGGTTATTAAAGTATAATTTTGCCAGGAATAGTTTTGCCATAGAAACTAATGATACTAAATCACTTGAGTATGAGTCTTTCCTTTTTTATTCATTTCTTGGGCTCTTCGATAGACCCAGGAAATACTTATGGCTGAGTATGACACTAAGCTCTCAAAGAGATTTCAATTCTTTTTTGATATACAATACTATAACTTGGAAGGGACCCGAATTCAACCCAGGTATCCAACATGTCTCAAGATTAGATTGAGTATAGAAAAAAAGAATTTGGGGGGACCTTAATAATTTTATGATCAGATTTTTTATATTTTGACTTATGTTGGAATAGTTATTTAACTTTAGACTTTATTTCATGAAGGATTTTGAACTTAACCTACCTCAAGGAACTTTAATATTTGATTAATAGTTACTTTTTCCCTGACATTGGTAATGGCAGAAATTCAAACTGAGGACATACCATGGTTGACATTTTATTTTTGGAGTGTCTGTATTTTATCATTTAATATCATTGTAAAACTTTGATAATGTATACGGATTAAAGTTTGAACTTTTTTGTTCTGAGGTTTAAAGTTGCCTTGGAGATACGTGAATTAGTGTACTCTGTGACTTTTTAAAAAATGTAATTTTCTGTGGAAAAAAAATTTAACTCTGTCTTCAGTGATATTAGAACGATCAGCAAATGATTGGGACACATAAAGTTACATGCAAGAGAGATTGCAGTTGAGCAATTGCAATCTCTCTTTCGCTGGACTGCATTATTGTAAAATTATGCATTACCCTCTTGTTAGGCTTTTTCCTTTTGGAACTCTCTCTGCCATGTCCTTCTCTGCTAGACCTTTCCGTGATATTAGACCATAATACCATTTCTCAGCCTTGACTAGGTGAATCTCTTTAAACCTGTGATTCACAACCAGAGACTATATTTTGTCCCCAGAGAACATGTGTTAATGTCTCAAGACATTTTTATTTTTTACAACTTGGGTGTTGGTACTGTTATCTGGTGGGTAAAGAGACCAAAGACGTTGCTAAACAATAATGCACAAGACAATGCTACCTGCCCCCCACCAAAAAAACAAAAAATTATCTGATTTCAAATGTTAGTAATGGTGAGTTGGAAAAACTCTACTTTAGACAATAAAATGTGTAAAGGGACATGAGCCATTTCTGAGCAGAAGCCTTAAGAACTGGTGTATGTTTCTACCATCACTCTTTTTTCCTCTGTGATGAGATGAGTGAAGGGGCTCAGATAGGAGCTGCTCCCATATCCTAGATCCCCAAATGAAGAAGACAGGGAGCAGGGTCACAGTCAAGCCACAATGGAAATATAATGTGACCAAGAAATAAATCTTTTTGTTGTTGTAAGCCACTAAAATTTAGGAACCCTTTGTTACCTTATATTAACATAAGCTGATTAACTACCTATTGTTTTTCAGTGATAAGATGAACAGTTTAATGTCCGTTACAGTGACTTCTGTATGTTTCTTTCATTTTTAAATTAATTAATGAATTAATTAATTTATGGCTGTGTTGGGTCTTCGTTTCTGTGCGAGGGCTTCCTCTAGTTACGGCAAGCGGGGGCCACTCTTCATCGCAGTGCACAGGCCTCTCACTATCGCGGCCTCTCTTATTGTGGAGCACAGGCTCCAGACGCGCAGGCTCAGTAGTTGTGGCTCACGGGCCCAGTTGCTCCGCGGCATGCGGGATCCTCCCAGACCAGGGCTCGAACCCGTGTCCCCTGCATTGGCAGGCAGACTCTCAACCACTGCGCCACCAGGGAAGCTCTGTATGTTTCTTAATTCGTTCCAACAAAAAATCATTTTATTTATTGCTCTGCTTGAAATTTTAAGAATACATGCTAAGATAAGGTTGCCGATTCAGAAAAATGTGTACATTTCTATCAGAAGGGTTTTTATCTCCTTATGATGCCAGAAAGTTTTAAATACACTATAATTCACCTCCTACTGAAAGGCTAAAGCATGTCAATGGCCAGCTTAACTGAGTAAATTATCTTAAATTTAATGTAGTTTTTAAAATGGTTTAACTCAAATCCCAAGTAATCTGTAACTTGTGAAATAGTTCATGGATACTGGATCTCAACAGACTTGAGAAAATGAAGATTTGAAAGTCATTTTATTTAGGATCCAGTAGACAGCACCCTCATAGTTTCCTTTCATGAAACCAACACTTATGGGAATTACTGGCAAGTTCAGTTCAGTGGAAAAATGTACAAAATTTATCTAAGCAAAATCTCCTGTTCTATAGTCAATGACTTTGGATTTCAGTTAGGGGGAGCAAAAAAACTTGAACATCTATGAGATGTTCTTGTTCTTCAGATGGCTTGAACCATGTGTGAGAGAATAGTTTCAGTGTCTCAGTTTAAAGTCCGTCTTCTAATCTTCAGTGCCCATGCTTTTCTTATCATTTATCAAAATGTATGGTGAACAGACATGAACACATGTGTTTGTGTTATATTCTGCTTGGCCTCCTTGGTGCATCATTCTTCACCAGACTGCCCCTTCCTTTTGGAAGGGAGTTTTGCCTTATGAGTATCCAATTCAGAATACTTGGCACATAGTGAGGCTCAATGTTTGATGATTGAATTACTGAACACCTATACATGAATAGATGACTTTAATTTATGCTTATTCTCACAAATGAAGTTTAAAAAAATGAGATAAACATAAAAGTTAGAGATTTAAAGCCAATCTAATGTTTCTATTTTTATAATATTTTTGCATATTTATTTCTCTAAATCCACACTTTACAAGAAAGAGAAAAAATATATTTTATTGTAACACCAGTTTTTTAGACCAGGAGTTGATAACCATTTTTACAAGATTATGAGTGGCTCATGGCTACTGAGTTTTTTAGGATGGATTTCAAGCACATCTATGAAGTAAGCCAAAGAAAGTAGAAGTATAAAGAAAGCAATCAGATGTTGGAAACTACAGTGCTTTTTCCTGGAAAATTCTTTCAAAGAGAGAACCTGCAGCCTATACCTTCTCTTGTCCTCATGACAAGGTACAACTTGCTGATGTTTAAAGTTTCAGTCTAGGCTCTTTGCCATATTATGAATGTGAAATATCTTTTTGAACTCTGTGTTATATCCCTTGGTTTCAGTTGGAGAATAGTATCTATTTTATATTTTTGTATTTTAATATAAGAGAATTTGAAGTTACTCTAATAAAAACATAAAGGAGATAATTTTCTTTAGATGTTTAGACTTCATAAAAATTTAGAAACTTTGAAAGAATTTTGAACCTCAAACTTCTTTATATAAAATGATTTTATCTTAAAGCCTTGTATATTTCAGAGGGAATTTAATTTTTCAAAAGTCCGTACCCTGGACACTCATAGTATCCCTCTACTGGTGTTATCTTGTTTGTCTCTTAGATTGCTACCTTGCTGAGCAAAGAGAATGCTTTCCCATGAATACACACACACACACACACACACACACACACACACCTGCTTTCTGATGTGCATTAATTTTGTATAATAATAATGTTTTTCCTCCTGCCATCTAATTTATCTACACAAACCAGTCCACATTTGTTGCAAGCATGAAGACTCTAGTCTAAAAAACATTAGGTGACTAGCATTTTATTGGTCATTTGAATTTAAAGTAGGTAAAATATAAATCACTATGAGCTCTAATTCTTTGTTTTTTGTAATCATGTGTATTCTTCTCAGCTATTACTTGTCCCTTGAATCACTATTCTGCCCCATGTTTTACCAATATGCAAAAAAACAATTTTTAGTTCTTTGATTTGCATTGACATAATTTTGAAAATATTCATGTACACTGGAAAGTTCCATTTAAAATCACTTTATTTTTCAAAAACCTGAAGGTGTTGAAAAAGTTAAAGATTTACTTCCTAATTTGGAATGAATTTTTATAAAGAAGTTTTTAATTCCTAGAAAGGTAAGATTGACAAGAACCTCAGAATAGAAGTTGGATCCAGTGACATTAAAGCATGCCCATCCTGCTCAGGAGAAAGGCCATTCTCACAGGGTCCTCTGGCCAGGTCCCATTGCTGTCCAGGTGGAGTGTGAAAGTACTTCAGCAAAAAAATTCATTTGCCTAGCTTGAGTGAGGAAAATAACCCTCCAGATGTTGCAGAACACTCACTTGTTTTTTGTTGCATTATTGTTGTTTCTTGAATTTATTTTCCCTGCTGCAATTGACTTGTCAGCTCAGTTTTGGGTTAGTTTGGCTTCCCTAATTTAGTGTCACAATCAATCCTTGAACAGCAATCATACATAATATATCAATAGTAATGACTGTAAGAGGGTTTATACAATACAGCATGTTTACTGAGGATAAGGTATTTGTTTTATGCACCTTCATAAACGAACTCATACTCCTTTTGCTCCCCATCATGGAAACAACAGAAACAAGCTTTTTTTCTTTTTTCTTTTTTTTTTCCACAGAGATTTGCACCAAATAATGAGTGAGTCTTTGGTATCCTATGAACTCCCAGAAACACTCCTCCTTCTCTTGTACTTTTCTAAAAAATTCAAGTTATTTAACCTGCTGTGAATGAGGGCTTTGACTTCGGGGATGAAGTATCAATATGTAACATACATGAGACATTCTGCCTTATTCTTATTGATTTAATATAGCACACATTATGAGTCAGGCATTATAATGACTACTGAAGATAAAAACAGGATGCCTGCCTTCAAGGATTTCATAACATAGAAAAGGACACAGCCAAAGAAATTAACCTCCCCTTGAATAATTTCTAAAATAAAATGACCTATAAATGAGTTTAATTATTTGGTATAAATATGGGTAATTCTTTTTAATACTTTTGCTTCCTTTTGATATTCTTTAAATGTACCACTCAACTAAGATCTGATTCTGAGTCTCTCCACTAACAGAGGTGACTGGTGATTCTACCGCAATGATTTTCTTTCTACGAGGTTAGTGAAAGGAGATGACAGATAGAAGTCTCACTGGTTATGTAACTACTCTCTTTCCAGGTAAGCACCTATTGTGCCAGTTCCCTTGGCTCTCCAAGGTCCCCAGGCTCTGCTGCTTCAGGCCATGCATGGAGCAGGGTGAACTTGGGCTTGCCTGGAAGGCCCTGTGCCTGAGAGTCACTCTCCCTAGTGGACCTCACAGTCACCTCCTCAGAAATATTGCTACTTCCCAAAAGTGCTGCTGTTTCTACTCATATTGGTGACTTCCAACCTCTTCCAGTTTTCAAAAACTTCTCTCCTCTGATCTCCTCCACACCATTTACCTTCACTCCTTACAAGAAGCCCAATTAGAAAAATGTAGGTTTTAGATAAACAAAACAAAACAAAAAGCCAAGAATTAAAGACCTTTCAGCCAGTTTCATCTTTAGTGAAGAATCATAACCTACCCTGGGGGCAATTTAGCACTGGGAGGTCTGCCTGCTTCATGAAAGTGGGCACGAGAGGAGGAGATAGTTTGAGTAAAAAATCCTATTTCCTATTTCATTTTTTCTAACACATTTAATAAATGTAAGCCAAAGATTAGAATGTCATGCAAATGCTATGATAGAAGAAGTCACCAGTCATGTGGCAAAGAGAGAAGGTGCCCCTAACTCCTGACCAAGAGGAACTCAGAACAAAATCTAAAATTTTTGCTGGGAAGGACTCCAAAAGGATTTTCAGACATAGCTGAGTCTTCAAAGACAGCGTGAGTTAATCAGGTGGTTGAAAGGGCTGGAGTTTATTCTAAGCAGAAAAAGCAAGTACTACTAGTGAATGTTCTGATCTGTTTAAGGAATCACATTTAGATCAGAACACACAGTGTACAGAACATGAAGAGTGGTGAGAGAAAAGTCTGGGAAACTCGTGGCCAGACCATGAGTGTTCTTTTCTACTCTATAGATTTTATCTTTACAACAATAAGACATTCATGTACTAGCTCATGGTAGATCCTTTTATTTATTGTTTTAATTATTACACTTTCTTTCAACTGCTCATATACCTAAGTTAAAATTGTGAAATCTTTAAGTATAAAAAAGGTCTCATAACTATTTTCTATGAGTATTACTACAATGTCATTTAAATAGTAATTCTCAATAATTTGATAACATTTGAATCTTGCTATTTATATTATGCATTTAGGCATGGTATATTTGTGTATTTTACTGAAGCTCTAATATCTGCTTCGAAGCCAAATTTTAATCCAAATTTAATGTATTAGGATAATGTTGAATTCTATTTTGGCCTCAACTTTCGAGTTAAATAATCCAATTTTATTGTTTACAATTGAAGTAATAACCCCTTTAGAGTTAGATGAATATATCTTGATTTCCCTTTTGGGAATTGAGGATATTTTAGCATAGAATTTAACTGTTAGAAAGAACTATAATTTCATTTAGTAGAGATATTTTTTAAAATAGAAGAAAAATGGAAAAAATGTTATTATGTATATGTTGAGTCAATTTTAGTTATGGAATAGTAATTATATTTAGCATTTGCTTAGTCAAAGTCATAGTCAATCCAGAGATTTGTGTTTTTTTTCTTGTAAGCAAATTAATATAATACTACTTCATATTTAAATAGGGAACAGAAAGAATTATCTGCTTATTTAGCATAGCAGAAAATAATGAACATAGAGGATCATTAAGAGAGTAGACTACATTAAAAACCAGAGGAAAACTTAACTATCTTATGTGATATGCTGTTATTCTTTGTGGTGTGTAGATTTGGTTCATGGAAACTGCTGAGGTGTTTCCTTTCTTCTAATATATAAATCTACCCATCTGTGTGTGTACGTGTGAGTAGTCTTTATAAATAAATTAGTAAAGAGATTGCTAATGCCTCTACATATCTGTTCTCTCTTTTCTTACTATTACCCCTCCCCCCACCTTTTATCTGGGTACAGGATGGATAGAATAACAGAAGTGACCTGGGTCTCTCCTGAATACAGTACTTCACAATCTGCCAGAATCTGTACAGCCACCCCAAACACACAAGTCCTAGAATCAAGAAGCCAGGAAAGGAATTGCGACAGTCACTAGTTCTAGAACCATGCACTTGGCTATGACTGTAACTACACAATGGATGTACTGTACCCTCTCTGTCTCTCTCCATGTAATTTGGCTCTAAGTCAAAATCTTTAGAAGAGAAATCTATATCATATTCCCAAACTTGCAAGATAGTTTTAGAAATGTAGTTTTAAAATTGGTAGCCTCTGTATGATAGGAGAGATCTGCAGTACCTACCAATGGCAATTTTTTTTTTCCGGTATGCAGGCCTCTCACTGCTGTGGCCTCTCCCTTTGCGGAGCACAGGCTCCGGACGCGCAGGCTCAGTGGCCATGGTTCACGGGGCTAGCCGCTCCATGGCATGTGGGTTCTTCCCGGACCGGGGCACGAACCTGTGTCCCCTGCATTGGCAGGAGGACTCTCAACCACTGCGCCACAATGGAAGCCACAGTGGAAATTTTATAAAACTGTTCAAGGCCACCCCACTGGCCAAATACATTAAAATCTGTTTTTGATGCTTGTGACTGAAGCCTTAGAAAATAAAAACAAGGAGGAAAGCTTAAATAGTGAAAAAAAGTAGAACAAATGCACAGACCATCTAGAATCACAAAGCACTATAAACACCTCTTTCAATTTTCGGTGGTTAGTCCCCAAACATCATTCCCCACTGCTCTTTGACTACTTTGATAGTATGATTACTAAATTGCTTGATTTATTTTATGCCTTAAATGACACTGGTAATTGTATAAATCATGTGTTAAACTTACTGATTTAAAAAGATGTCTAAAATGAACAGACTTCTACCTTGTTTAGAGTATAAGTGATATCTTCCTAGTATAAAAGAAAACTGTGTCAGAAAAATGCCTATATTTAAATAGAAGTGTGAGAAATAGCAAGTATTTTGCTAACACTTTGAATCTTATTTTTCTCAAATGACTTGTAAGCACATCCAATGCCTTGGAATAGTATGATGACAAAATTTAGAAACATACCTGTGTCTTGCTCTACACATACAAAGAACATTTGGCCATGGCCCAGCCAATTCATCACTTTGACTGACTTACTGGTTAGTTCTGATTCACTCCAAGGCTAGTTTTTCTAAAATTTAAATATCAAAATAAACAAATAGATGTAAATGCCATATTAGGCTGTTACTTGTTAAAGAGAGGAGATATACAACCAATTATTAACAACTTTGAGACACCATTGAAAGTCTGAAGAGAGATGGGATGAAAGAGTGGTTCCTTTAGATTTTCAGCACTTCCACAGCTTCTCATTAGCCATGGTTATCTGGATATTTATATATAGAATCTGGAACCAATTCTCTAAATCCACTTTCTTTTGAGGAAATAAACCTTGACATTGGACCATGTCTTTCAATTTTACTCCCCAGAGCAACGTCATCTCCTTAACCTATCAGCTTATCACTCCAGGGTCCTGTATTTTCTCCTCAGTCTACACCTGGAGTTGTCAATTATTTTGTTCCAACATATTACAATTTTAGATGGTCTGGAATAGGAGTTGAGAGAGAGAAAGAGTAGCAGCTCTTCTTTGGAACTCTCACAGCACACTGTCACTTTCTGTTTCTGTCTTTTCCTCTGAATTGAATCACATGAATAGGTGTTGCTGTGCTTTGTTATCTTGGATATGGGCCCAGCAAGGGGAATGGATTAGAGGAAAAAAAAAAAGCATATTATCTCATTAATATTGTGCTTAAAATCTTTAGGAGAACAAAAAGTGAACAACTGAGCACTATATCAATTTTATCATCAAAAAGAAAGTGGATAACAAAGAATTTGGTTGGCTTCTGTCTCTGGTTCCAGCGAAGTAACCTCTTGTGATGATTGATTTTATATGTCAACTTGGCTGAGCTATAGTGCCCAGATATTTGGTCGAACATTACTCTGAGCGTTTTTGTGAAAGTGTTTTTTGGATGAGATTAACATTTAACTTGGTGGATTTTGAATAAAACAGATTACTCTACATAATGTGGATAGGTCTCATTTAATTAGTTGAAGGCTTAAACAGAAAAAAGTTGACACTTCTGGAAGAAAAGGGAATTCTTCTGGCAGACTGTCTTTATACTCAAACTGTAAGTCTTTCCTGGGTCTCCAGCTGATGTCCTACTCTATAGATTTCGGACTTGCCAATGCTCCACAATTGCATGAGCCAAATCCTTAAAAAAAAAAAAAAATTAAATCTATCTACCTATCTACATATTTATTTAGAGAGGCATCTTATTCTGTTTCTCTGGAGAACCCTGACTGATATATCTCTAAATCTTTGGAATTTCCCCATGATAAGAGTGCCTTTGTTATTCATGCTAAGCCCTTCATTATGCTAATGAGGTGACTCATGCTGGGGCCCTATATATTTTATTCTAACAAGATGACTCAGGATAGTGCTGACATGCCAGAAAGACTAATCAGATGATTACAGGGATCTTTGAGCCCCATGATATCAGCTGGATGTCAGCTGGAGATCTAGTCACACGGGAAGTGTTTCATTCAATCATTCCAATATAATGAAACAATAAAAACTCTGGACACAGAAGCTCAGTTGAATTCCTCTGGTTGGCTATATCCTTTGAGTATTACCATACATCAGTACCAGGAGGGAATGCTTCCCTGAGGATGATGGAAGCCTCACATGTAGAACCCTTCCAGAGTGCACTTATAAGCCTTTTCTTTTGGCTGGTTATTATTTTATCTTTTTGCTATAGTACAATTACGAGTATGGCACTTGCAGTGAGTCTGTGTAACTTTCCAGAAAATTATGGAATCTCTGTATAATTGTGGGATCCCCCAAATTTGTAGGCCATCAGTATGAAATGAGGGTGGCCCTGGGGACCCCTGAAATTGCAACTGGTGTCTAAAGTGAGGGCAGTCTTATGGATGACTGTGTCATTAAACCTGATTTTGGCAAACTCATTGCAGGAAGAGATATGCCACATTAATTTTTAAGTAAAATATATTCTTATTTAAATTTCCAAATTATAAAAATTACATTACATTTTAGGCTTCAGGAGGCTTATGTCTAGGGACATAAGTTGAATAAGAATCTCATAAAGTTCTGACTACAGCATATTTATGAAATGTTTTTTCTTAGTTTTAACTTTAACTTCAAAACCTATCTCCTCCATATTCTAGCTATCTGACCTGGCCTTAATCGTTTAGTCTATATAATGCTCAATTTTTTCATCTATAAAATGAAAAATTTTGCCTCATATTTAGAAACTCATACTGAGATCAATTCATAAAAATCTACAGGCTCTTTCATGAAACAAAATAATAAATATCTTAAGGTCAATACCACTATTTTTCAATAATTTTGAAGCGTCAAATTATACTCAGTAATTAGTTTACCTATTTTAGTATAATCTTAATTCAGTAATTGTAACAGATAAATAAAAAGAAAACATAGATTTAGTTTAAATTTTTGAAACGTTTCTGCTGGCTCCAATGGTAATGTGAGAAAACTGAAATAGGCATTTAAACAAAGCAAAAAATAGCTGCCCTGTTTATTTTCAAAATAAACCTTTAAAATTCAATATCATATTAAAAGAAAACAAAACAAAAATCTTGGTATGTAAGTATATCTTAAATGCTGGATTGCCTAAACATAAATAATTGTTAATGTGATATGACTGTTTTTGAAATTTTTCTTTAAGAAGATAGATTTTTAAATTATGAAATATCCACAGGAAATTACTAATCAAAACCGAGTAAATAATCAATAGGCATGACATAATACTGACATCCAGTGGCCTTTTAGGCTAATTGCAGAGCAATGTTCTGTTCATATTATTCAAAGTAGTGTTGGTAAAAGTTTGTCATGAGGGGCTTCCCTGGTGGCGCAGTGGTTGAGAGTCCGCCTGCCGATGCAGGGGACGCAGGTTCGTGCCCCGGTCGGGGAGGATCCCGCGTGCTGCGGAGCGGCTGGGCCCGTGAGCCATGGCCGCTGAGCCTGCGCGTCCGGAGCCTGTGCTCCACAAACGGGAGAGGCCACAACAGTGAGAGGCCCGCGTACCGCAAAAAAAAAAAAAAAAAAAAAAAAAAGTTTGTCATGATTATTTAACTTGATGTTATCTGTGTGAGAAGCAATTTCCTTATTGATCACAACATAAGTAATAAATGTAAAGTTGCAGATTGCTTGCTATTAGTAATATGTTTTTGTCTAATACTCCCACAATTATTAACAAACTCCCAGAGTATTAAACAAAAAATAAAAAATAAATAAAAAATAATTACATCTCTCTTAGGTTAATTCATTATCTATATAGATAATTACCAACATTTCTCTTTCCACAAATAATCCTATGGATTTTCAATTTGCTTTTACAGACTTTTTCACATACTCCTTTGAATACATGTTTCCATTTGTAGCTGAGGCACATGTTTCAGCCAGGATAGGCTGGCTTACATAGTTATAAACATCAATACACATTTATTCCTTATTCAAATTACTGGTTAGCAGAGAAACTGTGCTCACTGGAATTACTTATAAGTCCTGCCAGAGCAGCCACCATCATGAAGTTGCTATTTGCTGTGGAGAAGGAAAGAAAGTGTGAGAGAATATTGAAAAGCTCCATATGTCAATCTGATGCTATAGTTCACAAACGGCCACAAGACTGCATTGGCAGAGCCAGTCACCCAGCCACACTCAACAGCAGGGGTCAGGCAGTGATTCCCACCATGTGCTCAGATGGGGAGAACACAGCTGGACATCAGCACCCTTGGAATTACTTTCCTTTGTCTTTTTTCTTTTGCCTTCTTTGGCTAGTCCTTCTCCAACATTCTTCTAAACATTCAGGCCCTACAGTTTTAATCCCAACTTTAAATAACATTTATGCTGATGATTCTTAAATTTATATTTTCAGCCTATAAATTTCTATAGTACCCCAGATCCATTTAGCCAACATTTTACTCAATATATCCACTTGATACTATCAAATCCCTTAAACTAAAAATGGCTATAATAGAAATTATGGTAACGCTCCTGAACTTTTTTTCTATTTTGAAGTTTCTATATATGTAAAAAGACATTCATTAAGTTAAACTTGTCAAAAATCTAGCAATCATCCTTGAGAATTCTGGGCTATTATTAACTTAGAAGGCAGTTTTTTAAAAAATCCATCTTAATAATGACATTCCCCTGTCCTCAGAGAGGGATCAAGGCTAAGTTCATGAACAAAGCCAAGCTACCTAAGAAATTCAGACCCACACACAATGCTAGAATAGCCAGTGGTAATAACTCTTGCTAGACTTGAATCTAGGATACTAAAGACAGCATCTACACCTGTCAAACCTCCACACTGGACCAAAAATAAATACACTGAGGTAAAGAAAGCCAAGTCAACAGATATAGTGAATCCAAATCTTTTTTCACTTGTTTCAACACATAATACAGCTGTGCTTGAATCTAACTATAGTACTAGCTTTCCATTTATGTGAGTCAATAAAATTTCTTTACTTTGTTTAAGGCAATTTAATTTAAATTTTCTGTCACTTGTACCTAAACAAGTTCTAAATGAAATATTTTGCACACACAGACACATATACTTATGGTCGTGTTATAATATTTAAATAATTTATATAATGTATTGTTATATATTGCATATAGGACTACTGTAATACATGTGATAATACTGAGGTATTTATGAAATTTGCATAAAGTATTATATATGCAATTGTATGTATATAAATAAATATATATGTATAATTCATGTATATATATATTTTTTACAATAGGTGGGGCATTTCAAGTTAATGTGTAAATAATGGACATTGATGAAATATTCACAGGATTTGTAATATAAAATAAGTTGTGTACATATGTTCAGGAGGACTTTAATTGTAATTGAGTCTGTGGTTCTGGCTTCCATTTTAGGAATCAAATTTATGGAATTATTAGTCTCCAAAGTAACCTCTATTTATGTGTTTCTTCACACACAATGATTTTATAGTTACATATATGTGATATGTATGGTGATTTCTAGTTATCTGTGCATGTGATCTGAGGCAGAGGCCCAGGTTCAAGAGACCTAGTAGATACAGTATCCACTTTTACATCACTTGTATGAGCCAACACTTAACAGGTAAACAGTGCTCAAATTTCTGAATGAAGGCCAAGATTTTCCTATACATCTCTGTTTCAGAATTTTTCTTTCCTAACTCCCGTCATTTTATGTTGGAAGTTTGATTGTTGAAAAAGAACTATACTAGAGAGAACATTTTTAAATACACTGGAAAGGGCTTAATAACAATTTATACAAGTTTTGATTCAAAACATTTCATTTAGTCAGGCTGAAGAAACTACTTCACCTCTTTCTGATGTGAATATTTGGCTTCATAAGGAAAATAAAAGCACAGAGCTTGCATAAGTCAGGTCATTTTTGTCTGTTTTGTTTTTTAAGTTACCTGAGAGCCACAAATTCCTGATACCTGAAACAATCTCTTCCTAATTTTCAAGGTCAGTGTTTCTAAAATTGTGTTCTAAAAATAACTAACTAAATAAACATATAACATTGTGTTCCACAGGCCACAGGCCTCTGAATCGGATGCTCTGAGTGACTTTCAGGTTTCTGTATTTTAAGCAACGTACTCAGTAATATTTTGTGCCCCTGAATTCAAAATCTAATGCTCCAAACCAGGAGTCTAAAAGCTGTGAAAGGAAATAAAAAAACATTTTTAATCACCATATTTAAAGCTCAACAATATTATTGATTGAAATCTTGGGATGCTAATAAACCTATATTTAGTTTTGTGTTTTCCTTTTCTTATTAATTCATTTATACCACAAATGATATTCCTATAAACTACAGCTGGCACTGATGACATGAAGGAAATTGAAAATAGGTAGACCCACTTGGGTAGGATCTTCTACCTCATATTCACAAGAAAGTGGGGAAGAGAAGGAACAGAAAACGTGTTGGTCTGCACACTGAAGGCCTACAAGCCTTGTACTTGCCCAGCTTCAAGACTGAAGAAAGATCCCAGTTAGTTACAGAAATATCAATGGTTTAATGGATGGGGGATCTTACATGTCTGAACCAAGGTCCTGGAGCAACACCTCACCATGTGAGGCAGACAGAGAAGGAAGGACTTGGCAGCAGTCTTTGTTGCAAGGGGGAGGGAGGTTATCAGTTATTGGGGTACTGAGATCAGGTTGGCTCATCAGTTACCAGGAAACCAGGAGAGCCCCCGCTCCCACTGCTCCTTTGCTGAGCTATCTTGGTGGAGACGTTCTGATGTAAAGATAAGAAGAAACACTCCTAAAATAATGGAAATAAAATAAAAAATACACAAATGGGACCTAATGAAACTTAGAACTTTTGCACAGCAAAGGAAACCATAAACTAGACAAAAAGACAACCCTCAGAATGGGAGAAAATATTGGCACATGGAGCAATTGACAGGGGATTAATCTGCAAAATATACAAGCAGCTCATACAGCACAATATCAAAAAAAACACAAACAACCCAATCTAAAAATGGGCAGAAAACCTACATACACATTTCTCCAAAGAAGACATAGAGATTGCCAAAAAAAACATGAAAAGATGCTCAGTATCACTAATCATTAGAAAAATGCAAATCAAAACTACAATGAGGTATCACCTCACACCGGTCAGAATGACCATCATCAAAAAATCTACAAACAATAAATGCTGGAGAGGGTGTGGACAAAAGGGAAACCTCTTCCACTGTGGGTGGGAATGTAAGTGGATAAAACCACTATGGAGAACAGTACAGAGGTTCCTTAAAAAGCTAAAAATAGAACTACCATATAACCCAGCAATCCCACTAATGGACATATACCCTGAGAAAACCATAATTCAAAAAGAGTCACAGAAGCCTCATCCACCAGACAGCAGAAGCAAGCAGAACTACAATCCTGCAGCCTGTGGAACAAAAACCACATTCACAGAAAGACAGACAAGATGAAAAGCCAGAGGGCTATGTACCAGATGAAGGAACAAGATAAAACCCCAGAAAAACAACTAAATGAAGTGGAGATAGGCAACCTTCCAGAAAAAGAATTCAGAATAATGATAGTGAAGATGATCCAGGACCTCGGAAAAAGCATGGAGGCAAAGATCAAGAAGATGCAAGAAATGTTTAACAACCACTAAGAAGAATTAAAGAACAAACAAGCAACTAACGAACAAACAAACAGAGATGAACGGTACAATAACTGAAATGAAAACTACACTACAAGGAATCAATAGCAGAATAACTGAGGCAGAAGAACGGATAAGTGAACTGGAAGACAGAATGGTGGAATTCACTGCTGCAGAACAGCAAAAAGAAAAAAGAAAAAAGAATGAAAAGCAATGAAGACAGCCTAAGAGACCTCTGGGACAGCATTAAATGCAACAACATTCGCATTATGTTGAGAGAGAGAAAAAATGACCCAAGAAAATATTTACAGAGATGATAGTCGAAAACTTCCCTAACATGGGAAAGGAAATAGCCACTCAAGTCCAGGAAGCACAGAGAGGCCCATACAGGATAATTCCAAGGAGAAACACACTGAGACACATAGTAAAGAAATTGGCAAAAATTAAAGACCAAGAAAAATTATTGAAAGCAGCAGGGAAAAATGACAAAAAACATACAAGGGAACTCCCATAAGGTTAACAGCTGATTTCTCAGCAGAAACTCTACAAGCCCGAAGGGAGTGGCATGATATACTTAAAGTAATGAAAGGGAAGAACCTACAACCAAGATTGCTCTACCCGGCAAGGATCTCATTCAGATTCGATGTAGAAATCAAAAGCTTTACAGACAAGCAAGAGCTAAGAGAACCCAGCACCACCAAACAAGCGCAACAACAAATGTTAAAGGAACTTCTCTAAGTGGGAAACATAAGAGAAGAAAAGGACCTACAAAAACAAACCCAAAACAATTAAGAAAATGGTCATAGGAACATACATATCGATAATTACCTTAAATGTGAATGGATTAAATGCTCCAACCAAAAGACAAAGGCTTGCTGAATGAATACAAAAACAAGACCCATATATATGCTATCTACAAGGGACCCACTTCAGACCTAGGGACACATACAGACTGAAAGTGAGGGGATGGAAAAAAATATTCCGTGCAAATGGAAATCAAAAGAAAGCTGGAGTAGCAAAACTCATATCAGATAAAATAGACTTTAAAATAAAGAAAGTTACAAGAGACAAGGAAGGACACTACATAATGATCAAGAGATCAATCCCCGAGGAAGATAAAACAATTATAAATATATATGCACCCAACATAGGAGCACCTCAATACTTATGGCAACTGCTAACAGCTGTAAAAGAGGAAATCAACAGTAACACAATAATAGTGGGGGACTTGAACACCTCACTTACACCAATGGACTGATCATCCAAAATGAAAATAAACAAGGAAACGGAAGCTGTAAATGACACAATAATCCAGATAGATTTAATTGATATTTATAGGACATTCCATCCAAAAACAGCAGATTACACTTTCTTCTCAAGTGTGCATGGAACATTCTCCAGGAAAGATCACATCTTGGGTCACAAATCAAGGCTCAGTAAATTTAAGAAAATGGAAATCATATCAAGCATCTTTTCTGACCACACTATAAGATTAGAAATGAATTACATGGGAAAACACGTAAAAGACACAAACACGTGGAGGCTAAACACTACATTACTAAATAACCAAGAGACCACTTAAGAAATCAAAAAGGAAAGCAAAAAATACCTAGAGACAACTGACAATGAAAACATGACAATCCGAAACCTATGGGATGCAGCAAAAGCAGATCTAAGAGGGAAGTTTATAGCTATAGAAGCCTACTTCAAGAAACAAGAAAAATCTCAAATAAATAATCTAACCTTACACCTGAAGGAACTAGAGGAAGAAGAACAAACAAAACCCAAATTTAGCAGAAGGAAAGAAATCATAAAGATCAGAGCAGAAATAAATGAAATAGAAACAAAGAAAATAATAGCAAAGATCAATAAAACTAAAAACTGGTTCTTTGAGAAGATAAAAAAAATTGATAAACCATTAGCAAGACTCATCAAGACAAAGAGGGAGAGGACTCAAATCAATAAAATTAGAAATGAAAAAGAAGAAGTTACAAAAGACACCACAGAAATACAAAGCATCCTAGGAGACTACTACAAGCAACTCTATGCCAATAAAATGGACAACCTGGAAGAAATGGACAAATTCTTAGAAAGATATAACCTTCCAAGACTGAATCAGGAAGAAATAGAAAATAAGAACAGACCAATCACAAGTAATGAAATTGAAACTGTGATTTAAAAACTTCCAATAAACAAAAGTCCAGGACCAGATGGCTTCATAAGTAAATTCTATCAAACATTTAGAGAAGAGCAAACTCCCGTCCTTCACAAACTCTTCAAAAAAACTGCAGAGGGAGGAAATCTCCCAAGCTCATTTTATGAGGCCACCATGACCTTGATACCAAAACCAGACAAAGATACTACAAAAAAAAAAAAAGAAAATTACAGACCAATATCACTGATGAATATAGATGTAAAAATCCTAAACAAAATACTAGCAAACAGAATCCAACAACACATTAAAAGGATGATCAAGTGGGATTTGTCCCTGGGATGCAAGGATTTTTCAATATATGCAAATCAATCAATGTGAATCACCATATTAATAAACTGAAGAATAAAAACCATATGATCATCTCAATAGATGCAGAAAAAGCTTCTGACAAAATTCAACACCCATTTATGATAAAAACTCTTCAGACAGTGGTCATTGAGGGAACGTACCTCAACATAATAAAGGCCATATATGACAAACCCACAGCAAACATCATTCTCAATGGTGAAAAACTGAAAGCATTTCCTCTAAGATCAGGAAAAAGACAAGGATGTCCACTCTCACCGCTATCATTCAACATAATTTTAGAAGTCCTAGCCTCGACAATCAGAGAAGAAAAAGAAATAAAAGGAATACAAATTCAAAAGAAGAAGTAAAACTGTCACTGTTTGTAGATGACATGATACTGTACATAGAGAATCCTAAAGATGCCACCAGAAAACTACTAGAGCTAATAAATGAATCTGGTAAAGTTGCAGGAAACAAAATTAATGCACAGGAATCTCTTGCATTCCTATACACTAATGATGAAAAATCTGAAAGAGAAATTAAGGAAGCACTCCCATTTACCATTGCAACAGAAAGAATAAAATACCTAGGAATAAACCTACCTAGGGAGACAAAAGACCTGTATGCAGAAAACTATAAGACACTGATGAAAGAAACTAAAGATGATACCAACAGATGGAGAGATATACCATGTCCTTGGATTGAAAGAATCAATATTGTGAAAATGACTATCCTACCCAAAGCAATCTACAGATTCAATGCAATACCTATCAAATTACCAATGGCATTTTTTTACAGAACTAGAACAAAAAATCTTAAAATTTATATGGAGACACAAAAGACCCCGAATAGCCAAAGCAGTCTTGAGGGAGAGAAATGGAGCTGGAGGAATCAGACTCCCTGCTTTCAGACTATACTACAAAGCTACAGTAATCAAGACAGTATGGTACTGGCACAAAAACAGAAAGATAGATCAATGGGAAAAGATAGAAAGCCCAGAGGTAAACCCACACATCTATGGTCAACTAATCTATGACAAAGGAGGCAAGGATATACAATGGAGAAAAGACAGTCTCTTCAGTAAGTGGTGCTGGGAAAACTGGACAACCACATGTAAAAGAATGAAATTAGAACACTCCCTAGCACCATGAACAAAAATAAACTCAAAATGGATTAGAGACCTAAATGTAAGACAAGACACTATAAAACTCTTAGAGGAAAACATAGGAAGAACACCTTTGACATAAATCCCAACAAGATCTTTTTTGATCCACCTCCTAGAGTAATGGAAATAAAAACAAAACAAAACAAACAAACAAAAAAACCAAATGGGACCTAGTGAAACTTAAAAGCTTTGGCACAGCAAAGGAAACCATAAACAGGACGAAAAGACACTCAGAATGGGAGAAAATATTTGCAAACTAATCAATGGACAAAGGATTAATCTCCAAAATATATAAACAGCTCATGAAGCTCAATATTAAAAGAACAAACAACCCAACTGAAAAACGGGTAGAACACCTAAATAGACATTTCTCCAATGAAGACATACAGATGGCCAAGAAGCACATGAAAATCTGCTCACCATCACTAATTATTAGAGAAATGCAAATCAAAACTACAGTGAGGTATCACCTCACACCAGTTAGAATGGGCTTCATCAGAAAATCTACATACAACAAATGCTGGAGAGGGTTTGGAGTAAAGGGAACACTCTTGCACTATTGGTGGGAATGCAAACTGATACAGCCACTATGGAGAACAGTATAGAGGTTCCTTAAAAAACTAAAAATAGAATTATCATATGATCCAGCAATCCCATTACTGGGCATATACCCAGAGAAAACCACAATTCAAAAAGACACATGCACCCCAATGTTCATTGCAGCACTATTTACAATAGCCAGGTCATGGAAGCAACCTAAATGCCCATTGACAGATGAATGGATAAAGAAGATATGGTACATATATACAATGGAATATTATTCAGCCATAAAAAGGAATGAAATTGGGTCATTTGTTGAGATGTGGATGGATCTAGAGACTGTCATACAGGGTGAAGTAAGTCAGAAAGGGAAAAACAAATATTGTATATTAACGCATATATGTGGAACCTAGAAAAATGGTACAAATGAACCAGTTTGCAGGGCAGAAATTGAAGCACAGATGTAGAGAACAAACATATGGACACCAAGGGGAGAAAGCCACAAGGGGTTGGGGGTGGGGGTGTGATGAATTGGGCAATTGGGATTGACACGTATACACTGATGTGTATAAAACTGATGACTAATAAGAACCTGCTGTATTAAAAAAATAGAAAAATACCTATTTATTAAGGAAATGATAAAAAATAAGGCTTTTTTTAAAAAAAAAAAAAGAGTCATGTACCACAATGTTCACTGCAGCTCTATTTATAGCCAGGACACGGAAGCAACCTAACCGTCTATCAACAGATGAATGGATAAAGAAGATGTGGCACATATATACAAGGGAGTATTACTCAGCCATGAAAGGAACGAAATTGAGTTATTTGTAATGAGGTGGATGGACCTAGATTCTATCATACAGAGTGAAGTAAGTCATAAAGAGAAAAACAAATACCATATGCTAACGCACATATATGGAATCTCAAAAAACGGTACTGATGAACCTAGTGGCAGGGCGGGAACAGAGACGCAGACATAGAGAACGGATTTGAGGACACAGAGTGGGAAGGGGAAGCTGGGATGAAGTCAGAGAGTAGCATTGACATATATACACTGCCAAATGTAAAATCGATGGCTAGTGGGAAGCTGTTGCATAGCACAGGGAGATCAGCTCGATGCTGTGTGACAACCTAGAGGGGTGGGATAGGGAGGATGGGAGGGATGCTCAAGAGGGAGGGGATATGAGGATATGTGTATACTCATAGCTGATTCACTTTTTTTGTAAAAACAGAAACTAACACAACATTGTAAAGCAATTATACTCAAATAAAGATATAAAAAAAAAAGAAGAATCACTAGGTGGGGCCGCGGGCAAGTATGTGAAAAGGTCAGTCTTTTGAGTAGGGTGTAGGTGAAGCAGGCACTGGTTGAGCATCAGGGAATGTTCAGAGATCAAGAGAACATCTCTCTTGGGTGGCTTTACCATATGGAAGGATTTACCAGAATATAATTGAGACTATTAGAAGAGTTTACTACTAAATAAAAATCTTTGGGAGAAATTTTACCTACAAAATTTCCTAACACTATTTTCTTGAGCTGTTTAATAAAACAAAATTTTGTCTAATTAGCACACTGGACACATGAACTAGTGGGCTAATGTGATCTAGCCACTTGTTCACAACTTATATTGTAAAATTGATTACCTCCAGGAGTTAAGCTAAAGGTTTTGTATCAATTAGTAACTGTAATTGAAGCTGAATGTAATTAATTATATAATTTTAGGGTGTTAATGTTAAATTCCATTCTAATTACATGATGAAACTGAATGATTATGAATTCACTTAGGTATGAGTGAAACCTCTGTAAGGGATTTGTTGGACATATTCATTAAGAACAACAATAAAATTACTTTCACCTGTAGGATACATGTTACACTGCAGGCAGTTATTAATTATAATGAGTGAAATCTGCCCTTTTTTTCTCATATCATACACTCTTCTCTATTTCCTAACTCTTCTTAAATATAATTGTCTGATTAAGTGAAACCAATTCCTTCCCTTCCCCTACCTTTCTGTAGTAATTTCCTTATAATTTTGAAAAATTTATTCACATAGCTATTTTTTAAAATAACTGCATAGGGTAAGTAGATTAGGTTCAGCAAATATAATACACAACAAATGTATAAATACTCACCCATTCTTTACCCACATTTGATACTAAAAGCTTGGAAGGGACATTTTTCCTCTGTGTGTAGAATTTAAATTTTTTTTTCCATGAAGAGCTCCAAGAACCTATTAACAATAGATCAAGCCAAGCAAACAAAATGAAAGCTATTTGCCAACCCATTATTAGTTTATTAGCTATTTATATAAAAGAAGAATTTCCCATTAATTTTTGTATTCTCAATGCCCAGCATATTTGGGCCCTATGTTAATTTTGCAGAAAGATATAATATGAGGAAATGGACACTCACTTCTATATCTTCTGTCTCCTATATATTCATACCAGAACTGATAATCACTAAAGAGGAAAAAAAAAAAAAAAACTCTTGATTGAACACCATAGATTCAAATACAGATTTAACATCACTATCCCTTTCCATGTCTTCCTTGGACCTCTGCAACTTTCCTTTTGGTTTATACCCTTCACTTTCCCATGAATATTACTAGATCTTTGGGTGAAAACATACAGTTTATCTGAAATAACAGTGGCTATCTGAATTTTTATTCTTGCTCAATGTTTTTGCTTTCCTTTTTCTTTCAAAATAGTAAAAAAGAGCTGAAACTCCCTAAATTATGGATTAATAATTTATGCAAGTTAATAGCTTTCTTATTTAAAACTGCTTTAAGATAAAAATGAAAATTAATGTGACAGATGACAGTTTTAATTTTGTGACTGGTTAAGGATTACTTTAAGTTTGCGGCTTTATTCAGTATTTTGTATTTTTTGAAGTGCCTTAGTTATACTATTGTAACCGAAAGTGGGCTCCGGTTGCTTGCCATGCAAAAGCCAATAAAGAGGCAAAGATGGTAGAAAGGAAAGTTTGCTTTATTTCAGATGCTAGGAACCACCAAGGTGGGGATGGGAAGACTCCTAGGCAAAGGCCAACTCCCCCCAACTCCATGGACAACCAATGGGCAAGAGCTTTCATAGACTGAGGTGGGGAAGGGGGTTAGATGCAGAAACAGCACAGTCAGCTCTGACCGTCATATTGAAATTGGTCATGCGGTGGCCTGACCAGCCCCATCTTGATTGTTTTAAGTACAGTTAATCTTCATTTCCAAGGTTGTTTTTGTTTTTTGTTTTTTGGGTTTTTTTTTTTTTTTTGCGGTACGCGGGTCTCTCACTGTTGTGGCCTCTCCCGTTGCGGAGCACAGGCTCTGGATGCGCAGGCTCAGTGGCCATGGCTCACAGGCTTAGCTGCTCTGCAGCATGTGGGATCCTCCCAGACCGGGGCATGAACCCGTGTCCCCTGCATCGGCAGGCAGACTCTCAACCACTGTGCCACCAGGGAAGCCCTCCAAGGTTGGTTTGTTCCCATTTCCTTGAAGCCAATTCTCAGAATTGTGGCAGCTTACATCATGGCTACAGTCTGGTCATAATGTAGTTAAATTCTCCCACCTGATGGGGGTTTCAGTCTTTACAAGACAGCTCACAGGATATGGCTCGGGATATTATCCATAGCCCTTGAGAAGGAAAAATAGGTCCTCAACTTTTCTTACTGACTAAACTATTATTGTTTTGTCCTGTTTGACTACTTTTCTTTGCTTCTGCATTTTCTCACTTCTCTGATTAAACGTATTCTTTGGCTAAAGTTTTTCCACAGACAAAAGGTAGGCAGAGGACATGAGGGGGAAGGACCATAGCGTCCTGCTCCATTTCAGTATAGTTTTTATAACAACTCCCTACAAGCAAACTATTTTAGAATAAATATCCACTGTGTTTCATGGTCTGGGTCTGAGTCTCCATTGCCTGAGTAATGGTGATGAGGAATTTTTTATATAAGGTATTTTAAATAGCATATTTTCTGTGATTATTGTTTGTCAATAAAAAAAGATTATATCTGAGATAACTTCCCTGACCACCAAGATAGATCTATCTTTTCATTCTATATTCTTTTTGCCATGCTTTAAATTTCTTCATTCTATAATCTCATATAACTTTGTACAGAATTATTTAATTGTGTATTTTCTCTTTCCCCCAATAGAATGTACACTTTGAGAGGCTTTCTATTTTGTCTTTGCTGTATTTACTATGTATAAATAAAACAATTCCTGGAATATAACAGACAATTAATATATTTCTTGAAGAAATATGTAGTTAATCCCAAATTGAAAATGTACAAAAAAGTTTTAATTCAAAACTAATTTAATTTTTATCACAGTTTTGTTATTGTGATATGCAACAAAACAAAAATGATGGGATTATTCTAAAATTCCACATGTCAAATTAAGCTAAAATTTTACAGTCCAATTAGATAGGGTTTTTATTACATAAGTAAAATTATCTATTTTCTTATAAAACTTAAGAGAAAAATTGAAATGGAATATACCTCATCTTTGAGGTTAGAATATTGATGTAGAATTTAAAATACCAACTGAGGCCAAGCTTACCATTTTCCCTGTAAATGTTTTGAAAGATACGTAGCTAATCATTTATGTTTTCCATTTTCCTACACTCATGGCATATGCAAAATAAAAGCAGATACTATGGTTTGTATATAGTGAGACATTCTCATTCTAAGGGAAGAAAAAAATTCCTTTAAAATATATTATCCTAGGAGGTAATATTAGACATGGAAAACACTATTAGGAGGTCATTGCTGTTATAGTCTACAATCTTGTTCAACCAGGAGAGTTTGGATATTCAGCAATTTGGTCCATGGAAAATTTTCACCTAGGGTTAATAGGATTGTTTTAAGGAATAGTTTTAGGGAACATGAGTAAAAGCTACTGGGAAAAAAGCTCTAACACTAGAAAGTTATTTTTCCATCTGGGTTGCTTTGTCACTACTTGTTCAGACCTTGCTTTGTAGTAGGAGACAAGCAAAGGAAGACAGAAAAGGAACAGTTGAAGTTTCCTTTTTATTAATCCCAAGTGAAAATAGTCCAGCTACTGTGTTCCTGAGTACATCTTGTTATACCAACCAGAACTAATGCTATCAAGTGATAATGCTTATTTCGAGAAGCAGAAAGGGAAGTTAGATGAAGTTTTCAAAATTCAAATTATATTATGGTCTTTCTTTGTGACATCAGTGTCTACACAATGCCAAGAGATTAATTCAGATCACTGTATTCTGTTCAACAGTTTTGTTGACCTTTATAAAGAATGTGGCAGGCAGAATAATAGCACCCTCCAAAGATGCCCATGGACTAATCCCCAGAACATGTGAATGTTATCTTCCATGGTAAGGAGGAATTTAGGTTACAGATGGAATTGAAGTTGATAATTAGTTGAGCTGGCAATATTATTCTGGATTATCTGAGTAGGCCTAATGTAATTACAAATATCTTTATAAGTAAAAGAGGATCACAAGAGAGTTAATGTCACAGTGACGTGATATAAGAAATAGACAACTGTTGCTAGCTTAAAGATGGAAGGAGGCCATGATCTAACATGAAGAGCCTCTAGAAACTGGAGTAGGCAAGAAAACAGAATTTCCTGTAGAGCTTCCAGAAAGGAAAGCAGCCCTGCTAACACTTGATTTTAGCCAAAAGAAACTCATTTTGGACTTCTGAACTCCAGAACTACAAGATAATTAGTGTGTGTTGTTTTAAGCTACCAAGTTTATGGTATTGTTGCAGGATTCACCTGTAATAGGAAACAGATACAGATATTTGATTGAATTAGATTTTCCTGTTCCAAAGTTTATAGCAGTCACAAGCATGGAGCTGTAAGAGACTTTAACACTTAATCTTTCTTCAAACAGGACTATGTAAATTAACTTCTTTAGAAAAATGGCAAAGAATAATTGGAATCTAGTGCTAGGTAAAAAGTTCCTAGACTTGATACCAAAAGCATTATCCATAAGTGGAAACTTGGAAATTGGGCCTCTTCCTCCTATATCTCTCCCTTCCCAAATAGTAACAACTATGGCCTTACGTTTCTCTTAGATTTCACTATTTTTCCAAATCTCCACTGTGCTACCATATATTCTACTTAAAAAAATATACAAGTATAATGTGTTTTTTTTTTACTGTGCTTCACTTTATTGTACTTTCCAGATATTTCACTTTTTACAAATTGAAGGTTTGTGGCAATCCTGTGTCAAGCAGTTATATTGGTGTCATTTTTCCAAGAGCATTTGCTCACTTTTTGCCTTTGTGTCACGTTTTGGTAATCTTGCAATACTTCAAACTTTTTCATTATTATTATATTTGTAAAGGTAATGTGATATGTAATCAGTGATCTTTGATGTTACTATCATAATTGTTTTCACATTTTTAACAATAAAGTATTTTTAATTAAGGTAGGTACATTGTTTTTTAGACATAATGCTATTGCACACAATTACAGTACAGTATAAACATATATGCACTGGAAAACAAAAATATTAGCTTTATTGCAGTATATGCTTTATTGCAGTGGTCTGGAATTGAACCCACAATATCCCTGATGTATGCCTGTATTAAAAATACGTCTCTGATTGACACTAACTTTAAAATACATCACATTCTAGATCTATGAATGGATGCATAGAGAGATGGTTAGGTGGATAAATATATGCTAAAGGAAGTATTGAGGTAAAATATCAATAGTAGAATCTAGCTGGTATTCTATGAATGGTCACTAAAATTATTTCAACTCTGTTCATAATAAAATATTGAAAAGAAAAATAGTACAAAAGAAGCAAGGTGGTAGCATTCTGCCTGTGCAATTAGGTAAAAATAAGAAAAGAATCATTATAATCTGTGCAGGCTCTTCATCATCTGGTATCACTAATATGGAGTTTTGAGAACCCCATATCCAGTATCAAAAAGGAGGACTAAGAAGGTCTCCTAGTTTCATTGTTTATTCAGTTTACTTAAACATTATGTGTTGATTGCCTATCATGCCCAGGCATTTTCAAAACAGCCCCCAAATCTCTTTTCTCATGGCTTTTAAATTCTAGTGGGAAGAGGTAAACATTAAGCAAAGTATATAATCAATATAGTAGGTCAGACTTGATAATGATAAGAAAAAATAAGGCAGTGAAAGGGGATAAGGAGTCCTGGAGTCCTGAAATGGTTGTGGAGATGTGTTCTATTATTATTACTTTTTAAGAAGCCCTCAACAGGAATGTCAACTGGAATAAAGATTTGAAGGAGGTGAGGAAGTAAGCCACTAACATTCGAGGCATAGAGAATAGACAGTGAGAAAATTCTGAGCTCAGAACATAGTGAGTTTGAGAAAAAACAAGAAGGCCATAAGACTGAAGCAGAGTGATCCAAGAGAAAGGAAGAACCATTAGGGAGGCCAGTCCTTGTAGGCCACTGTAAAGACTGTGGGTTTTGTTTGGAGTGATATGAAAAGTTATTAGATGGTTTTAAGCACAGATCCATTATCCAACTTATGTTTTAACTAGATTACTTAGCTGCTGTGTTTAGAGACTGAGGAAGAGAAAGTGTCGAAAATCATTTAAGAGAATAATGCAATTGTCTAGGCAAGAAACAGTGGAGTCTTGACTTGTATAATACAAACATATAAAACAGAACTGATTTCATTTAAATTCTTTTTCTTTAATTCTGAAATAGTACTTACCATGCGTGTATATGTGTATATCAAAATACCATATAT
Organism: Mesoplodon bidens; assembly: GCF_964165515.1. Classification (NCBI taxonomy): domain Eukaryota; kingdom Metazoa; phylum Chordata; class Mammalia; order Artiodactyla; family Ziphiidae; genus Mesoplodon; species Mesoplodon bidens. Next base: position 52,449,506 of record NC_138173.1, on the reverse strand, counting down.
TCTACTGAAATAATACAAAAATAAATATTGTTACTAATTCTACTGAAAGAATTAAAATATAGGAGTTCTACATCAGCAATTTACAATGAAAAATAGTAATATTGTTTACCAAAGCATTTATAGAAAAAATTACATCGTTACTTTAAATTATATCCCATAAAAACACTCAGTAAATGAGGAAGGGGAAGAAACTGGGAAAGAGATGACATAAGATTGACAAAATGTTAATAATTGTTGAAGCTGAATGATGAACATATGATTATTTATTATACTATTCTTTCTAATTTTGAGTGTTGAATTTTTTATGTTTTATTTTTAATCCAAATTAATTGAAAGTATGAGTATTTGAAATTAAACAATGAAACAATTGTTAATTTAAATCAATGAAAAACCAAAAAAGTTTATCTTGTAGAAGAAACAGTCAGTGTGCCTGGCTAAGTTGATTAGTAGCTGCCTGTGATAAAATGCCTTTTTGCAACTGGAAAAAGAAAGTGAGATTATCAGCAACTTTATCAAAGGAAAAGAATTAAAGGTTTTTTGTAAATAATTAATGAATCATTATTTCTATATCTGCATTGTTACAAAGTGTGTCATGGACTACTTTTATGAAGCATAGATTGTTAGGCTATTTAAATAAGAAAATTAACTTTAAATATAAAATTTCTAATACACTGATGGATTAATATAGATATTTAACCTGTAGTATTCTTTTTTTTTCATGGAAGGGCATTTTATTTTAAATATAGCAGTGTGTATATGTCACTCCCAAATTCCCAATCTATCCCTCTAATCTGTAGTATTCTTAAACTATATTTATAATGAAAAAAATTACCTCATTATGTTATGTGTGTGTGTGTGTGTGTGTGTGCATGCACACGTGCACACATGTGTGACTGTTCATTACTTTATGGTCAAGATTTTCTTTTTAAAATGAGCAAAAACAAAATGAAGGGAAAACATAGATTCGGTTTCTTTAAACATACAAAAACCTGGCATATTGAAATTAAATCTTAATTGCCTAGGAGACAAAATTGGTCCATATTAAAGATTCTAGATATAGAGGTACAATGCTGAAACCTATACTATATGGAGAAGAGTAAAAGATGGTTTGCTAATTTGCATTAAAATATCCAGCAGATTTTAAATAGAAAATCTTAAATATCACCAAATAGAGAGTTGTTTAACTTTTAGATTTTAATATTGCAGACAAAACAGCAGGAGCTATCTAAATATAAACCTGCATGTAGAGAACTACAGATGATTATGTCTATATGAAAAATGGGTAACTGCTCTGTAATTTCCATATAACAACTGCAAGACAATTAAATGCTTACAACATATTTTAATATAAAATTGATCTTGCTGATAGGACAATTTTTAAAATTGTTTTGAATACTCTTTGTGAACAAGTTTGAGTTTTTAAAGGTTATAGACACGTATTATTTAATTCATATTGATTTGCATGTTATACAAATATAACTTTGGGAGATATGAGGTATTTAAGATACTTTCAGTGATGTCATTTTGAGAGATTTGAAGTGGCTCTATTTAGCCAGAAGAAAATCTTGGGGCATTTTCCCCCCGAATTTTCCAGATTAAAGTAAAATATTTTCTTTCTTGAAACTTCTTAATTCTCTCTTGCCATTTTTTCCCTTCTGGTGTATCAGTCTACGTTTAAGAAAATGGGATCTTTGGATTAAAATAGCTAAATAATTAAACAACTAAAGATAAACTACTTTTCAATGAGTATAGAATTAGAAATGTAATATTGTAACCTTTTCAATGTTTATTAAATGAGTGAGGAATAAATGGCTGCTATATAAAAAATGTTTTTTTCTTTACATAATGGTAGCCTAAGAAAAAGAAAAAGGAAGGAATGAGAGAGGGAGGGAGGAAGGAAGGGAAAGAAAAAAGAAGGAGAAAAAAGGAAAGGAAAGAAAGAAAGAAGGAAGGAAGGAAAGAGAAAAAGAAAGCTGTACTTAAGCAATGTCAGTGACCATTAAGTTACGTGTTCCCTAAATATCTTAACCACTCGGGAAATTATTTACTGAGATGTGCAATGTTCCATATGCTTTCATTCATTGTATACTATAAAAACTTATTTTTTATAGGCTCAAAAACAACTTGAAGGGGTACCCGCATATTATAGTGATTATAATGTCTCTCCATTTATATTCATTTTAATTATGTTGCTGTCTATGTATGTGCATTTTTTCCCAGCATGAATTACTGTTCTTGTCAAATAAAAATACTGTAATACAGTTGTTTGTGTCATGTGTGTGTGCACATGTGTTACTTTTGCCCACCTAAATTCTATATTGCTTATCTTTGGAGAATCGCCAAGTCTCTATTTCATTTTGTTTGTTATGTAGGACTTACTTCATACAATGGATGTCTGACTAACGGACAAACATTTTCTCTGGCCATTGATTTGTTCAGATATAGGCAGATAAGTTAATGTAGCTAGACTCTTCCTGGATGAATATACTAGAAAGAAAATTTCTCTTGACACAAACTGTACAATTTGAATTAGATGTCTCTAATTTTTGTTTTGTTTTGTTTTATTTGGCCGTGCTGCATGGCTTGTGGGATCTTAGTTCCCTGACTGGGGATTGAACCTTCACCCTCGGCAGTGAAAGCCGAGTCCTAACCACCGGACTGCCAGGGAATTCCCAGATTTCTCTAAATTTTAACTCAAATGAAAATTCTTAATAATTTATTTGCCAGACTACAAATTTGAACCTGAAATTTGTTACTAGAAAAACAATAAATTGGATTAAAAATGGCATAAAGGGATACATTTTTAAAGCAATAACAACAAAAGATAATTAAATAGAATATTATAATACCATAAATATCACCTTTTTTCCCCATTGTGGTTCTTTAAGGAACATAGGTATGTCCACCTTAGTCAGAATCAACATTATCTTGAGTAAATATAGTAAAAAAAAAGTGACAAGCTGGGAAAAATATTTTCTATCTACACCACATTCAGGGATTACTACCCCAGCCTAAGAAAAGCTCCTCAAAACAGTTAAAATAGACCAACATTCTTATCCAAAATGGGAAATTGACTGAATAAACAGGTCACAGAGGAAAATACCAACAACAAAACTGTTAAATTGTCTTCTCATCTTCAATTACTTCATCCTCTCTGCATTACTGAAATGTTATGGCCATCATTATTACTCAATGAGCAACTGGGAATAAAAAGTTAGTAGCTGTTGTGTAATCTATTTTTCCTTTCCTGATGTCACCTGGGGTGAAACAGTCTAGTTAAATCATCTTCCAAGCATGATAACTGGATCTCTTGATAGAATTTATTAACATGTTATCTTCTATGGAATGCTTTTAGCAAGATATACCTTACATGTCTAGATGACTTATGGCAAAAATACCTAGAATTTATGGAGTTGTGAGGTATGTTGTTCTGGAATATTTTATTTTATTTTATTTTATTTTATTTTTTTAAACATCTTTATTGGAATATAATTGCTTTACAATGGTGTGTTTGTTTCTGCTTTATAACAAAGTGAATCAGCTATACATATACATATATCCCCATATCTCCTCCCTCTTGCGTCTCCCTCTCACCTCTGGAAAATTTTAGAATTGTTTACCAGTGTAAAAAATGCTGATATTCCTTGATTGTGCTCGTTACAAATTGACTGCTTCTTAGCTACAAAATTCACCTTTTTAATTGCTTTGTGAAAATGAATCTGGGTTCTTTTAAATATTTGTTTTTATTATGCCAGTTGGCATAAAACTTGGTCAGTAGAGCACACTGCTGGAAAAAAAAAGAGTTTTGTTTCCTATTTCTGGTGTACTGGTTTTGCAGGTTCCTATAGAGTTCACAGTTTCTCTAGTGCCTAATTCTTACAGCACATGGCAGGCAGCAATATTTGGCAGCCAGTAGCTTCCTTTGACACCTCCCATCTCCTGACAGTTTTGTAGAAGAGTGACTCTTTCCCAGTGCTCAGCTCGTGCAGTGATGGCAGCCAGCAGCATTCAGCAGACAGCCTATTCCCCAAGCATCTCTCATCCATGGGCTTTTCCACAATATCTGGCTGGGGCACTATACAGTGGCCACCAAATTCCCACAGGGAACAGCTTCACCCAGTTCCAAGTACCAAGGTGGGTTTCTAGCAAGTTCCAGAGGGCATATTTCCAGCAAGTTCTGCTGGCATGGCATCACAGAACTTCTCTCATCCCGTGAGTCATAGCTGTGTTCTCTCCAACAGAGTTGGGATCTCTGGGAGATGCAAGTTCTTCCTTGGGTAGTCTATCTCAGCCACGGGGTTATGACTGATCCTTAAATCCATTATTTCTACACCTTGATTTCACTTTATTTTTTACTTGCCAATACCTCCCTCCTTATTCTAATCATTTGTTATAGTTAATGATTCTTTATATTAAAATTTCCCTGTTCAAATAACTAGGAGGTTCTCTCTCCTGATTGGACCCAGAATGATACAATGATCTAAAAAGTTCTCTTTGTGAAAGTGATACTCTGATTACATCATTCAGAGGCTTACATATTAAATTTGGACCAGTGTGTGTCTGCCTTAGCATGACAAAGGTCTGAGGAGATGGACTGGTCATCTCATACTCTTCTATGCTTTTCCCTGTGTTTTGCAATTACCTGTAGCTTTTTATCCATTAGTAGAGTTTGATTCTGAGTGAGACATCTGATTTCTGTGAGTCTGATTTTAAAATCTACTCCCTTGTGTTATTTATGCTATAAAGAAAGGACAAATCATTGTAAAAATTATATTGCTAACTACCCTAAAGAACACAAAGGGACATACATTCACTATCACAATATATTACAAAAGTACTATTGCAAGAGTACTGGTATGTTCCAAATAAAATATATTGCATGGCTTAAACAAAGGAAAAGATTAATTTGAAATATTTAGATAGATATTTTTGAATAGTGATATATTATATCTTCATTTAGCTCTAGAGTATCCTTAAAGTTTGGCTCCTGGGTAATGTACTAACATCTATTCTCCATTTCCATGCAGGAACTCATACAAATACCATAAAAATATGCTATTTTACTATAATCTTGGTGTTTTCAGCATTCTTTGAGCAGTGAAAGTAAAGATAGGCAATCTAACAATTGTGTAAAGATGGACTTAAAAATTAAACCTTGTGATTTATCACAGTATTTAATAAAAGGTAAGAAATAAGAAATATGGTTAAAAATTAAGGAATATGTATTCTGAAATCTTATTTTTCACCCACAATTAGAATTACCAAAAACTTACTAATTATGTTACTGTGATAATTCAATGAAATAATTAATGTAAAATGCTCTAATAATTTATTTCTTTATTATTCAGGCTATGGCTTATTACTGAATCTACAATAACAACCAATTTTAAAATGATGGCTTAAGATAACAAAAGTTTAGATACTGTTCACACTACATGTTCATAACCAGGCTACTCTCTCACTTCTCTTTACTCTAGGACTCCAGCTGAAAGAACAGTCACCAGACTAAATATCGGTCTTCTCCTTAGCAGAATAAGAGAGCTCTCTGGAAAATCTTACACACATACTCAAATGCTGCTATTTGTAAGTGGAACTTGTTAATTCCACTAACAATTCATTGAATATAACTAGTTATATATCTCCCTCACTGAAAGGGAGCCAGAAAGGGTAATCCCATGAGTCCTGAAAGAGAGAAGCAGAACTCTTTATAAAATCAGAGAAATAAATACTGTAGTCTATCCTCTGGTCACAGCTCACGTGGTTCAGTTTTTTACCCCAAACAAAATAAACCATTTCAGAGACGTTCTTCAAGTACAGGATCTTTGCATGATGTGCAGTAACCTGGTCCAGACTTTCATAAAGTAAACAACAAAAACAACAACAAATTATCTGCCTTCTGAACACCCAAAACATGGTCCCATTTGGAAAAAAAAAAAAAAGGAGGAAGAGTGGAAGACACAGAAGTCACTGGTTTATAGCAAAACTGATATCCCGCTGGGTAGTTATGAAACTCCCCCTGCATTGCAGGTACTCCTCCCAGTGGATGAGGGGTCTCCCCATGATATTCCTCTGTGACTTTTGTCTCTGCCTCCTAAGATTTTTTTTTTTTTACCTTCCCCATTTTCACCTTGCTAAATTTGAAGTGGGCATTGGAGAACATGTTCACTTGGTGGGTTAGGCAGTTTTCTCATATCCTTCTGCCATGAGTTATTTCCACAGTTCATTTCGAGAACATAATTTAGATTTGCTTTATTTCTATGCTTTCTTTGTTTTTTTGCTCCTATGAACATCTTTTTTGAATTGATTTCTGATAACGTGAGCATATTGCTCTTTAATGGGAAAAATGCACAGTTATCTTTTCTCTGAGCCAGTTTACCCAATTGTAATTTTATAGTCAGCACAGCAACCTTTAAAAGTATAGGTTATTTTCACTATATAAAATATGAAAGATAACATAGTGTGGTAAGTGCTTAGATGTTTTTCTATAATAAACTTTGTTCTCAATTTTTTGGTCATCTCAATAAAGAAACAATTAAGAAAAGATTGTGAGTCCCAACCACAAGATATTATATTTGCTCTTATTCTCATCAGTACCTCATTCTTTTTTATTAATTTTTTTGGAGTATAGTTGCTTTACAATGCTGTGTTAGTTTCTACTGTACAGAAAAGTGAATCAGATATATATATATATATATATATATATATATATATATATATATATATATATATCCCTTTTTTTTTTTTTTGGATTTCCTTCCTATTTAGGTCACCACAGAGCATCGAGTTCCCATCCTATAATCCCATCAAGTTCCCTGAACTACACAGTAGGTTCTCACTAGTTATCTATTTAATACATAGTTATCAGTAGTGTATAAATGTTAATCAGTACCTCATTCTTTTTATAAACTTCACTTAGAATATTACTTCTGATACTTTATTGCAGATTTTATAAAACTTTCCCCTAATAATTGGTCAGCTCTGTGATATAAAAGCCATCATTAATATAATGCAAAGTGACTGGAAGCCTGAGAATATTTTCTGATAAAACATAAGTAACGGCCAATTATTGGTTAGTGGTGATTCATACATAACTGAGTAGAAATTAAATAAATATATCATTTTTAAGTTTAAAATAATTATTCCCACTTGAATTCTTTATATGAAACTCATAATTTTCTAATTTACATTGACAATGGCTCTAAGGCTCTAATGAAATTTTTCATCAGGGAAAATATATCCTGGAAGGTTATCTGTTACTGAGAGAGAAGTTACTTAAGGAAACTAATGATCTACTCTCAACTAACAAATGCCTTGAGTGAGTTAATCATTATAGAGGATGAAACTTAACCTGAGATGACCATTGTTATAGGTCCCTAAAATATAACTACAAATATATATGCATAGATAAGTATGATTTATGTATGTAAGTATATATATACAAACACATGCACACACATTTACTGAGAGTGAGAGAAATAGATACTTCAAATAAAGTTACTCTTTATACTATAATCCCAAATTTCTATTTTATCTTATATACTAGTAAGAGAAAGTAGACCACATGATTTGTCCCATTTAGCTGCTTGTTCACTCTCCAATTTACACTCATATGCTGTCATTGCTTGAACTTCCAATACGTCTTTGTAGGTCCATCTTTCTATACCAGTTGCATGGGAGAAGGAATCTAAATAAAAGACTTCAACAGAGAAGAATTAGCCACAAAGAATAATTATTTAAAGGGAGCAATGAGTGTTGAACAAGTTTTACTTGTTCTCTTCAAGAAAATGTTTCAAGTCAAATTGTGTTATGTGCATTATTATTTCATTTCTAGTCCTCATTGATGATGGAGTGAAATAGAAGAGAAAACCATTGGTTCTACTTAGATTAATAGTACTTTACTTGTGGTTTATGCACTCTTGGCTAAAACAAAGATGATGATGATGAGGAGGAGGAGGAGGAGGAGGAGGATAGGAAAAATAATTGTATTGTTTAATTTCATTTTACATTGAAAGTTTTCTTTGTGAAAAATATGTTTGATATCTAATTATAACATTACAAAAATGAAAAACTCAAAACAAATATAGGTATCTTGGTAAGCTCTTATTGAATAATGTCTATTCTTAGGAATACTCAAATATTCACCTGCCAACTTGTCATTTTTATTTGAATGTCTTATAGGAAACTCAAACATACTATGGCCCAAACTCTTTATTCTTTTGTTCAACCCTGTACTTAGCCAATAAACAACCAATGTTTCCTATATCTTAAAAAGTCACCAATGTTCACCCAAGTCCTGAAGGCCAAAACCTAGGAGTCACAATTAAATCTTCCTTTTACTCTCTTGAAATTTTGATTTAGGAGAACAGGTGAAGTAAGAATGGAAGGTCAGAGGATCTTTCAACAACTCCTTTCCATTTTTTAAGTCTGTGAAGATACTAGGTAAATTGTAGGGAATTAACATTCCCAAAGGGTATACCCCTACTCTACTTAGCCTTTATTTGGGTTGTATAATTGGAGAGAGTTAAGGGCCCAGAATATGAAGGCAAATTGCCTGAAAACTAGAGAAAAACTCAAAATAGCCTTTAGAAAAAGCAACTTTGTTAAATTGATCTCATCCAGACTTTTCTGAGTGAGATTAGGTATATGAATTGGGACCATGTCTGTCCCTAGAAGGACCAGCACACATCTGTAGTCATAAAAAACAAACAAACAAAAGAAGTATATTAGATGGAGCGCTGCATAGGTGTAAGACATTGTATTCCAACAAGAGAGAAAGAGAGGATGAGAGAAAGAGAGGAAGAGAAAAAGAGAGAAAGAAACAAAGAAAGAGATAAAGAAAGGAAGGAGGGAGGGAGGGAGGAAGGAAGGGAAGAAAGAAGAGGATAAAAAATAGAACACTTTTTTTTAAGTGGTAAAAATTGAAAGAGAGGGTCCTGAACTAATTTAACTGAGCAAGTGGAATTGAATAGTACAAAGATTTCTACAGGTCAGATACCTGAAAGGACTTGCCAGACTTTACAGAATATACTCACTATGGTGATTATTTAAGGTAAAGGATACGAGCAGCAAAAGAGAGTGCAGGTAAGCAATGTAGGGCCATGAGATAACACATGTGCATGCTTTTCATGGGTTTTTATTTACACTCGTGTACTGCACTGTCTCTGGCTTGAACCATAAATATTTATGCAAGAACTCTTGTAAATAAGTTAGGCTTATTAACCTGGTTAGGCCAGTTGCAAACCATAATTAAATACACTAACCATGAGAACCCCATAGGGAGTTTCAGGATTTCAGAGCACATTATAAATCCACTGTCCTTATACTGACCCAGTGTTAAAGATTGAGTTTTTCAGTCCAAATGTAAGTCAACTCTATTTCCCCAAATAACTCTGTAAACTCTTTCTTCTTTTCAATATTAAGTGACTGACTATTCATATTGGATATAAATTAAATGAGTTACTTTTGTTTGAACATATGTATACATAGAGGTCTTTTTTTCTTTTTATCAGTTTAGAAATTGTCTAGTAAAGATCTATGAATTAAACCTCTGATTATTTATGCAATATTAATTGGATTAACAATAATATTCAGGGACTCCAAACTTTAAAAAAAGTTAAACTCAAAAGTTACCCTCTGCACTAAATGCTAGTTAATGGTAAATTTTTTAGAATCTTAAGAGAAGTTCATTTTCTATTATTTTTTTAATTGGGAGATTTCTTCTGGAAATGTGAGTGCATATATGTGTTTGTGTGCATGTCTATCAATGAGTGGTATATGGAAATTTTAATATGGCATTTAAAAATTGTTTTATTATTTTTAAATAAAACCTTTTTAAGAGCAGTTTTAGGTTCACAGAAAAAAAAAACCGAGTAGAAAATATAGAGAGTTTCCATACACTCCCTGATCCCACACATGCACAATTTCCCCCAATATCAATATTCACCAACAGGGTGGTACTTTTGTAACAGCTGATGAATGAACACAGACATGTCATTATCACCCAAAGTTCATAGTGCTCATTAAGATTCACTCTTGGTGAATTGTACATTCTATGGCTTAAGACATATGTAAAATGACATGTATATTAATTTTGTATTCTGCAACTTTGCCAAGTTCATTGATGAGCTGTAGTAGTTTTCTGGTGGCATCTTTAGGATTTTCAGTGTATAGTATGTCATCTGTAAACAGTCCAGTTTTACTTATTTTCCAATTTGCATACCTTTTATATCTTTTTTTTTCTTTTCTGATTGCTTTGGCTAGGACTTCCAATACTATGTTGAACAAAAATGGTGAGAATGGGCATCCTTGTCTTGTTCCTGATCTTATAGGAAAGTTTTAAGCTTTTTACCACTGAGTATAATGTTAGCTGTTGACTTATCATATATGGCGCTTACAATGTTGAGCTATGTTCCCCTTATACCCACTTTGTGGAGAGTTGTTTAATCTTAAATGGATGTTGAATTTTGTCAAAAGGTTTTTCTGCATCTTTTGAGATGATAGTATGATTTTTTTCTTCAGTGTTAATATGGTGTATTTAATTGATTGATTTGTAGATTTTGATTCATCCTTACATCTCTGGCATAAATCCCTCTTGATGATGGTGTCAGACCATTTTTACATATTGTTAAATTCGTTTGCTGATATTTTGTCAAGGATTTTTGCACATATGTTTATCAGTGACATTGGCCTATAATTTTCTTTTTTTGTGATATCTCTGCCGGGTTTTGGTATCAGAGTGATTCTGGCCTTGTAGAATTTTGGAAGCATTCTTTCCTGTGCAATTTTTTGGAAGAGTATGAGAAGATAGGTATTAACTCTGTGGCACTTCTATACACTATGAACTACCAGAAAGAGAAATTAAGAAAACAATCCCATTCACCATTGCATTTAAAACAATAAAGTACCTAGCAATAAATCTAAGTTATGAGGTAAAAGACCTGTAGTCAGAAAACTGTAAGACACTGATGAAATAAATTGATGATGACCCAAACAGAAAGATATACCATGTTCATGGATTGGAAGAATTAATATTGTTAAAATGAATATACTATCCAAGGCAATCTACAGATTCAGTGCAATCCCTATCAAAATAGTAATGGAATTTTTTTCACACAACTAGAATTCTAAAATTTTATGGAAACACAAAAGGCCCTGAATAGCCAAAGTAATCTTGAGAAAGAACAGAGCTGGAGGTATCATGCTCCCTGACTTCAGACTGTACTACAAACTACAGTAATCCAAACAGTACGCTACTGGAACAAAAGCAGACACACAGATCAATGGAACAGAATAAAGAGCCCAGAAATAAACTCACATAGTTATGGTCAATTTATCTATGACAAAGGAGGCAAGAATATAAATGGGGAAGGGACAGCCTCTTGAATAAGTGGTGCTGGGAAAACCGGACAGCTACATGTAAAATAATGAAATTAGAACATTTTCTCACACCATATACAAAAATAAATTCAAAATGTATTAAAAGCCTAAATGTAAGACTGAAAACCATAAAACTCCTGGAAGAAAACATATGCAGAACATTCTTTGACATAAATTGTAGCAATAATTTTTGGATGTGTGTCCTAAGGCAAAAGAAAAAAAAGCAAAAATAAACAAATGGGACCTAATTAAACGTAAAAGCTTTTGCACAGCAAAGGAAACTATTGAAAAAATAAAAAGACAACTTACAGAATGGGAGAAAATATTTAGAAAGTGATATGACCAATGAAGGATTAATATCCAAAATATATAAACAGCTCATGCAACTTAATAACAAAAAAATGATTAAAAAATGGGCAGAAGATCTGAACAGATATTTTTCCAAGGAGGATATGCAGATGTCCAACAAGGACATGAAAAGATGCTCAACATCATTAATCATCAGAGAAATGGAAATCAAAACTACAATGAGTAATCACCTCACACCAGTCAGAATGGCTATCATCAAAGAGAGCACAAATAACACATGTCAGTGAGGATCTAGAAAAAAGCAGACCCTTGTACACTGTTAGTGGGAATGTAAACTGGTGCAGCCACTGTGGAAAACAGTATGAAGTTTCCTCAAAAAATTAAAAACAGAACTATCACATGAGTCAACACTTCCATACCTGGGTATATATCCAAAGAAAATGAAAACACTAATTTGAAAAGATACATGTAACCCAATGTTCATAGCAGCATTATTTACAATAACCAAAATATGGAAGCAACTTAAGTGTCCACCAACAGATGAATGGATAAAGAAGATCTGGTATATACATACACAATAGAATACTACTCACTCATTAAAAAAATGAAAATTTGCCATTTACAACAACATGGATGGACCTGGAAGGTATTATGCTTAGTGAAATAAGTCAGAGAGAGAAAGACAAATACCATGTGTTATCACTTATATGTGGAATCTAAGAAATGAAACAAACAAATGAATATAATGAAACAGAAATAGACTTACAGATATAGAGAACATACTCTTGGTTACCAGTGGGGAGAGGGAAGGAGGGAGGAGAAAGATAGGAGTAAGGGATATAGAGGCAGAAACTACGATGTTTAAAATAAATAAGCTACAAGTATATATTGTACACCACATGGAATTTAGCCAATATTTTATAACTTCAAATGGAGTATAATCTATAAAATTTTTGAAGTACTATATTGTACACCTACTATTAACATATTGTAAATTAACTAAACCTCAAGAAAAGACATGCATTGATCATAATAGTATCATACAGAATAGTTTAACTGCTCTAAAAATCCTCTGTGCTCTGCCTATTCATCTCTTTTTCCCTTCGCACCCTCTGACCTTTTTATTGTGTCCATAGTCTTGCCTTTCTCAGAATGTCATACCATTGGAATCACAGTATATGTAGCCTTTTCATATTGGCGTCTTTCACTTGGTAATATGCATTCAAGGTTCCTCCATGCCTTTTCATGGCTTGATAGCTCATTTCTTCTTAGCACTGAATAATATTCCACTGTTTGGATGTATCACAATTTATTTAACCATTCACCTATGATGGACCTCTTGGTTGTTTCCAAGTTTTGGCATTCATGAATAAAGATAGCTGCTGTTTACTGCCTTTGCAGGATTTTGTGTGAACATAAGTTTTCCACTCATTTGGGTAAATAAATAACATAGCACGATTGCTGATTTGGTAAGAGTGTTTAGTTTTGTAAAAAACTACCAAACTGTCTTTCAAAGGGGCTATACTATTTTGCATTCCCACCTGCAATGAATTAGGGTTATTATGACTCTTTTTTTCAGAGAATGCTGAAAAATAAACAAATGGGACCTAATTAAACGTAAAAGCTTTTGCACAGCAAAGGAAACTATTGAAAAAATAAAAAGACAACTTACAGAATGGGAGAAAATATTTAGAAAGTGATATGACCAATGAAGGATTAATATCCAAAATATATAAACAGCTCATGCAACTCAATAACAAAAAAAATGATTAAAAAATGGGCAGAAGATCTGAACAGATATTTTTCCAAGGAGGATATGCAGATGTCCAACAAGGACATGAAAAGATGCTCAACATCATTAATCATCAGAGAAATCATTAGAGAAATCATCAGAGAAATATATTTCCCAGCACCACTTATTGAAAAAAAATTTTTTTTCCAGTGAATGCTGGAGCTATTAGGAATCTCAGTGACAACATCCCTCGATAATAGGTTAAAATAACATGTTCACATGTGGCTAAAAATTTTTTCTCTTCTCTTTTTTCTCTTTCTTACTTTCTTTTTTTCTATTTTTTTGATGATAAAAGATAATGGAGATTTTGGTGGCCACAATTTGGGGGTATAGAGGACTAAACTTATCCATGGAAAAAAGATAAAGTACAGGATTTAAAGATGTAGAAAGTAGGATACTATCACTTTAATCTATTACTCTGGTCACCCAGAGTCTGGTATTCTGAACTGCTTGAATAATTTTCTCTTGAATAGTAAAGAAATTGTTATTTTAAATCTGCTTCATGACATTCATATTCTCTATTAAAGCAGTTTTTAACAGAGACAGAATTAATGTGCAAGAAATTCCTGGAGAAATGACTAATGAGAATGATTTTGAGTAGCCAATTTCTTGCTCTGTTCATGATGCATTATATACTCTGGACAGAGACAAACTACCTGATAATAGTATTTTTCTTTAGAAAACTAGTTCCTTAAAACCATAGTAGAGAATTAATAAAATTTAAAGTGATTCGTTCAATGGCAGAAAGAGTTAAACTCTCAGAATCAACTATATCTAGGTCAAAAGCATTGACAGACTATCAACTTGGACAGTAAAAAGTTCTGGGAAAGAAGCCAAGAGGGATAGCACCAAGATCAAGAGCTGTAAATCTTAAGAATGAAGTTCTCCCTGAATATAAAGGACCACCTTACTTATCCATCTCTTTTTAAATTTAAGAATATTTGCCTTTGGGGGATTCTCTGGTGGTGCAGTGGTTGAGAGTCCGTCTGCCAATGCAGGGAACACGGGTTGATGCCCCGGTCCGGGAAGATCTCACATGCTGCAGAGCAGCTAGGACCGTGAGCCATGACCACTGAGCCTGCGCGTCCGGAGCCTGTGCTCCACAGTGGGAGAGGCCACAACAGTGACAGGCCCGCGTACCGCAAAAAAAAAAAAAAAAAAAAAATATTTGCCTTATAAACTCTGAGAAAGATAGTCAGGACCTATGAAAGGTAGGGGCAATAAGCCTTAATCTTTCTCTCCAGATTCATTAAAATATCAGAACTCTCAGGAGGGACCCTAAGCTGTACGCCAGAGTTTAGGTATTTTGGATGACATAAGGTTTTGCTTTGTTTTGTTTTTTAAATGGTGGGATTACGTTAAAAGAGAAAGACTAATTTTTGAATAAGGGACATAAATATGAGTTTTCTAGGTTGGAAATGTTTTAATGTTTCCCTAGGTGAGTTTTGGAATTAATTTATGCAGCTGTTGCAGAAAGGCCATTCTTGACTAAATACAGCACATACAGTACAGACCACTAATAACTGGACATTGTAAACGGTAGAGCTCAGAGACCCTAATCATGACAAAAATAGTAAAAAAGAAAACAATACTGAGTACTAGAGATAGTGACTAAAATCATAATTATCATCCAGAATTTGAAGAAAAGATCTAATCCACTCTTTATGATTGACTTATGTAGATGACACCTGGAAATAACCTCTGGGTATTAAAAAACTAAATAAAGATATGCCATCCATGTATAGGACATTTACTATAACATTTATTTTGAAAAAGCTCTCTACATTCCAATATCTTTGACAAGAAGTCAGTGATTTGAGAAATGGATTAATTCAATACAAGTACACGTTGACCATGAACAACAGTTTCACATGATTTGGGAAGAGAAAAAAATTTCTATTTCCTGTTTCTTTGTTTGTTTTTACCAGAACATATAAATCTATCAGATGTTTCATAATTTAAAAAATCAGAATATAAAAAAGTGGACTTTGAAGTTGGGTACTCTGGGAAACAGAATCTGAGACTGAGGTATCTGTCCAAGAGATTAATTGGGGAGTGCTCTTTTGATGGCTTGCTTTTAGTATAAAATACCCATTCATCTAGGATACATATAGTAAATAACTCTGGAATATGTGAATTTTTGAGGTACGGCTTCCTGGAAAATGTCAGGTAAGCCATTTAGCTATCTGAGTATAAAATTGAGATGTTTCAGATCCTGTCTCCTGTGTCAGTATAGTTACTGCCCACCGAATTTAGAAATGTAGCTTTTAATCTGGGCCAGTCCATATCAGATGAGAAAAGGAAAGATGGAGGGGCATCCTGCGATAAGTCCTGACCCTCTTCATATTTTACCTTGTACTTATTTGAAAAGCTTGATACTACGATCTTTGACTCATGAGAGTTTTACTGGAAAATCTAATACCTGTGCTATCTTAGCAATATAATATAAAAGCAAGCATTATCCTGAATCATCTAGACCAAATCAGTGCTGGCAATGTACCTGTGCTGGCTTGTCACACAGCTCTTAGGTTAATGTAATTATAGGGCTGTCTATTTTTTGTTCTCACTTTCTGAGGAGATTCAGTAAGGCAGATAGATATTTACAGATACATTACTAATGGAATTCCTAGTCTCTACATTCAGTAAAACATATCCTCAGTGGAAAAGTTATAAACATTGATAATTCAGATAAATATGTCAATTAAAATACACAGTTTATTTGAACAACAAAAAGAGACCTAAGATAATGGTGGGAGTCTATATAAGACCCCTGCCTGGGAGATAATAAGAACACTGTGATATCAGGCAGTTGCTGGATTTGTCACAATTTGAGTTACAGTACTCAGAGGGTATAATATTGTACTTCAGATCCAAATACGTGAAAAGTGTGGCTATTCACTAAAGACATAATCTTCAAAAGTATAAACAGTAAAATGAAATGATAAGGGAATTAAGTGCATTTCCTTTCTAATAGAACCATTAAAAAAATTTGATTTTCTTTATGCTTGAAACAAAACTTAAACGTATAGCGACAATTAAGATATAAGCATAAAATTAATCTGATAGAGGAAGAACAATATTTTGATCAAAATATTTCATACTTTGTTATAAAACATCAAAACACTTAAAACTTTACTGAAAAACGATGCAATAGATATTTTAATTTCAAACAAGTATAGTCTTATATTTCCCATGTTCACCTTCATAAAAATATTCATTACTTCCCTAGGCTTTGGGGCATTGCTTCTCCCCTTCGTAATTTAGCTTCAGAGTTATTTTATACACATACAATCTTCTACTTGGTCAAAGGGAGTTTTCATCTTAACTTCACCATTCTTGGTATACTGTCATGTATCAATCATCAAGTTGCTTTTGTAAAGTGTATAAAGATATATGTGGATATTTAGTTTTAATACCACATGTATCATTATAATTACCATCATGATTTTAATATTTGATTTATTTAGGCAACTGTAGTGATACCGTGGTATGTTGCTTAGATACCATCTCTACTTCTTTCAGGAATAAAATACTCTTCTCCCAACCCCTGTGTTGAGCATGTTGATGGTTGAGAGTCATCACCTGAGTTAGTATCAAGTATGGCCTTAGTTGTTACCAGGTCTCAGTTCAACTTCTCTTTCTGCCTAACTCTCGTCGCCAGACTGTCCAAATGACAAGACTTTTCCTCTGCTCCTCAAAGTTGTGTATGAAACTGGTTGTGTTTGTACAGTTTCTATGAGTCTAGTGGAGACTGGTGTTCTTAAACCCAGCATGGTGGTCACATTTGGTCTAGTCAACGATACTACTGACTAGAAATTTCCATTGAAATTGCACCACGAAGCTTTGAATAAAGCTCTTCCTGGTGACAATATGGGCTTCAACATGTCTGTCCAAGATATCCGTTATGGCAACATAGCTGATAACAGCAAAAATGACCCACTAATGGAAGCAGCTGGCTTCACTGCTTAGATGATTATCCTGAATCGTCTAGGCCAAATCAGTGCTGGCAATGTACCTGTGCTGGCTTGTCACACAGCTCTCATTGCTCGCAAGTTTGCTGAGCTGAAGGAGGATTTTTCATTATTCTGCTAAGAAGCTGGATGATGGCTCTAAAGCCATCATGTGGACATCCACGTGTGTTGAGTGTTTCTCTGAATAGCCTCCTCTGGGTTGTTTTGCTGTTCTTGATATTAGATAGACTGTTGCTGTGGGTATCTTGCAAGCACTGGACAGGAAGACTGCTAGAGCTAGCAACGTCACCAAGTCTGCTCAGAAAGCTCAGAAGGTTAAGTGAATATTATCCATAACACCTGCCACCACAGTCTTAATCAGTGGTGAAAATCACTGCTTGATTCAGCATCATCAGGATCCAATCGTATCATTTTATCTCCTGCTAGTATTTGATTACTAAAGTATACAAGTATAGTATAGTCTGTTCCTTTTTAACTCTGCCTCGTTCTTTCCACATCAGATAGTACGCAAAGTAGTGCTTCTAGTAGGCTAAATAATGGCCAACTATATCAAGTCATAATCCTTGAGACCTGTAAATGTTATCTTATGAGGAAAAGGGGTCTTTGAGATGAGATTGCACTAAGGATCTTGAGATGGAAAGATTATCTTGGATTTTCAGAGTGAGCATGTATATAATCACATGCATCCTCATATAAGGGAGGCAGAGGAAGATTTTACACAGGAGAGGAAAAAGAAAAGTGAAAATGGAGGCAGAGATTTCAGTATTAAGATAAAAAACCAAGGAATGCCAGGATCCACCAAAAGCTAGAAAACAGTAAAGTTTTAAGCTAGAAGAGGCAAGGAATGGATTCTTCTCTAGAGCCTCTCTCTCTAGAGCACATTTCTAACACCTCTTTGATTTTGACTAGGTAATACTGATTTTGGAATTTGAGAAAATAAATGTTTGTTTTAGTAAGCACCAAAATTGTGGTAATTTGTTACAGCAGCCACAGGAAGCTAATACAATGCTAATTATTAAAATTGTGGCTGATAGGAGATATGGAGTTAACGATGAGGGAAACACATTCCTACAAGGAGGAGACATTTGTATTTTCTTCAGCCACGAGGTGGGTTCTATGTTTTGACAGATACACAGAGGGGCAATTTTGCAAGTGTAAAGTTCCCAGGATAATCTGAGATTTGAACACTTCTGAGTGCATATACAAAAAACTCCATAGGAAAACCAGAGTCTCAATCCTTCCTGTCAGGACCCTTACCTTAGTGTAACATTTTGCTGGGAATGGGAATACAACCTTCTCTGCGGCTCTGCTTCTCTCATAATTAAGCCTCAGCCCAGATCCTGTATATTTTCTATGTTTCAGGTGCAGTAAATGAGAGTTCCTCTATATGTTGCCAAGGCCATCTGGCTTTCACACTTCAGTTTTAATTGGAGATTAATCATCCTTATCCTTCCTAAGGCTTCAATTGAACGCAGCAGTAACCATTGGATTTCATAAAGTTATTCTTACTAATTCTTATGCAACTCTCAAATCCTAAGCCATTTCACATTCCATATATTCCCTTTCACTGATATTTCATCTTAGTTCAACAGCAATGGGATTTTAATAATTATACCACTGCCATATGGGCTATTAGTGATTCAACTATCACTATTAATGCGGTCTTCACTGCCAACCCGCCAGCAAGCAATCTGACTCTAAACTCCCATTTTCCAGTTGGTTACTTTGGATGATTCCTGACTTCAGTTGTCTATTGGCCAGGTTCTCTGGGAAGCTGACTCTGAGACAGGGATTTACACACAAGACTTTCTTGTCAGGGGGTGGGAGTGGGAGTATGGGGTATTACTCTCAGGATCTACATTTGTGATTTTCAGGCCACATAATAGAATTAGCCAAGGCTCCTCTCATCTGCTGTCCTGCCCCACCTTCTATGGCAGCCCTCTCTAAAGAACTCCCCCTCCCCCCCAGTAAAGGACCTGTTCCTGATGCGAAGGCTTCTGGTAAGTGTAGTCCAAGGTCCCAATGGGCCTGCCCTGAGTCCCTCTCCCAGCTCCTGGATTGGTTCAGACCTTGTAATTGCAGGATTTATAATGGTTGCAGGGCCTTTCCCATTTGGTTCTGTAATTAGCCCTCAGCCAGAACACTCTGTGAAAGTGAGAAGAACCCAGGGATGTTCATTTCTTCTTCTCCTTCTACAGTCCCTGCAGCATGATGAGGTAATGGGATTATAATTATGACATAAAACAGGCAGGAAGCAAACGGATAGGAAGAAGATGTTGAGGGTACTATATTTCCTCAGCAGGAAAAAGAAAGCACATTTTCTTAAATCTCCATCACTACCACCACCTCCTACCTCAGCCTCAGTTTTAAATCCTTTTTAAAAGAAACAATGTAGACATTAGAAGGTGAAGAGGCTGGGAAATAGCTAGATGATTTCTGGCTCTTATGTAAATTTGAGTCTCAGCTAGCATCAAACATAATTCAGAAAGACTGACAAAATGATGTAAAAAGAGATTTTAAAGCAATGCCTTCATGTTGTGAACTCTTCATAGGACAGAGTTTTGAGTTCTTTCTTGATTGGAAAATAGTAGTAATGCAAGTAATCGTTACTATTACACTTAGCAACAAATCCCTTGAAAGACATCTGGTTTCTCTAAATATTTTGTGTTCCAATGAATTCTGGATAGGTAAAATAGCTGTGATCAGCTTGAAAGTAGAGCAAGTGGTGGGGATCTTTCCCATGAGCAAGGGAATGGGGGAGGCAGGAGCTACTAAGTCTGCAAACTGGGGTAGAAGTGGGGTCAATCTGTTTGGGGCAGGGAGTTCTTTTCTCTCATTAAGTTTGTTTTAATGAGTTTCAAAATTTTCAGAGATTTTTGGTCCTTATTTTTATTTAAAAAGTTGTGATTTTAAAAACTAATGACTTACAACTGCCCCCCACAATGGTCTATAAAATATCCGCCTCCCAAAGGTTTTACTACAGATAGTTATCATTAATCTCTTTTACTATTAAACTTAAATGGGCAATTAAAACAAACAGTTCTAAGACCATTTTTTTCACCACTGATTAAGACTGTGGTGGCAGGTGTTATGGATAATATTCACTTAACCTTCTGAGCTTTCTGAGCAGACTTGGTGACGTTGCTAGCTCTAGCAGTCTTCCTGTCCAGTGCTTGCAAGATACCCACAGCAACAGTCTATCTAATATCAAGAACAGCAAAACAACCCAGAGGAGGCTATTCAGAGAAACACTCAACACACGTGGATGTCCACATGATGGCTTTAGAGCCATCATCCAGCTTCTTAGCAGAATAATGAAAAATCCTCCTTCAGCTCAGCAAACTTGCGAGCAATGAGAGCTGTGTGACAAGCCAGCACAGGTACATTGCCAGCACTGATTTGGCCTAGACGATTCAGGATAATCATCTAAGCAGTGAAGCCAGCTGCTTCCATTAGTGGGTCATTTTTGCTGTTATCAGCTATGTTGCCATAACGGATATCTTGGACAGACATGTTGAAGCCCATATTGTCACCAGGAAGAGCTTTATTCAAAGCTTCATGGTGCAATTTCAATGGAAATTTCTAGTCAGTAGTATCGTTGACTAGACCAAATGTGACCACCATGCTGGGTTTAAGAACACCAGTCTCCACTAGACTCATAGAAACTGTACAAACACAACCAGTTTCATACACAACTTTGAGGAGCAGAGGAAAAGTCTTGTCATTTGGACAGTCTGGCGACGAGAGTTAGGCAGAAAGAGAAGTTGAACTGAGACCTGGTAACAACTAAGGCCATACTTGATACTAACTCAGGTGATGACTCTCAACCATCAACATGCTCAACACAGGGGTTGGGAGAAGAGTATTTTATTCCTGAAAGAAGTAGAGATGGTATCTAAGCAACATACCACGGTATCACTACAGTTGCCTAAATAAATCAAATATTAAAATCATGATGGTAATTATAATGATACATGTGGTATTAAAACTAAATATCCACATATATCTTTATACACTTTACAAAAGCAACTTGATGATTGATACATGACAGTATACCAAGAATGGTGAAGTTAAAATGAAAACTCCCTTTGACCAAGTAGAAGATTGTATGTGTATAAAATAACTCTGAAGCTAAATTACGAAGGGGAGAAGCAATGCCCCAAAGCCTAGGGAAGTAATGAATATTTTTATGAAGGTGAACATGGGAAATATAAGACTATACTTGTTTGAAATTAAAATATCTATTGCATCGTTTTTCAGTAAAGTTTTAAGTGTTTTGATGTTTTATAACAAAGTATGAAATATTTTGATCAAAATATTGTTCTTCCTCTATCAGATTAATTTTATGCTTATATCTTAATTGTCGCTATACGTTTAAGTTTTGTTTCAAGCATAAAGAAAATCAAATTTTTTTAATGGTTCTATTAGAAAGGAAATGCACTTAATTCCCTTATCATTTCATTTTACTGTTTATACTTTTGAAGATTATGTCTTTAGTGAATAGCCACACTTTTCACGTATTTGGATCTGAAGTACAATATTATACCCTCTGAGTACTGTAACTCAAATTGTGACAAATCCAGCAACTGCCTGATATCACAGTGTTCTTATTATCTCCCAGGCAGGGGTCTTATATAGACTCCCACCATTATCTTAGGTCTCTTTTTGTTGTTCAAATAAACTGTGTATTTTAATTGACATATTTATCTGAATTATCAATGTTTATAACTTTTCCACTGAGGATATGTTTTACTGAATGTAGAGACTAGGAATTCCATTAGTAATGTATCTGTAAATATCTATCTGCCTTACTGAATCTCCTCAGAAAGTGAGAACAAAAAATAGACAGCCCTATAATTACATTAACCTAAGAGCTGTGTGACAAGCCAGCACAGGTACATTGCCAGCACTGATTTGGTCTAGATGATTCAGGATAATGCTTGCTTTTATATTATATTGCTAAGATAGCACAGGTATTAGATTTTCCAATAAAACTCTCATGAGTCAAAGATCGTAGTATCAAGCTTTTCAAATAAGTACAAGGTAAAATATGAAGAGGGTCAGGACTTATCGCAGGATGCCCCTCCATCTTTCCTTTTCTCATCTGATATGGACTGGCCCAGATTAAAAGCTACATTTCTAAATTCGGTGGGCAGTAACTATACTGACACAGGAGACAGGATCTGAAACATCTCAATTTTATACTCAGATAGCTAAATGGCTTACCTGACATTTTCCAGGAAGCCGTACCTCAAAAATTCACATATTCCAGAGTTATTTACTATATGTATCCTAGATGAATGGGTATTTTATACTAAAAGCAAGCCATCAGGTGTTTTTTCATTTTGTTTTGTTTTGCTTTTCCTTTCCTTGTGTAAAGGAGTGATCTGCAGTTAAACCAATCACTTCTCAACTGTAAATTATTACACATAAAGAGAATGAAATGTCAATGGGACATTTTAATAAATTTTGCACAAGTGAAACGTTATGTAAGAGCCACTGAAGTCAAGAAATAGAACATGGCCAGCACTCTTGGAGGTGCCACAAACGCTCTTCTAATAACAATCCTAGAGGTCCCCCAAAGTAGCCTTTAACTTGATTTTTTATGACAGTTCAATCTCCTGATTTCTTTATAAAAGTATCTGCTGAGTTTTCATAAACCTGTTGGCAATTTGTTTTCTTTTGTGAAATGTTTATTCTTGTTCATTTTTTAATTGGGTAATTTGTGGTTTTCTGCTATTGAGTTGTATTAGTCCCTTATATATTTTGGATGTTAACCTCTTATAAGTGGTTTGCAGATATTTTCTCCCATTCTGGTGATACTTTATCCTGATTTCTTTTGGGCTCTCCCATTCTCCCAAGCATAGGTTGCTTCTTCACTCCGTTGTTTTCCTTTCTATGCAGAAGTTTTTTAGTTTGATGCAACCCATTTGTCTATTTTTGCTTTTGTTGCCTGCGCTTTTGTTGTCATATAAAAAAATAAATCACTTCTGAGACCAAGATTCAAGAAGATTTTCTCCTGTTTCCTTCTAGTATTTTTACAGTTTCAGGTCTTATGTTTACATCTTAAATCCAACTTGAGTTGCTTTGTATATATAGCATGAGATAAGAACTCTATTCACTTTAATTCTTCTGAACGTGGATATCCAGTGTTCCCAATACCATTTATTGAAGAGACTATTCTTTCCCAATTTTGTGGCCTTGGCACTCTGTCAAAAATCAATTGACCAGGGCCTCCCTGGTGGCGCAGTGGTTGAGAGTCCGCCTGCCGATGCAGGGGATACGGGTTCGTGCCCCGGTCTGGGAGGATCCCATATGCCGCGGAGTGGCTGGGCCCGTGAGCCATGGCCGCTGGGCCTGCGCGTCCGGAGCCTGTGCTGCGCAACGGGAGAAGCCACAACAGTGAGAGGCCCGCATACCGCAAAAAAAAAAAAAAAAAATCAATTGACCAAAGATGTGCACATTTCTTTTGGGCTCTCTATTCTGTTCCATTGACATACAAGTCTGTTTTTATGCTATTTTCATACTGTTTTGATTGCTGTGGCTTTATAATATATTTTGAAATCAGGAAGTGTGATGCTGCCAGGTTTGTTGTTTTTCAAGATTGCTTTGATTATTTTGTTTTCTTGGCAGTTCAGTATGACTTGTTAGGTTGTTTTCATATTGTAGCTCTTGCAAATAATGCTGCAATGAAGACAGGAGTCAGGTAGTTCTTTGAGAGAGTAATTTTACTTTCTTTGAATATATACCCAGAAATGGGATTGCTGAATCATATGGTAGTTCTATTTTAATTTGTTGAGGAAACTCCATACTGTTTTCCATAATGGCTGTACCAATTTGCATTCCCATAAACAGTATACAAGGGTTCCTTTACTCCACATCTTCACCAACACTTGTTATGTTTTGACTTTTTGATAATAGCCAACCTAATATATGTGAAGTGATATCTTACTGTGGTTTTGATTTTCATTTCCCTGATGATTAGTGATGTGTAATTGATTTTTGTATGTTATTTGTATACTGCAATTTTACTGAATAAATTTACTAGTTCCAACAGTCTTTTCTTGTGTGTGTGTGTGTGTGTGTGTGTGTGTGTGTGAATCTTCAGGGTTTTCTATGTATATGATCATGTTGTCTGCCAACAGAGAATTTTATTTTTTCCTTTTGAATTTGAATGCCTTTTACTTCTTGTTCTTACCTAATTGCTCTGGTTGGACTTACAGTATTGTGTATAAAAGAAATGGTGAGAGTGGGCATTCTTGCCTTGTATCCCATCTTAGAGGGAAAGCTTTCAGAATTTCTCCATTGATTATGTTAGTTGTGGGCTTCTCATATACGGCCTTTATTGTTTTGGGGTAATATTCTTCTATGCCTGTTTTGTCGAGAGGTTTTGTTTCGTTTTGTTCAAAGATGACATGGATGTTTATGTCGAAAATTCTACAAAATATTTGCTATAAATAATAACTGAATTTAGCAAAGTTATGTTATGTTATGAATTTAGCAAGGGTATAAGTTATATACACACAATAATCAATTGTATTTCTGTATACTAGCAGCAAATAATAGAAACATGAAATGTAAAATAATTCCATTTACTTTAGCAGCAGTAACATAGGAACAAAGTTAACAAAGGATATGCAAGAAGATATTATGTGGAGTTTCTAGGCTAGTGAACAGGTGGAGATTTGGAGACAGTGGTGTGCTTGCAGAGGACATAGAAACTCCTCACCCTTTCCCCACACCTTGCCCTATGCATGACTTCCATCTGGCTGTTCCTGAGCTATACCACATTATATAATAACCAGTAATCTATGTCTCAGCTTCTCAGTCATTACATTCAAAGCAGCAAATTCATTGTGAAACAAAGTGGCAGCAAATGTCAGACTCTCTTCTTTGGGCTTCCCTGCTCTCTAAGATTATGGCTTCTCAGGTCTAGCTTCCTTGGAGCTCTTCAGCACCTTCAAGAAAGGTTCCAGATGACCAAAAATTTTTGAGGAACCATGTGAAAATCCTTTATTTTAATAAGCTATTAAGAGGTCATATTCAGGCAACAAGACTGTGCATGACTTGATCTTCCTGTGTAGACTCTAGGGGACTTTGTGGTTGGCTCTGCCGCCACCTCTACACAGCATGACCAGTTTATACACCCACTGTCTTCTGCCGCCTGTAAGCACATGCAATTCACCTGTGTGATATTCTGTAAGTGGTACACACATTGTGAAAACAGTCTGGCCGTGCAGCAGCTCTTTCATCCATGGCATGTAGAAAATAATGAAGTGCTCTCCGTTCCCCAGGATCTACAGAGTTTTATCTTTTTAGGTTTGCTCTTATATAAATATCACAATTGAGACAGCTGCTAGGCCTAGCTATCACATGATATGTCATATTAATAAAAACAGTAAACAGGCAGGCATTATTTTAGCAAACACAATTTAAAACCAGTTTAATTCTGGGGCACACCTTGCTCTGTGTATTTTATTTAAAAAATCCTACTAAATGTTCATGGCAGTTTTCTTTCTTTTCTTTAAAAAAATTTTTTTTTCATTTTTTGCCCATGCTGCATGGCATGTGGGATCTTAGTTACCCAACCAGGGATTAAACCCACACCTCCTGCAATGGAAGCACAGAATCTTAACCACTGGACTGCCAGGGAAGTCCCCATGGTAGTTTTAATATAAAAGTATTTTAACTTACATACCAGCTCTGAAGATATCAGATACTGTTTTCTGCAAAGCTTTTAAATCACAATAAAATAGTTATAAAATGGCAAAAAAAGAAGATATATGTATATGTACATATACATGCATATATTCATATATATATGGAGAGACACAGGGAGAGTGAGCACTAGTGCTAGCTAGCTATATCATGTTTATGGATTAGAAGCCTCAATACTGTTAAGATGTTATTTCTCTCCAAATTGATATATTGATTCAAGCCAATCCCAAACAAAATCCCTGCAGAAACTTTTTTTAAAAATTCATAATATTCTTGAGAATTATGGTAAAGTTTGGATTTACTATACTGGATAAAGTGACACTTCATTCTTTCTCAAGTAAAAGAGTAATGTGATGAAAATAGTGTTTGGGGAAGATTCTTCTGAAAATCACATGGAATGGATTGAAACAGGAAGAAGTTAGAATTTGGGAAACTGGAAGCTCTTAAGTAATCTGGGTTATAATAGACAAGGATTGGGTTCAGATAGCCATGGAAGGGAAGGAAAGAAGCAAATGCCTATTGAGATCAACTAAACTATAGTTGACCCTTGAGCAACAAAGGTTTGAACTGTAGGAGTTCACTTATAGGATGATTTTTTCCTTCCAGTTTTACCGATATACAGCACTGTCTAAGATTAAGGTGTGTAGCATAAAGATTTGACTTACATACTTAGTGAAATGATTACCACAATAAGTCCAGTGAACATCCATCATCTCATACAGATACAAAAATTAGGAGGTTGGGGTTAATATACACACAGTACTATATATAAAACTGATAACCAACAAGGACCTACTGTATAGCACAGGAAACTCTACTCAATATTCTGTATTAACTTAAATACACACACACACACACACACACACACATATATATATATATATATATATATATAACTGAATCACTGTGCTGTATACCTGAAACTAACAGGAAATTGTAAATTGACTATACTTCAATAAAAAGTAAATTAATTTAAAAAAAGAAAAAGAAAAAAATATTTTTACCTTGTCATGAGAACTCTTAGGATTTACTCTCCTAAAAACTTTGACATATAAAATAAGAGCAACATTAATATTAATTATATTAATCATGTTGTACATTAGCTTGCTAGTATTTATTTATCTCATAACTGGAAGTTTGTAACTTCTGATTGCCTTCATCCAATTCCCCCTCCCCTAACTCATGCATCTGGTAACCACTAATCTGACCTCTTTTTCTATGAATTTGTTTTTGAAGTATAATTGACCTCCAACACTATGTTAGTTCTTGTTGTACAACATAGTGATTCAACATTTCTATACATTACAAAATAATCACCATTTTAGTCATAAATGATATTTAACTTTTTCAAATGCTTTTTCTGCATCTATTGAGATGATCATGTGGTTTTTACTCCTGCATTTTCTTAACATGGTATACTGCACAGAATTTTTTTACAAATATTGAACCATCCTTGCATACACTCAGTCATGGTGTATGATTCTTAGAATCACCTCACTGCACACAGTGGGCTCTGCTGCTGTTCCCACTTCAGGAAACACACGTTATTACTGGCTATTTCTTCTTTGGTGATTGATGATTTTCACACAGCTCTGTGGATTATGGATTCCCACTAGCAATGAATGAAAAACCCTGTAGCTCCACATCCTTGTCAGACTTTGGTAGTGTTAGTGTTCCAGGTTTTGGCCATTCTAATAGGTGGGTAGGGGTACCTCATAATTTTCTTTCACAGTAGTTTTTAATCTTAACTAATATAATTTATTATTTCTTTCTTTCATGGATTGTGCCTTTGATGTTGTTTCTAAGAAGTCACTGCCATTTCCAGGGTCATCTAGGATTTTTCCTACAATATTTTCTAGAGATTTATAGTTTTGCTTTTTACATTTAGATGTATGGTCCATTTGAGGTAAACTTTACAAAGCATTCAAGGTCAGAGTCTATATCTTTCTTTTCTAATATATGTATTCAAATACTACAGATTTCCCTCTAAGCACTGTTTTTGCTGTATGCCACAAATTTTGGTAAGTTGTTTTTATTTTCATTTAATTCAAAATAATTTTTATTAACTCTTGAGATTTCTCCTTTACCTATGTATAATTTTAAAGTGTGTTGCTTAATCTCCATGTACTTTGTGATTTTCCAATTGTCTTTCTGTTATTGATTTCTAGTTTAATTCCTCTGTGGTGTGAGAGCAGACATGGTATGATTTCTATTCTTTTAAATTTGTTAAGGTGCATTTTATGGTCCCAAATGTGGCCTATCTTGCTGAATTTTCTATGTGAGCTTACAAACAACATGTAATCAGTTTTGTTGAATGAAGTGATCTATAGATGTCAATTATATTCAGTTGATTTGATGGTGTTGTTGAATTCAACCATGCCCTTACTAATATACTGCCTGCTGGATCTGTCCATTTCTGATAGAGTGGTGTTGATGTCTCAAACTACGATAGTGGGTCCTATATTTCTCTTATAGTTCTATAAGTTTGTGCCACATGTAGTTTGATGCTGTGTTGTTAGGTACATATACATTAAGGATCGTTATGTCTTCCTAGAGAACTGACACCATTATCATTATGTAATATCTTTCTTTATCCCTGATAACTTTTCTTACTTTGAAGTTTGCTGTGTCTTAAATTAATACAGCTAATCCTGTTTTCTTTTGATTACAGTTAGCATGGTATATATTTCTCCATCCATTTACTTTCAATCTATCTATCTATGTATCTTTATATTTAAAGTGGGTTTCTTGGGCTTCCCTGGTGGTGCAGTGGTTGAGAGTCTGCCTGCCGGTGCAGGGGACATGGGATCGAGCCCTGGTCTGGGAGGATCCCACATGCCGCGGAGCAGCCAGCCCCGTGAGCCACAATTACTGAGCCTGCGCGTCTGGAGCCTGTGCTCCGCAACGGGGGGGCCGCGATAGTGAGAGGCCCGCGCACCGCGATGAAGAGTGGCCCCCGCTCGCCGCAACTAGAGAGAGCCCTCGCACAGAAATGAAGACCCAACACAGCCATAAATAAATAAATAAAATAAAGTGGGTTTCTTGTAGACAACATATATTTGGGTATTGCTTTTTGACCCACTCTGACAATCTGTGTCTTTTAATTGGTGCATTTGGCATTCAAAATGATTACATAGTTGAATAAAATAACATATTAGTTAGTACTTTCTATTTTTGCACTTATTTGTTCCTATTATTATTTTCCATTTTTCCCCTTTTGTGGCTTTAATTGAGCATTTTATATAGTTCCATTTTCCCTCCTTTCCTTGAAAATAAGTTATACTACTTTTTAAACTTGTTTTAGTGGTTGCTGTATAGTTTACAATATATATTTATAATTAATCCATGTCCACTTACAGATAACACTATACATCTTCACAGGCAGTAAATAATAATTAAATAGTCTTAATTCCTCACTCTTGTCCCTTATATCATTGCTGTCATTTATTTCATTTATACATAAGCATACGTATGCACATATGTATACATATGCATATGTTTGTGTGTATATATACGGATATACACACACAAGATATATACATAAGCATACATAATCAAGTACATTGTTGCTATATTTTGAACATACTGTTATTTCTTAGATGAATTAAGAATAAGAAAAATAGTTTCTGTTTTACTTTCACTTATTTCTTATTCAATGTTCTTTCTGTATGTAGATCTGAGTCTCTGACCTATATTATTTTCCTTCTCTCTAAAAAAAACCTTATTTTAACATTTCTTACGTGTAAGTCTATTGTCAACAAATTCCCTCAATTTTTGTCTGAGAAAGCCTTTTTTTCTCCACTTTTGATGGATAATTTTGCTGAATATAGAAATTTAGGTTGGTGTTTTATATTTTTCCCTTTCAGTATTTTATATATTTCACTTCACTGTTTTCTTGCTGTGTAGACTCTGAGAAGTTGTATGTAATTCTTGTCTTTGCTCCCCTATATGTAAATATGTAAGGTTTTTTTTTTCTCCCCTGGTTTCTTTCAGGATTTTTAAATGTTTGATGTTCTGCAGATTGAAAATGATATGCCTAAATGTAGTTTGTTTGTTTGTTTTAGCATTTATCCTGCTTGGCATTCTCTGAGCTTCCTGGAACTGTGGCTTGGTGCCTGACACCAATTTTTAGTAACTATCTGTCATTATTATTTTAAATTTTTTTTTGTTCCTTTCACTGTTTCTTCTCCTTCTGGTATTCCCATTATATGTATGTTACAGCTTTTGTAATTGTTACAAAGTCCTTGGATATTCTGTTCTGTTTATTTTTTCCATCTTTGTTCTCTTTGGTTTTTAGTATTGGAGGTTCCAAATGAGAAAACCTCAAGCTCAGAGATTCTTTCCTTAGCCATGTCCAGTCTACTAATAATCCCTCAAAGGTATTCTTTATTTCTGGTACAATGTTTTTCATCTCTAGCATTTATTTATCATTCATTTTTAGTATTTCCAACTCTCTTACATTGTCCATCTGTTCTTGATGCTATCTACTTTATCCATTATAGTTGTTAGTATATTAATCCTAATCATTTTAAATTCCTGGTCTGATAATTCCAATATTCCTGTGTCTGCTTCTGATGCTGCCTCTTCAAATTGTGGTGTTTTATTTTTTTGCCTTTTATTATGTCTTTTAATTTTTTCTTGATAGCCAGACAAGATGTACTGGGTAAAAAGAACTTTTGTAAATAGTCCTTTATTAATGCAGTGGAGAGATGCGGGGATGGCAAGCATTCTAAAATTCTATGATTAGGTCTCAGTCTTTTAGTGAGGCTATGCCCCTGGAAAGTAAACTTCACAGTTGTTTTTCAGTTTTTTTCTTCTTGGGCAGAAATGGGTAGAGTTGAGTATTTACCTTATTCCATGTGTAAGGCTAGAACTGACTGGTATTGGAAAATTTCCTCCCCTGTATCCGTTATACTCTGACAATACCCCAGCACATGTGGCTCTTGTTAATTGGTTTCTCCTGAGGGGAGGCCAAGGCTTGTTAAGAACAGCGTGCTCTGGAGTATTTAAAAATGGTTCTTTTTCCCCCTCCCTCTAGTGGAAGTGCAAGGAAATTTTTTTTCTGATATTTACTGTGAAAACCCAGTTGAGCTTCTGGAATTAAAACTCAGAAGTGCGGGGGCTCCCCTCTGAGTGGGTTCCCCTAGAGATTTTAACTTTCACTCTTGTCCACAGTGAGCATCCAACAATTTGTCACAGTTTAGGTTTTTCTATCCTAAACTGGTTGGTTTTCAGGTGGGTTCCTTTCAGAAGTCTCTGGAAACTGAGAGTTCCTGTTTTTAGCTGGGTGTGTCTCCAATTTCTGGGACAGTAGTTTTACTTGTGTCCTCTTCTCTCTTAGGGATACAAAAAGAGTGGTTCATTTTTCAGTCTGTTCAGTTTTTTACTTGGTTTTGTATCCATTCAGCCACTCTGTGCATTTTGTTTGGTGAGTTTAATCAATTTATATTAAGATAATATTGATAAGTGAAGACTTATTATTGTCATTTTTTAAATTATTATCTGTTTCTCTTGCAATTCTTTTGTACCTCTCTTCCTTTCTTGCTATTTATTTTCATATTGTTTATTTATTAAGAAAATTTTATCTATTAAGCTTTATATTAGGATTTAAAGTAATTTGCCTATCAGCTTTATAATATTACAGTAATCTGTATATGTTTATATATTTACTTTTACATGTTAGGTTAATGCTTTCATATGATTTTGTGTTGTATAACATGTTTTCATTTCAATTTGAAGAACTACCTTAAGTATTTCTTCTAAGGCAAGTCTTGTGGTGATAAGTTCCCAAAGTTTTTGTTTGTTTGGCAAAGATTTTATCTCTCCTAATTTTTAAAGGATAATATTGATGGGTATAGATTTCTTGCTTGTTGGTTGTTTTCTTTCATTGTTTTGAATATATCATACCATTCTGTCCTGGCCTGTAAGGTTTCTGCTGAGAAATATGCTAACAGTCCTATGGGAGTTCCCTTATATATAATGAATCACTTTTCTCTTGCTACTTTCAAAATCCTTTCTTTGTCCTAGACTTTTAACAATTTGCTTATAATATGTCTTAGTATATTCTTCTCTGGGTTGAAAGTATGTGGCCATGCTGTGTATCATGGAGGGACAGTTCTGGAGTAGGGAGGGGAGTGGTGGATGAGTTGGTAACTCCTCTACCTCAAGCTTACTTGGTGGGACAGTTACTTCCATAGAGATAACCTGCAGTTTGATGTGCTTATAGCAACTGGGCATGCTTAGCCTTGGTGCCTGCTACATTCCTGAAAGCTAAATCAAGTTATGACAACAGGATGGAGGGATTTGTCTGGGAAGCAAATATATTCTCTCTGATGGCTGGAGTGATAGAAATATGACTACATATTTATTGACCTGAACTTCAAGAGTTTATTGTCACAACACTAAGTTCATTTTATCTAAAACTTCTAGGTTTCATGTTTGCCATATTGCTGGAAATTGAAGTTTTATGTTACTTTATAAACATGTTTGTAACTTTTCTCTAACTTGAGCCACATCAAATTGGTTCATATTTAATATGGTTTATCATCTTAAAACAAATTTTATTAAAAAACTTAATGTACTATATCCTCTCCCTTATTGTTGGTGTATTTATCCAAGATAACAGACGGGTTTTAGAAAAGTAGAGAAAAATAAAAACAATAGACATTGTAGGTTCCAAAGTTTGAGAAATCTTACACAATGTTTTATTCATGGTTCCTAATTTATAACTCCTGCTTTCTTGCTGATTTCCTACCTAGAGAATTTAAACTATTAACTGAAAGATTTTGAACAGTAAAATTTTATGTCCAAAATTTTTATTTTATTGGCTTATTTTTAAATTATTTATCTATGAGAACAATTTTTCTCATCAAGAAATGATCTGTAGATAAACAGCAGCCATTAAATCATAGACTTTCCTTTTAAATTTGAATTGTGAAGACTAATTCTTCTCTTGTAATCACCTGTTTAGTTTGTGACCTAGATAAATGTTATTTGCATTAACACTTTTAAGAAAAAATCATTATTGATTCAATTAAATATTTGCTTTTTCCTTGAATACTTGCACAGAATAATATAGTTTGTAACAACAGTACAATATCGGATGTATATTATCACTGAATCATTGTATCTTGATTAATATAAGTATATATCAATTTGCAAATGCTAACAGCAGTGATTGTTAACCCAATAGTTTTTAGTAGCTCATTTAATTTTGACCCATTTTGTATTATGAATTGAAATTGTTGTAATAATAAAAATTGCCTTTGGAAACAAGATTTCATCAGATTTTACTAGAAGCTCTTGGATAATAAGCAGTTTTTGAGATGGTATATGCTTCCTTCATTTTAGAGATTGTTAAGGTAATTCCCTTAGATGATAGTAAAAACATGTTTAGGAAATAATGCGAAAATAGTGAAAGTACATCTAATGCTTTTATTGTATCCTAAAGTCAGTCTCTGAATATACAAACTGTCATTATTCTTCAGTGTTCTGTGATTAGAGAAGCAACATGACTAAAGAATAAAGCCTGTATATTGTTTTATAATATCTAGTTGCCAATGATATACATTGATAAAAAAGGATCAGGCTAACCTGAAATGAACTGTAATGTTATAAAGAATTATACCTCTTTATTCCCAATGGTTTATTGTAAAAATAGATCTCAGCTTCCAAGAGTTTCCATTCTCAAACTTATTCAAAGGACATTAGGTATAGGTAACATTTAAAGTCACATTTGTATTAACTTTGCTTAGGAATAACTATATTAACATTATCAGTTGAACAGCAATCAAGGCACTTTTTTCCCCCTCAAAGCTGGGCATAATTATATTTTTACAGCTAAAAGAATAACTTAAGAATCTATTGTTTAAATTCTTAACCTAAAGAAATCCTCAAACAGCCTGTCTACTCTATTTGGCTTTGCTCTTTTGTTGGTTAATGGTGTCTTTTGATGGGCAAGGTTTCTAATTTTGATGAAACACAAATTATCAATTTCTTTGTTTTATGGTTGTTCTTTGACCTCCCTAAGAAATACTTTTAGGGAGTATCTTATTTCTTCTTTTAAGAATTTATAGATTTAGTGTTTAAGAATATTCCAATTTATTATTCCTATTTTTACATGATTTGGTTGTTTTAAGACCCTTGAATTTATATATAAAGTTTAGAATAATACTGTTAATTTCTACAAGCTGCTGGGATTTTGATCAGGATAGAGTTGTAACTATCAATATTTTAGGTAGAATTAGCATCATAACAATACAAAGTCATCTAATCCAAGAATACTCTATGTCTCTACACTTTTAAAGCCTCTGTTTTTTTCCCCTCAGAAAAGTGTGGTAATTTTCACTGTTGTGATCGCCCACTTCATTACTCAAAAGTATTCCAAAATAGTTGATATTTTAAAAATCTTATTGCAGATAGCATTTTAAAAATAAAATATCTTTTTCCTTTTTTTTGTTAGTTTGTCAGTTTATAAAAACAAAATTGGTATTTTATTCTTAGACTTTGGTAAATGATTTATTAGTTTCCTTAGGATTTTCTAAACACAGACATATTATCTGAATATAAAAGAGTTTTAATTTTTTCTCTATCTTTATGCTTTTTATTTCATTTTCTTAGGTTATTCCACTATTTACGCCCTCTAGTGCAATAATGAATAGAAATGTTAAGGTGACATATTTTTGTTTAGTTCCCAAACTAGAAGAACTCCAATTCAACAGTTTATTAATTCAAAATTCAATTCAAAATTTCCATTAAATATTTCAATATCAAGAATATTAGCTGTAGATGGTTTGTACCCATCTGTAAAGTTTGTACCCTAACTTGATGAAGTTTTCTTCTCTTCCTATTTCATGAGATATTTTTTGAAATTATAAATTGGTTTTGGATTTTGTCACTGCTTTTCCTTCATATTTTGAGATGATTTTTCTCTTTTTCCCTGATAATATGGAGTATTACTTCCCTTGATTTGGGATATTAATCTTCAATAATTGTAATAAAACCATGCCAAAGCTTGTTAAACTTTTTATATGTTCCATAATTTAAATTGCTGATATTATCTTAAAAAATTCAGTTTTTATGTTCATGAATTATTTAAATTAAATAAAATGAATTGGGAAGTGTTTTATTGTTCTCTATTATCTGAAATAATTTGTGTAAGTGTCTCATGATTTCATTACTAAATGTTTGATTAAATTTACCAATTAAGTCACCCGAGCCTTGAGACTTTTGGCAGAAAAGTTTTAAATTGGAAAAAAAAAAAAAATTGGCCCTTCCGAGTTTCTTATCCCTCATGTGTTAATTTTGATAAACTTCAGACTTTTGTTCATTTTATTAGTTTGTTAAATTTATGAACATAAAGATTTTTCTTCACAATGACTTATTATGCATTTAAGGTCTAAATGATGTCTAATGCTGTCTCCTTTATCTCTAATATTAATAGTTTATACATTCTTTCATTTTTTAATCTTGTTCATCATATTTGAGATTCATCAATATAACTAATACTTCCTTTAGTAGGCTTGTTAAATTTATTTTTCCTAATTTATTTCTAATTTCTTTTTTTTTTTTTTTTTTTGCAGTATGTGGGCCTCTCACTGTTGTGGCCTCTCCCATTGCAGAGCACAGGCTCCGGATGCACAGGCCTAACAGCCATTGCTCATGGGCCCAGCTGCTCTGCAACGTGTGGGATCTTCCTGGACCAGGGCACGAACCCATGTCCCCTGCATCGGCAGGCAGACTCTAAACCACTGTACCACCAGGGAAGCCCTCTAATTTCATTTTTAGTACTTCTTTCCTTCTGCTTTCTGTTTATATAATTTTTAGCATGGCTTTCTAGCTTCTTAATGTGGCATATTGCATAATTAATACACAATTGTTCAAGTATTACAATTTTTACTTATTGAATTTGCATTTTTAACAATTTTTGTTTACAACAGTTTCATTATGCAATCAATAGGATGACATTGTTCATTATTTCCTTATTCAACTTGTAATAGCAGCATCAAAGTCTTTGTCAGTTAGTTCTAACATCTAAGCCAACTCTATCGTTCTTCTCTCTCTATATATATATATATATGAATACTTATTTTTAACACTACATAAAAATAAAAGGGAATTTTGTTAATTTGAAAAAGCTACTAAAGTCATAAACCTCTGCCTAAAAATTAAAGAAACTAATCTCCCCCTGTAACACACACACAGAAAAATACATATCAGTAGAAAATTATAAAGTTCTAATACTACCTAAAATTATCTTGAGACACAAAAGAATTAGAAACACTTCTAAAGAAAGTATATTCACACCAAATATTTGTTAAAAATACATCAAGACATTTATGCAAGATATGAAAACATAATACATGAAAATTAGAAATAATGTGAAATGAAGTGATAGAATCAAAGAAATAAAGTAAAATAAAAATATTATTTAGACTTTAAGATTAAACAAATAAGAATGCAAGAGTGAATTAAAGTGATGATAATATTTTAAGAAACATAGAAGGTAAAAAGAGGGCAATTTAAAACTCAAAAACAAAAAAGTGATATAAATTATTCAAGAAGAAGAGAAAGTAATGTATATTAAATATAGACAATGAAACTCTAAGGTAACAGGAATTCTTGAACAAGAAAACAAGCAAGGAAGCAGAACATATACTAACATTCATTATTTAGGAAAACTTTGTTGATTTAAAATAAATGAGAACTACATAATGACCCAGAATTAGCAATACATATTCTAATAAAAGTAGTAGACTTTGAGACACAGAAGTCCTTTGAGCATCTAGACAGAAAAAGAGCACATGATGTGTAAAGAAAAAGTGTAAGTCTTTGGTAGCACCAATTTATGCCAGAAGAATATATCAGAAATAATATTTTAAAATTCTCAAGGAAAGAAAATGTTACCTTATACTTCAACCATTGCTGACCAGATGAATATTTAAGTTCCAAGAGTTCATAACTCTTCCTCCAGTAAAGAAGAGAATGGCTGAGTTAAATGTAACCTTTCACTTGTAATAAGCATTCTTTAGAGGTAAATAAAGCTATGAAAATGTCTCTTTTGAAGGATGTAATTACCATAGGAGATAGGTGCCAGAGAGGATCACAACTGCTCAAGAGTAAAGGCCTGGTAATAGGAAAGGGGAGTTGTAATGTTCAAACTTCATCTTTGTACAATATTTTGTGAACTGAATGGACATGAGAGCTTCCCACAAATGAATAAACTATTTAATTAGAAGCCTAAACTGCAGATGGCAGCAACTGATGAGTCAACTTTATCAGGAGAGACAATGCTTAGCCACAAAAATAATACTGCTTGGGGACGAAGGATGGAAGCCTAAAAGGGTATGGAGTTGTTTTCAGTTCTTTCTCCTTGGACCATTGCTGGTTACCATGGCAAAGGAAAAGAAATAGAAGAATCATACCTAAGCTTTCCACCACTTAAGTAAAAAAAAAAAATTACAGAAATCAAACAGACTATATTTTTCTTTGCCAAAACAAGTCACTTTACCTTGAGCTTGCTTCCAAGGGACTGGGAAATGAAGGAGTAAATGGAATATTTGGTGACTACCATGATATCCATACAATTAAATATTATTTCCATTATTCAGATGAGGAAACTGATGCTGGAAGTACTAAAGCACTTATGAAGGTAACACAGTTTTTGAGTGATGGAGAAAAAGTCTACCTCAAGCAGTCTGACCCAAGAACTCACATGCTAAGACACTATGCTATGGTACCTCTCTTTACATTCCACAGATTGTACCATTAGAGCCATGTTAAATTATATTCGTAGGCACTATCTTGGCTTTATGCAGGAGAATCCTGATTTCTAGTTGGAGTATTCCTTCTGTGGAATTTACTGCCTTTATGGACTAATGAAATTGTGAAAAAGAAAACATCTGAGATATTACATAATAAAAAAAATAAGTGCCATTACTTTAGTTATAAATAAACATATCAGAGTTAATTAACTGAAATCAAAGTGAGAAATTCGTATTAGAAATACTACTAGCAATGAGATAAACATCAAATATTAATTTAATGTACTGGACAAGTGCAGTAGCTGAAATAAAGAAAAATTTAGGGCACTATAAATATACTGTCTGGGTGTGAAAAATAAAAAGTACAATAGCTATATAGATACTTCATCTGTCTTCTGAAAAAGAAGTCCAGTGATGTACTACAACAACTGAAAGACACTGCACACTAAACTAATTCTATATTCAGAGATGAGGGATGGGGAAGCACATTTTAGCAATAATTCAGATAAATTCCAAGACTAGGAGTAAAGGCATGCAGAAATTAGTTTCTGAGGTTACAAATTAAAGGGCAGTGATTATGCAGTTTTATGCTCAATGTCTTACCACTTACCATTATTTTTATCCATAATAATTGATGTAAAAATTAATGTTATTTCTCCAAAGAATAGCTTATTATAATTATATGTGTCAGCCCGCATTGTTGAAGATTAAGTTCATTTGTATGTTAGGAAAAAAGCTTAACAGCCTTGAATTAATCAAAGCTTTTAAAATATTTCTTTCATACAAAAGAAGTCTGGAGTAAGCAATCCGGAGTTGAGCATCTCCATGGAGCTCTGTATACACATCTTCACCATATTTACACGGGGTTTCAATCCCTAAGTCAACTGATATTTCCCTTTGACTTCTGGAACTGCAATCATGACAACATAGGCCAGCATAAGAAGGAAAGGGAGAAGGGCAAGCCCTTCCCTTATGAATCAGTTCCATCAAAGTTCCACTGGCAATCTCACCCAACACCTGTACTTATAATTCACTATCCAGAACTTGACAATGTGGCAAAAAATAAAATGTGTTGCAGTTGAAATTTGAAAACATATTCCTTTTTTCCTCCTAAGGAATATTGTGCCCAGATTTTTAAAAAATATTTGTTTATTTATTTGCCTACATCATGTCTTTGTTGCAGCATGCTAGCACTTCGTTGTGGCACAGGGTTTCTCCACGGGTTTCTCTCTAGCTGTGGGGCACGGGCTCTAGAGCACGCAAGCTCAGTAGTTATGGCACGTGGGCTTAGTTGCCCCACAGCATATGGGATCTTAGTTCCCTAAACCGGGACAGAACCTGCGTCCCCTGCATTGGAAGGCAGACTCTTAACCACTGGACCACCAGGGAAGTCTCTGTGCCCAGATTTTAAAATAAAGAAAGAGGGTTTGTGTTTCTAAGGAAAAAGAGTAACTTGGATGTTGTAATCTCTGCCAGAGTCCAAAATGAAATGGCCCACTTGAAAAATGGACAGTTGTAGAGTACTGAACTCAAAGTCTTCAGATTTTCAATTATGTAAACAGGGTGAATTAAGCCCATAAACGTTAAATCATTTTCCCAAAGTCACAACAATGCTTAATGGAACTACAAGAATATGCATCTTGATCTCCTGGTCACTAGTTCATCACTGATTTGTGCCACCTTCAAATTTAATTGTTTCTAACTGAGAACAAAAAAATTTACATCTTAAACAAAAAATGGCCTTAAAGCTTTTTTTTAAACCTTTTTGTTAATTTTTTAAATGCAGTGTAACACATAGATGTAAGTGCCCAAATCATGTGTTCACTTCAATAAATTATCACAAAATAAACAAATCTATAACTACCCACCAATTAAAAAAATTACTAGAACTCTGATGCCCTTGATCTGCCACCTCCTATTCAATAGTTCCTCCCACCAATGAGAGTTAGGCACAAGCTTACTTTTTAACACCAAAAATTAATTTTGCCTGACTTTGTATTTTTTATTTATAGAATCATACATTTGTATGTATTATTTTGTCAAATTTATCCTTTTATGTAGCAGTAACTCATTAATTCTCATTTTGTATAGATAAATATTCTATTGATAGACATTTGAGGCATTTCAGTGTTCTGAATACTGCCTCTATGAATATTCTGGTATGTGGGTTTTGGAACACGCATACAGACATTCCAATTTGCTATATAAAGCCTAAGAGAAGAATTGCTGAGTTATATTGTGTGTGGGTATTCAATTCTGTTAAATTCGCCAAAGTGTTTGCACCAATTTCACTTCTACCATTAGTACTGAGAGTTCTACTTTGTTCCACATTCTTAACAAGATACAGTATATCTGTTATAAATCAACAGTTCTTCATAGTTATGCTGTATTGCAAAGAAGGGGCCAGGTCTTTATAGCCCTACATTGGTATTAATTGGGGGGGAAGCTCTTTCCATTTCAGGACAATTTCTTAGAAGAAGGTTAGCAGCAGAGTAGCCAGAAGACCCCAGCAGCTGGAGGAATAAGTCATTTATTTACTGAAAGGGCATATGCCTGATGCATACAAACACTGCATTAGTCCAGCTCACGATTATGTAGAAATGGCAGTTTTAGGAATAGAGCAATTAAATGGTTAAAATACTGGAGCTATTTAGAAGTAAATGCTTTTTTCCCTTCAACAACAATGCTGACTTCATGAGGGATACTAAAGTCATCCTAATAAGTCATCCTGATAAGAATTACAGACATTACCATAGCTATTCCTTTAGATATTTGAAAGAATGCATGTTGTTTTTAATGTATCTTGATTTGGTCTTTTAAATTTTAATTCAAAATCAAGTCACAGTCTCAATAATCAGGAATAAGCTTGTCTTAAAAGTGATTCAGGCCATTGCTAATGTAAAATCAATTAGGCGTAACACTCCTTAAGTCTTAGAAAAGGAGCTAGTTAATACTGTTATTACACTGAGCTGTGATTAGGAGCGTGTTTTATATGTGATTGATTAGGAACGTGTTTTATATGTGATTGAAATCTTGATTAAGATGCCTTTTCCAATGCTTACAAACACAACACTTGTTCAGAGATATGCTCTATGGTGGTAGAGAAGGTATCATTTATCATGATATATTTTATATGAACATTTTCATTGTTAAGATGTATTTCTAAATTTGTATTTTTGTAATCTTCTGAGCATAGAGATTGAATATATACCATATAGGTAAATTTCTTTTGAAATTATTCCAATCTTAAGCCAAAAACAACATCAACAGAAAAAAACTGACAAAGAGACTGCTAGATATAAGAAAAGACAATATCTTAATATTTCAGAGAAAACAAACATCAAGAAAAAATTATGGCAGTGGCCTTTCTGGGTTTTTTTTTTAAAGGAAGATGCATTGACCTATACAAGTGGAATCCCACTTGATAATACAAAATGTGTATTGTAAAGCTTTATAGAAATAGTCCTTTTCCCACAACCTCTACCAATAAATACTCTATCCATCATTCATGGATCATGTCAAATAACTTTGAAGCAATCATACCTGAATTGTTCAACTGGATGTTATACACTCTTTCCTCTCTATGTCTCTTCTTATTTTTCACGTATGTTTTCACATCCATTTGGGGATGTTTCTTACTACAGACAAAAATAAGTATTTAGTTTTGGTTTACCCAGGGATTCTTGAACATTTTCTTGCATTTAATTGGTGTATAACATTTCTTTCAATGAATAATGATTTCTGTCTCTGAGCAGTTATAATACATTTTATAACACAGTTATAATTATAATACAATACACATGTGGCTCAGTTATTTTGATCATATCCTATAAAATATGTATTCAAAAAGATAAGAAAATACACATTTTCACTATTTGCATAAATAGATAATCTCTGGAAGTGTTTAGGTACTCTCCATATTTAAGAGTATGTGTGTCTGTGTGTATGATTTTTCCCAAAATTTCATGATGAAACAAAAAGATTTTAGCAATGGCAACGTCTATGCATTGTGGCTCAGCCATAAAACAATAATTAGGTAATCATGTAACCTGGTACATCGCCTTTGTATGTGCACACATGCACGTGTGTGTTAGGCTTTATTCTTGTTTTACAAATGAAGAGACACGTTCCTAGTACTTCAAGTGATTTATACAAAATCATAGAAATAGTAAATGAAGAAAATCACTTGCACTCAGGTAGCTTTTATATTTACATTGTTGTTTCTCTTGTTTTTCTCTTAATTCCACTCTATTACCAGTAAACAATTTATGTTTCCATTTTTACTCATTGTGATACTACATGAATTATTTTTTACGCTTGTAATCTTACATAATTTAAACTGATAAATGCCATCTTATTTATTGATATCAATTTGATAATGTCCATTTAAATATTTATTAGTAATAATAAAAGTTAATAAGTGCATGTTTCTAATATATTTCAGAGGTAATCTATCCTAGAAACTGGGTCCTTATTAATATTTACTTCATATTTCATTGCAACACTGGACATTATAATGACCAAGTCCTTACTAGCAAATGATTATAAAGCTTTATATGTAACAAATAAAATTTTAATAACGCCCTTTTAACAGAGAAATATTTTGAAAGATTGAAGTTAAATGTATACTGTGTATGTTTATTTAGTATGAAAATTTCCAGGTAAAGTACAAGAATTGCTGTACAGTTTCTAATTAATTGCATGCTTTCAATTTGTACTATAACATATTTTGGAACTCTTATTATATACAAAACTTTTTTCATGGCGTTCTTTACCAAAATCATGTAATGATTAATGAGCAGAATGAGTATATACATACTTATCAGAGAGCTGGTGCCCCAGGGCTGAATCAATGCATAGGAAGAAGAGGTTCATACGAGCTGCCTAACTTGGGAAGTTCCCAATTTGTATCTGGGCCTTTTCCTCAACCAGTAGCAACTTTTATACTTATGACTTCAATTAGAAGATCCCTGACTCACTGTCCCTATAATAAATCACTCAGGAGGCGAGGGCACCCTGTAATGGAGGAGCAGCCATTGTGAGTGTAGTCTAGCACTGCCCACTGGGCACAGCTCGCTATGAGACCATGGGAGCCTGGGGATCTTGTGTGCTCTTCTCTCTCTCTGCTTGTAAGCCCTCCTCTACACCCCCTTCAAAAACCCCATGTTTTATAACTATACTATGTGCTCCTGTTCCTCTGCAATAAATCCTGATTAAACAGGAGTGAATATAATCTTTTTCAAGTAATTATTTTAAAACACAGTTCAAAAGAGAAAAACATCTAGCATTTATTTGAGCAATCAGTTTTATTTTTTTCCTTATATTTCCTCCAATAAGAAATTTTCAATCACTGAAAAACATATCCTTTAGGAAGAGTGATAGTGCGTGAAATAAAATATAGGTACAACATGAGGTAATCTCTCTGAAGCCCAGTAACAATTTTAAGAAACTCTTCAGGCAAAAACAGAAAGTCTCATTAATATCATTAGCTTATTTGGAAAAAAGACAAAAGAGTTCTAAAACGTAATGGCTACAATTCTTCAGAAGCACCCATCTAATATCCATGCTAATATAATTCTGTTTTTAAGCACCCTATTGTGTGTGTGTGTGTGTGTGTGTGTGTGTGTGTGTAGCTTAGAAAGCTGCTTTGATACTGTAGCATGAAGAACATGAGGTTATTTTTAATATAAAAAGTTCAAATTTCATTCAGAATTTATATAATTTTGTTATTTCCATTTATAAGTAAAAATGCAATTTATTCATTCTCCCAGTTTTAATGTTTTACATAAATAAAAAGAATAAAGCAAGATATACGTTTATTTTTTAGTTTTCAGTTTTACCTCAGAGAGAAAGGAGTGATCATTAGTTTTTCAGAAATAAAATGCTCAAATTATTTAAATAATTATATAATAGTAATTTTTTTTTTTTTTTTGGCAGTACGCGGGCCTCTCACTGTTGTGGCCTCTCCCGTTGCAGAGCACAGGCTCCGGACGCGCAGCCTCAGCAGCCATGGCTCACGGGCCCAGCCGCTCCGTGGCATGTGGGATCTTCCCAGACCAGGGCACAAACCCGTGTCCCCTGCATCAGCAGGCGGACTCTCAACCGCTGTGCCACCAGGGAAGTCCAATAGTAATAATAATTTTAATAATAATAATAAAGGTTGTGACTTAAGCTGCAAATTAATTTGCCGAGTGTAGAAGTTGCACCACATCAGTGAATTAGAAATAAATAAATAAATCTGTTTTCAATTTTATACTTTTTCAA
This sequence comes from Mesoplodon bidens, assembly GCF_964165515.1. NCBI lineage: Eukaryota > Metazoa > Chordata > Mammalia > Artiodactyla > Ziphiidae > Mesoplodon > Mesoplodon bidens. The sequence goes on along the minus strand of NC_138173.1, from coordinate 52,405,314 downwards.
ACCTTTTGTGTGGACAGTAGGTTAGTAACTTTCAAGACCTTGATAATGCAAGTGTAGTCCATGAACCACAAGCACCAGCATCATCTGTGAGTTTTTTAGAAGTTCAGAATCCGAGAACCTCCCAGAACTACTCAGAGTCTGGATTTTAACTAGAACCTCAGTAGATCAATTTTTAGGTATGAGAACCCTTCTTGCAGGCCTATAATTCTTGTAGCTGGCTATACATTAGAATCACCTGAGACGATATCAAAACTGCTGATGTCTGGATTCCATCCACGAATTATTCCAAGTTGATACCAAGTTTGAAAACTTATTATTGATGCTTTTTAAGAGCATCTAGACAGACATTATTGTCTCCAATTTGTAGATGAAAAGTGAGGGCACAAAGAACTGAAGCTTTCATGTGGCAGAGCTAGTATTTAAATTATACCCACTATTTTTCTGTAAAAGACATATTGACTCCAGTATATGGTCATAGGTCTGAGAGAAACTCAGAGCACATGTATTAAGCCATATATATATTTTTTAATTTAAAAAGAAAATTTTGGGGTTATTCTCTTTACCAAAGAATCATTAAGACTAAAGAGACTTACTAGCCTATTTCAATTAAAACCTGGCTTTTACTGTTTACCCTTATCTTCTATGAAAAATCACACAGAGTACCATAAAAGTTGAAGAGTGTCTTTAACTACTAATTAAGTCTTTTAAGTGTATGATATTTGCTTTTCTGTGTGTGTGTACTTTTATGTATAAACAGGCTATTCCAAAAAGCATTTGGATACATGATGGATACATGTAAATTAGTAAAATGAAAGTTTCCCAACTAGGTGCCACATTGAAAGAATAAAGGAAAGTTTGGTTAGGGGCAAACATATATCCTGAGTTTATTTGCCTACTTGAAAGTCATATTAATTGCTTTATGTATGGCACATGCTCATTGCTACATTCTTGCAACAAATATGAAAACAGAAACTTGAGCAGTTTCAATAATCTCACTTTTCATTAGACAAAAGTAAAATGATTGTACAGAAATAGAAAAAAAACTAGATATTAAGCCCTGAAAAAGCTTCCTCATAGAGAAAAAATGATCTCCAAATAGATAAAAAACATTAACTGAATATTCGTGGGTTTTTAAAAATATTTATAAAAGCTGTTTAAGATTTAAGGTGACCATAAAGATGAAGAAATCTTAATCTATAATTTTAAATTATGTTTTAGCAGCAGACTAATTCTATGACAGTATTACATGTATCTGTAAAATACAAGGCAACAACTGTAAATTTGGTCAAGTGCTTATATGATACTAGATAATTTATAAATTTTAGTTTATACATACTTAGTAACAGCTTCTTAGAAAGATATAATTCTCACTACATTTTATAGATGAGGAAAGCAGAGATTAGATTAAATTATTAGAGTAGATTTAGTTTAACTAATGGCTTGTGAAAGTAATAGCTATTAGACTGAGCAGCTGTAAGTGAAGCATAGATCTTGGTCTACTTACTCTCCCTTATTTTCACAAATAAAGCACATCCTTTTATCATAGGCCTTGTGAACTACAGATTGAGAATAGGTGATATGGATTAGGAATCAGCCAACAAATGGGCAAATCTAGCCTTCTTCAGAATTTTGTATATGAAATTTTATTGGAACACAGTCACGCCCATTTTGTTTCTGTCTGCTTACGGCTGCTTTCACACTACAATGGTAGAGTTCAGCAGTGGTGAGAGAGATAACAGAGACTTTCTGGCCTGTAAAGCCAAAAATATTTACTCTATGGCCCCTTATTGAAAAAGTTTGCCAAGCCATGATATAGAAAAACGTTTTCTTAAACGTTAAACTTGGAATATTAAGATGATAACTGGTGGGTCTTGAAAAAAGTTTTTCATTATCAGGTATCTCTGGGAAATGATAAAGAAGCTAAACTTTTTTTAAACTGTTTCTTGGAGTTTCATATAAATTAATATCTTTTGTGAATCTTAAGGAAACTATAAGGTATAGCTTTAATAAATTTTTTTTTAACTACAGATTTTTTTTCTTTAGAACAACTAGTTTGTGAATGTTAGGGTTTCAGGAGAGCACTACTCTTTAACATTGCGCTAGATAATTACAAGTTAATTTCTTATTTCAAAAAACATACTTTCTATTGTGTATTTTATTTTAACATTAAATTAGAGAATATGATGTTTGTGTAATCATTGTCTATAAACAATGTCTTTTAAAGGTCAAATAAATATAATTCTGAAAAGCTAGGAAATTATTGCTTTTTTATATTTACTTTAAACTGATTGAACATCCAAGTTTATTTTCTTCTACATAATTACGTTTGAAATCATCAGCTCTTTCCATAAAATCTTTATAGGAATATAAAGATGTTTTCATTGGGCATTTTCTTATATTGTCCCTGCAAAAACACAAGCAAGCCAAAGCAATAATACAGAGAGTGTTGTTAAGATTCTGTCCTGGTTCCTAGCCCTTCTAGTGGCTACAGTAAGTCTAAGAGTTGATTTTATAGTAATGGAAGGTGGGGTCAGAGAAAATAATCTTAGTGTAATACTCCAAGAAGCATTCGTTTCTCTGTTTAGATACTGATAGCTGTTTGACAGCAGTAGGTTTGAGGTCACACTCTCCAGAAAGAATCATTGAAAGGTTGCTCTTTTACCATCGCTAGGAAATTCAAACATGCATGCTTCAACAGCATTCAGTCATTGACAGGACTGACACTGAGGAACCGGACAGGGATACTGGGTATGGTAGAAGTCCATACTCTCTGAGTCGGTGACATTTCCAAAGGCCAAGTTTGCTTTAGAAAAAATATTTTTAAACATTTGTTTGCGAAGTCAAGTTGGTGGCCGACGTCTACACACTATTTCACATGGTCAGAATAAAAATGTGCTAGTGTGAAAAAATTTAAAGAGGAATGAATCTAAAATTCCATAACTTTAAACCAAAAAAAAAGGTAAATATGAAAAAGGGAAGAAAAATTTTAAAAAACTAACATTGGTTAAAGTATCAATAGCCCTGTACTTGACAGACTTTATCCTATCCAGGGTTTATGATGTTTCTCAATCACATTGTCACTTTGATTTAGTCTTAAAATATACTGGCAAAGATTTTAGTGTGTTGATATATTAAATGCACTATGGATCATCAGATGTGAAATACCTTTAAATAGGGTTAAATGATTTCTAGTATTATTTTTAGGACTATGCTGCAAAAGTATATAAGGCAGCAGTTAGCAACATGTATATTAATAAATCTGTCTTTCTCATGGTAGAAAATAAAAATATTACAAAAATAAAAATGTTACAAAATCTTATTATCACTATATCTATCTTAAAAGGTCAAAATCATTTATAAAACCTCAAACAAAATGTATTTTATTTTATGCATTGTCCTGTTATACTCTTGAGGGAAAAGTAAGAACCACACTATCAACTCTATTTAGGGAAAGAGAAAAGGACCTCTTTTAAAAAATTCAAATTAAACCCCCAGGTAATTTAGTTTGCGTGTTTAACTGGACTCTCCCATTTTCTGATGTTGGTATAATGCCATGACACATGTGAATCAAAAACAAAAGAATAACAGAAAAATGGACAAGAGAAATGCATGGGCAAGAATATTCTGTTGAGAAATATGGCAAAGTTAAAGTAACTGACCTTGCATAGCCTTTGTGAGTAAGGTATAACTGAATGGAACTGGCATTAAAAAAAGTGTCTGTTATTCAATTTTCCATCAAATGTTCATAAATGACTGTGGTATTGACTGCTGTATTCAGCCCACATCTGTTCTCAGGAGCACTGCAATAACCAGTTTGGTTGCAAAGATAGCTTTTCATTAGTTAGAGCATCCCACAATAGCCAGGGTATTTTTACTCTGGATTTGAAGTTTATGAAGAAGAAACTTGAAAAGAGACACATAGATTGAAAAGAGATTCATAGACTCAGACTTGTTTGACAGTTAAAGTAATATGCTGTTCAAAAAACAATAACAAAGAGGAATAAATGCATTTTATTGATCACAAAAGTCACAGCATTCACAGTTTTTTGTGCATGAATTTTAAGAGGCTCAAAGTTGACAATCTCAACAGATACTCCAAACATTACATTTGATTTTCTTAAGGGTAAATGCTTACAAGGCAAGATACTTTTCTTTTTAGTATAAAAAGGCCCCTTCCTATTTCTGTAAATTCAAAATAAGTTGCTTATTTTGGTGAGAGCATGAAAAAGAAAATGGGTAAAGTTTTATATATCTCTTATGTAATGAGGAATGATATAAAGTATATCATTTCAGAAGGCATGGCATGTTTAGTGAGGTCAGTAAGCTCAAAATAAGTAAATACATATTAAATAATTTGCCCCACCCTATGGAAATTTTGTCATTACCCTTATCAATATTTTATCAAAGGTACATTCTAATTGCTGATTTTATACTCACTGCTTAACCAGAAGATACGTTTTTATAGTTACATTTTACCACTGTTTAAAATCAAGACTGATTCACTACGTGTGTGTTAAATATTTAGATCCCCTTTTGTACATCACATAGCGTATGAGTGACTCACCTGTACCAGGGAAGAATCTGAGGGGTAGGGTAGAGAGGAATTACTTTTTGCTCTCTGGAAATGTTTGCACACCTAAGGAAAAGAGAAACTAGTATATAAAAGCAAGATAATGAAAAGAAATGTTGCATTCTGATAACCCCAGTCTACCTTTTCTTTACCAGGTCCCAGAATTCTGACAACCAGTCTCAAAGCCTCAAATTAGATTTGACATATATCTCTCTAGGGAACTAACCAAAACAAGAAAACAAAACTATCATTAAAAAAATTTAAGGAACACATACTGAAAAGTGCCTCGCAGTTTTCCACCAAATTTGTGAATATAACAAGTCAATACACATTTTAATATTGTTTTAAATTATAGAGGGAAATGTAGCATCAGGAATCAGTAGAAGTAAAGTCTCTGAATGAAAGAGAAAAATAGTAAAAGAAAAAGGAAAGAGAAAAGTGAGAGATTACAGGGACCAAAAAAAAATTATACAAAAACTATAAATGATTATTTCATAAAAATACCAATAGTAGAATAAGAACATAATTATAAAGATAAATATATATTTTTATTTACTTAAAACAATAATAATATTACTGTATATATCAAGTATATATAATAAAAATAGAAAGTCATGATGAAGAGTGGAAGATAAAGTGAAGAGACCTCCAAGAAAGTGTACTAAAAAACAAAGATATATTATATGGGAAGAAAAAAGATAAAGTTAGAGAATTAATCTGTAGGAGCAATGTCTGCTCATGAAAGACAATGTAGAAAAACAGAACACAGAAAGAAATAAGAATTATCAAATGAATAGTTTAATAAAAATGCCCAAGATTAAAAAAGAAAAGTTTTCATAGTGGAATGGCCCACCCAATTATATGAATAAAGATTCACAACAGTGTGTATAATAATGAATTATCAGGGCACTGAAGATGAACAGAAGTATATGAAGGGTCCAGAAAGAAACAAACTAACAAAAAATCTCCTTGAGAGAACAAAGTTGGAGGTATCACAAGCCCTGATTTCAAACTATATTGTAAAGCTATACTAAATAAAACAGTATGGTATTGGCATAAATAAGACACATAGATCAATGGAACAGAATAGATACCCCAGAAATAAACCATGCATATGTGGTCAATTAATTTATACAAAAGAGCCAAGAATATACAATAGTCTCTTCAATAAATGGTGTTTTTTTCACATGCAAAAGAATGAAACCTCACCACTATCTTATACTACACACAAAAAATATACACACAAAAAAAATTCCAAATGGACTAAAGTCTTGAATATAGACTTGAAACCATAAAACTCCTATAAGAAAACACAGGCAGTAAAGCTCCTTGACATAGGTCTTGGTGATGATTTTTAAATCTGACACCAAAAGCAAAAACACAAAATCAAAAATAAATAATTGGGACTACATCATACTAAAAAGCTTTTGCACAGCAAAGGAAATCATCAAAAAAAAATTAAAAGGCAACCTATTGAATAGGAGAAAATAATTGAGAATCAGTATCTGATGAGGGGCTAATATCAAAAATATTTAAATACTCATAAAACTCAATAGCAAAAAAAAAAAACTGGTTAAAAAATAGGCAGAAGATCTGAATAGACAATTTTCCAAAGAAGACATACAGATGGTCAACAGGTACATTAAAAGTTGCTCAAGGGGCTTCCCTGGTGGCACAGTGGTTGAGAGTCCACCTGCCGATGCAGGGGACACGGGTTCGTGCCCTGGTCTGGGAAGATCCCACATGCCGCAGAGTGGCTAGGCCCGTGAGCCATGGCTGCTGAGCCTGCACGTCCGGAGCCTGTGCTCCGCAACGGGAGAGGGGAGAGGCCACAACAGTGAGAGGCCCGCGTACCAAAAAAAAAAAAAGTTGCTCAATAGGACTTCCCTGGTGGCACAATGGTTAAGAATCCCCCTGCCAAAGCATGGGACATGGGTTCAAGCCTTGGTCTGGGAAGATGCCACATGCTGTGGTGCAACTAAGCCCACGTGCCACAACTACTGAGCCTATGCTCTAGAGCCCACGAGCCACAGCTATGGAGCCTGCGTGCCACAACTACTGAAGCCCATGCATCGAGAGCCCGTGCTCCGTAACAAAGAGAACCCACCACAATGAGAAGCCCTTGCACTGCAACGGAGTAGCCCCCTCTTGCTGAAACTAGAGAAAGCTCACGCACAGTAAAAAAGACCCAATGCACCCAAAATAATAAAAAATAAATTAAAAAAAACAAAAGTTGCTCAATATAATTAATCATCAGGGAAATGCAAATCAACACTATAATAACATATCACCTCACACCTGTTAGAATGACTATTATCAAAAAGACAAGAAATATCAAGTGTTGGGAAGGATGTGGAGAAAAGGGAGCCCTTGTGCACTGTTGATGGGAATGTAAATTGGTGCAGCCACTTTGGAAAACAGTAAAAAGTTCCTCAAAAAAATAAAAATAGAACTTCCGTATGATCCAGCAATTCTGCTTCTGGATATTTATCCAAAGAAAATGAAAACACTAACTCAAAAATATATGCACCCCATGTTCACTGCAGCATTATTTACAATAGCCAAGACATGGAAACAAGCTAAGTGTCCATTGATGGATGAATGGTTAAAGAAAATATGATATATATGTATATATAGAGAGATTATTCAGCCATAAATAAGATTGAAATCTTGCCATTTGTAATGACATGAATGGACCTTGAGGGCATTATGCTAAGTGACATGAATCAGACAAAAAAAGACAAATATCATATGATCTACCTTATATGTGCAACTGAAAAACAACAACAAGCTCATAGATACAGAGAACAGATTGGACGTTGCCAGATGGGGGGAAGGGGAGTGGGAGAAATGAGCGAAGGGAATCAAAAGGAAAAAAAAGAACAAAAACAAAAACAATATTGCCAAATATTGATTAATATTTAGTGTGGGCTTTAGGCTTTTCATGACACAGGATATGTTCCAATTCTAGCTTTGTGTCTCAGGAATCATTTAAATTACACTTACAGCTAAATAAGGGAAAACACACACAAACACACACACACAAAAGATATAGTCAGAGAAGTCTTACAGATAACCAGTTTCATTTGTTTCTGGTTTATCTTCCCTTTTCTTTTTTCCTTTTTTGTTTTATGTTTTGTTTTTATGTTTGCTGTATGTTGTTTTGTGTGTGTGTTTCAATAATAAGTATATTCTTACTTCTTTTAAAAAAAGCAAAAAATAATAAAAATAACATCATCTGCAAAGGATAAGGATTAAAAACGGCATTGGATGTCTTGATGATAATGCTGGAAGACAGAAGCAATGTGAACAAAGTCTTCAAAATTATAAAAGAGAAATATTTCCAGCTAGAATTCTACCTCTAGCCAAAGTCTAAATCTAAAATTAGGATAGAATAAAGACATATTCAGATTGTAACATTTTAATAAATTGATCTTCCATCCATTTACACTGGAAAGCCACTGGGAGATTTGTTACATACCAAATGTGCTGTAGTAAACCAAGAAAAAAAAAGACACAAATCTCAAGAAACAATAGAAGTGTGAGAGCCATCACTTCCAGAAGGATGTTTAGAGAATTCTGTGGATGATGATTAAGGAATGAGCCAGGATGCCTAATGTAGAGAAGATACAGTGAGCAAATATTCCAAACTGGGAAGGACAGAGGGTTCCACGGTGGATGACAGAGGTAAGAGAGTGAGGAAGAAGGCTGATGGATGATGATGATGTGATGTGCTCAATCCATACTGAATAAAGTTTCAGAGCTGCAGTAGGTGACTGGGAAGAGTCAGTGAAAGTTACATATAAAAGTAAGCCTAAGGAAGACAGGTTTCCCATTAACTCCAGGGAAATCAAGCAATTAAAGGAACAAACAGGGACTTCCCTGGTGGTGCAGTGGTTAAGAATCTACCTGCCAATGCAGGGGACATGGGTTCGAGCCCTGGTCCGGGAAGATCCCACATGCAGCAGAGCAACTAAGCCTTTGTGCCACAACTACTGAAGCCCGTGCACCTAAAGCCCATGCACTGCAACGAGAAGCTACTGAAATGAGAAGCTCATGCACCACAATGAAGAGTAGCCCCTGCTCTCTGCAACTAGAGAAAGCCCGTGCACAGCAACGAAGACCCAAAGCAGTCGTCAATAAATAAATAAATAAATAAATAAATTTAAAGAAACAAACAAAAAAACCCCATAAAAGTTAGTCTAGATATACACAATTTAGTCTTATTTCTTCTTCTCTATATCTCATCATTTTTAATCTAATATTTGTTTTACAAATAGCTATTCCTGTTTTTGTTGTTGTCATGATTAGCACTTTAAATTTAAGATATAATTATTAATTGATATCATTACCCATTTGTTTAAAAATCTCGTTTAATATTTCTTGAGATAATCTTTGTGCCTCATATAGGATCAAGTTTGGAAACTATCCTATAAGTGATACATGTACATTATTTTGTTTGAGTTTATTGATTGATGTATAATTGACATCAAAAAAAGGTTAACATATATAAGTGTACAATTTGATGTGTTTTTACCTATGTATAATCTCATTAACACTGTTAATCAATATAAAATTTCTTATGCATTAAATAAATGTTACATATTTTAATAATTCAGATTTTATATATACACATTTATATTTTGCCTACTTCATGTCAAAGATAGTCATACCAGAAGAACTGGTAGCACTCATTGTAGAAAAAAAAACCTTAGGAATTGCTCTGTGTGATAAACTCATTTAACCCTCATAAGCACTAGTATTATTGCCATTTAACAAATGAAGAAACAAAGACACAGAATGTTTAAGTAACTTTATCAGAGTTATGCACATAAGTGTCAGTCAAGAATCTTAACCCAAATAATCTTGGTATTCAGTTCATGCTCTTAAGTACTTTATTTCTCCTGAAATACACAGCTTGGCTGCCTAGATTGATCAATTAATTTGCACTCAGACAAATCAGAGCATTCTTTCTACTGTATCAGTAGAAAAATGACTAACACTAGTGCAAGATTATCCCCAAAAGTGGTATTATGTGGTTTTTTTCATTAATATCAATCTTTCTTTTATCCAGAATATAGTGCTTTTTAAATTAAATGTTTTCTTGACCTTATATATACCAAAATCCCACATCATTTAATATTAAGAAGGCTTATATGCTGCAAATACAGAAGTTGTATTGTTTAAAGAACAACTTGAGATATAATTCACATACATTCACCCATGCAAAATGTATACTTCAATGGTTTTTAGTATAGTCACATATATATGCAACCATTACCATGACCAATTTTAAAACATTTTCATTCTCGCACAAGGAGACTCCATGAACATTAGCAGCAATGTCTTACTTCCCCTCAACCCCTCTGGCTGTAGGCAAGTGCCAATCTATTTTCTGCCCCTATAAATTTACCTATTTGGGGTATGCCATTTAAATGTAATCATACAGTATGTGGTCTTTCATGATCAAATTCTTTCACTTAGCATGTGTTCAAAGTTCATCCAGGTACTAGAATGTATCAGTACTTCATTCTTTTTAATCACTGAATAACACTGTATTATATGGGTATACTATATTTTATTTACACATTCATCAATTAATGGACATTTGGATTGTTACTGATTGTTTTCATTATTTTGAATAATGCTGCTCTGAATATCCAGGCACAAGTTTTTGTGTGGACATATGCGTTCCTTTCTCTTGGGTAGAAGCTAATTAGTGGAATTACTGGATCATATGATAATTCAGTGTTTAAAATTTTGAGGAAACGCCACTTTTTTCAAAGCAAGGTAGCATTTTACATTCCTCATAGCCGTATATTTGGGTTCCAATTTATACATGTTCTTTTAAACACTTTATCATCCATCTCTTTTATTATAATCATTCCAGTGGCTATAAGTGGTATCTCACAGTGGATTTGATTTACATTTCATTAATGGCTAATATATGCAGCATCATTTGATGTGCTAGTTTGCTTTTTGCTTAAATTTTTTTAACTTTTATATTTAGGCCTTTGATTCATTTCGAGTTAATTTTTGTATATTGTGTGAAGAAGGGGTCTAATTGCATTCTTTTGCATGTAGATATCCAGCTGTTCCACACATTTGTTGAAAGGACTATTCTTTCCATAATTGAATTGTCTTGACAACCTTGTTAAAATTCAATTGACCATAAAAGTGAATGTATCTTTCAGGACTCTCAATAATCCCATTTATCTCTACACCTAGCTATTTGCCAGTATGATACTGTTTTGATTACTATAGCTGTGTAGTAAATTTAGACATCAGGAAGTATGAGTCCTTCAATTCTGTTATTATTTTCCAAGACTATTATTATTTTTAAGATTGTTGTGTATTCTGGGTCCCTTGAATTTTCATATGAATTTTACAATCAGCTTGTCAGTTTCTGCCAAGAAGCTAATGGGTTTATGATGGGATGGCCTGCTGTGCCTGGGATACAGCCTCTACGCCACCCAGAGTAGCAGCTGGGTGGAGCAAGGAAGGCTGAGGTAGGAATAAAGCCCCCCAACCTCTCACCTGGAACATAGTTTCTGCAATACACACCTGGGAGAATTGGGGTTGGGCAAGGGGAAGCCCCCACTTCTTGTGCACACCCACCTGGAATGGATCTTCCACCATGTACTGGGGGAGGACGAGGAGGCAGCAGGTTGTGACTCAAGTGCCACAGACTTGCTGCTTTATGTAGATTTAATACATTTTCTCAATAAGTGGGGTTTTTTCTCTATGCTCTGAGGACAAACTCCAGACACTTTAAAAGTGTGTGTGTGCTTTGTAAAAAATATTTTTACCAGTTATGGCTGCTTTTCTGGAGACCAGGTGTGTGGGCCTCATCACACCCTCATTCTAACTGTGGATCTTCACCACCATGTTTTAAACCATCATAGTCAAATATTTTATTTTTTAACGTCTTTATTGGAGTAAAATTGCTTTACAGTGTTCTGTTAGTTTCTGTTGTATAAGAAAGTGAACCAGCTATATGTATACATATATCCCCATATCCCCACCCTCTTGAGCTTCCCTCCCACCCTCCCTATCCCACCCCTCTAGGTGGTCACAAAGCACCGAGCTGCTTCCCACTAGCTATCTATTTTACATTTGGTAGTGTATATATGCCAATGCCACCATCTCACTTCGTCCCAGCCTACCATTCCCACTTCCTGTGTCCTCAAGTCCATTCTCTACATCTGCGTCTTTAATCCTGGCCTGGGCCTAGGTTCATCAGAACCTATTTTTTTTTTCTAGATTCCAATATATGTGTTAGTATACACTATTTGTTTTTCTCTTTCTGATTAACTTCACTCTGTATGACAGACTCTAGGTCCATCCACCTCACTACAAATAACTCAATTTCACTTCTTTTTTTGGCTGAGTAATATTCCATTGTATATATGTGCCACATCTTTATCCATTCATCTGTCGATGGACACTTAGGTTGATTCCATGTCCTGGCTACTGTAAACAGAGCTGAAATGAACATTATGGTACATGAATATTTTTGAATTATGGTTTTCCCAGGGTATATGCCCAGGTAGTGAGAATGCTGGGTCATATGGTAGTTCTATTTTCAGTTTTTTAAGGAACCTTCATACTGTTCTCCATAGTGGCTGTATCAATTTACATTCCCACCAACAGTGCAAGAGGGTTCCCTTTTCTCCACACCCTTTCCAGCATATACTGTTTGTAGATTTTTTGATAATGGCCATTCTGACTGGTGTGAGGTTAGACCTCATTGTAGTTTTGATTTGCATTTCTCTAATGATTAGTGATGTTGTGCATCCTTCCATGTGTTTGTTAGCAATCTGTACATCTTCTTTGCAGAAATGTCTATTTAGGTCTTGTGCCCATTTTTGGATTGGGCTGTTTGTTTTATTGATATTGAGCTGCATGAGCTGCTTGTATGTTATGGAGATTCTTTGTCAGTTGCTTCATTTGCAAATATTTTCTCCCATTCTGAGGGTTGTCTTTTCGTCTTGTTTATGGTTTCCTTTGTTGTGCAAAAGCTTTAAGTTTCATTAGGTCCCATTTGTTTTTGTTTTTATTTCCATTTATCTAGGAGGTGGATCAAAATGGATCTTGCTGTGATTTATGTCATAGAGTGTTCTGCCTATGTTTTCCTCTAACTGTTTTATAGTGTCTAGCCTTATATTTAGGTTTTCAAGCCATTTTGAGTTTATCTTTGTGTATGGCGTTAGGATTGTTCTAATTTCATTCTTTTGCATGAGGCTGTCCAGTTTTCCCAGCACCAATTATTGAAGAGGCTGTCTTTTTTCCATTGTATATTCTTGTCTCCTTTATCATAGATAAGGTTACCATATGTGCATGGGTTTATATCTGGAATTTCTAGCCTGTTCCGTTGATCTATATTTCTGTTTTTATGCCAGTACCATACTGCCTTGATTACTGTAGCTTTGTAGTATAGTTTGAAGTCAGGGAGCCTCATTCTTCAGGCTCCGTTTTTCTTTCACAAGATTGCTTTGGCAATTCAGGGTCTTTTGTGTTTCCATATAAATTGTGAAATTTTTTGTTCTAGTTCTGTGAAAAATGCCATTTGTAGTTTGATAGAGATTGCACTGAATCTGTAGATTGCTTTGGGTAGTATAGTCATTTTCAAAATGTGGATTCCTCCAATCCAAGAACATGGTATATCTATCCATCTGTTTGTATCATCTTTAATTTCTTTCATGAGTGTCTTATAGTTTTCTGCATACAGGTCTTTTGTCTCCTTAGGTAGGTTTATTCCTAGGTATTTTATTCTTTTTGTTGCAATGGTAAATTGGAGTGTTCCTTAATTTCTTTCAGATTTTTCATCATTAGTGTAAAAGAATGCAACAGATTTCTGTGCATTTGATACTTTACAAAATTCATTCATTAACTCTAGTAGTTTTCTAGAGAATCTTTAGGATTCTGTATGTATAGTATCATTTCATCTGAAAACAGTGACAGTTTTACTTCTTCTTTTCCAATTTGGATTCATTTCTGTTTCTTCTCTGATTGCCATGGCAAAACTTCCAAAACTATATTGAATAATAGTGGTGAGAGTGGGTAACCTTGTCCTGCTCCTGACCTTAAAGGAAATGGTTTCAGTTTTTCACCACTGAGGAAGATGTTAGCTGTGGGTTTGTCATATATGGCCTTTATTATGTTGAGGTAAGTTCCCTCTATGCCTACTTTCTGGAGAGTTTTTATCATAAATTGGTGTTGAATTTTGTCAAAAGCCTTCTCTGCATCTATTGACATTATCATATGGTTTTTATCCTTCAATTTGTTAATATGGTTTATCACATTGATTTGCATATATTGAAGAATCCTTTCATTCCTGAGATAAATCCCACTTGATCATGGTGTATGATCCTTTTAATGTGCTGTTGGATTCTGTTTCCTAGTATTTTGTTGAGGATTTTTGCATGTATGTTCATCAGTGATACTGGCCTGTAATTTTCTTTTTTGTGACATCTTTGTCTGGTTTTGGTATCAAGGTAATTGTGGCCTTGTAGAATGAGTGTGGGAGTATTCCTACCTCTGCTATATTTTGGCAGAGTTTGAGAAGGACAGGTGTTAGCTCTTCTCTAATTGTTTGATAGAATTCGCCTGTGAAGTCATCTGGTCCAGGGCTTTTGTGTGTTGGAAGATTTTTAATCACAGTTTCAACTTCAGCGCTTGTGATTTTTCGGTTTATATTTTCTATTTCTTTCTGGTTCAGTCTTGGAAGGTTGTGTTTTTCTAAGAATTTGTCCATTTCTTCCAGGTTTTCCATTTTATTGGCATATAGTTGCTTGTTGTAATCACTCATAATCCTTTGTATTTCTGCAGTGTCAGTTGTTACTTTTACTTTTTCATTTCTAATTCTATTGAATTGAATCTTCTCTCTTTTTTTCTTGATGAGTTTGTCTAATTGTTTATCAATTTTGTTTATCTTCTCAAAGAGCCAGCTTCTAGTTTTATTGATCTTTGTTATTGTTTCCTTCATTTCTTTTTCATTTATTTCTGATCTGATCTTTATGATTCCTTTCCTTCTGCTAACTTTGGGGATTTTTGTTCTTCTTTCTCTAATTGCTTTAGGTGTAAGGTTAGGTTGTTTGAGATGTTTCTTGTTTCTTGAGGTAGGATTATATTGCTATAAACTTCCCTGTTAGAATTGCTTTTGCTTCATCACATAGGTTTTGGGTCATTGTGTTTTTATTGTTATTTGTTCCCAGGTATTTTTTGGTTTCCTCTTTGATTTCTTCAGTGATCTCTTGGTAATTTAGTAGTGTATTGTTTAGCCTCCAGGTGTTTGTATTTTTTCAGTTTTTTTCCATGAAATTGATATCTAGTCTCATAGCGCTGTGGTTGGAAAAGATACTTGATATGATTTCAATTTTCTTAAATTTGCCAAGGCTTGATTAGTGCCCCATGATATGATCTATCCTGGAGAATGTTCCATGAGCACTTGATAATAAAGTGTATTCTTTTGTTTTTGGATGTAATGTCCTATAAATATCATTTAAGTCCATCTTGTTCAATGTGTCATTTAAAGCTTGTGTTTCCTTGTTTATTTTCATTTTGGATGATCTGTCCATTGGTGAAAGTGGGGTGTTAAAGCCCCCTACTAGTATTACTTTCGATTTCTCTTTTTACAGCTGTTAGCATTTGCCTTATGTACTGAAGTGCTCCTATGTTGGGTGCATACATATTTACAATTGTTACATCTTTTTCTTGGATTGATCCCTTAATCAATATGTAGTGTCCTTCCTTGTCTCTTGTAATAGTCTTTATTTTAAAGTCTATTTTGTCTGATATGAGAATTGCTACTTCAGATTTCTTCTGATTTCCATTTGTATGGAATATCTTTTTCCATCCCCTCACTTTCAGTCTGTATGTGTCCCTAGGTCTGAAGTGAGTCTCTTTTAGACAGCATATATACAGGTCTTGTTTTTGTATCTATTCAGCCAGTCTATGTCTTTTGGTCAGAAAATTTAATCCATTTACATTTACAGGAATTATCGATATGTATGTTCCTATTACCATTTTCTTAATTGTTTTGGGTTTGTTTTTGTAGGTCTTTTCCTTCTCTTGTTTCCTGCCTAGAGAAGTTCCTTTAGCATTTGTTGTAAAGCTGGTTTGATGGTGCTGAATTCTCTTAACTTTTACTTGTCAGTGAAGGTTTTAATTTCTCCATTGAATCTGAAAGAGATCCTTGCTGGGTAGAGTAATCTTGGTTGTAGTTTTTTCCCTTTCATCACATTAAATATGTCCTGCTGCTCCCTTCTGCCGTGCAGAGTTTCTGCTGAACGATCAGTTGGTAACCTTATGGGGATTCCCTTGTATGTTACTTGTTGCTTTTCCCTTGCTCTTTTAATATTTTTTCTTTGTATTTAGTTTTTTTTTTTTTTTTTTTTTGCTGTATGCGGGCCTCTCACTGTTGTGGCCTCTCCCATTGCGGAGCACAGGCTCTGGATGCACAGGCTCAGCAGACATGGCTCACGGGCCCAGCCGCTCCACTGCATGTGGGATCCTCCCGGACCGGGGCACGAACCCGTGTCCCCTGCATCGGCAGGCGGACTCTCAACCACTGCGCCACCAGGGAAGCCCCTGTATTTAGTTTTTGATAGTTTGATTAATATGTGTCTTATCGTGTTTTTCCTTGGATTTATCCTTTATGGGACTCTCTGAGCTTCCTGGACTTGATTGACTATTTCCTTTCCCATGTTAGGGAAGTTTTCAACTATAATCTCTTCAAAGATTTTCTTAGACCCTTTCTTTTTCTCTTCTTCTTCTGGGACCTTTATAATTTGAATGTTGGTGCATTTAACGTTGTCCCAGAGGTCTCTGAGACTGTCCTCAATTCTTTTCATTCTTTTTTCTTTATTCAGGTCTGTGTTAGTCATTTCCACTCTTTTATCTTCCAGGTCACTTATCCATTCTTCTGCCTCAGTTATTCTGCTATTGATTCCTTGTAGAGAATTTTTAGTTTCATTTATTGTGTTGTTCATCATTGTTTGTTTCCTCTTTAGTTCTTCTAGGTCCTTGTTAAACATTTCTTGTATTTTCTCCATTATATTTCCAAGATTTTGGATCATCTTTACTATTATTACTCTGAATTCGTTTTCAGGTAGACTGCCTATTTCTTCTTCAGTTGTTTGGTGTTGTGGGTTTTTATCTTGCTCCTTCATCTGCTGCATGTTTCTCTGTTTCTCATTTTGTTCAGTTTACTGTGTTTGGTGTTTCCTTTTCTCAGTATGCAGGTTTGTAGTTCCCATTGCTTTCGTTGTGTGCCCCCCGTTGGTGAGGTTGGCTCAGTGGCTTGTGTAGGCTTTGGTGGAGGGGACTGGTGCCTGTGTTCTGGTGGCTGAGGCTGGATCTTGTCTTTCTGGTGGGCAGGGCCGTGTCTGGTGGTGTGCTTTCAGGTGTCTCTGAACTTAGTATGATTTTAGAAAGCGTCTATGCTAATTGGCGGGGTTGTGTTACTGTCTTGCTAGTTGTTTGGCATGGAGCATCCAGCAATGGATCTTGCTGGCCGTTGGGTGGAGCTGGGTCTTAACGTTGAGATGGAGATCTCTGGGAGATTTCTTGCCAATTGATATTATGTGGGTCCAGGAGTTTTCTGGTGGTCCAATGTCCTGAACTTGGCTCTCCCACCTCAGAGGTTCAGGCTTGACACTAGGTCAGAGCACCAAGACCCTGTCAGCAACACGGCTCAGAAGAAAAGGAAGAAAAAAGAGAAAGAAAATTTAAAAATTAAAATTAAAATTAAAGAAATAAAATAAAAATAAATTATTAAAATAAAAAATTAAGAATAAAAAAATAAAAAAGAGAGCAACTAAACAAATAAAGAAATCCGTGAATGATAACCAGCGCTAAAAACTAAACTAAGGTAAACGTAAAAGTCAGAAATAAATCAGTCGCCAACAGCAAACCCCAAGTCTCCATTTGCTCCCAAAGTCCACTGCCTAAATTTTGGGACAGTTCATTGTCTATTCAGGTATTACACAGATGAATGGTACATCAAGTTGATTATGGGAATTCAACCCACTTCTCCTGAGGCTGCACAAAGAAATTTCCCGTTGTCTTCTTTGTTGGCACAGCTCCTAGGGTTCAGCTTTGGTTCTGGCTCCACCTCTGTGTGTAGGTAGCCCTCAGGTGTCTGTTCCCCGCCCAGACAGGAGGGGGTTAAAGCAGCGGCTGATTAGGGAGCTCTTGGTCACTCAGGCCGGAGGGGAGGGAGGGGTACTGTAGTCATAATTGGAATGCAGAGCAAGCTTGCAGTGGCAGAGGCCGGTGTGATGTAACAGCCTGAGGCACTCCATGTACTCTCCCAGGGAAATTGTCTCTGGATCACAGGACCCTGGCAGTGGCGGGCTACACAGGATCCCAGGAGGGGAGGTGTGGATAGTGACCTGTGCTTGCACACAGGACTCTTGGTGGCTGCAGCAGCAGCGTTAGTGCTTCATGCCCGTCTCTGGGGTCTGAGCTGATAGCCGCAGCCTGAAGCCATCTCTGGAGCTTGCTTAGGTGGTGCTCTGCCTTCTGTGGGTACATGGGGAAGGAATCCCCTCCCTTCCTGCACCCCAAAACAATGGTCTCTTGACTCTTTGGCAGGTCCAGAACTTTTCCCGGACTCCTTCCTGGCTAGCTGTGGCACACTAGCCCCCTCATCCTGTCTTCACGCAGCCAACTCCAGTCCTTTCCCTGGGATCTGACCTCCAAAGCCCAAGCCTCAGCTCCCAGCCCCCACCGGCCCTGGCGGGTGAGCAGACCAGCCTCTCAGCTGGTGAGTGCTGGTCAGCACCGATCCTCTGTGTGGGAATCTCTCTGGTTTGCCCTCTGCACCCCTGTTGCTGCGCTCTCCTCCATGGCTCCGAAACTTCTTCCCCCTCTGCCCATCCCCCATCTCTGCCAGTGAAGGGGCTTCCTAGTGTGTGGAAACTTTTTCTCTTCACAGCTCCCTCCCACAGGTGCAGGTCTCATCTGTATTCTTTTGTCTCTGTTTTTTTCTTTTTTCTTTTGTCCTAACCAGGTACATGGGGAGTTTCTTGCCTTTTGGGAAGTCTGAGGTCTTCTGTCAGCATTCAGTAGGTGTTCTGTAGGAGTTGTTCCACATGTAGATGTATTTTTGATGTATTTGTTGGGAGGGAGGTGATGTCCACATCTTACTCCTCCACCATCTTGAAGGTCCATCACTTCTATCCAAATACGATATTTTAAATTAAAGCCATATAAAATCTTCCAACTAGGAAATGACTACTGGCTTGTATATCTAAAGGGAAAATTATTGTGCAAATGTTCATTTGATATTAATGGAATTTTACATTTATATGATAGCAACTTTTATTGAAAATATTTGACATCATTCTCCTTAACATTACTTATTAGAAATGATTTAACTAGTTCACTATTAAAAATATATCATAAATCGATTTGAAAGCCATAAAATGTAGGTTGAAAAAGTTTCTGAATATAAATGGCAGTATAAATGTATGAAATGAAACGATGGAGTGAAGAACAAGAAATGGCATGGAAATAAGATGGAAAGGATGGGAAATATATCAAGGTCAAGACAGTAGTTAAGCTTCACTTTCTGATTTCAATGTTTCAAAAGACATAACTATAGTCTTTTAAAATATAGAGTAAAATCAATGGAAAAATCAATAAAAATAACTCAGAATGATCACTAATTAGTCTATGGCCATATCACCATGAATGC
The DNA here is from genome assembly GCF_964165515.1 of Mesoplodon bidens. Classification (NCBI taxonomy): domain Eukaryota; kingdom Metazoa; phylum Chordata; class Mammalia; order Artiodactyla; family Ziphiidae; genus Mesoplodon; species Mesoplodon bidens. The sequence goes on along the minus strand of NC_138173.1, from coordinate 52,386,040 downwards.
ACTTGATATCATCAGAATGATCATGAACTAACCAGTTCAACAGTGACACCCTGCATACAAATTATTTGAAGTCAAATTGAATACACAAGGATATGATAAACTCTTGCAGAATTAAGGAAAAAAACACTTTGTTATTTTGCATTTTAATACTCTTCCATTTAAATAAATATTTTTATTTTTTAAATAATAAATAAGAGTGGAAGGAAATTTTTGGAGGTGATGGATATGTTTACAGCATAGATTGTGGTGACGGTTTCAAGAGTGTATACTTACCTCCAAACTCATCAAATTGTACACATTATATATGGAGAATTTTTGGTATGCCAATCATACCTCAATAAAATGTTTTAAAAATTACTTTCATGTTTATCTCATCAAGGCTGTTTGCTTCTTGGAATATACATTATCTTAGACTAATGTGTATCAATAGCTGCTACATAAAACTGTATAGTAACTACTCATTATGTATTTGTTAGTTATAAGTTTAAGTTTGTTCAGTATAATGATCCATTCTCATATAACTACCTAATCATCCACTGGTAGGCATAATGTTGGAAATACAGAAGTAAATGTCATTTTATGGGGGAAGCATTATTTCCAAGTGAGAAGGGGAAACAATCAGAGGCAAATGAAAAAAATAACTAGGCTTCATCTTTGTCCTTTCATTATTACCCATCTTGGTTTTTATTAAAGCACCATAGCTTTAATTAAGTGTATAGTCTGGAGTCACAGAACATGGAATCAAATTTTTAATCTACCATTTCTAGATATGTGATTTTAACTTATAAGAGACTCTGTTTATTCCTTGCTAAAATGAATACAGAATTAATACCTACGAACAGGATTGCTTTTGTTAATTAAATAGGTTAGTTAATTTCTTAGTTACTACTATAAAGTAACTAATTTCTTAGTATTATAAAATAACTAATTTATTACTTTTATAAAGTAATTTCTTAGTTAATATTATAAACTATCTCACTTTATAATGGGAATCTGGATTGTTTTTACCATACTTACTCTTTCATATTTTCTTTACTCTTTTGATATAATAATTGAATAGGAAATGACCCAACATAAGGGCTTATTTGAAACATAACCTAGTGACTCTATAAAGAGGAGATTTTCCTTTTTCAGCATCTTGTTTTCAAGAGCTTCAATATGTAAGTTATGTGTGTATCTTTGATGTTTGTGTATATTTGCTCCAAAAGAACAAAGCCCCAGCAGATTAAATTTATATTGTTACAGAATGAAAAAATATTACAACATTTCTTATTGTGGCCATGATTAGTAAATTTTAAAAGATTATGTCAAAATATGTATTACATATCTCAAAGTGACACCCAGTAAATATCCCCACCTTCATACCAGGAAAAACTATGAGAAAACAAAGAGAAAGATACAAACTTTATTTATGATTAAGTCTAATGTGGAGGTTACAATTTGTCAGCCAAACTGACCCACTAGCTTAATCTCTGAATCAAGTAGATTACCCATTCAGTCATAGTATAACTAAATGAAGGTAGTTTTCCCCCTCTTCAGGCTCAGAACCCTCTCCTGTGGGAAACTCATGCCCAAGGGAAAGAAGGACATAGCAGTGTTAATTAAGCATTGTTTTTTAAATCATTTCCAAGTTTCCCTTGGTGAAATTAGTTAAAGGGGGTTGGAGTGAGAAGAGTTTTAAGAGAATTCTTACTACTTGGAAAGAACCATCAGTAAGAGAGACTAAATAATGCCCCTATGATCATTCCTCAGCTGCTTTTCCTTAACCTATCTGACTTAATCATTAAGACCATGATTAACCAAAGACAAGGTTATTTGTCTTGTTATAGGTGATTAACAGTCTGAAAGCACAAGCCTGCTCCCACCTTCCTGATACTGCCCCTCGGAAAACAACCCCTCCTTCCTTGAAAATGGTTAACATTTTGCTGTCTGGGGCTCTGAAATGATCTGAATAATACACTAATTAAATTTCATGTCAAATCTACACTGCTCCAAGGCTGAAAATCTATTCTCTATTCCATTTCTCATCCCAAATTAGGTTTATCCAGATTACAACATAGCCTATCAGAAATTATCCAATTAATTTAAATGACTTAGAAATTTAATAATAAAATCCATAAAGACATTCAATAATAAAATGTCAACACCACAGACATGCCATAAATTTGAATATGAGCCCCTTAGCAATATGAACTTTACAAGAAGGTATTAAAGTTCAAAGATTAAATCCTCTCACTAGTTAAATTTCAAGTCTGAAATAAAAATATCCTGCCTTAATATATATGTTAAAGATCCAAAGGAATTAAAATCTGTCCCAATATCATATATCACTTTGCCTTAGCCAAAGTGGTTCTTTAACCTCAGGCAGTGTTTGAGTTCTGTCAGCTGCTTGAATATGAGATATCTTTTGTTGGGACTATTGTGGTTCTTTTAGAGACCCAAAAGTTGTATTAGCTTAAGGCCAAGTCTTGAGGTATCTCATACTGTTATTTAATAGGGAAAAATATTACAGAACTCACAACTATTTAAAAACAAGCTTATTCCCACTTTGAGAGGAATTACGCCTAGGCAAAATTATGTTTTCAGAATCAATCTCTTGGTGATGTCCAAGACTGTAGCAAAGATTCAGTGATATTTGAGGGAGCAAGTGTCTATGAAGATTTTTGTTTTCAAATGCATCATTCATCAAATGCATGATATTAAATAGGTTAATGACTTTTGTTCAGAATTAACAATGTGTGAACTTGAGTTGAACTCACTGAACAGCAATGAGTCTTATTCAACTATAGACAGACTTTTGTTTAGCTTTATGTGTTTCCCATATCTGGGCTAAAAATATGCTTAAATCTCTTAGGTCCAAGAACCCTGCCTCCTAGGGAAGACTTTCAGGTGGTATTCATATGTCTTCAGCTAGTAAACAACATTTAGGAGAACATAACTAAAGCTAATATTTTAAATTTGAATCTTAGTTCCACTCAACCTACAGAGAACCAGTACCTCTGTCTTGTTCTCCTTCAGGTGCTGCCTTTCTTCTCTTTAGATTTTTATATTTTTGTAGGCAAACTTGTAAGCCCATGTACATAAATGTTAGCAGCTTGAAATTAAATAATAATTTCTCCCCTACTCTTGATTGCATGATCAAGCTACATGCACTTAAGGTTAGTTCTTCTAAAGATTTCCTTGTCTATTTATGCCTATTCAAATTTAAAGGAATGGATCTAGAGTTACTTATCTAAATCTCATACTGATAATTTCTCAGTAGTTGCTCTCTAAGGCAAGCAAAACTCATTAGTTCAAAAGGTCTAGAAAGATTACATTATTTCAAAAACAAAACCATGCCTACTAGAAAAATGCATGTCTGTGTAGAGACAAATAGCAGTCTTTCATTCTAAAGTTGTGTGCCTCTGCTACAGGCTGGTTCCTTGCTGAAATTTGTTTGGGTAGTATATACTTCTTGGACACTGCAGCAGTCTACTGAAATTACCCACAAATTTGCCAAGACTGGACACACAGCCCTCACTTCTGCTAAGGCCTAAAATTTACTAACTGTATTCAAGGTGACTCAGTGGATAGCCTTACTATAAGTAGGAGTCAAAATACTGTGTGGCTCCTTCTTTAGGTCAGAACAGTTTAAAATCATCTAATTACTGCAACAACCTGCTCAGCCACACTGAAGTCTCTACAAACTAGCAAGTTCAAAATGCCCTGTCCACATATTAACCAATGTTTCTATACTGTACCTCACCACAGGACACTGACATGTTATTTTGGTCTGAAATTCTATTCCCTACTTTGTTTTTCTCCATTTCTGACCAATGCCCAATTGTTGGAGATTTTGTGGCAACTCCCAAAATTGTCCCTCTATTCTCTGACAGAGTTGAGAAATAAAGGAATAAAAGATGGTGATTCAAATATTACTCTTGTTGCTAATAGCTTAATTGGCAATGTTGCTTTGCAGATCAAAATGGGCTTGCAAACTGAACCCCAGATTGGGAAGACCCTAGACACACAGAGGCAATCCTGTAGTGGCAGGGACCCCCACATAGTGGAGGAGAGCCTGTTCTCTGAAGGATATGGGGAAGCTATCTTCCAATAGAGACAAGTATAACTGAACTGAAGATGCCCAGTTCATTTTCTGACTTTTTACAAAAGGCAAATAAGCCTACCTTTTCTTGAGTAGAATGAGTAAAGAAAGGTGAAATATGAAGGCAAAACAGCTGTATGGGACTATTTTGTTACTTATATTTGAGTAGAGTGATGAAGAGAATCATCTGAAAGCTCACAAACTATTGAATGTATAACATTCAGTAACTTCTGGTTTTAGATATCATTTAATGCAAAAAACGATTACTAAATATTCAATAACATACTAAATTACTAAATATATAAATTGCTAAATATATAACAACAATTACTAAAAATACAAACTGTATCTTTAAAGAAGTTTATGGAAACAAGTTATGGGCTAATTGTTTTTGCATTAATTACATCTGTAAGTCAAAGCAAGTATTTGATAAAATTCAAGCTTACATCTTTATTTCTACATATGGATCCTAAAATAGTTATACTGATTGGTTTAACTTCTAGGCGATGGAGGGAAGATCTTTTTTGGAGAAATAGTGATTGTATTTGAGATTTAAATATAAACAACAAATAAACATTTTATGATGAATGGATAATTTCATTTAGGCAGAAATGTTTAGTTGCTTTTCAGTTTTTCCAAAACTAAAGATTTTTCTGTTGATATTTATTAAAGTTCAAAAATCAATACAATCTACTTTCCTTCTTCTTCTGTCAGTATAATTAATAAATTATTATTTTACCAAGGTCTAATTTATAACCAAAAGACATGTTAGGTCTGCCTAAATAGTAGAAAAGCTCATTTAGATGGCTGGTCATTGGAGTTGAAGGGCATTTCAAAAATCATCCAGCCCAACCCTCTCAATTGTGTTAGGTCTCACAGCAAAGTATGTGGTAATAATGAGATGATACTCAGTTCTTCTGATTTCTGTTTCAGTACCCTTTATCTGTAGCAAATGGCCTCTTACTTTTTTTTTGTACTACTACTGCCACATTCAAGATAATTTCAGTGAGCTCTCGAAAGAATCACATTAAATGATTCATTTGTGCACACTGATATCCTGAAATAGAATCAGCGTAGGGACAATCCTTGAGTCCTTAGGAGTATTAGGAGTTTGGCTGACAGCAAACCCTGTCCTATTTTTCAGTTACAGGAGGTGCACTGAAGCTTGTTAACTCTATGTCATGCAGCTCAGGAAACACTGATAGCCTGAGTCAATCAAAGACTGAGCATTAACGCAATACTAGTTTCAGAACAGGTGTAGTTAATGTTGTACTCAGAAAGGAAAATACTTATTTCAATTAGTTCAATTCTGTTGACATGAAAGGATTTTATTAAATAAGATGCTACTATATAGTAAGAATAATGTTTATGCACTGAAGATATTACAGAAGGTTGAAAGTTAACAATTTGGCAACAAACAAAATATGCCTTCTATGAAAAAAATGTGTAGAAAATTTCTTACTTTATACGACTTCTGGAGTGCCAGGAAAGCTCCAGATCCCTAAACTATTTTTCTCATGAGAATGTTCCTATATCTGAAATTCCACTGTTATAAATTACTGATTTACTTTTAACTTATTATTCTCTGTTAAAATGGAATTGTATCTTTATAAGATGGTACCTGAATAAGATAGAAGAGAAACAAAACAAAACAAAACAAAACAAAACCCTCTGGAGTAAGGAAGTATAGCTAATTACCAAACTCTAATTCACACAAAAGGGCTCATTCAAAAAAAGCACATTCTAGGAAGTAGGGAGTCTAATCTATTAAGGCACTGGACAAAAATAAGGTAGAAAGAAATTTTACTACATCCCTAATGTTTTGCATTAGCCTCACACTCTATTCATCCTCCACTTGAATTGATACACTATGATGGGTATGATAGTAGTCACTCTTCTTGAAACATGGCTTTATATCTATAAAGTTCAGTGTTCTCCTTCTCCTTCTCCTTCCCCTCTCCCTGCTTCTCTTTTTTTGGGTGAAAGCTGATGCACCCGGACAAGTCTTAAAGTACTGTACACACATGCAGAAATTTGTACCATAACTGTTCTAGTCTGGAATGAGGCATCAATCTTCTTTCTTTTGTTAAATTTCAGTCTCTAGAAATAGAGTCTGATTTCTCTCTGCCTCATTACTCTCTAAATTATAATATTACGAAGAAAGCCTCACCTCTAAGACACCTTTCCTTTGAAGACTCCCACAATGAGCTACAACTTTCTCCTTATTGGTTAAACATGTCACAGCCTCAGTAATCAGAATGTATAGTGTACTAATGTAACTGCTGCTTTCTTTATTAATTCATTTGGACAACATTTATTTATTGAACAATGTAAAAATAAGTGTCTTACAAGGAAATGAGAAACATTCTAGGTATTTTGTTCAGTCATAATTTTATACAGGGAACTGTGTAGATAGTACAGGACCTGAAAAGATAAAGAAGAGACGGTGAAGTGACATGAACAACAATTGGGAGGATAGTTAACATCCAGGATAGGACAGACACAGAAATGAAATAGTATTACTAGAACTCAGAAGCCAAACCACCTGTAACTATACAGGGACTCCCAGGAAGGATCTGGACAACAAGGCAAACAGGGGAGATGCACCCACTGCAGAAAACTCAACTTGAGAGGGAGCTAGAGAAAGAGGAATACCCTGGATTCTCCCCTTCTCTCTTTCATTTTCCAACAGTGCCTCAATGGCTAAACTAGTAGCCACTGAGCAAAACAAAAACAAATACAAAAACAAAAAATAAACCCCATAAAATAGAGTTCTCAGGAGAACAGTAAGGAATTAACTGAAATTCAAACAATAAAAATTGGTACAAATGCCAACTATGCACCAGGCACTCTTTTAAGTAATAGGAATTCAGTAATAAACAAGATTGACCAATTCCCTGTCCTTGGGAGGTTTACATGTAGTACTTAATATGTACCAGTTACTCAAAATTACTGTAATATACCAACATACTTAAAAAACACTAATCCATTAAACCTTATAAAACTCTATGGGGTGAATATTATTACTGTCTCTCCCATTGAGATGAGAAGTGGAAAGACAGGGAGGTTGAATCCCTTCAGGCACAATGCTTACAAGTGACAGAGCCAGGATTCTAAACAAGCATTCTGGCTCAGAGTATGTTCTCTTTAATCCTATTCTACCTTATGATGCTTATAGTTTCTATCCTTTACTTCATATCATAAATTAAGATAACCATACACATAACATTGAGGAAATTTTAAAAAATCTTAAAGGGTTTACATACTAAGATTTAGAACATTTCAAACCCTTAGCATAAATTTGTTCACTACACCCCACAAATATAAAAATTATTTCAAACATAAGTGGATGGCCATGTATTATTAATTTTGCACAAAAGCATACTGAATTTTATGAGCAACAACACAAGAAAGAGAACTTCTAGGGAATGTTTCTACACCTCAGTTTTTAGGATTTTCAGATGGTGAGGACAAAGAATCAGAACCAGAAAATAGTATTGCAAATTAAATGTCATATGGAGATAGGGGGCCCCAAAGGGCAATGAGAATATTTGAATATAGAATATGAACTTAGCCTACTTTACAATTTCTCCATGGCTACACAAAATCAAAGAAAGCTAATAGAGGGATTTTCTAAATTACTGAGTGTAGCATTCTAAATGCTTGTTACAAGGCACCAGAAGAATTCACCAGAAGAGTCTATGCTGTGATTTCCTTCGTAAATGTGTCAATGTGAAAGCATTTTGATGCAAAATACATTTTACCTCTTTCTCCCTTATGTATTCAGAGGATCAGAGATAACATTTTTGAAACCATCATTTATTGTGAAGTACTTCACATAGAACAATAAAACAAAAAAATGTTTCCTCATAAAAGACTGAGGCATTTTGACAGTAGTTTCTTTCCTCTATCCATGGTTCTTACAAGAATACTTGCTGTGCCTTGGCCCAAATGAGTGGCACATCTTCTGGTTTAAAATTATATGGATGCAGGTCATAATGACTGACTATATGATCTTTGATTCTTTTTAACTTAAAAACAGCTCCTAAAGTTTAAAACAATTGAAGTGTGAACTGATGACTGTGGAATCGCTGCTGCTCTTTGTGAATGATATATGAAGTGAAAATCTCTGCCTAGTGCATGAAATACTGACATCATGTAATTATAGCCATGCAAGCCAGCAGTCCATTTAGTCAGAATGCCATCAGAAAAAGCACACCTGTTCTACAAGTAGTTAGGTCTGCATGATGGATACTACATGATGGGAGCCTTAGGTCTGCAGTCTAAACTTTTATTTTACCATTCCCATTTCTCAGCTACAAGGTTTATGTTTAAAAGTCATTCACATCCCAAATTCCTTCTTATCCCAATTTCAAATAGGTGTAAAATTTAATTTCTTAAAAATATTGAAATTCTAGTTATCCACTTACACGTTGTTACATAAAAGCAATTTTTAAAAACCTATTCACCTGTTTGTGAAACTCTCCTTTTGTTAATATTAAGAGGAACTGGGGCTTCCCTGATGGCGCAGTGGTTAAGAATCCACCTGCCAATGCAGGGGACATGGGTTTGAGCCCCGGTCCGGGAAGATGCCACAGAACAACTAAACCTGTGTGTCACAATTCCTGAGCCTGTGCTCTAGAGTCCATGAGCCACAACTACGGAGACCACGTGTCACAACTACTGAAGCCTGCACACCTAGAGCCCATGCTCCACAACAAGAGAAGCCACTGTAATGAGAAGCCAGTGCACCACAACGAAGAGTAGCCCTAACTCACTGCAACTAGAGAAAGCCCGCGCAGAGCAACGAAGACCCAATGCAGCCAAAAAAATAATAATAATAATAATAAATAATAAATAAACATATCAAGAGGAACTAAAGAGTAAAAAAGAGAACAGAGGCTTGACCATGATAATTGTCTTGAAATAAATGTGAGGCTTCATTTATTTTCTAAAGACAAATGAGAAGGTGGGTCTGCTATTCACAACTAAGAATTATTTATTGCAAAAATTCTGTAAATATATCTTTTTGTTTTAAGTATTTGAGCATATCTATAAATATGCTTTTAGGACTTCCCTGGTGGCACAGTGGTTAAGAATCTGCATGCTAATGCAGGGGACATGGGTGCGATCCCTGGTCTGGGAAGATCCCACATGCTGCAGAGCAACTAAGCCAGTGCGCCACAACTACTGAGCCTGCGCTCTAGAGCCTGTGAGCCACAACTACTGAGCCCACAAGCCACAATTACTGAAGCCTGTGCACTCTAGCGCCTGTGTGCCACAACTACTGTAGCCCACGTGCCTAGAGCCCGTGCTCCACCGCAATGAGAAGCCCGTGCACCGCAACGAAGAGTAGCTCCTGCTCGCTGCAATCAGAGAAAGCCCACACGCAGCAACAAAGACCCAACACAGCCAATAAATAAATAAATAAATAAATAAATAAATAAATAAATAAAACTTGTACTTATCTTTAAAAAAATTAAATATGCTTTTAAATAAAATATGTACAAGTAAAATATTTCTTATAATTCTATGGTAGAATTGAACTCTTTATATTGGCACACTATATATATGTGGTGTAAATAAAAGTAATGATACTGATAAGAAAAAAACCAAAAATACATATTAGACCTTAAATACCCCAATACATGTTATCTTTATAAGTAGCCATCCTTGGGGTCTATGAACTTATTAAAACAATGTGATCACTGAACTTAATTTTGAAGTTTTCTTAAGACTTGTAAGACTCATAGAACTTAATAAATGTTTTAATACAGGAAAAATCATATAACTTTGTATAATATGTTATTTAGGTAAGGGTCACTAAACATTGGAGACATTAAGAAAGTCAACATCAGGAAGCATGTCTTTTATTAGCTTTACAATTTCATAGTAAATTAATTTATGACATGTTTCCCCTATAATTATCCACTAAGGTACAGGGATTTTTACATCCAGAACTGGTACTCAGAGTTAAACCCCCAAGACCACACTGGGCTTTGTAATGCAGGGGCAGAGAGTATTCAAACCATATTTCTGCTCTGACTGCTGCCTTTTTGTCATGCTCACCTGTAGGGGGTACAAGAGGGAGAGAAAAGGCTAGAGGGAGAATAGACTCTCCTTTCTGTTTTCTACCTGTTGAGTTTTCTTTTTCTATTTGCTTCCTATTTGATTCACTACAGTGACATAGTAGTAGGCCATTCACAACAGTGACAACCAGTGAACAGTTTGTTCTAGTAAGAGTATGATTCCTTTCCTAAAAAAGTCAACACTTTCAAAACCATCCTCATCATATACCTTCAGAGATGCCAGCATTCATGAAAGACTGAATGAGATTAAATAGAGGGTTAATATGCTAATATTAAATGTCTGGACCCATCCATGGGGCCCTCTGTTGGCTTCGAGAAAACAGTACCAGCTGAGTAGTACCTTCTCATCAGGAGTCCAGACTCATGTGGCTTTTCTTCCTATCTTTTAAGTTTTATCCCCCTCTTTTATCTTTGTTCCACCAACCCTAGGTGGAGAGCTACCTTTTGAAGTTGCTACCTCCATGTACTTCATGTTTTTTTAATGCCTTGTCTTCAAGGACAATTGTCCACTATTCTCCCATCCTTGTATATTTTTGCAATTCCTCCCATTAAGTGGAGTTACTTCCCTTCCTCCTGAATCTGAGTTGGCATTGCAACATGCTTTGACCAATAGCATGGGACAGAAATGAAGCGAGGCAACTTTATATTTGCTCTCTTAGAGTTTTGCACCACCATGTAAGAAGTCCAACTTTGCTGTTTTCAGAGAAGCAGAAGCAGACCCTGATATTTCAGCTACCCTAACTGAGATGCCAAACACGTGGATGAGCTGTTAGGATTTTCTAGCTCCAGCTGAGCTCCCAGTTGCATGAAGTTGCATGATTTATCCTAGTTGAACCATTTGGAATAGAAGGACAGCCTGGATGATCCCTGTCAACCCACAGAATCATTAGAAAAAATAATCATGATTGTGTTAAGTCATTAGGTAAAGGAGTGGTTGCTTACATAGTAGTATAAAACTGATAAAGCCTTTTTAGTTTTTCAAGAACTAAACTTTATAATAAATGTTGTCTGTTAAAACAATTGTTTTTTTTTTTAATTGGGGTATAGTTTTTTTAAATGTAGTGTTAATTTCTACTGTTGTGCAGTTTCTATTTCCTGGCTGGACCAGGACAGATTCAAACATAAATACTGAAACCAATACAATAATTTGTGCAAAGTGAGATTATATGTTTTGCTAGTGTTTTCTATATGCTAAACTGGTATTTTAAAAATAACATTAATTCTAAGCCATAAAGAAAATAATTATAACAGGAATCTGATTTTCAGAAAAATTTAAATAATTCATTAAACAGGATAATGATGGGATAGGCTAATAGCTACTTTTGAAGAAACAGCACATTTTATTAAAGGAAATGTTTGGTATTTAACTACACACCTATTATTTGTCTTAAATCTATTGTACAGGTCACTGATAATATATTAAACAGAATCCCATTCAGGTCACTTTATATATTATCTTCAGATGAAGACAATAAAGCTAATATTATGTTACCAATGAAACTATTATAATGAAACTGTTATAATGTATTAATAGCATTTTTTATTGTAGGATAAAATACTAACTGTCAGTGTGAGGTGCTATGAATGGATATGGCAGTGAGTGTTAATAGGTATGAATTGATGGATAAATTTTAACTATAATGGGTTTAAAACATTGAGTCTTAAATTTAGTTTATGAGAAGATATCAATGAGAAATTATATTAGAAAGTTTGTAATAGTAAAAGGCCATAAGACAGAGACATTTTACTTTACAAAGCATTTCAACAGAGGAGCTTATGATATTAAAGAAGACTGTCTTCCACAGACAGATCTGAGCAGGATTTAGCATAATTTTCTTGGAATCAGGTACTCCTAAGACCATCGAGACATAGAAAGAAAACATTCTCAGGAACCACATAATATCATTTATATCAGAGCATTCTATCAAGGCAGGATTTTAGTACATCAACATGCATAGAAGATCACCAAATCTGCAAGTATAAGGAGTATCTGAGCATGCAAAAATGTGGAAGGAATGAATCTCCAAATTTTACCCTCATGACTCTTTAATAACAATCAGTCCTCAATCAGGGGAGAGGGGAGGATGCACAAGCCCTATAATAGCAATGGTATACTGTGTTTCCTTCTTTTTCCTTTTGGTGAGTCTTCCCTAATACCCTCAGGTGAAAGAGCTGAAATAACTTCTTCCTGCTATGATTTTAATGTGTATATCTCATATAAAACCAATTTATACTCTTGTTTAAATACATATAATGTTTGAAATAAAGTTTCATGCCTATTTGTAACATCCTAAAACTAGGAATGCTGTGAGTTTCCTCCAGTGAGTACAAAGTGTGTGTGTGGGGGGGGGGGGCATAGTTAGAAATGAATAGTTGATAAACAGAGGTAGGAAGTAACTTTCACTTCTGCAAAATAGTATTGAAAAACGTGTATGTGGGTAGGCAATTGGAAAAGACACACGGAGGACAATAAAGATAGTCAAATCATAGTCCTCTGTATGCCTGTCTGAATAAAAGTTCCACATCTGGGGCTTCCCTGGTGGCACAGTGGTTGCGAGTCTGCCTGCCGATGCAGGGGGGACGGGTTCGTGCCCCGGTCCGGGAGGATCCCACATGCCGTGGAGCAGCTGGGCCCGTGAGCCATGGCCGCTGAGCCTGAGCGTCCGGAGCCTGTGCTCCGCAACGGGAGAGGCCACAGCAGTGAGAGGCCCGCATACAGCAAAAAAAAAAAAAAAAAGTTCCACATCTGGAAAAAAGTTACTTTAATAACTTTTATAAGGTGCCTACTCTCTGCCAGGCACTGTTCTAAATTCTTTATACATATCAAGTAGATCAGTCCTCACAACATTTACTTAACCACAATTATTAGTACCATTTTATAGATGAAGAAAAAAATAAATAGTAGGTAAAATCACTACTCATATCATATAGCTAATTAATGGTGTAGTGAGGATTTAAAAACAAGTTATGTATATACTGCTGTGACTATGCTTAAAATTATGCTGTTGTGGGCCTCCCTGGTGGCGCAGTGGTTGAGAGTCCGCCTGCCAATGCAGGGGATACAGGTTCGTGCCCCGGTCTGGGAGGATCCCGTATGCCGCGGAGCGGCTGGGCCCGTGAGCCATGGCCGCTGGGCCTGCGCGTCCGGAGCCTGTGCTCCGCAGCGGGAGAGGCCACAACAGTGAGAGGCCCGCATACCGCAAAAAAAAAAAAATTATGCTGTTGTCGCTAAAACATATGTGATTAAGTTTCACCACAAAATAATAAATCAAATTAGATAAGATGTTCTGCAACGTTTAACTTGCATATCAAGTCAATAAAAACCTATTTGCTTGAGTTCATTGTAAAAGGAGAAGAATTCTGACCATCAAAGGAGGGAAGAATTGTCTTTTTCATGCTTATTAAAAAGTACACATATTTATATAAATAGCATAGAAAGCAGACATTTTTACAGTGAACACATATTGTGTCCAACATTGTAGGGCATGCACTCTATAACATAGTAATTTTCCACATTATGAGCCTGGGTTTCCTAAGGTAAAAACTAGGCAATAAACGTTTCCAGATTCCTTTGCTTCTGGTGTGCATGCATCTTCCTAGGTACTGCCAGTTCAAAGCAACCCAATGAGTCTTTAATTCAAAAGTGGTTGTAGTTGCATATTCTAGCAAACATTTGGGAGAGGTGCAACTATCTTTGAGGGTGGCAGAGGTGGTTTAATTTATTAAGTATGTTGCTATGGTTAGAAACTTGTTATTCCTAAATGTTTGGTGTTTGTATAAATGTTTTGGCATGTGTGTACAATATTGGCTAATATTTTCAAATCTTTCTCTCAGAAAATAGAGTCCCAGGGCTTACTTACTATGGGTGTACTAATGTACATGGGGTATTTAAGTATTTTCATAAATGTCTTATTAACTTACACAACTCTGATAAGCTTTGAATGTCTTGAATACTGCCTTACCTTCAAGTTAAATATTATCATTAAAAAATGCCAATCTGATGGGTGAAAAACGCTATCTTACACTTAATGCTTATTTCTTTGTTCATATTTTATTTGTGTTCATATTTTATTATCCATGTGTATTTTGTTTTTAGTTTTCTGTTGATGTCCTTTAAGCATTTTGCTTGTATTCTTTTATTTTTTTCTTTTACACTTGCAAGCTAGAAATATATTAAATATGTTAACTCTTGTTTCATATTGGTTAAAAGTAGTTGTATATCTGTTTTAGAAAAAAATAAATTATAATTACAGGTGTTGATGATGTTAACAATAATAATTATAATTTTGTTTACTGTTTTACTTTTCATGTACTACATCCCCTGACAAGTGGAGAAACAACTTTGGTTATTCATGTTTTATTTTTAAATTGTTTTTGAAAAGCTCTTATTTGTTCAAACCATAACAATGGTTTTAGAATTCAAAGAGCTAACAAAAGGCTAGAACATGCAAGGAAAATTTAGATATTGAAAGCTTATTCTTACATAAATATAAATGAAATGACATATGTTAAAGTATAAATAAAAACATGATTTTATTAACTCGCAAATATGTATTAAGTACTATTTATACTGTTTTTTATTGGTAACATAAAAGATACAAAATGAATCATAATGAAATTTTTCTTAATGCACTTTTGCTTGGTAAATGAATAATAGTTTAAAAAACACTTAATAGTTTTAAAAATACTATTTGAAAATGTCCTATTGTTTTACCACCATAAAAATTCAATTAGTGAAATCAATGTCAGTTTTTTTAGTGGGCTTTTTTTCTTTTTTCAGAAATGTTGCTATACTTCTTTCTACACAACAAATACAATGACTAAGCAATTCTACCAAGGGCATATACATGGAGCTCCTGAACGGGAGGAAGAACAAGAAAAAAGAAAGAACTATGGAAAAATAATCAAGCGTCCTGTACAGATGGGAAAAGGAAGTCTGCCCAGAGGAAGTACTGAATTCTAAATTATAAAACTTAATTTTCACAACATGCTCTGGTTCATGTGGGCTGGCATTAATAAACAATGACCCGATTTAAAAAGATAGGTGTGTGATGTTGGGTCTTCCATGAGAAAATGTTTATCAGCACCAGATGAGTATCTGAGGAATGCCACATTGAAGTCTGTCAAAGGTGATGTGGAAAATCTTGGAGTCTAAAGGTTAGGTAATGGAATCAGTGATGCTTACTTTTTTTTTTTCGGAACTGAGACTAATTTGCTGTCTTGGTTTTAACTCTCAAATTTTACTAGTTAGAATGTACAAACTAAAAATAACTGAAGCTGACACTTTGATCAAGATGTGGATTATGGTATAGGAATGGAGTGTGGAAAACTTTGTGGCTGATAAGCATTTTAAATGTAGACCAAACAATGTGTGCATTTTTTTTCTTTTTGTAAGTTAGAATAATAAGTGTCCAATATTTGCCCTTCTCTTTCCCTGTGAGAAACAGGAAAGGGCATTTCCCTCATATTGTCTATTTAAAAATATAACTGGGAGCATAAATTTTACAGTGGTTAGAGTAGGTGATTTGAAGCATTTTATGCATTTTCATGAAAACCTCAAGGTTTGCCTGTTTATTCTCTTTAGAAGGACTTTAAAAATCTATATAGGAATTTGGAGTGCTGCACTTTTGTATGGGCAAGGGAATGTAGGAAAAGGATCATCTACAATTTGGCATGTTTATCAGGTAGGGACCAATGTGAAATCGATGTTATCGGGATATAACAATGCAAATTATTAAGCAATAATATTGAACAAAAACAGCTGGTATATTATATGATTGTTTACTTATAAGAAGGAAATCAAATGGTTTTGTGAATGCATACTTAATAGACATTGAAGCAAAAATTCCAAATGAAGACTTGTGAAATGAGTTTTGTTTATTTGTCCATTGATTAATACACATCAATATAAACAATAAAACTACTAATCTCAATTCTGAATTTCACTTATGATAAATATATTCTCAATTTTGTGTACTTTCCCTCTTAGAATCAAGCATTCAAATTTTCATTTTTATTGCTACTATATATTTTTCTCTGATTATCTCTCCAGTTTTTTTGTCACGCAATCAAAAATTTGGATAACTAATGATACAACAAATGACAGATTTCAATTTTTCTTAACATTTAGATCGATACCAAAGATAACACATACAAAAGATCAGTAACAAATCAATTTTTAAAAAGTTTAGCAATAAATATGCCTCTTCTAAACTCCCAATCATAGCATTCACTTGACACCTAATTACATCTCATCTTAATTTTAGTCAATTGGAAAATATTCTGAGTAGTTACTCTGTGAAAATGACCATGTGGATATAAACACATGTTAAAAATTGTTTCCCACTTACCCCTAACTCTTAAGTGAGTGCATCTTTGAGATGATCACTTTCTCCATCAAAGTCCATGCTGTAAACATTTTATCATTTTTCCCCATGTAAGTACTAAATAACTGCTATATCGTACAGTAGGTACCTAAATAATTCATTTTATAACAAGACAAATGAGGAGTCACAGAGTTTTAAGTACAAATATTGCTATGTGTGTGGGTTTGAAAGTTCTTGTGAGCTAAAATGATGGATTTCAGCTAGGCAAAGTTAAACACATGTATTTGTTCAAGAACTAATTATTCTATAATTTATAGGTGGCAAGTTGGAATTCAGAGACTCAATCTATTTGATCAACTAGAATATATTTAAACTAAAATTGTCATGCTACTTTTTATTCCCAGAATTAGTGGCTATTTACTTTTTAACATGCTTTTATCTTTAGTGTTATTGTTTGAGAAATCAAATCAAAGACTATTACCTTCCAGATACAAGTTTGTTTGTTTTAAAAATGTAATGAAAGTATATCTTTCTATCTAGTATGTATGTACATTCTTAAATGTGCTGTCAAATTTCCCTTTTATGATTTAAATATGGTTATAAATTGTTTTGGTTACATTCTGCACCATAACAAACCAACCTAAGATGTAACAGCTTAAAATAAATGTTGACAAAATACCCACAGTCTGCGGCCTGGTTTTGTACAACCTGTTAGTTAGGCATGATTTTCACATTTTTTAAAGAACAGGGACCATATGTGGATCTCAAATCCTAAAACATTTAATATATGACCCTTTGCAAAAATGGGTCAATACCTGGCTTAAACCAACCACCATTTTTTTATATATCAATTTGGATGGGGCTCAGCTGATTGATTTCTTTACTAGTCTTGCTTCAGGTCTCTCAGGTGGTTGCAGTCAGATGGTAGCTGGGATTCAGCTGATGTTGGTTAACTATAACCTTGTATGTCTCCATGTGGCTTTTCTCTCCAGTTGTTACCTCATCATCCAGGACCTCTCCACACGGACTTCTCTGTTTACAGGGTAGCCTGGATTTCCTGCATGATGTCTTACAGCCCCAAAAGCATAAAAAAGGAAGCTGCCCTAATGCTCTTCTTTTTTTCGGTGGGGGGTGGTTGGAGATCTTCCATGTACTCTTTTTTTCCTTGTTGGTTTATTTTAAATATAGCAGTGTGTACATGTCAATCCCAAGCTCCCTATCCCTGCCCCCCACCCTTTGCCCCTGGTAACCATATGTTCGTCTTCTAAGTCTCTGAGTCTGTTTCTGTTTTGTAAATAAGTTCATTTGTATCTTTTTTTTCAGTTTCTGCATATAAGCGACATCATACAGTATTTCTCTTTCTGTCTGACTTAGTTCTCTCAGTATGACAATCTCTAGGTCCAACCATGTTGCTGCAAATGGCATTACTTCATTCTTTATCATGGCTGAGCAATATTCCACTGTATACATGTACCACATTTTTATCCATTCCTCTGTCGATGGACATTTAAGTTGCTTCCATGTCTTGGCAACTATAAACAGTGCTGCAGTGAACACTGGGGTGCAGGTATCTTTCGAACCATGTTTTTCTCTGGATATATGTCCAGGAATGGGATTGCTGGATCATCTGGTAGCTCTATTTTTAGTTTTTTAAGGAACCTCCATACTGTTCTCCACAGTGGCTATACCAATTTACATTCCCACCAACAGTGTAGGAGGGTTCTCTTCTCTCCATACCCCCTCCAGCATTTATTGTTTGGGCATTTTTTTTTTTTGATGAGAGCCATTTTGACTGGTGTGAGGTGATATCTCATTGTAGTTTTGATTTGCATTTCTCTAAGAATTAATGATGCTGGACATTTCATGTGCCTCTTGGCCATCTGTATATCTTCTTTGGAGAAATGTCTATTTAGGTCTTCTGCCTATGTTTTGGTTGGGTTGTTTGTTTTGATGATATTAAGCCATATAAGCTGCTTGTAAATTTTGGAGACTAATCTCTTGTCAGTCACATCATTTGCAAATATTTTCTCCCATTCTGATTTAATGCTCTTCTTAATGCCTGGGCTCAGAACTTCCAGAATGCCACTTCCTCTGCATTCTATTTATCAAATTAGTCACAATTCTAGCCTGAATTCAAATGGAAAGACCCACCTCCTGATTTATGGAGTACCATTTGCATACTGTGAGGGGCAGATGTTTTGAGGCCATCCACCTCCTGGCCATAACAATTTATTTCCTTCCATGTGCCATGTATACCCATTCCTTACTAGATGCCCCAAAGTATTGTCCCTTTACAGTATCAGCTTGAATTCTAGAATTCCCTTCTCTAAATTAGGAACAGTGTGGATGAGGCTCCTCTGGTGTAATTTCTGTTTCACCTCCTTGGATACTGACACTTTTGAACTAGGAACCTTTGAAATAGGGAGTTTTCTGTACTCCATTCACCCAACATATAACAGCAAGCAGGGACAAAGAATCTGTAGTTGGCTCTCACACAAATAAGTGGAAAGTAGTAGGAGGAGAGGAATAAGCAGCTCAAAGCAATTTTTTTTTTTTTTTTTGTGGTATGCGGGCCTCTCACAGTTGTGGCCTCTCCCGTTGCGGAGCACAGGCTCCGGACGCGCAGGCTCAGCGGCCATGGCTCATGGGCCCAGCCGCTCCACGGCATGTGGGATCTTCCCAGACCGGGGCACAAACCCGTGTCCCCTGCATCGGCAGGCGGACTCTCAACCACTGCGCCACCAGGGAAGCCCTCAAAGCAATTTTAATATGCAACTGGATATATATATCTAGTTCCTTGATTAGAGCTTCCAGCTCCATTAAAGTGGTTCCCCACAGATGTTGGCTCCAATCTCCAGCATTCACTTTGTCCTCTGACTTAACCTCACTTTTGTATAAGAAATGACTCATGTTTGCAGCTCAGTAACTTTTTCAGCCTGCATCCTGCTTATAGATTCTGAGGTCCCAGGATGACTCTTGCCATTATGAATTTCATCTGTTCCCTTCAGAACACTGTGATATAATTCCTTTAATAATATTTATGGATTTTTGTGTGTCAAATTATAATAAACTCCTTTAGATTAAAAAAAAATACCACTAATTTCTTTCAAAGGCGAAATCCTAGCCACCTTGGGCCTCCTGTGAGGCTGCTGAGGTAAAGTGTCCTTAAGATTCTTAGAAATCCTATTTTGAACCAAGAGGCTTTTTCATCTAGGTGAAAATGTCTAGAGATAACAAATTAGATTTTTCTTAGGTTTAACAAAGGTGTTTACACTAATCCTTGATCTAAAATTTACTCTGAGGTTAGGTGTTACTGGCAATGGCCCAGATTTGACCTTTACTCTGAGGCTACTGCCTACTTTATTTCCTTTTCCTTCTAGAAAAACTGAAAATAAGACAAAGTTTTATTTTTGGAGTTAGAACATTCCTGCTTCTTTATGTTTCCTCTAAATTATCCTGCCAAATTGAGGAGTCCCTTTTTAGCTCATCTGGCTTCTTCTATACTTCATCATCGACAGATTTTATTTTGTTTTTAACCAAACAAAACCATAAAACAGTTTACATTCTCAACATTCTGCCTAGATATCTCATTAGCCAGACCAACAAGTTTTATAGGTTTCCTTTCAATCTTTTGTGATGCCTTCGTTGACTGTTTTATTATTTTGTTTTGTTTATTATAACTTAGGTCTCTTTCTGTCCAGCTCAAATAATTTCCTTCTTTCCTTCAATCCTAAGTCTTCTCAAGGTGCTTCCAGCTTCTACCCACCACACTGTCCCAAAATGAATGACACATTTTAAGGTTGTTTTATTTTCTGGTACGCCGGCCTCTCACTGTTGTGGCCTCTCCCCTTGCGGAGCGCAGGCTCAGCAGCCATAGCTCACGGGCCCAGCCGCTCCGCGGCATGTGGGATCTTCCCGAACCGGGGCACGAACCCGTGTTCCCTGCATCGGCAGGTGGACTCTCAACCACTGCGCCACAAGGGAAGCCCAGGGTTTTTTTTTTTTTTTTTTTTTTTTTTGGTGTGACAGCAATATACCATTTCTATATAAGTCTATTTCACTTCAATATTGTCAAATAACAGATAACTCCAAAATTTGGTGGTTTATAGAACAATGATTTTATTTTATCTTGTGATTCTGTGGGTTGGCCAGAAAGAGCTAGCAGGTTGCTTTACAGATATAGCTTGAGGTCTCTTACGTAGATGTAGGTGTAATCTTACGTAGGTGTAATCAGATAGTAGCTGGGCTGTCTGCTGCTTCTCTTTGTGGCCTCTCTATGTTGTGTCTAATCTTCCAAGACCTCATCACGTGGCTCTCTTTCTAGCAGGACAACTTGGACTTCTTGGCAGCTCAGGACTCTGTGATGGAGACCTTAGGCTGCCAGGTCTTCTTAATGGCTGGGTCAGAAGCCCTGAAACCCCACTTTAAAGTCCACATTCTATTGACAAAGCAGTCACAGGACTAGCTCAGGTTCAAGGGGAGGAGCATTACCACTTTTGATGGTAGATAGTGAAGGGGATGGTGAATAGGTTTCACACTATCTTTGGAAACCAGCTAACACATATCGGGGGGGGGGGGCGGTGTGTGTGTGTGTGTCTTTAAAGCCAAATTAAGTTGCTGAAAAGCAGGCTTATAATCTATTTCACTATTTTTCTTTCCATTTTGGAGAATAAAAAAGATGCTGTTTTACCCATCTTTTCCCACTGGGGGGAAAAAATAAAAGAAATGGATACTAGAAATAAAGTGAGGCAATGTCTAAATCAGAATACTTTTGTCAGTTTGCACCATTTTAGGAGATCACTTTTATTAGTCTAACTGGAACATTTAATTGCCATCTAGAAATCTGTGACAATACTGGAGTTTATAACAATTTGGTAATATATTCTATCCTCGTTCTAAGGGAGGACTGTGGGCTATATGAATGATATAATAAATTTGCCTTCAGAACTTGAAACCCAAAAAACTGGAAAACAAGTAAGAGCATTCAATACCACAAATGATAAAAGCATTAGAACTGAAATTTTTGGAGGAGTTGGTGTCCCAGAATTAGCAACATCTTAATATGTGT
Organism: Mesoplodon bidens; assembly: GCF_964165515.1. Lineage (NCBI taxonomy): Eukaryota > Metazoa > Chordata > Mammalia > Artiodactyla > Ziphiidae > Mesoplodon > Mesoplodon bidens. The sequence goes on along the minus strand of NC_138173.1, from coordinate 52,364,473 downwards.
AGTCTAAGACCCTGGCCCCTCACCCTGACAGTTACACAAATTAGACACTGAATGTCCAGTACTACTAAACTTTTATCATTGTGTAAATGGGGCAATATGGCTCATATAGATAGCCATCACAGTTATCTTTTATAACAAATCATAATTTGGTTAACTGCTCAACTTAGAGATAAATTTTAGCAGCAACATTTAATGCTCAATTATTTCATCTCTTTTACTGATATTGAAAACAGCACTTGATTTCTCTTTGTAGGATTACATTTGCATTATTTTGTGAAAGTTTGGAAAGAGTAGACAAACTGTTGAAAGACCATATTTTTTTTCTTTGTCTTTTAGGGGAAGGAATTCAGACTTCCTTCTAATATATTTTTAGCTATGTTGATATCTCACATACAAACATTACTCAGATAATATTGACATATCATATATTATTACCAAGGTGCTGGTGTCAATAGAAAGTAAATTATAAGTTCTCAGAATGTGAGTTGATGCCTAGAATTAGAAAGTTTTATGCAATTGTATATGAAAATTATGCATGATAACTGCCAACTCCAGGTTACTGTAACACCTTTTGAAATTTGCTGAATTATTGAGTTTAATACTCTCTCTTAACATCCCCTCACTGTAGTGAAAACACCTGTACAATGATTTTATACTCAGGCAATATTCCAGATATGTTGCCATTTTTAAGGTAAAAACATGTGAATTTATTTTAGAAATTGAGCAAACTAACTATTTTAATATAATCTCCACTTGGGTAATTACCTTGTGAAGAGTGTGCATACTTTTCTTTTTTTCAGCTCTTCTAATTTACCATGGCTGCATATTTGTACAGGTCCTAGAAGACACAGAAACTCACTCATTAGAATCCCTGCAATCTGTTAGTGTTAGTCTCTGTGAAATTTACACTCCTTGCATGGAATTGATCACTGAATATATTAAATCTCTTTAGAGTAGATAAATTTTAGTATAGTGATCATTCTGTACTTTCCAAATAATTGCGTTTGGTTGAATATATAAATTAAGCTTCAGAGACATGTTTTTCTGAACTCCAATGTGCAATAGTGCAGATGCACAGTAAACCTTGGAGTTTCATACAAGCAAGTTAAATTGGCTTCTGAGCAACAATAGAGCAAATGGTGACTTTTGCACTCAAAGGAGACAAACAGATGGTGAATAAAATTCAGAGAGACTCAAAATATTCCAAACTTTGACAATTGTAGGAATAAATCACAAGCACAATATGAAAAAGAGTTGGCTGGTTTGGACTCTTACTACACCACAGTTCAAATAGCTTTATATGTGAAGAAACCAAACTTTAATCCAGGTGGCTGCATGAATCACTAAAATAACAGGTGATTTAAATACCTCCTTAGTCTTGTGGAAGGTCAATATATTTTGCAATATGCTGACAAATACCCATGGCTTATGATTTCATGCTTCCCTCTGGTTCCAATCCTATTGCTACCAAATTCTCTTACTCACTGTTGCCATGTCTCATTTCACTGCCCAGCATCAATTCAAATATGGAACATTCAATTTTCACATGCTGTCTCTTATAAACTAATTAAACAATATATGTATATTTAGATAGCAAAAATACTCAAGATCTATGGGAAAATCATTAACATTGCAATGCAAATGGCAAATAAGGTTAAGTTAAATGTTTGATGTTTCTTAAACCTCCCTTGTTTACACACATCCCCAAATTCTCCTAGATGCCATTATAAAGCCTTATTTCTCTCTTACGGTGCACTTCATATTTATCCCTTTTTACCTGCTCCTATCACTTGACATTCCTAAGCAATTTAGATGCATAAAAGGAAGATAACTTTAAAAAATGTGTAAAATCTGTGAAAAAATTATCCATAGGGGAATGATAGCCTGGGGACAAGAATTGAGGTGTTATTCTTTGCTAAAATCAAGATGAATTATTTAACCTATTTAAATATTAAAATATTTAAAAAATAAAATTGAAAATATGCATGTAAAATACTAAAATTAATCATAATCCAGCATTGATATATAACTGCTGTTAAACATTTAGTGTATTCCTTCCTAGTCCTTTGATATATGATTGTCTATCCATTCAGAGGTAACCTCACCTAACATTACAGCTTATTTCTTTATAATAATTTTTATCTGCATATTTGACACTATGGAGTCAAAGACCAACATATTAATATATAAAGATAATAACATTTAGTGGACCTAAATGCAAGAGAATATGAAAAGAGGCTTGCTGAAAAATCACAGTAGATGGTTTACTATTCAGACTTATTAAGTAAATAACATCTGAGAGTTCAAGTAACTCATATGAGCTTTAGAATAAAGGAATAATTACTGATATTTCTTGGCAATTAAAGTGATACTTATGTTGCAAATTTGTAGATTAATAAGTAAATTTTTAATATCCATGTTCCCTAAATGCAAATATGTTATTTTGGCTGGTGATAGAACAAAAGTGTGTTCATTGTTTTTTTTAAATGATCATCAGACACATGAAAACATGTCATCTGTATTATATTAATAAGGAAATGGCTCAAGGTAAACATATTTTACCGTGAAAGTATCTCAAAAAAACTCTCAACAAACTAAGATAGTGAAAGAATGACTTTTTCTCCCTAAAATCGGGACTATGGCAAAATGTCCCCTCTTACCACTTCTGTTCAGTATGGTGCATAAGGTTCTCGCCAGTGCAATCAGCCAATCAGGCAAGATGAAAAAATAAAAGATATCCGGGTTTCAAACTGCTTTACTCGCAGGCAGTATGAACATGTATAAAGAAAACCTTAAGAATTATACAGAAAAAAAAACTATGAAAACTAATGAGTCCAGGAAGGACTCAGAAAAAAGATCAATATACAAAAGTCAAATGTATTTCCAAACACTAGCAATAAATAATCCAAAAAATGAAATTAAGAAACTAAGTATATACACAAGTATCAAAAAGAATAGTTAGAAGTATAGTTGACAACAGAAGTGGAAAAAGGGAGACACAAATCCACAAAATCTTCCTGAGGGAAATTTAAAATAAATCTTAAGTACAGAAGAATATTATGTCCATGCATTCAAAAGCTTATGATTATTAAGATGGCAATTTCTGTTCTACAGATTTAGTGCAGTCTCTATCAAAGTCTAAGCAGAATATTTCAAAAGTTACAAGGTAACTCCTAAAATACATAAGGAAGAGCATAAGACATCGAGAATCAAAAACAGCCTTAAAAAAAAAATGGAGAATTTTCACTGCCTGACTTCAAAAGTTAGTATAAAGAGGAATGACATTAGCAACAATGGCACAGTAGGTAGTTTCCAGGGCTCATCTCTCCACAAAAACAGCGAAAAAATGAGCAAAAAGTGTCAGAATCAACTTGTGGGAACTCTGGAAAACAGTGAGAAGTTTACACGAACCAAGTGAACGCTAAATCAAATAAAAGCCACCTGAAAAGGAGTAAGAGGGCTTTGCAACATTTTTACTTGTCCTGAGCCACCAGACTCCCCGACTCACCGGCGGAATTGAAGAAGGTAGCCCAGGTTCCCAGTGTGCGGCCCGGCTCCACACGGAGCAGAGCAGACCTTCTCATAAAATTGCATCTGTCAGTTTTTCTAGAAGCTGCCTTAAGTACTGCTCTGTTATAACGAAATTGGAACTCTCTGAGAGAGGAAAAGTTGCTATGTAGCTGGCAGCCTCAAAACATTGAAAGCCAAATGAAAAGCCTCTCTGCCACCTGGGACAAACGATTCCCAGCTGAGGAAAACAGAAAACTATAGGGAGTCTGAGAGGAAAAGCTGAGGAGAGAGCTTTTTCCGGGGAAGCGGGGTATGGGAAAGATCCGACACAGACTGGGGATTTAAAAGTCACGCGCATGCCCAGGACAATGCGCATGCTCAGAGAAGACCTGAGAAGACCAGAAGTTTTCCTCTGGTCTGATCTTCCCGCTTAAAGGCGGGAAGCGAGTTGCGGGCTGGAGCGGTGAGCAACCTTGCTGAGCGTCAGAAGAGTGACGTAATAAAGCCAATCTGCAAGGACTGGAAAGGTAGTGTTTTCTTACTTTTGCTTCAGGCATTTAAGGAAACCTCTGTTCACACGGCAGCCTGTACCTGTTGCAAAGCTTTCTTTTGTTCCAGGCTCCGCTGGAAACTAGCTGCTTTTCGGGTTACTAAATGCGCGGGAGTAGCACACGCGAATGAGGATTTTACTGCCTCAAGATTCTGAGGCCCACTAGTCCGTTGTGTGTGTGTGTGTGGGGGGGGGTTGTGTTTTTGTTTTGTTTTTCTGTAGGAAGGGCCAGATACAGGAACTTATTCATGGCTATAAAAGGGAGAGGGCTTCCCTGGTGGCGCAGTGGTTGAGAGTCCGCCTGCCAATGCAAGGGACACGGGTTCGTGCGCCGGCCCGGGAAGAGCCCAAATGCCGCGGAGCCGCTAGGCCCGTGAGCCATGGCCGCTGAACCTGCGCGTCCGGAGCCTGTGCTCCGCAAGGGGAGAGGCCACAACAGGGAGAGGCCCGCGTACAGAAAAAAAAAAAAAAAAAAAAAGGAGAGCTTGACATGCCCACACCACTGGACCTCTAGAAACTTTCCTGAGGTAAAAGGCCCCTAAATTTTTTTTTGTTTGTTTATTTTTTTGCGGTACGCGGGCCTCTCCCTGTTGTGGCCTCTCCCCTTGCGGAGCACAGGCTCCGGACGCGCAGGCTCAGCGGCCATGGCTCACGGGCCCAGCCGCTCCGCGGCATGTGGGATCTTCCTGGACCGGGGCACGAACCTGTGTCCCCTGCATTGGCAGGCGGACTCAACCACTGCGCCACCAGGGAAGCCCTTGAATATCTTTTGAATGGAGACATTCTCTGAGATGGGGAATACAGGGAGAGGCTCTTGTTCTGATCTGGAATTTGGTTACAAATTCAGGTGCTGCATATTATTAATTTATAATTTATAGAACTCAATTATATACACTGTCACACTTTTCTCTCTGTGAAAAAAGCTGAACTGGCATTTTATGGTAAACTTTGTGTCCCTTGTCTTTTTAAATTAAAAAAATTTGAATTATAGTTGACTTACAGTGTAATACTAGTTTCAGGTGTACAGTGATTTGATATTTTTATATGATTATTCTCCATATAAAGTTATTATAAAGTATTTGGCTATATTTCCTGTGCTATCCTTGTATCTTATTTATTTTATACCTAGTAGTTTATGCTTCTTAGTCCCCTTGCCCTATTTTGACCCTCCCATCACCTCTCTCCCCCCACTGGTATCTACTAGTTTGTTCTCTGTATCTGTGAGTTTGTTTCCGTTTTGTTATATATGTCATTTGTTTTATTTTTTAGATTACACGTGAAATGCTAGGTATTTTTTAAGTAAATAAAGCATTTGTCCCCAAAGGGTTCATAATCTGGTGGGAGAAAAAGCTTATTTATTGAGTACCCACTGTAGGCCAGACATGATTTTAGACACTAGAATCTTGAATGAAACAGAGGCAGTCGTTTCCCTTGTGACTCACATTTTAATAGAAGTATGCACAGGGTATAAAACAGCATGGAGAAAGAACAGGTAATCTGCCCCAGTGACTCAGAGAATGCTCAGAAGAAAAGATGAATTCAAAAGAAATCTTGGAAGGATGTGTTTAGCACATGTTGATAGGATGGGAAAACATCCCAGCAGAGGGAGAAAGCAAGTGAAGCAGCAGAGAGGCGTGACAGGGACCTCCGGGGAGGAAGGCAAGGATGAAGGGAGAAGCAGGGCTGACCTGGAACTAGGCAACTCTCCATGTAGAAGTCAAGATGCTGGAATCGAGGATGAATCGAGACCTCTATCTCTGGCTATGTGAACATATATCAAGACAGTATGGAATGGAAGGGAGATAATGATAAATTTAAAATTCACTGATGACGAAATGTCTGTGGGACTGACAAATAAATCAATAGGTAATAAAAACAACAGGTAAGAAGTACGGACTGAAAATGTAGAGTTCAGATCACCCACCACTTCAGCTTACACTCCTTCCATGACTTCCCACCCTCTATCTGCATCATCTCACATACGGCTGCCAACCCTTTAAAACAAACAAAACCCCACAATCTAACAATATTTTTCTAAAAGATCACTGAACACCAAACAGAACCATCTCTTCTCAATACTCAATTATTTAAATTAACTAAATTTATGTAAAACCTATTACACTGCCCTTACTTTTCTATTTCATGGTAGCCTATCTGAGACCCTAATTTTGAAAACCACCAATGTATTCCAAGAGACTGAGTTCAAACATAGCTTTAGCATCAGAATTTTATGGTCAAAACATTTCCTTCTCTTTCTCCTGATTGTATCCTGATGCTGCTTCCAGCACATCTTGCCCTCTGACTGTTCTTCAAGTCTCATACCCTGCTCTTTCTGCCCAATCTGGCTGTCCTTCTTGACACCAACACATGCATGTGGCAAGCACCCACTCATTTTAGGTGAGACTCAGCTTAAATGTCATCTCTTCCAGAAAGCTCTCCCTAGAAGATCACCACCACTCCTATTCTTCCACATAATGAACTGATGAGTTCCCTAATTTAAAGAGATTGCTTTGGCACATATGATGTTCATCAAAGTGTACCTAGAACACAGGGCTTATTACTCGACAGGAAGAAAATGATTGTATCTGCACTGGTCAAAATCATGCAGTCCAGCATGGGCACCATCTACAAATACATGGCCACCAAAATGCTGCAGGAGATCACCCTTCATGATGCCACAGAGTGTTAGTGTGGACATGATTATTTTGGAGAAGAGTGCATTTTTAGCCCTTAGGGTAGAAAATAAGAAAACAAACTACATCAATTAAAACAGCAGAAATGAAATGATCAAAGTATGAGTAGACCTCAGTCTGGAAAAAAGCAGGGTATGACTGTATGTACGGCACGAGAGGAAGCTGCCTATGATGAGCATAGACCAGTGGTGTCGTAGGGCTCACACCCAAGCAGACAGGAAGAGATATCAGGTTGCTGGCCTGCAAACCAAGCTCAAACCACACAAGCCTGATAATATTAAATATTTAGCAGGGTTTGTATCTATGTGCCTAACAGAGGCTCTAGGATTTTATCACCCATAGATATAACAAAATATCTACTTATAGATAAAAACAGTTTTTATCTTAGTACCCCTGGAGATAGTAGAGAATAAAGGTTATTTTATTTTATTTTTTTAAATTAATTTTTATTGGAGTATAGTTGATTTACAATAAGATAATTTTAATTGCATTTATTTGTTTAGCTTCAATAAATTATGAGCTCCTTAAGAATCAAAAAAAAAAAGAAAAGAACGTAATCAGGTGAACAGTATTATGTATTTTTAATGCAACCACCTACACCTTTCCCTGTTCACTGGCTTCTCTGCACTAGCAGTAGTGGGATTTGGCATCGAAAGTAAGGCCAAAAATAGGCTGGATGTAGAACTAGAGCTTTGTTCTCCTCTGCCTCAGGAAAGACCCTTCAGCAAAGCCAATAAATCAGCTATCATGTGATAAGTGACAAAGCAGGCAAACCACTAAGTGAAGTTATCTTGGATAAACAAAGTATTGAGGCAACATTTTTGGCTTTGAAGAACTTATGTTTTGGCTATAAAAATTTAAAAAAGAAAGAACTAAAATATAAATAGACAAAGATATGTGGATGTGTGTGTGCATATGTGTCCAGAAAATAAGTGCTTGAGGAGTTGTATAGACATATTAAAATGATATATAAGAAAGCTTATATGTAGTTACCAAATATGGGATAATTGAATATCAGCATATGTAATAGTGGCAGATTATAATCTACTGAGAAAAGTAAGATTCATGAGTTTATATACTCCTTTGAATGAATGAATGAATAAGGGAGAAGAAATGTTCTTCCTTATTGTAAAATGTCTCCTAGTAAAATGTTTAAGGACTGGTGGAATTACTGGACCACCATTTAGCAACCAAAATAGTTACACTTGACAAGAGAAAAATCATCAATGGTTGCTAAAATTGTTGAATGAAAGCATAATAGGAAATAGGACTTTAACTAGTTTCAAAGCATCACCTCACAACACACTCAATAATTATAGACTTTGAATTAGTAACTTAACTCTGGAAAAACCTGGCAGATACCACCTTAACCATGTGACCAAAATGAACATCACCAATACTGGAAGATATCAAAACCTTGTATCGCCTGATAAAATATAATGAAAAAAACCCCACAGTTCTGATAAGATATAATGAGATGTAATGAAAATAAAATACTTCTGTGATATTTCTGTCAAAAATTCATAACTAGAATCTAAGCAGAGGGAGAGGGAGAAAACATCAGAAAAATGTAAACTAACATAATCAACAAAATGGCAAGCTTGTAGTCTTCAAGATATTAAGATTATGAAAGGTATCCTGGACATATCATTGTGCTATAAAGTTATTTATTGGATAGAGGGTAAAATTTGAATGGTGTTTGTAGATTAGATGGTAGGATGATTATCAATATTTATTTCCTGATTTTTATGGTTATGCTATATATATTTTGTGACTATTTTTTAGAGCAGTTTCAGGTTCACAGCAAAGTTGAGAGAAAGTTAGATATTTCATATTGCCCCTTGTTCCACACATGCATAGCCTCCGCAATTAATAACATCCCCCACCAGAGTGATATATTTGTTACAGTTGATAAACCTACATTGAAACATCATTATCAACAATTTCATAGTTTACATTACAGTTCACTCTTGCTGTTGTACATTCTGTGGGTTTTGACAAAGGCATCATACCATATACCTATAATTATAGTATCATACAGTGTATTTTCACTACCCTAAAGATACTCTGTTATGCATTTATTCCTCCCCCCCCAACATGCATGGATCTTCTTACTGTCTCCATAGCTTTGCCTTTTCCAGAATTTCATATAGTTGGAATCATACAATGTGTAGCTTTCTCATATAGGCTTCTTTCACTTAGTAATATGTATTTAAAGTTCTTCCATGTCTTTTCATGGCTTGATAACTCATTTCTTTCTAACTCTGAATATTCCACTTCTCAATATACCACAGTTTGTTTTTCAACTGAAGAACATCTTTGTTGCTTCCAAACATTGGCAATTGTGAATAAAGCTGCTATAAACATAAGTGTGGAGATTTTTGTGTGGACTCATGTTTTCAACTCCTTTGGGTAGATACTAATGAGTGTTATTGCTAGATCATATGGTAAGAGTATGTTTAGTTTTGTAGGAAACTGCCAAACTGTCTTCCAAAGTGGCTTACCATTTTGCATTCTCATCAGCAATGGATAAGAGCCCCTATTGTTACATATCCTCGTCAGCATTTGGTGTTGTCAGTGTTCCTGATATTGGCCATTCTAAGAGGTGCGTCATAGTATCTCAGTGGGTTTTTTTTTTTGATTTTGCATTTCCCTGATGACAGATGATGTGGAACATCTTTTCATATATATGCTTTCCATCTGTATATTCTCTTTGATGAGGTGTCTGTTAAGGTCTTTGACTCATTTTTAAATAAGATTCTTTGCTTTCTTGTTGAGTTTTAAGAGTTAGTTCTTTCTGTATTTTAAATAACAGTCCTTTATTGGATGTGTCTTTTGTAAATATTTTCTCCGAGTCTGTGACTTCTCTTTTAATTCTCATGACAGTGCCTTTCACAGAAAAGAAAATTTTACATTTAATTAGGTCCAGTTTATCAGTTCTTTCTTTCATGGATTGAGCCTTTGGTGTTATATCTAAAAAGCCATTGACAAACTCAAGGTCATCTAGATTTCTCCTATGTTATTTTATTGTTTTGCATACTACATTTAGGTCTGCAATCCATTTTGAGTTAATGTTTGCGAAGGATGTAAGGTCTCTGTCTAGCTTTTTGTGTTTTTACGGTTTTTCTAGTACCATTTGTTGAAAAGACTGTCTTTGCTCCATTGTATTGCCTTTGCTCATTTGTCAAAGATCAAGATATGGTATTTATGCATGTATATTTCTGGGATCTATTCAGTTCCATTGATCTATTTGTCTATTATTTTGCAGATACCATAGTGTGGTGATTACTCTAGCTTTATGGTAACTCTAAGTCTTGAAGTTGGGCAGTGTCAGTCCTCTAACTTTGTTCTTCTCCTTCAATGTTTGTATTGGCTATTCTGGGTCCTTTGCTCTCCATATAAACTTTAGAACCAGTTTGTCAAAATTAACAAAATAACTTGCTTGGATTTTGATTGGGATTACATTGAATATATAAGTCAAGTTGGGAAGTACTGATATCTTGACAATATTGAGCCTTCCTATCCATGAATGGAATATCTCTCTGTTTATTTAGTTCTTTTTTTTTAACATCTTTATTGGAGTATAGTTGCTTTACAGTGTTGTGTTAGTTTCTGCTGTATAACAAAGTGAATCAGCTAGTTTCTTTCATCAGCATTTTATAGTTTTCCTTATATAGCTCTTGTGTATACTTTCTTAGATTTATACCTAACCATTTCATTTTTGCGGGTGCTAGTGTATATGTTACTATGTTTTTAAGTTTAATTTCCACTTGTTTGTTGCCGGTATATAGAAACATGATTGACCTTTGTATATTAACTTTTCATCCTGCAACCTTGCTACATAATCTCTTATTAGTTGTGGTTTTTTGGTTGATTCTTTCAGATTTTCTACATGGAGAATCATTTCATTTGTGAACAAAGACAACTTTGTTTCTTTTTTCCCAATCAGTATATATTTCATCTTCTTTGCTTATTGCATCAGCTAGGAGTTCAAATACAGTGTTGAAAAGGAGTGATGAATGGAGACATCTTTGTCTTTTTCCCAGTCTTAGGGATAAAGCTTTGTTCACTCACCTTTAAGTATGATGTTAACTGTGTAGGGTTTTTTTTTACATCTTCTTTATCAAGTTGAGGAAGTTCCTCTGCTTTCCTAGTTTACTAAGTTTTTATTACAAATGGGTGTTGGATTTTGTCAAATACTTGTTCTACATCTATTACTGCATGTATGTGATTTTTCTGTTTTAGAATGTTGATGTGATGAATTGCATTAGTCAGTGTTCTAATGCTGAACCAGCATTGCATGTTTGGAATAAATTCCACTTGGTCATGGTATATACTTCTTTTTGTACATTGTTGGGTTTGATTTGTAGTGTTTTGTTGAAGATCTATTTTTGCATCTGTGTTCATCAGAGATATTGGTCTGTAGTTTCATTTTCTTGTAATGTCTTTGTTTTTCATGTTAGGGCAATACTGGTCTCATAGAATGAGCTAGGAAGTATTTCCTCTCCTGTCTTCTGAAAGAGTTTGTAAAGAATTGGTATAATGTGTTCTTTAAATGTTTGGTAAAAGAAAGTTATATTGTAATTTTGGCAATACTCTTGCTACCTATTGATCTGTAGTAGTCCATCCCAAATTTTAGACACTAAAACAAACATAAAGCGAAAACATTTAAAGACATTTCCCACAATCCTGTGGTTGAGTGGACTCAAAAGGAAGATTCACATGTGATTTCAGTGAGAAGCAAAGGCTACAGTGATCTAAAGCTATACCAGCCTGAGTTAGAAGCCTGAGGGGGCTCTACACATGGGTGGCAGTTGATATTGGATGTCAATTAGATGCTAAGCTAGTGCTACTGACCATGATATTTTCATGTGGCTTGGACTTCTTATGATGCCAGAGTTCCTAGAATAGTGTTTATGGCTTTGCTACTTAAGTCCCAGAACGTCATTCCTGCTCCAATTTATTGGTCAAATAAATTAGTAATCCCAGCTCAGATTCAAGGTTTCTTTGATATGCTGACCTTAAGCTGTGAGGAGGGTAGAAAAATAAAGGCTGAAGTTGAAGCTTTTCATTTGGTTTTGTTGGGGAATTATAATTAAAAATAAAATCTTCTCTCAACTACTTCACAAAGGTAGTAGAGAAAGAAAATACTTTTATTATTAAGTAAGACTAAACCAGAAGGTGATGCATAGCACAGGCAATCCACTAAGAGATTACAGACAGGAAGGAATTTACTCCCTTGTATAGCCAAACTTATACAAGCCATTAAATACATGTTTTCATGATAAATAATAGTTCTCAAGTAAGAGGACCTGCCAGTACTCTCTGTCATATATAGTTTATACAAACTTTACTTAGTAATTGGGGTAACCATCCGTGTTAGCTTATTGACTCTATCCGGATGAAAAACAAACTTCTCATATCCTTATGATAGGAGGTAATTTTGCAACTTGGAGCAAGGTGTCTGTTGAAGTTAGGCTTTAGGCTCTTAACTGTCCCCCAAACTGGGAAATAAGGATGCTGTCTTTCTTAACGTTCACATTTCAAAATGATGGCTCCTAGGTCCTTGAAAGAGACATCCCTGGTTCACAAAGCTAACAAAAAGCCTATTTTGTTTTCAAATAACTTATATGAATTTCAAAGAAAGGAGGAATTACTTATAATTTTGTTTTCTTTTATAAATCCTCTAAGGAAAAGTAGGGGAAGGGAATATTTTCTCTAATTTTCAAAAAATAATTAAGCCTCCTACTTTTAACTTTTATTTGTTCTTACAGTTAATAGTGAACACAATGTCACAAGAAACTTTTTAATCTAGTCCAGTCCATAACATTTCTGGGAAGATCATCCAGTATATATGATTGAATTATTCCACACCTGTGTAACTCATGATCCACAAGTTTAAATGTATGCTCTTTGAATAGTCAGGTTCTTTGAAACTCTACCTCCAGCTGATTCATATTTTCTGTTAATTGTGGCTATAGAGACTTAATTTTCTTCCATCCTCAAATGTATGTTTTTGGCCATTCTGTTTTCTTATTTCAGAATTTTCTCTTGCACATGATGAATAAAGGTGGGATTTCTAATTATCTATAAATGATTTGTTTCCAAGTTTCTTAAATACCCTGCTTGTTCATCTAAACTTACGCAAGCTTATGTGAATTGTTGAAATCCCATAAATCTCCCTTGATCCTGTAGATATTGGATGGGCTTAATTCTTTCTTTATAGACTAAAGCATTCATGATTATTCATTCCCTAACTCAAAAGCATTTACCTTAGTGTTTTTATGAAGTGTTTCAATCAAAGTCAAGGGAAACAGCTATTATCTTTTGATGAGCTATCGAAAGCAGTAGTGAATAAAACAAATATACAAATTAAGGGAAAATAATAAAAGTAAACCCCCCCACATTTTTAGTGTTATATGGTGGGTCATTTTTTACTTAAAAGTTGGAAGGGACTTATTGAGAAACTGCTAAATAAGTATGGATGTATCCAATATTGTAAGACATAGAAAGGTTTTAAATAGGAACTGTGTAGTAATGCTTCAATTAGTGTGTTCTCTGTAGAAAATGTCCTTTCATACTGAGTCAGCTGAATAAAAAAAAATCTTCATAATTCTGATGAAGCAGGCTGCTGTGCTGCTACATGAAAAAAATATTTTTAATCAGGAACATCTATTTGTTATGGGCCAATTGAAGCAAACACAGTCAACCCAAGGGAAATTTATGAAGTCTTTCAAGTTTATTGTCCATGTACAGTCTCTTCTTTCTTTTCTGCTATGAGATTGTTAACCTCAATTTCAAATAGAATGCCCTATGCTTTTCTCATTTTATACTTATCTTTGAAGTTGGGGAAGACACTGATAAGTAGTTATTTATAGATTATGATTGCTATACAGTTATTTAAACATCTTCAATTAAACGGATCTTTAAATATTGAACAATGGATTAAAGGATTTTGCATCGCTTCTTTCTCCTCTTCCTCTCCCTTCTTACCCTCCCTGTCACCCTCCTCATTTTCCCACCTCCTCCTCCTCTTCCTCTTCCCCTTCCTTCTTCTTGAAAGCATAATAATACTAGGAGATGAGACGTTAGGGTGGTAGATAGGGGGAAACCTGGAAGTTGCAGTCAATCTTCCTAATTATAAAGTATACACACACACAAACACATTCTCTCTCTCTCTCTCTCACAAAATGAAGTAAGCCTATCTGACTCAAGTCAGCTAGTTATTGTTTGTGTGTGTATGAGTGTATATGTGTGTGCAAACAATTTACTTTTAGTGTGTTTATGTTTATAATTGTATAAATATCTACATATATTTTTCTATTAGTTATCTATTGGTTCTGTAACAAATTACCACACATTTTGGATTTAAATCAACAGAATTGTATTATCATGTGGTTTAACAAGTCAGGAGTCTAAAATGGGTCAGCAAGGCAGCCTTCCTTCTGGAGGCTTTAAGGCAGAATCCAGCCTGTTTCCTTGCCTTTTCCAGCCTTTAGAGGCTGCCTACATTTCTTGGCTCAGAGCTCTGCATCACTCTGACTTCTGTTTCCATTATCATATCTTCTTTCACACTGCTTCCATTGTCACATCACCTCAAATTCTGACCCTCCTGTCTCTTGTAAGGATGCTTTTAATTACGTTTAGTTTATCTGGATAATTCAGGATAATCCCCCCCATCTCAAGTTCCTTAACTTAATCACATCTGGAACATTCCTTTTGTCTAGTAAGGTAAGATATTCACAGGTTCTGGGGTTTAGGACATGGATACATTTGTGGGGGGAGGGCAATTATTCAGCCCACCACAATTTTGAAAAAAATAGAATAATTTACATTTTAAATAAAAATTACAAATACTAATATAAAATATCTATCACCCAATAAAGAAGAGATAGTTTTATGTTATCATAACAGTCAGGATATGAATATATAATAATGGAATTTTATAGATAAAGATCCTTGGAGCACCTCCTCACTTCCATTCCCATGTCGTCCTCTCCAGTAGTGTCCCAACTGAATTTTACAAGTAGACTTCTAATTTATAGTTAATGGACCTTTTTAATATGGTGTTGATCTTTAATTTTTATTTGGACATAATAAAGATGTGTAAAGCTAAACATTGGAGGGTGTCTATCAAGGATAATTATTTACTTTTTTAGCATAATTGAAATTGAGTCTTTTTTTCTCCTTGAATCTAATTAGATGATAACATTATGTTAATATTTTATCATATTGGTAACATCAGTGTGAATATAGAAAAAAAGAAACACTAAAAATTGAAATATTAAAACATTTTTAAATTAAAAAAATGGACCAGCGAAATATCTAAAACAATTATCCACAGTCACTTTCTTTATATGATATTTATTTTAATTATGTATTTTTTTATACATTTTTTTTTCCAGACGCGCAGGCTCAGAGGCCATGGCTCATGAGCCCAGCCGCTCTGCGGCATGTGGGATCTTCCTGGACCGGGGCACGAACCTGTGTCCCCTGCATCGGCAGGCAGACTCTCAACCACTGCACCACCAGGGAAGCCCTACAATTTTTTTAATATATATATAATTTTTTTTTTTTTGGCTGCGTTGGATCTTCCTTTCATGCGGGCTTTCTCTAGTTGTGGCGAGCAGGGGCTACTCTTTGTTACGGTGCACAGTCTTCTCATTGCAGTGGCTTCTCTTGTTGCAGAGCATGGGCTCTAGGCACGCAGGCTTCAGTAGTTGTGGCTTGTGGGTTCTAGAGCGCAGGCTCAGTAGTTGTGGCGCACAGGCTTAGTTGCTCCGCGGCATGTGGTATCTTCCCGGACCAGGGTTCGAACCTGTGTCCCCTGCATTGGCAGGCGATTCTTAACCACTGCACCACCAGGGAAGTTCCTTATATGATATTTAGATTTTACATATAACACATGAGTAGTTATTCTAATTTAAGATTATAACTGTCTTTTTAAAGGTAAATGCTTTATGTTGATTAATATTACAAATGATATGTTATTGTGATTTAAATTTAACTACTTTCTATTGTTTATTTTTTATGTTATGGTTTGTTTTTTAATTACATTTTCTCCTTTTTTTTACATCTTTATTGGAGTATAATTGCTTTACAATGGTGTGTTAGTTTCTGCTTTATAACAAAGTGAATCGTTATACATATACATATGTTCCCATATCTCTTCCCTCTTGCGTCTCCCTCCCTCCCACCCTCGCTATCCCACCCCTCTAGGTGGTCACAAAGCACCCAGCTGATCTCCCTGTGCTATGCGGCTGCTTCCCACTAGCTATCTATTTTACGTTTGGTAGTGTATATATGTCCATGCCTCTCTCTCGCTTTGTTGCAGCTTACCCTTCCCCCTCCCCATATCCTCAAGTCCATTCTCTAGTAGGTCTGTGTCTTTATTCCTGTCTTACCCCTAGGTTCTTCATGACATTTTTTTTCTTAAATTCCATATATATGTGTTAGCATACGGTATTTGTCTTTTTCTTTCTGACTTACTTCACTCTGTATGACAAACTCTAGGTCTATCCACCTCATTACAAATAGCTCAATTTCATTTCTTTTTATGGCTGAGTAATATTCCATTGTATATATGTGCCACATCTTCTTTATCCATTCATCTGATGATGGACACTTAGGTTGTTTCCATCTCCTGGCTATTATAAATAGAGCTGCAATGAACATTTTGATATATGACTCTTTTTGAATTATGGTTTTCTCAGGGTATATGCCCAGTAGTGGGATTGCTGGTTCACATGGTAGTTCTATTTGTAGTTTTTTAAGGAACCTCCATACTGTTCTCCATAGTGGCTGTACCAGTTCACATTCCCACCAGCAGTGCAAGAGTGTTCCCTTTTCTCCACACCCTCTCCAGCATTTATTGTTTGTAGATTTTTTGATGATGGCCATTCTGACTGGTGTGAGATGATATCTCATTGTAGTTTTGATTTGCATTTCTCTAATGATTAATGATCTTGAGCATTCTTTCATGTGTTTGTTGGCAGTCTGTACATATTCTGTGGAGAAATGTCTATTTAGGTCTTCTGCCCATTTTTGGATTGTGTTGTCTGTTTTTTTGTTATTGAGCTGCATGAGCTGCTTATAAATTTTGGAAATTAATCCTTTGTCAGTTGCTTCATTTGCAAATATTTTCTCCCATTCTGAGGGTCCCTTTATTTTCTTCCAGCTTAATATGAAACACATTTTTTATCATTTTCTGAAATAACAATTTGATATTTGCATTGGATTGCATCAAAGTAGTACTTTATCTATGAAAGTATTGATGTAATAACACATCCAGAAGAAAATCTTCTGTCTGTTCATTTTGAAGTAATTTTCCTTCTTGAAAAAAGTCATCTTCTTGTTCTTTGCTTGTTTTGCTTTCATATAACATAATTATATATTAATAGATTTTAGAGAACTACTGTTTGCATGTGACGATAACTAAATAATAACTAACTAAAATAATAGAGAAATAACTTATAATTTAAGAAAAACAGTGAACTGAATCTATATATTAAAATACCACACCATGACCTAGAAAAATGGGCACAGTGATTTACATACAGAAATATGCTACTAAATTTAGGCAGTAGACTAAAAAAAAGCAGCCTGAAGAATGGGACAAAATATTTGCAAACCATATATCTGATAAGGTGTTATTATCCAAAATACATAAGGTGCTCCTACAGCTCAACAGCTAAAAACAAAATGTAACAAAAAAATAATAATGAATTTTAAAAAGGGCTAAGGTTTTGAATAGACATTTTTCCGAAGAAGACATACAAGTGTCCACAGGTATATGAAAACATGCTCAACATCGCTAATCATCAGGGAAATATGAATGAGATGTTACCACATATCTGTCAGGATGGCTGTTATCAAAACAAAAGATAACAAGTGTTGTCAAGGATGGGGAGAAATTGGAACTCTGTACACTGTTGGTGGGAATGTAAAATGGTATATAGCCTGTAAGGTAAATAGTATGAAGTTTCCTCAGAAAATTAAAAATAGAACTGTCATGTGATCCAGCATTCCCACTTCTGGATATTTAAAATTGAGTATCTAAAAAAGTTGAAATCTAAAAGAATTGAAATCAGGATCTTGAAGAGATATTTGCTCTCCCATGTTCATTGCAGCATCATTCACAATAGCCAAGTTGTGGAAGCAACCTAAATGTCCATCAAGGGATGAATAGATAAAGATAACGTGTTAAGTACATACAATGGAATTTTTTTTTTTTTTTTTGCGGTACGTGGGCCTCTTACTGTTGTGGCTCTCCCGTTGCAGAGCACAGGCTCCAGATGCGCAGGCTCAGCGGCCATGGCTCACGGGCCCAGCCGCTCCATGGCATGTGGGATCTTCCCAGACCGGGGCACGAACCCGTGTCCCCTGCATCGGCAGGCGGACTCTCAACCACTGCGCCACCAGGGAAGCCCCCCATACAATGGAATTTTATTCAGTCTTAGAAAAAGAAGAAAATCCTGTCATTTGCAGCATGACCTAAAGGTCATTATTCTAAGTGAAATAAGCCAATCACAGAAGAACAAACACTACATGACTCCACTTATGCAAGATATCTGAAGTAGCCAGAATCACAGAAGCAGAAGGTAGAATGGTAGTAACCAGGGACTGGAGAGAGAGGGAAATGGAGAGTTGATGTTCAATGGGTATAAAGTTTCAGTTATACAAGATTAGAAAGTTCTAGAGATCCTCTGTACAACATTGTACTTACATTTAACAATACTGTACTGTACAAAAATTCGTTGAGGGTAGAGCTGTTATATGTTTTTTATCACAATAAAAAAGTGTTATTTAACTTACTTTAAGTGCTATATCAGATAGTGAAACATTTTTAACATTTTGATTGACACACAGAATATAATGTAAAATAGAAATATCTCCAACAGCATTATCATTTCCATAATTACTATGATTAGAACTGAAAAAATATCAGGTGCATAGTTCAGTAAGGATAAGTGATTATATATATATATATATGTATATTTGTGTGTGTTTATATATAGAATTCAAAGTAAATTATTATATAATAGGTTGAGGTTTATACTACTATATTTTTTCTAAATTTCCCTAACATGTAAACATTTTATAGTTTAGACTTTCATGTTATAATATTGTGAATTTCAAACTACTACAGAAAAACAAAATATAAAATTAATTTCAGCCACAAAGAGATAATGATAGAAATTTGATTGAAGGTACTGAATTATGATGTTAAAAATAAGTAGTCAAATCTAAAATGATTATCATAAGATTACAGCTTTAATATGTAATTTCACCTAGATATAGCTACTTAAAATATGTATTTGGAAAATAAAATACAGGTTTCCCTCACAGTCTGAAAGTAGAGCATTCCTATGAAACCTTTTGTAAGCTGAAATGGCATAAATGAAAGAAGCAGTTACCTTAGGACACATCTTGCTGATGGATGCACAAAATAAATTGAGATAAAGCACAGACATTCTAAAAATAATAGTTTCTAAGTTTAGATCTTGGGAAATAAGGCACATTTCTATTAGCTAGGAAGTTTCCTGTGATTCTTCAAATCACAAGATTTAGCAGGATTCTTTTATCCATTGAGCTCTAATTACAATTTAAAACATCAGACTTATTTAAGCTTTACCACTGGTACCTACAAAAGTCTGGAGAAGAATGCCACTCTGACAAATACAAAAGAATGATTTCCTTTCTCATTTCGTGTCCTTAACTTTTAAATTACATATACATGCTTTTCACTATTTGCTTCATTAAAAATGTTTAATTCAGTTTTACATTTTGTCTAAATACTTGGCATCTACTCCTATGACTTCTTTGTACTACATCTTCAAATGCATGTGGTGATTGGTGCCTAGTGATAGAATTTGGAAACAAATCACCTATTAGGTAAGCAAAAGTGCCTCTTCACTTGAAAACAGACCCCTTTTCACAGCCTAATGAATGTTTGTGAATTTCATGGATGTAGTTGTGTCTGTTTATTTGATAGATGATTTATTCAAATGAGACATGTAGAAAAAAAGAAATTAACAAGGTTATGTATCTGTGAAATATGATGACCTTGATTAAATGTGGCAGGCATCTTAAGAATATATGCATGGATCATGGATTATCCCTAATGATTTCCAAAATGCTGCAAATTCTTATGGAGCTCCATTAATTTTAACAGAAGTAATGTGGTTACAAATGTGAAATGGAAGATCTCCAAATGTATTACACAAGTGAAGAATTGCCTAAGCTGCCACTTGATTGAATATATAGTATATTATTTGTGCCTATTAAAAGATAATAAGCAAACCTGCCCTTCTGTCCAAAAATAAACTGAAGATAAAGATGTCATTATTTTTACTTTTCAACCATTATGCTGTTTCCTCTTTCCATATGCATCAGTTTTTGAGGTTATTTTTTAGAAATATATAGAGCATGAGAGACACCTACTGGTTCTTGTAAACTATTGAATATTTTAAGCAACTTAAAATTCTATTCAGTTAGGACCTTTTATAGTTACTTTAATTCATGTTTTCATTTGTCTTGCATTTAAAAATATTTTAATAGACTATTTTTAGAGCAGTTTTAGGTTCACAACAAAATTGAGCAGAAAGTACAACATTCCTGTACACCCTCTTTGCCCCTTTCCACAGCCTTCCCTGCTACCTGCATCCCCCCACTCGAGATGTACATTTGTTGCAATTGATTAACCTACATGGACATGTCATTATCACACAAAGTCCATAGTTTCCATTAGGGTCCACTCTTGGTGATGGTCGTTCTATGGGTTTTGATAAATTTATAGTGACATGTATCCACCATTATACATACAGAATAATTTCACTTCATAAAAATCCTCTGTGCTCTGCCTGTTCATCTCTCCCTTCCCTGGCAACCTCTCATCTTTTTACTGTCTCCATTGTTTTGCCTTTTTCAGAATATCATATACTTTGAATCATACAGTGTGTAGCCTTTTCAGATTGGCTTGCCATGCATTTTTTACATTAAAGATGGAATATAATAGTTTAGTTTATGTATAGTTTATGTATATCTCCCTGCACCATGAGTTTTCAGTACTTTATCATTGTTACTGTGTTCACCTCCAGAATGATACAAGTATTGATGTAACGTTTAAGTTTAAAGTGTTCTACCTGATTACACCCAAATTGTCAACAATATGAGGGAACAGGATTTTATGTTTCAGATGTTAGTAGTTTAAGCAATGCTTAAGATGCAAACAAATAAAAAACCTACTTACACCTGTAGAATAAATCCTTAAAATTTCTATTATTTGCATAATAACTTTAATCTCAATCTACTTTATGTTCCCACCTAATTCTGTTTCCTGTTCTTGGCCTCTGTTATCTTTTCTCTGTACCCTTTTGCTCTCTGCTCTTGCTATATTCAAGACAAGATGCCTGTTTCCTTTTTCAAGATTAATCTGTTTTCTGTCTTACCTATTATTGCCAAAATAGTTAATGAAATTTTGCTCTATGTTTATTTCAGTCCACTGGTAGTAACTGAAGTGTTGTATTCAGAGAAACTCTGTATTGTTTATAATAATAATAGCTGCTTAACAAATTTCTGAATATATAATGTCTCTAAAACTAGTAGAAGATTCTTTATGATTAATCTACAGTTCTAAATGTGAATTTTACCTCTCATCATTTATTCATAACCCATGCTGATTCAATCTAGTGGATCCACCATATTAACATTAGACTTTCAAAAAAACTCAAGCCACCAAATGGGAGAGAACGTGGAGGATAGTGTGTAGGAGATTTTTATGGGCCGATTCTGGAAGTGGTCATATCACTTCTCACAGCCCATCATTGCTAGACCTCAAGCCAACAGAATTCTAAAGGAGACCTGGAAGAGTAGTACTAAGGAAAAATAGAAAAGTCTGTTTACCAGTTAGCTGTTCACTGTCAGATTAAATGTGAGCTATGCTGGAGAATATTGTGATGTATTAGTAGAGGACAGTATGGCCTGGGTTACCTGGACAATCTGGGGCCATGCTTATCTTATTGTCTTAATTAATAGTCCCACTTCACTCTCCAAAGTCTCCTGGTATCTATGATAAATTATATAGTGATTTTATGTATTATGTACATTCTCCATGGGGAATATCTGTCCAAAGCCTTCCCTGAGGCTTTAAGTATACATCTCTATTTTAAACCATATATTTTAGACATTTTTCTCCTCCATTATTTCCTTTTTGACTACCACATTTCAGTAGACCTTCTGTCTTGTTCTAAATACAATATTTGTAATTCTGTCACCTCATCAGGTTATCATTTGGATCTTCTTTGTTTTATTGCCAGGTTTTTCATATGTGTAGGTGGTAAACATTGCTTCTTACTTTTTGTAATTATCTTTAAATTCTTTGCAAACAGAATGTTGGCCATGATTGAACAAAACAATGCTTTAAATGAACACCAGTGATTTCCAAAGACCAAGGTGACTGATCTGTTCGAGATTTTATTCTTCATCAATCTGCATGGCATTTGGCATTATTGATTCTCCTTCTCCTTTGAAATTTCCTCCTTCCTCCAATAATTGTAAACTGTTTTGACCCTATACCTACTTTTCTACCTCCTTTTTCTCTTTCTTTTTTTAAATTCTGCTTTCTATTAGTATACCTTTTAATGGGTATTTCCTCAAGTTTAGCCATATCTCTTCTTTATCTAGAAATACTTCTGTTCTTGCTTTTGTTCTTAGAAATGGAATTTGTTGTTTTTCTGAGGATCTATAAAAGCAATTTTATAAATCCTTTGTATTCTGATGTTGTATAGAGGTTCTGCAATCTGACAACCCCTTGTGCATAGGTATTAGGCTTTTCTTTCTTAGAAACACTCGCAGCAGTGGGTGTGTGCCAGGTGATTATACAAGTGGAGACCAATATGAAGCAAATCAATAGTCCTCCAAGGGAAAATAAATTAACAAAAAAGCAATGTCGACAACAGTACATGACAAATCTTAAGAAATGGGATGCTAAGATATTAAAATGAGCATACTTAATATAGTCAGAGAAATAAGGTGATATTCTAGAAACAAGAAGGATCACTTTTTTAAAAAGAGCTGACTAGGAGCTTGTTGGTTGTCTAACCATCACCCATTCTTGCTGTTTTATCTACTAACAGAGAAACATATTTGTGCAGCTGTTTCGCCATGTGGCTAAGAGGAAGACAACCCATTCCTTTATCTAGGATGAGTCTTTCGTTCATCCATGCTAATTATTTCATTCTATTTTCTAGTAAGGTGGCTTAATTCTTTGCAGTATGCTTTAGTGGGAAGCTTTAAAATTCATATCCTGGGGTATTTGGGTGACTGTTTTGTTTACTTCTTTTTTTGTCTTGTGGATTTATTTTCCCCTCTCATTCCTTCTGGACTTGAAATTAAAGCATTTAGCCCTGAACTCTACTGGCTGTCATTTTCAAACCATGAGTAAAAACAGGCTTAAAATTATGCAAATGCCAAAGAGAAGAGCAACATAAAACAAAGATAAACAAGCAAACACAAAAGTAAAACAGTGTGAAGAAGAAATGGGAACTTGGAGGCATAATTAAACCAGTTACTATTTCTCAAAGCTGAAAGTATCTTACCTGGCACAGAAATGGAAACAACACTTGTTATGATAAATTTTAGATAGAATGGATACAAATGAAAAGTAAGCTATTGGGCTTCCCTGGTGGCGCAGTGGTTGAGAGTCCACTTGCCGATGCAGGGGACGCGGGTTCGTGCCCCGGTCCGGGAAGATCCCACATGCCGCGGAGCAGCTAGGCCTGTGAGCCATGGCCGCTGAGCCTGTGTGTCCAGAGCCTGTGCTCTGCAACGGGAGAGGCCACAACAGTGAGAGGCCCGCGTACCACCAAAAAAAAAAAAAAAAAGTAAGCTATTGAAGTAGAAAATGGAGCATAGGAGTTCTCCCAGAACATAGCACAAATGTATAAAGATTTGGAAAAGGATTATCTTTTTAATATTTAAAACGTAAAAATATAAATGTTCTATGTAATATTTTGTTGTATTAGTAAGAAATGGGGAAGGGGTGAAGGTTTTAGTAATTATGTTGCCATAGTGTACAGAATAACCTTAGTCTTACTATATTAAATCATATTTTGTAAGCAAACATAGTGTTTTGGAAGTATTTTACCATAAACATAAAAGATCCAAAGACCACCAGAAGACAGTTTGTGGAAAAAAGAATTAATTTCCTTCAAGGGCTTTGGTCTTTCATTTTATGCCTCATATTGAATTGGCTTTGTTAATTTAATTTTCTGAGAAAAATAGAGTTATTTCAGTTTTTAATTTAATATTATAGAATTAGTAAATATTCGATCTCCTCTTTGTTTGGAATCATGTAACATATGTAATTCCTAACAGCGTATACTAGAATACTTGTGTTTTTTATTTTACTTTTAAAAAATCAGGCATTTTTCAGTTTGATCTCTATACAGAAAAAGATATTTGAAAAATTCTACTGCTTCTAATTTACAAGTTTCTACTATGATTTTCAATTTTTCCATTAGACAATTTTTAGATTTGTTTCACTGATTTTCTTGGTGTCTTCACTTGAAAATCAGTTTCCCTTATATTTCTTTCTCTCTCTTGATATATATATAATATATTATTAAGTTTATATGTCTTGTATTTATATAACATATATGTTTAATAAAATTTTAGTTACTGAATCTGAATAGAGTTGTTTCATAATTTCATACTTGCCTAATATTTTTCTTTATCATATATGCCAATAAATTAATCCATCCCAAGATCAATAAATATGTTGGTATGCTCATTCAAAAGTATCTTAAAAATAAATTCTCTTAAATATATTTTTGGTTACTTGGGAACAAGTATTGTATGTAAATTATTACAGGTCTATTTGCATACATGCACATGGACATGTACACACACACACACAAACATACACACACACACAGTCACATACCAGCATACTCTCACAGTCTCAAAGATCTGGTAATGAACTGATAGAATCATTTATTGAATAAATTAGTAAAAGATTTTTTATGAGTAATTAAAGTCATTTTATGTATTATACTTACTGAAGTCTGAATATATAGCAGTTACTCAAGAAATAATATTTTGATTTTGATATTATACAGTTCAAACTTTTTCCTGATTTCCTAAAAGTAATTTATGTATGAAAACTCAAATAATGCTTTTCTTATAAAATTTATTCCATTAGCCTATCATATATTCTGCTAAATATTATTTCCATAAATCTATTTATTTGGGAGACCAAGAGCAAAATCCTATTTCTCTCTGAGTCATATGGCTGATACTTAATTAAAAACAAAAACTGATTATAAACTAATGATTCAGAACTTCCCCCTAGGGGATCAGAGAGGAAAAGCTGACATAATATGACAGATGCTTCCTTTCAACCACTAGATATAGGAAACACATTCTAAATATGAAAAGTCAATTTCTTTTCAGAAAACATATTACTGGTGTAGTAAAAAGAAAATTAAACAAATAATCTTTGAAAGAGGGAGACATCAGTGTTGTGAATAGTAAATCACTGATATTTGACCTGGAAAAAATAAAGGAATAGTTTGCTTCATCAATTGTTCATTTCCCTTTGACAGTGAATTACAACAGGAGAAAATCAGACTTCTATGCAATGGATGCTTGATGCATTTTTAGAAGCCTAAGGCTCTTACTGCTTTCTGTCCATGTGATGTATTTCAGTTAAATACAGATACTTGTGATGTAGTAAGATAATTTAAAAGAAAAAAATGTCACTTATCTATCACAATAAAATTACTCTATGTAATATCGTTTGCATTGAATTTAAGTATAAGTCAGAAATGCATAAAATGAGGGAAGTATGAGAAAATAAAAGATTTTTTTAAATCAAGGAGCTATGGAAGGTTGGACTTGAGGATAAATTAAATCTTTATAATTGTTGCACTGTAAAGACATCTGCATAGAGAACTAAAAGGTGTTAAAATCTATTCTAAAATCTGACATGCAGAAAAACCGAGTTACCAATGAAGATAGAGAACAATGGGTATAAAACAAATTATATGATGTGTAGGAATCTGTCTTGAATGAATCTATGCTTTGTTGTTCACCTGAATAAAAATAAATTTCTAGAGGATATAATTTGTAGAAACATGTGTCAGACACCACTGTTGTTAGGCCTAATCCAATGTTTCCAAGTCATTTTTTCCTTTCTCTCAAGCAAGAGATGCCCAAGTACCATGATTTTGGCTGACATAAATTCTGATGTATTTTCCTGGATTGTATTTTAATTTTCCTAAGATGTCCACACCCCTTTTTCCTCTCCCTTAATCCTGTTGGAATGCAGATATTGCAGCAAAGATACAGGATCAATATTGAGGCCACATAATAATAAAAATGAGAAATGGAAAAAAGAATCATGCAGATACATGCCCTGATATACCTGATTCACTGAACTGACAGTCTTAACAATGCTTATCATCATCTTCCAGAGTCTTATCCTTTAATATTAGCTGCATTCCATTATCTTCAGACTAAGGCATGCAAGATAACTGATACAAAGCTTATTTTTTTCTTGTGGCCCAATTTTACTAGTTGTAGGTAGACAGTATAGTTGTTGAATTGTTCAGAGGACACTTGATAATGTAGGGACAAATGATAGTGTAAGGAGATAATGTAAGGAAACATTTACTTAGCAATACTGGGGGCAAAAATCTGGGAAGCAGAAAGCCAATGCTACAAGGAACAAGCACCTTATACAGGGAGCTCACAGTTGAATTCTCACATCTGCCACTAAACATCAGTTTAACAGCTCATAAACTACTGCAGTATGGGAACTGATGACTCCTGCACCTAGGTGCCAGAAGCTTTGTCTCTACAGCCCTTGATTTGATGAACACTTACAATGACTGAAATAGGCAGAAGATAAATTCTCCAAATCAAAATTTTTCTTATGTTCATTTTCTGTATTGACAGCTCACACAGATATATCATGTTGGTGAAACTCATGTCACCTATTAGTTCCTTAGCAGAAATGATGAGAGAGTGAATTTTCTAGTTTCCATGTTGGTAAATCAGGGCATGTAAGACAAGTGATCCTCTAAAGGATACAAAAATATTCAAAAGATACTTGGAAGTCAGAAAACAGGACAGTTTACCACTTTGTGGCAGAGAAATGCTAATTCTCTCTTTTCTACTTTATAAGCTATTTATTCAAAAATTCTGTATAAATATTATTATTATGAGTATGGTTATGGATATTAAATTAGTATCTATATGTATTTTTAATACATTTCAGTAAATATATATATGTAAGATAACATATGACATATAACATCTGTTCACCTAAAATAACTAGCTTTGTTGGAAAAAAAAAGCTAGTTATTTTAGGTAAATAAGTAAAATAAGCTACATTGGTAAAATAGGCTACATATTAATATTGACAGAAGTCTTGCTAAGAGGAAAACGTATTCTGTAATACAAGTGAAAATGCTTTGTTTAGACTGGAGGCTCAGGCTATAGATTAAAAAAAAGAATCCTCTACCCCCAGAAAGATATGGTGCCTGTTGATAGGGTGAAAGCTAAGAGTTATAGACTTGAATTCTGGTTATCAGTTTTACTTCAGATGACATCCAAGTAAAATATCACATAGGTAAGGATTTCATTTAAATTTTACCTCAACATTCCAGGAGAAAAACATACTTGCTTAAGAGCCCCAGAGGGCTACTGACTGAATACTGCCATTATCAGTTGAGCCCTCCATCTTAATAGAAACACACAATGAGGACAAATGATCAAATAATGTTTCCCCTTCTTATTTCCTTTTACAAGTATTATCCTCTGTGTATATAGAAGTTGGTTTGTTTGTGTTACTATAGTCCCTAAACTGTCTTTGGGGAAAAACTGGGTAGTACAAGTTATTATTGTAAATTTACCTATAAAATGTATGCAAACCCAATTAAACACACAAATGCAAATGCATACTGTTGTATATATGTTTCTCTTTGTGTTCCATAGTGAGTACTTTGTATTCATCTATCTTAAAGATTTTAGGCTTTTTTTTTTACTTCTTTAATCTGCTGTTTTACCTATACAGAATTTTTCTTTTATTTTAAATATTATTCTTTTTAGTTATAGAATTTTCATTTAGTACTTTTTGTACTTTTTAATAGTTTATATTTATCCCAAGATATCCTATTTACAAGTTGTATCCATTTTTTTCTTTAAATCAATCATCTATCTACTCAATATTTACCTACTTATCTACCTACCTATCTATCTAAATAGCTGTTTTAAACCCCATTCTTGCAAATTTTAATATCCAAGTGATCTTGGTACCTGATTCTATGATATTTCTTTTTAAGGGTCAGTTTTCCTGTTTATTTGCTTGTGCAGGACAATATGGACCATAGTTTATACGGAGTCCAAATTATGTTTTCTTCTTTTAAAAGGAGCTGAGCTTTGTTTTGGCAGGCAGTTATATTACTAGTACATCCATTTTATCCTGCCAGGATTAGTGTTATTCTTTCTTAGACAATGTCACTCTATTTTTTTTTTTTTTTTGCGGTACGCGGGCCTCTCACTGTTGTGGCCTCTCCCGTTGCAGAGCACAGGCTCCAGACGCGCAGGCTCAGCGACCATGGCTCACGGGCCTAGCTGCTCCACGGCATGTGTCACTCTATTTTTGTCTTTAACATTGGGGTGTGGCTATTAAGTCATCATCTTTCTTCCTTTGTACGGCTTTTCTGCATCTCAGTTGAATAACCAAGGTTTTTAGGAGTTTTGTCTATTCCAGTTAGGGCTGAATTCCTAGCTGTCAGTCCTAAGTGAATTCCAGTATTTATGTCTATCTCACAGGCTCAGACTACAGTGAATGACCACACTGACTGCTGGTATACCCCACTCTGTGCAACTCCCTCCTCTCTTAATGCCCTGCTTGCAAATTCTAGCTGCTTCAAGATACTAAAGATTCTCTGCTTTCACTGTCAGAAGCGGATGTTTTTCTGCCTTAAATTTGGTTCCTTTGTCTTAATTACACTACCGGAGGCAGATTTGAGATCTGTCCTCCTTTCTCCTCCCTCTCCTCCCTCTCCTCTCTCTGCTCTCTTCTCTCCTCTCTCAGCTGGAATAAACCCACTCTTTGCCCCAAACTTTGGCGTCTCAGCATTTGGCTGGCTGTGCGTTGGGCCAGAAAACCCTGGTTCGGTAAAAAGTTGGCCAGCCAGGCAGGAGGGGAAGTCCAGATGGACCTTTTGCTTGGGGCTTGTTGGCCCCTTGCCAGTATTGAGAGCCTGTGGATGGGTCCAAGCGGCTACCTGGTCCATTTGTTCCAGGACCATCCCCAAATTTCCCCTGCCAGGTGCCACTGACGTTTCATTTTGTAGCAGACGGTTTTGGGTTTGGAAGACGTCTTGTGGATGTTCAAAATTTATGAACTACCCTTCTCACTTCAGAAGAACATAGAATGGTGCTGGATAAAGCTCGGGAGGAGGCAGATGTGCTTCATGTAGACACGCCTGGCAAGCCGGGACCAGGCTCAGGAGAAAAGGGAACAAGAGAATGAAACAACAGGCCACTCTGCTGGCCGCTGCCTTACATAGGGAAGAGCCGGATCAAGTGGAGGACCCTACGAGGGAGTTGGCAAAAGGCCTGGTCCTTCTCTACAGCAGTTGTTACAGACAGTCCTGAAGTAGCTGGAATATAGCCAGCAAGGGCCCAGGTGGAGCAACAATTCGTCTTGAATCTTTGAATGGAATATGAAGAGAGACGATTGAGATGATGCCTAAGAATAAGGACACGTGTTGCTGAACTGTGCCCACTTCTCTGGTGGCTGCAGCTGTGACTGCGGCTGCTGGAGCGGGACCTGTGGCAGTGGCGATTCTCCCGGGATTTGGGTGGAGTTTTCCTTTTCTGTTCCCATGACATGGAGCAAGACCTATGTGTGCGATGCTCTCTGGACCTGTATCTACAAAAGATACTTAGTTTTTAGCTTTGTTGACACTGTTTCTCATTTACTAAAGCCTCCTCTTTAAAGAGAAACTATCCCTCAGTAGCCTTACTTAATGCCAATACTATTTCAAATCAGCTAAATCTACACTAAAATAAATTGCTGGTATATTAATAACTACATACTAGAATTTCAAAATAAAAATTTAACATTAAAAAAATTAGACTACCAGTGTTTCAGAGTGAAATGATAGTTTAGATCAAAATCTTTAGGACATGTGAAAAGAAGTATCAGTGTTCATGGGTGAGAGCTTTGTGACGAAAGAATAGCTTGTGTCCTGGAATGAGTTCATACCTTCCATCACTTTATTCTCCCATTTACTCACCAGATTCTGAATCTATGTCCTGTTGCCCAAACCAGCACTCCAAGTGCATTCATACATGGTAGTAATTCTCCCTGTGTGTGTGAAATTCCCCCTTGACCTCTTTTCCCTTATCTTACTGTGGATTTTTCTTGACACCCTAACCTCACTGCAGTGTCACCTTCAGAGATAGGCTTCTGTGAGCTTAGTTCATATACGCTCATCCCATCATTCTTCATCATGGCAACATATTTAATTCTTTGAATTGCCTATTTTTCTAAATGATATTTTATTGCTTATATTTTAATAAATTTATTTAGTATTGTCTATCTCCATGGTGGTGATGATTATGATGATAACTTTTTTGAATGCCTACCATGTGGTTGGCATTTTTTAAAAGTGCTTTATATACAGAAACTAAGGCAAAACTCTCAGTACTCTTCTAAGGCAGGTACTAATCTTGTCCATTTTTCAGAGGAAAACCTGAGGCTCACCAAGATTAAAAAATGAGCTCCAATTCACTCTGCCACCAGTAGGTGAGGGTGGACTTTTAATTAACCCAGGAAGTTCAGCTTCAGAGCCCATGGTTTTGACCATTGTGCTATTCAGTGTCTCAACTGAAAATAGCTCACAGGTAAAGAAGACTCACTGTGTGCCAGATGCTCTTCATGAGCTTCCATTTTGAGCAGTTTAATCCCACAACAGCCTTCTGAGGGAATCATGTGCCTTCCAGTATTGCTGCTGGAGAAATTGAGGCAAAGAGAAGTTAAATCATCTTCCCAAGTCAAAAGGCCAGTGAGAGGCCAAGCCTGATTTGGACTCAGGAACCTGAATCCAAACTATATGCTTTTTGCTAGTGTGCTCTGTCACCTCTAGAAAGGAGGGGTCATGTTAACCTTGCTAGCTGATGTATTTCCAGCACTCAGTTTAGAGAATGGCACATTATAAGCATTGAAAAAAGGAAAGAAGAACAGTAATGGTTATATTTACAATACAAATAAAAATACACATATAACTGTATATTACTTTAGAGTAAGGTTGGATAGCACTTCTTTTTTTTTTTTTTTTTTTTTTTTTTTTTTTTGCTGTACGCGGGCCTCTCACTGCTGTGGCCTCTCCCGTTGCGGAGCACAGGCTCCGGACACACAGGCTCCGCGGCCATGGCTCGCGGGCCCAGCCGCTCCGCGGCATGTGGGATCTTCCGGGATAGGGGCACGAACCCGTGTCCCCTGCATCGGCAGGCGGACTCTCAACCACTGCGCCACCAGGGAAGCCCAGCACTTCTTTTATTTCTTGTAAAATCCATTTTCTTTTCATAACCTGAAATATATTTTGCTATTCTGAAGCCATTAGGTAATATTCTAGATTCCTTCCATTGTCTAAGCTTCTAGGGAAAAAAATTACTATGCCTTTCATGATTATTTTCCTTATTATATTTAATATACACTTTAAAACCCATATATAAATATAATTACATATATAGTATAGTCCCCCAAATCACGTTTTACAACATGTTTACTTTTTGTTCTCTGTGTATTAAAACATTTTGTCTATATATTTTGATTTGGCTTTTAATGCTTTTAAGAAAACATTAGGAATTGGAGACATATTTAGAAAATAAGAGTAAACTAGAAAATTATATGAAGAAATTATACCTCTGTAATTGCTAATACCTTATATTTTTTGATATATATATAACAAAATTTATAAATAAAATAGAATAATAGAACTTCTGTTTTTTTATTAAATCCATTTATACTGATGTAATGTGTTTTGCTGGGTATTATGTTTTTTGTTATAACTTTATTGTAAATTATTTTAAAAATCAGTTTCTCATCTTCAATAGTATCGAAAATTAAAACTCTCTCTTTAAATTGTTAATATTATTCCTTTGCAGTTGCATGAATAGTTATTTTGCTTTAAATTTTAATATTCTGATGTGCTAACAATTTGGTTCTATAATTAAATTGATGTTGATTTATTGTGGTTTTTTAAATAATTTTTTAAAATGCCATGTTTAAAACATTTTATTACAGTCATATTTGTACTGTACTGTACAGACATGTACTGTAGTACATTTTCTTCTTTTCCAAAGCTACTACATGAAATAACTGAAATAAAAATATTTACAGATATAATCAGAAATTATTTACTAATTATTTAAGAGAATTTTCTGACAATTTTTTATATATACTTCCTTATTTAATATTTATAACATTCTTGATAGTGATTATTCCTTTTAGAGCAAGACATTGAGTCTCAAAGAGTTGAACCAAGTTATTAATTTTCACATTGTGAATAGGGAGCATAACTAGAATTCATAAACATGGTTTCCACAGTTCAAATAAATTTATCTTATTTGTTGAGTGTTATTAGATTCAGGATAGTGAGTTGTTTTTGTATGTTCAGAACTAAAGAGCCAAGAGAAAGTAACTCTAAAAAATATTAAAGCATACATTTAAAATCTCATCTATGTGTATGTTTTACCTCCCCTTGTTATGTTGGGTACCACTCCAATTTTCCTCCCAAAACAACTTTTACACTTACAACAAACACTTCAAAATCTGTTGAATATGTGACTCAGTCTAGACAGTTCTTTGAGGACACAGATGTTACCATTTTTCTTCTGTGTAGCCATTAGTTAGGAAAATCAAACCAACCTGACTGATTTTATGATTGATGTAAAAGTTATATGAATTGTTATTATTAATTAATATTACTATTGTGTGTCTCTAAATTCTGGATTCTTAATGTAAATCTTAAAAAGAGAATATCAAACAACTCTACGTAATGGCCACAATAACATGAAAACTCTTTATATATTTATGGAACACTTGTTTATACTAAGTATAAGGGATTTTTTTATTGCCAGATATTCAAATCTCTTGTGGAACCAGGTGGGAGCATTAACTATTAATTAGCAAATACATATTTTAAATGTTGTAAAATGAATGATGACAGAAAAATCTATCCAGTATTTAAGCCTAAAATTTCATAGTAAAATTTTTAAAAACTTGTATAGAAATACTTTTCAGACACTTAAGTACATAGGCTATTCATTTTTAAATTTAATATTGTATTTTTTAAGGGAAGGAAAAACAAGTTTTAATTATCAGAATTAAAATGAAAAATTTCATTTGTTTCTAGTGTTGAACATGACATTGTGTTTGGAGTTGCAGAAAATTTACTGCTATTGTAGGTGTTAGTTTCCAAGTAGATCATTCATTCGTTTCTTTACACAGTCATTCAGCACACCTGCATTTAGTAGGCAGGTATTATGTTAGGTGGTATGATTAATTGGGAAACAACTGTGGTGCCAACAGAACAGACTCATTTATCAGTGCATAAGAAATACTATCTAAATATATCTAGAAATGCAGTAGAACAATGATTCTAAAATGTAATTGCATACAAACCAACTAGAGGTTGGTTAAATTGTACGTCTGGATTGGGGCCTGAGATTTTACATTTCTAGCAAACTCTAGGTGATGCAGGTGCTACTGGATTACAGACTAAACTTTGAATAGAAAGGCGTTAGACAGCAGATGGAGAAAATAATTTCAGTAGCTTGAAATTCATAGTATTACTGTTATTTTGACTTAATTCATAATTATGGAAGGGTGAGTTCTTTGAGAAATTGTATGTTCTTTTGATATACAACTTAAGACTTTCCTATATTTGATGTTTACAGTAACTTATAATGTTCTGTACTTTAACACTATGCTCTCCTTTCTGAGTCATATCTGTAGAATGATTCCTCTCAATTCATTTTAAGCTGAGAAGATGGAATTAAAAATCTTTATTCTGTTCCTCTTGCTGGGCTTCTATTAATCTGTAACTTATTCATCAGTATACCTGAAAGAATATCATACTGCTTCCTTTGTAATTTAAGGTTCTTGCAATACTGTACAATTCCTTTTACATACCCTTGTTCTATTTTTTGTCACGCATTTTACCTTTATATATACTATGAGCACAAAATGAATTGCTATTTTTTTCCTTAGTTATCTTTTAAAAGCTATTAAAAATATAGCTTTAAGGGCCTCCCTGGTGGCGCAGTGGTTGAGAGTCCGCCTGCCGATGCAGGGGATACGGGTTCGTGCCCCGGTCTGGGAGGATCCCATATGCCGCGGAGCGGCTGGGCCCGTGAGCCGTGGCCGCTGGGCCTGCGCGTCCGGAGCCTGTGCTCCGCAACGGGAGAGGCCACAACAGTGAGAGGCCCGCATACCACAAAAAGAAAAAAATATATATATATATAGCTTTAAGGGGCTTCCCTGGTGGCACAGCCGTTGAGAGTCTGCCTGCTGATGCAGGGGACACGGGTTCGTGCCCCGGTCCGGGAGGACCCCACATGCCACGGAGTGGCTGGGCCCATGAATCATGGCCGCTGAGCCTGCACGTCTGGAGCCTGTGCTCCGCAGTGGGAGAGGCCACAGCGGTGAGAGGCCCACGTACTGCAAAAAAAAAAAAAATATATATATATATATATATATATATATATATATATATATATATATATATATATATAGCTTTAAGAAGAAATAAAAATAATTTTATTTCACCTTCACTTAATTCATTCCAAAACACTCTATTTCTTTGTGTTAATCCAGGTGTTCTGGCAGTGAACACTTCCGTTTTGTTAGTTTGAAAGTCTTTGTTTCTATATTTCTCCATAGTCTTTATAGTCTCTAAGTATTTGTGTACTTAAAAACAAGGAAATTGCATATTTTGGGGGGTGGCTCAAAAACTAGACGTCTTCAATATATGGAAAAACTTTGATTTTATCTGTCTGAAGGTAGGGGTAGTACTATATGGAGTCTCAAAGTCTAAAAACTAGAAGTCTTCAATATCTGGAAAAACTTTGATTTTATCTGTCTGAAGGTAGGGGTAGTACTATATGGAGTCTTAAAGTCTAGTCCAGATATGAAAGTAGAAAATTTGGTTTTGTTTAAGGTAACAAACAAGTAAATAAAGAAGTGAATGAAAACTATTTCAAAAAATAGAAAAAAGCAGGAATATTCAACAAGTCTAAAAATTGTGATTGAGTGTAGAAGCGAAGTTGGAAATTAATTCCAAAGAAAATTGCACAATGAAAATGTAGTACTTGTGGATTAGCTGCTACAGGATTACCAAAATATATGTAAGAAACTGCAAACTTGTTTGTTTTGACTTTTCTGTATCCTATATCAAGGGGAGATTATATAAAAATCTGTTCTGCTGTTGTTCAGTGTGGCCTGAATTTTCTTGAAAAGATAGTCAACTTAAAAAATACAAAGATTTTCCTCATTAGTATAATAGTACATGATCATAAATGTAAATAAAATATATAAATAAAACTTAGAATTTGAAAGTTCTGAAAAGAAAAAAAAACTAAGATTATTTATAACTGTATCACCTGGAGATATTAACTTTTTAATATTGTTGGTGAATTTCTAGTCCCATTTTTCTAACTACATTTTCCCCCATAGTTGAGACACTTCTACATATACACCACTTGAAACAGTGCTTGATATGTAGCAAATGTTCAGTAAAGGTTAGCTATTGACATTGTCATATGTTATTTTAAATACTCCCTCCTAACTTTGATAACAAAAATATTTTCTCATGTTATAACTAATGCCTTATAAATGTATTTTAAGCTATGGATTAAAAAAAGAAAATATAGTAGTAATATAATAAATCATGTTATAGATACAATAGTAAACATATTTTGAGAACTTACTATTGAGATTGCTTGAATATTCTTAGAACAATGGAAATGCAATATGAGACTTTTACCTTACAGTAAAACAGTTGCATAAGTAAAACAGTTGCATAAGTACAACAGTTAAAAAGGTGGGCATGATGCATATTATTTCAGAATTTAACAGGGCTTGATGCTGTATATGTTGATCAGACAGAACTTGGACTATATACATGGAACAAAAATCATAAAAATAAGATGCTGGATGTCCAGGAATTCCAGTAATAATTAAACAACATAATAGAGAAACATCAACACATGGTTAACTATTTTGAATAATTAGAGAAAATTAATTTGTAGGTCTGAAGTGGGGCCAGAGTTCTTGAGTTCTGAGTTAGCACATGGTTTGACTAAAACCCAGGACCATAGAGAAGGGCATAAAATATATAGTAAAAACCAAAAAACAAACAACAAAAAACATTTCAACCATTAATTCAACTTAATTTCTTTCCACTTAATGCAAGATACCTTGCTAAAAATAATAGTCATTTTGAGGATAATTATTCAAGAATATTAATTTCCTATAAGTGAATAATATTTAGGCAGAGGTAGACTTGTAACGCTATAAATCTTATTTTATAAAGTAAGTTATTAAGATGAGCGATTACATTAATGGGACTACTTCAGTACTTGCTTTCCTTTCCTATTCATCTGTGTTACTATTACTACTTCTCTGAGCAATGTTAGTATCCTCTGAAATTGGTGCTGTTGAAATGGGCTCTTTAGAGGAACTAGGGATTCCTTCAGCAGCTGTTTCTACAATTTTAGTCATTTTCTTGCTATATTTCTTGAGTCAGAAATAGTTGAAGACTCTTGGAAATTTGATGTCTTTCCATTTGTAGGAAGTTAAAAAAAAGAACTTCTCAGTTCATTATTCTTCTCAAACAGTGATATAGTCACATTTGATTTGACCATGGGGCAAGTTACAACCTGAACAATCCCTAATGGTACTGAGAATTGATGAAAGGAAATGTCCTACATTTTATCATTTAAGACATACTTACCTAGAGATATATATTATTGTTCACTGTTCAGCAATAAGGAGGTCTGTAGAAATTATGCAAATTAGTAAAGTTTATACAATTAGAAGATGGCGGGGGGGACAACATTTAAGCCTAGGTCTTCCTGACTCCAAACCAAGGGATTCTTACCCTGCAGATTACATTATCTATCATGCTTGAAGAATGAAAGAATATGTGGTCTTCCCATGCTATCATCTCTACTTTGTCTTTCCATATGAAGCATATGCTGCCAGCCAGTATGCCCAATCACAAGTCAGGCTCATAGAAAAAAAAAAAAGAACTTCATCTTTAATAACTATATAACTACTAGGCTATTAGTGAGCTCTAGGTATTTTAAAAGACTTGAAAGACTTTCTTCTTGAGAGCAAGTTAAATATTTTAAATTTTAAACAAATAGTAGAATAGCAGTATTGGAGCTTCTGAAATCTAAGACTCTAATTAACAATCTAGATGGAAAGGGACTTCCCTGGTGGTGCAGTGGTTAAGAATCCGCCTGCCAATGCAGAGGATGTGGGTTTGATCTCTGGTCTGGGAAGATCCCACATGCCGTGGAGCAACTAAGCCAGTGAGACACAACTACTGAGCCTGCATACCACACCTACTGATGCCCGTGCACCTAGAGCCTGTGCTCTGCAACAGGAGAAGCCACTGCAATGAGAAGCCCATGCACTGCAACAAAGAGTAGCCCCCACTCACTGCAACTAGAAAAAGCTCGCGCACAGCAATGAAGACCCAACTCAGCCAAAAATAAATAAATTAATTAATTAATTAAAAAAATAAAAATCTAGACAGAAAAGAGAGTATTCATGTATAATTACATTAATATGTTATAAAAACAATAATTTTATATGATTAACTGGAATTCTAGGCAATTAAACAAAATTTTGAAATAGCCTCCAGGTAGGCACTGGTGAGGGAGGCTGCCACAAAATGTGCCCATCCCAGCAGGCAGTTTCTGTCCAACAGAGCCAGGACAGATTTGGCCAACACAGTTGTTCAGCCCTTGAATTCTCTTTATCCATGTAATTCTGAGATTCTCCTCCTCCACTGAAGGACAGCAGATACCTGGTGCTGATTAAACCTTTATGTCCTCTAACGTAGCATTAGTAAATACTAGTTAGAGCCCCAGCAGCACCAGATAAACCAGGCCAACCAAAAATAACATGCAAAAGTCCTTAACTTTAAATTGTCCTTGAAAACACAGCAAACAAATAGTCAGGTATGTGCATGTTAAACCAAAACAGGATGACTGCCTACTATAATAAAAGATTTAAGTAGGGCCAAGAGTCTCCTAATATAATAGACAAATATCCAGTACAGGATAAAAAATCCTTCATTATACCAAGAACCAAGATAATCACAACTTGATTAAGAAGGGACAGTTGACAGACATGAACACTGTAAGGAATCAGCTCTTT
Source organism: Mesoplodon bidens (assembly GCF_964165515.1). NCBI lineage: Eukaryota > Metazoa > Chordata > Mammalia > Artiodactyla > Ziphiidae > Mesoplodon > Mesoplodon bidens. Next base: position 52,326,246 of record NC_138173.1, on the reverse strand, counting down.
GATTTATCTGACAAGAATTTTAAAGCAGTTTTCATAAGTTTTTCAACAATCAATTTTCTTGAAACCAATAAAAAATAGGAAAGTATTGGTAAAGATATAAAAGTTATAATTAAAGTTATAGAACTAAAAATTATAGAACTAAGATAACATGAAAAGCAAATTACTAGATGGGCTTAATGGTGGAGTAAAGATGACAGGGGATAGAATCAAGTGAACTTGTGGACAAGTCAATAGAATTCATTCAGTCTGAACAACAAAGAAATGTAGACTGAAAAAAAAAACAAGAACAGAGACTCAGGGACCTATGGGAAAATAACAAAAGTTCAAGCGTTTATATCATTGAAGAAGACCCAGCAGGACTGGAGAAAGAATGGGTCTGGAGGAGTAGTCACAAAAATAATGATTGAACATTCACAAGTTTGACGAAAGACACAAACGTACAGATTAAAAAAGCTAAAGATGTCCCAAACAGTAAACACCCAAAGAGCGCCAAGAAACATGTTAATTATATTTAAAAAATAAAGGACAGGGACCTCCCTGGTGGTACAGTGGTTAAGACTCCATGCTCCCAATTAAGGGGGCCCGGATTTGATCCCAGGTCAGAGAACTAGATCCACATGCATGCCACAACTAAGAGTTTGCATGCCATGCCTAGGGAGCCTGCCTGCCTCAACTAAGACCCAGCACAACCAAATAAAAATAAATAAATAAATAGTTTTTTTTAAAATAAAGGACAGGGCTTCCCTGGTGGCACAGTGGTTGAGAGTCCGCCTGCCGATGCAGGGGATATGGGTTTGTGCCCCAGTCCGGGAAGATCCCACATGCCACAGAGCGGCTGGGCCCATGAGCCATAGCCGCTGAGCCTGCGCGTCCGGAGCCTGTTGCTCCGCAATGGGAGAGGCCACAACAGTGAGAGGCCTGCGTACCGCAAAAAAAAAAAAAAAGTAATAATAATATAAAAATAAGTAAATAAAGGACAAAGAAAAAAATCAATGTAGAGAGAGAAGTGGTGTATTACCTATAAGGGAATACTAATTCTAATGACAGTACTTTTCTTATGTAAAGTTATAGAGGCCAGAAGAAAGAAGTACAAAATTTTCAGGTGTTGAAATTTCAAAACTTCCCTTCAGGAATAAAAAAGTAACTAAAAACATTCTCAGGCAAAGGACAATTAAATGGCTTTGTCACTAGCAGACCTTCCCTTAAAGATTGGATAAGGGAAGTTATTGAAATAGAAAGGCAATAATAAAAGAATTTTGGATCATCAGGAAGGGGAAAAGCACAGAAAGAGCAGAAATACATGTACATACAATTAGTAGCTTTTTCCTCATGAGTTTTATAAATCATATTTAATGATTGGAACAAAATTATAACACAAGATGATACTCACGACATGATATTTAAAGGTGGAGACAGTAAAGGGACCTAAATGGAAGCAGAGCTTTCACACTTTACTCAAAATGTTGATACCAGTAGACTGGTAATAAATCAACTATTTCTATTACAATACCCAGAGCAACCAGTAAGCAAAATATATAAAGATATATTCAAAAACACAACAAGTGTTAAGTAACTTGGGAAGGCAAGACAAGAGGAACAGAAGAAAAAGAATCAGAGGAAACCAACAGAAGACAAATAATAAAATGATGGATTTAAGACCTAATATTATCAACAATTGCCCTAAATATAAATTGTCTGAATACCCAATCAAAGAGAGATTGGCAGAATGGAGGAAAAATATGACCAAATTGTATGTCATGTATAAGAGACTCACTTCAAATTCAATAACAAAGGTAGATTCAAAGCCGAAGGATGGAAAAAAAATATGCCATACAAATATTAAGGAAACAAATGCAAGAGTGAGTATATTATTATCCAAAGAAGTAGATTTCAGAACAAATAAAATTACTAGAGACAAAAAGGGACAGTATACACTGATAAAATGATCAATTCACCATAAAGACATAAAGATTCTAATTGTGTATTCACCAAACATGAGATGCAAAATACATGACACAAAATTTAATGAGATAAGAGAAATACATAAACATACAACTATAATTGGAGAAATTAACATGTCTTCTTCTTATTCTTTTTTAAAGCTCCACTAAAATTTATTAGGATTCTCATGTTGGCATGACTTTAGTTTATGAAGGGGTTATCAACAACCCTGATCACAATCACACCCAGTTTCTGTGTATAGCTTAAGTGTGTATGAATTACTTCTCCTAAACAAGATTAATTGCAGAACAGTTTGTCCATGAGTACTGTGTCCCAGAATGTACATAATAAAGATTTAGGATTATCACTTACATTCATGATTCATTGGTTTTAATTATTAAATAATAATTGAAAATCATTAATAGACTCTAATGGACTTTATAAATACAAAACAGTGATTGTGATAATGATAAATTTTAAGTGGTTGAGCAATACAATCCCAGCAGTATAATAAAGAATCTTCTTTTTCATAAGTGTGGGAAGGAAGCATGTATTTTTAACAGGAACATTTAAATTATACTCTTCATAATAAAAATAATTATCCTCCAGCGATTGAAATTTAAAATAGAAAATTAAACAAAAGAGCAAAACAATATTTAGTCAAAATACTCCAAATGACAGATTTAAAGGTTTTAAACTAAAACTATAAAACAAAGGTGGAAATATGCTAAATTATTAAGCAAACAATTTTCTATTGAAAACTTTTCAAAGAGAAAACTAGGTAACATACTTTGCATGTGGGCACAAAGGAGTTAATTAAAATTATATCTTCCTAATAGGAGTTTTAAAATAGTTTTGTTGATATTCATAATACCATGCAATTTACCCATTTAAAGTGTACACTTCAACGTTTTTAAAAAATATATTCAGAAAGGGCAACCATTACCACATTCTAATTCTAGAACACTTTCATCACCTCAAAAAGAAACCCATACTCATCAGCAATCATTCTTTATTACCACCACCCAACTCCCCGCCATCCAAAATACTCACAGTTTTAGGTGACCATTAATCTACTTTCTATACGTAGATTTCCCTATTCTGGACATTTTATGTAAATTGGATCATATAATATGTCACCTCTCATGACTGACTTCTTTCATTTAGCATAATGTTTTCAAAGTTCATCCATGTTGTACATGTATTGGTATTCTACTCTTTTTATTGTCAAATAATACCCGATTTGTGAATATATAACATTGTGTTTATCCATTTATCTTGAATGGATATTTAAGTGCTTCCACTTTTTCCTATTATGAATAACATTGCTATGAACATTTGTGTAAAAGTTTTCTGTGGACGTGTTTTCCTTTAACTTGAGTATATACCTAGGAGTAGACTCTAATGTTTTGATGAATCACTAATTTTCCAAAACAATTGCACCATTTTACAGTCACGTTGGTAATGTATGCATGTTCTGATTTCTTTTTTTTTTTACATTTTTATTGGAGTATAATTGCTTAACAATGGTGTGTTAGTTCCTGCTTTATAACAAAATGAATCAGTTATACATATACATATGTTCCCATATCCCCTCCCTCTTGCGTCTCCCTCCCACCCTCCCTATCCCACCCCTCCAGGCAGTCACAAAGCACCGAGCTGATCTCCCTGTGCTATGCGGCTGCTTCCCACGAGCTATCTACCTTACGTTTGGTAGTGTATATATGTCCATGCCTCTCTTTCGCTTTGTCACAGCTTACCCTTCCCCCTCCCCATATCCTCAAGTCCATTCTCTAGTAGGTCTGTGTCTTTATTCCTGTCTTACCCCTAGGTTCTTCATCACTTTTTTTTTCTTCTTAAATTCCATATATATGTGTTAGCATATGGTATTTGTCTTTCTCTTTCTGACTTACATCACTCTGTATGACAGACTCTAGGTCTATCCACCTCATTACAAATAGCTCAATTTCATTTCTTTTTATGGCTGAGTAATATTCCATTGTATATATGAGCCACATCTTCTTTATCCATTCATCTGATGATGGACACTTAGGCTGTTTCCACCTCTGGGCTATTGTAAATAGAGCTGCTATGAACATTTTGGTACATGACTCTTTTTGAATTATGGTTTTCTCAGGGTATATGCCCAGTAGTGGGATTGCTGGGTCATATGGTAGTTCTATTTGTAGTTTTTTAAGGAACCTCCATACTGTTCTCCATAGTGGCAGTACCAATTCACATTCCCACCAGCCGTGCAAGAGTGTTCCCTTTTTTCCACACCCTCTCCAGCATTTATTGTTTCTAGATTTTTTGATGATGGCCATTCTGACTGGTGTGAGATGATATCTCATTGTAGTTTTGATATGCATTTCTCTAATGAGTAAAGATGTTGAGCATTCTTTCATGTGTTTGTTGGCAGTCTATATCTTCTGTGGAGAAATGTCTATTTAGGTCTTCTGCCCATTTTTGGATTGCGTTGTTTGTTTTTTTGTTATTGAGCTGCATGAGCTGCTTATAAATTTTGGAGATTAATCCTTTGTCAGTTGCTTCATTTGCAAATATTTTCTCCCATTCTGAGCGTTGTCTTTTGGTCTTGTTTATGGTTTCCTTTGCTGTGCAAAAGCTTTTAAGTTTCATTAGGTTCCATGTGTTTATTTTTGTCTTTATGTCCATTTCTCTAGGAGGTGGGTCAAAAAGGATCTTGCTGTGATTTATGTCATAGAGTGTTCTGCCTATGTTTTCCTCTAAGAGTTTGATAGTGTCTGGCCTTACATTTAGGTATTTAATCCATTTTGAGCTTATTTTTGTGTATGGTGTTAGGGAGTGATCTAATCTCATACTTTTACATGTCCCTGTCCAGTTTTCCCAGCACCACTTATTGAAGAGGCTGTCCTTTCTCAACTGTGCATTTCTGCCTCCTTTATCAAAGATAAGGTGACCATATGTGCGTGGGTTTATCTTTGGGCTTTCTATCCTGTTCCATTGATCTATCTTTCTGTTTTTGTGCCAGTACCATACTGTCTTGATGACTGTAGCTTTGTAGTATAGTCTGAAGTCTGGGAGCCTGATTCCTCCAGCTCCATTTTTCATTCTCAAGATTGCTTTGGCTATTCGGGGTCTTTTGTGTTTCCATACAAATTGTGAAATTTTTTGTTCTAGTTCTGTGAAAAATGCCAGTGGTAGTTTGATAGGGATTGCATTGAATTTGTAGATTGCTTTGGGTAGTAGAGTAATTTTCACAATGTTAATTCTTCCAATCCAAGAATATGGTATATTTCTCCATCTATTTGTATCATCTCTAATTTCTTTCATCAGTGTCTTATAATTTTCTGCATACAGGTCTTTTGTCGCCTTAGGAAGGTTTATTCCTAGATATTTTATTTGTTTTGTTGCAATGGTAAATGGGAGTGTTTTCTTGATTTCACTTTCAGATTTTTCATCATTAGTATATAGGAATGCCAGAGATTTCTGTGCATTAATTTTGTATCCTGCTACTTTATCAAATTCATTGATTAGCTCTAGTAGTTTTCTGGTAGCATCTTTAGGATTCTCTATGGATAGTATCATGTCATCTGCAAACAGTGACAGCTTTACTTCTTCTTTTCCGATTTGGATTCCTTTTATTTCCTTTTCTTCTCTGATTGCTGTGGCTAAAACTTCCAAAACTATGTTGAATAAGAGTGGTGAGAGTGGGCAACCTTGTCTTGTTCCTGATCTTAGTGGAAATGGTTTCAGTTTTTCACCATTGAGGACAATGTTGGCTGTGGGTTTGTCATATATGGCCTTTATTATGTTGAGGAAAGTTCCCTCTATGCCTACTTTCTGCAGGGTTTTTATCATAAATGGGTGTTGAATTTTGTCGAAAGCTTTCTCTGCATCTATTGAGATGATCATATATGTTTTTTCTCCTTCAATTTGTTAATATGGTGTATCATGTTGATTGATTTGCGTATATTGAAGAATCCTTCCATTCCTGGAATAAACCCCACTTGATCATGGTGTATGATCCTTTTAATGTGCTGTTGGATTCTGTTTGCTAGTATTTTGTTGAGGATTTTTGCATCTATGTTCATCAGTGATATTGGCCTGTAGTTTTCTTTCTTTGTGACATCCTTGCCTGGTTTTGGTATCAAGGTGATGGTGGCCTCATAGAATGAGTTTGGGAGTCTTCCTCCCTCTGCTATATTTTGGAAGGGTTTGAGAAGGATATGTGTTAGCTCTTCTCCAAATGTTTGATAGAATTCGCCTCTGAAGCCAACTGGTCCTTGGCTTTTGTTTCTTGGAAGATTTTTTATCATAGTTTCAATTTCAGTGCTTGTGATTGGTCTGTTCATATTTTCTATTTCTTCCTGGTTGAGTCTCAGGATGTTGTGTTTTTCTAAGAATTTTCCATTTCGTCCAGGTTATCCATTTTATTGGCATATGGTTGCTTCTAGTAATCTCTCATGATCCTTTGTATTTCTGCAGTGTCAGTTGTTACTTCTCATTTTTCATTTCTAATTCTGTTGATTTGAGTCTTCTCCCTTTTTTTCTTGATGGGTTTTTCTAGTGGTTTATCAAATTTTTTTGGTTTATGAATTTTATGTTCTGAAAGAACCAGCTTTTAGTTTTATTAATCTTTGCTATCATTTCCTTCATTTATTTTTCTTTTATTTGTGGTCTGAACTTTATGATTACTTTCCCTCTGCTAACTTTGGGGGGTTTTGTTCTTCTTTCTCTAGTTGCTTTAGGTGTAAGTTCAGGTTTTTTTATTTGAGATGTTTCTTGTTTCCTAAGGTAGGATTGTATTGCTATAAACTTCCCTCTTACAACTGTTTTTGTTGCATCCCATTGGGTTTGGGTCATTGTGTTTTCATTGTCATTTGTTTCTAGGTGTCTTTTGATTTCCTTTGATTTCTTCAGTGATCTCTTGGTTATTTGGTAGCATATTGTTTAACCTCCATGTTTTTTTTATTTTTACAGATTTTTTCCTGTAATTGATATCTAGTCTCATAATGTTGTGGTTGGAAAAGATACTTGATACGATTTCAATTTTCTTAAATTTACCAAGACTTGTTTTGTGACCCAAGATATGATCTGTCCTGCAGATGGTTCCTTGAGCACTTTAGAAGAAAGTGTATTCTGTTGCTTTTGGATGGAATGTCATATAAATATCAATTAAGTCCATCCTGTTTATTGTATCATTTAAAGCTTGTGTTTCCTTATTTATTTTCATTTTGGATGATCTGTCCATTGGTGAAAGTGGCGTGTTAAAGTCCTCTACTATTATTATGTTACTGTTGATTTCCCCTTTTATGGCTCTTAGCATTTGCCTTATGTATTGAGGTGCTTCTATGTTGGGTGCATAAATATTTGCAATTGTTATATCTTCTTCTTGGATTGATCTCTTGATCATTATGTAGTGTCATTTTTTGTCTCTTGTAATAGTTTTTATTTTAAAGTCTATTTTGTCTGATATGAGAATTGCTACTCCAGCTTTCTTTTGATTTCCATTTGCATGGAATATCTTTTTCCATCCCCTCAATTTCAGTCTGTATGTGTCCCTAGGTCTGAAGTGGGTCTTTTGTAGACAGTATATATATTGGTCTTGTTTTTGCATCCATTCAGCCTGTCTGTGTTTTTTGGTTGGAGCATTTAATCCATTTACATTTAAGGTAGTTATCGATATGTATGTTCCTATTACCATTTTCTAAACTGTTTTAGGTTTGCTATTGTAGGTCTTTTCCTTCTCTTGTGTTTCCTGCCTAGATAAGTTCCTTTAGCGTTTGTTGTAGGGCTGGTTTGGTGGTGCTGGATTCTCTTAGCTTTTGCTTCTTTGTAAAGATTTTAATTTCTCTGTCAAATCTGAATGAGGTAATTGCTGGGTAGAGTAATCTTGGTTGTAGGTTTTTCCCTTTCATCACTTTAAATATGTCCTGCCACTCCCTCTGGCTTGTAGAGTTTCTGCTGAAAGATCAGTTGTTAACCTTATGGGGGTTCACTTGCATGCTATTTGTTTCTTTTCCCTTGCTGCTTTTAATATTTTTTCTTTGTATTTAATTTTTGATAGTTTGATTAATATGTGTCTTGGTGTGTTTCTCATTGGATTTACCATGTATGGGACTCTCTGCACTTCCTGGTCTCGATTGACTATTTCCTTTCCCATCTTAGGGAAGTTTTCAACTATAATCTCTTTAATATTTTCTCAGTCCCTTTCTTTTTCTCTTCTTCTTCTGGGACCCCTATAATTCGAATGTTGGTGCATTTAATGATGTCCCAGAGGTCTCTGAGACTGTCCTCAATTCTTTTCATTCTTTTTTCTTTATTCTGCTCTGCAGTAGTTAATTCCACTATCTTATCTTCCAGGTCAGTTATCCATTCTTCTTCTCAGTTATTCTGCTATTGATTCCTTCTAGAGAATTTTTAATTTCATTTATTGTGTTCATCATTGTTTGTTTGCTCTTGTCCTCTGGTATTTTGATAGAGATTGCCTTGAATCTAGAGAGCAGTTTGTGGAGAACTTCCAACTTAATATTGAATCTTGAAATGAATAGGAATAGCATTTCATTTAATTAGATCTTCTTTAATTGTTTTCAGCAATGTTGTGTAATATTTACTCTACAGTATTTGTACTTCTGTTGTTTAGTTTATTCCAAAGTGTTATTCTTTTCTATATTATTGTAAATGGAATTGTTTTATCTTTAATTTTTACATTTTATTGCTAATATGTAGACATGGTTTTTATGCTTTAATATATTACAATGTTATAATAGTTGTACAGTACTTATGAATATATCATATACTTAAAGGCAAACTCCCTATTTTGACAGTATTGAACACCAGAATATGTGTTTGCTTTATTTTTTTGGCAGTCAGCCTAGGCAGTTTCTTTGTTTTTTTGGAATCTGACACTGAGATATATTTGGGGTAGTAGATTTTCATTAGAATTAACACCTGTGAAAAGAGGAGGGATGAAGCAGGATTGGGCATCAATTAATTTGGACAGCAGTACTTGGCAAACAAAGCCTTGATTGATCCAGTGTGAAGCTCTGTAGTCACTATTGTCCATAAAAGTGTTCTGTGTTGTCACTCTGGAATGGTCAAGCCCTAGTACTCTCACCTTGCTCAGTCATGAGTTGAGTTGTCGGCTTCCCAGGGAAGGACATGACCTTACTCCTCACTGCTGGAGAGCCAGTCATTCATGAAAGGGGATATGGACAGAGTATATTCATATTCACCCACACAGTTTTGTACAATTATTTGCTTAAAATTTGGGGGAAAATGGAGTCACTTTCTGGTTGGAAATGGGAGCTACATTTATAATAACATCCTAGAGTTACATATTTTTACTACCAAATCATGTAATGAATTACAGCTCCCTTAGAGTGGAAGCTAGTTATCTGTGTCTAGATCCAGTGTGATAATGCAGCAAGAATTGTGCCCTGCTTCTAGGGTCTTTCAGTCTTTGGCCCAGCTCTAGCCTCTGTAAACTCAGAATTTTGTTTAAATGGTAGACAATGTAATTAACTTAATTACATTTGGAAATATTTTCTCTTTTGTTTCAACAAAAACTTATTCTTTGACTGCTTTGCTTGTTGAATGGTTTAACTTTACCAAGTGGAGATTGTGAATTGGAGAAAGATTATTACTTATAATGGGAAATTCCCATAGGATAAAGTCCTTTCTGAAAGTGAGGGAATTATTCTGGCATGTCTCCTTTTGTCCTTTAGTCTAACCTTCCTATTTTTACTGTACTGAAGAAATAGCTTTCTCTTATGGATAGAACAAGTTCATGCAAATCCCACAAAGTGTGCAATAAGCCCCTGCCTATGTATTATTTATGAAGAAAACTTGGTCCTCTATGCTTCATTTTTCAAGACTATCATTCTGTTTCAACCCTAACTTGCTTACGATATCTTTTTTATTCCTGTCTTTGAAAAACATTGTTAAAATCAAATGAAACACAAGAAGAAAACAGTTAAATTATTTATATTTTTGTACAATCATCAATCTTTAGAACTTTCATGACAAATAAATCTGTAACAAAAGATATTAAGCCAAGAATATATGAGATATAAGGCACCTTTGAAAAGTTAATGAGAAAAGAGAAATATTTTGATCTAGATATCTGTAGCGTAAATTTCCCTGACATGATAGAAAATCAACTTTTGTCTTTTTCCTGCCTCATCAGGAAGTGATCCAAGGAAATACCCTCAAATAACTGCTCACCAATAAGATGAGATATATTTTTAAAGTCCTATAAATGTGTGGTTGTGTCATTTTATGAATACTGAACTTCAGGACAGAGGCTGATTACCACATCCAATTTAAGTTTAATCTTTATCTCATTATTCCTATAGAATTTGTATTTTCAAATCAATAAATTGAGCTAAAGACATTCAGGAAATGTCTGTTTTTAAAATTCAGATATTTACTATTCCTGAAGCATATAAAACATGAACTAAAAAAATGTAATATTGTGTAAAGCAGATTGTTCAATCTAAATATTCCCATGACTAAGGAAAATGTGAAACAAAGCTCTTCATTGTTGTTCAACTAGCAGGTTCTAAAGATGTTTGCTATTATTTTAAGAAAATGAATTTTAAAACTATTACTAACACAGTTGCCTAAAATTAACCTTACTTAAGAATTATATTTTTCTTTACCATTAAATGTCACCAATTTCTCATTAAAATGCAAAAAGAGACTTTCAGCACCAAGTTCAAAATTCTAAATAAAAGTGTAATGAAAATCAATGAAAGGGAGCTCTGAAAACTTCTCTACCTAACCTTTTTTAGCAAAGTGATTAAAATTTTTCTGCAAATAATACTTTGGATTAGAAATAAGAGATTTGATATGGTCAGCTTTCCACATGTATTACTGACGATTTTTGTATAGTTAGTGAATATGTATGGTAATAAATGTTACCAGTATTTGATAGAAGAGCTTGCTTATGAGAAGAAGTTATCCACATCACCAAATTATAAGGAAAGGATAATTTATTATAAGGTTATTATCTATTTTCATGTGTGTGTATTCCAGAACATATTAATTTATACAAGTGGGAGATCATAACATGATGCATGAACATAATTAAAGCAAGAATCTCACAGAAGTCCAAGATGGGCCATAAGTCTAGATTCCCAGAATAAGGCATAGCTTAGGATCAGTAGATGTTTTAGGATCCAGGAATCAATAGCAAACAATCAATAGTTGATTGTTCTTGCTGCATAGTGACGAAACAAAATTCTCTGAATCTGACTGCCTCTACTGATCCTGTCAAAAAATCAGCTATGTGGGTTTTTTTGCATATCCATAAATACATTCTAGTTAAATATGCATGTGTAGAAAAATTCACACTTTACAAGAATGGAGCTCTATGAAACCTCACAAAATCAGCACCAAGAAACAGATCAAGAAGCAGATCATTTCTCCTTTGCATATATTTTTGATTTATGCTTACTCAAACTCTCTGTGTTCCCCCACCCTTTAACACTTTTGGTATTTATTGCTTCATGGGCTCTGCCTAGTTCAGAATCTCCTTTTGAATTCTATTTATGGTACTAACTACCTGACCATGCCTATATATTATTAGTGAGTTTCTGGTAGAGAGAACTTTTGGGGCACAGTGATTCATCAGCATCCCTCTTAGGCAGTGTTATTATATATTATTTTATTCATTTAAGACTCTAGCCATTGGGGGGCACCATGCTAGATACTGGAATTGCAGTTCATTTAATCACAAAGCATTCAGTGTGGTTTCAAGTATTCCTTAAAACATAATTACACAAATTGTTCAATTGTTTACTATTCTTGTAAGTGCTATGAAGAAGTGCAGAGTTGCAGATGAGTTTAAAATGCAGTGTTTAACCTACTCTGGGGAGCCAAGAAAAGACTACAAAAGGAAAGTAACATTTAAGAAGAGGCCTGAAGGGTTAACAGATTTCAGCTACAAAAATCTCTGTGTGTGTCTATGTGTCTTTGTGTCTTTGTGCATGTTTGAGGGTTGTGGGAGTGGGGATGCAGTGACAACTTGTTTACCAAAAGAAAAATTTTACTGTGATTAAAACGCAAAAAGTAAGAGAGGTAGTAGTAAAATATGAGGGCTGCAAAGTAGAAAGCAACAGGATTTCCGACTGTATGATCTGAGAGCACTGGGAGTGCAATTGCAAAATTTAATCAAGTTAGTGAAATGTTCATTTGTCACTTTTTTGTGACATTTATCAGAATTTCAAGCTCTATCATATTTGGAAATAATTATGTGTGTGTGTGTGTAATTATTTGGTTATTACATGTTATCTTTTATAGACTTCAAATTTCACGGGGGTTAAGGACATCTGCATCCTGTTCACTGTGGGATATCCTATTTCTGTTTTAGGATTTGGGAAGGAGAAAATACTCAGTGAACAATTCTTGGGAAAAAAATGAATAATAATAAGATAGTCTTATGACGGGAGGCTAGTGAAGTAGTAAACAAGTAGGTTTATCCCTGGAGTCATTAACTAGCATGGTTAGAAGTCTGGTTGGAGGCCAGGCTTGGAATCACGTTTATAGTTTTCTTTGCAGAATCTAATTGAGAAAATGTCAATTCTCTTATGAAAGTAAGGGGCTATTTGAAAATATATTTGGAGCTGGTATCACCCCCACCCAACACACACACATATTCTTAGGAATAAAAAAGCTATGGAATTTAGAATAAATACAAATTACTTATAATAATCAACATGGCTTATATAGGGTGTTGCAAAAGCTAGTGTCCTGTGGGCTGAATTTGGCATGAGGACATGTTTGTTTCTGGGTTTTGTTTTTCTTTTTTTTTTGAGGGGGGAAGTTTTTGACTCTTTCAACCAGCCCAATATTGTTTTTGTTTCTCACTGAGTTTGAATACCTAATTTAGGTAGAGCATGAATTCTTCAGTTTACAAGAGGAATCTTATTTACTCTCACAGACTAGATAATTTCTGCACATAGTAGGTACTCATAAATAATTATTTACTTATTCAATAAGAAAAGTAAGAGCATCTTAGGTTTTTATTGTAGCAGGGGAAAAGAAAAAGATTAAATCAACTGTATTTTGTGAACAATTAGATATGGCTAGTAAAAGAGGAAGAAGTCTATTACTTCTTTTTTGCTCCAACCTACCCCAAAGCACATTTACCATGGTATAGACTGTATTTCCTAGAAAGATGTTTATTCCTGTACAGATCAACTGAAACCAGAATTAAGATCCAATAAAAGAGAAGTCATAGATATCCTTTCAAAGGGCAGAGAAGATTCCAATACAAGAGCCTGGAAGTGTGGCAGGTGCTAAAAATTTTCTCTTAAACTACGGAGCATTCTTTATGGGATAACTAAACTGTCTCATTGGCCATAATTAGGCTGTTAGTCTAGGGCTAGGCTATTAATATGATCATGATTGTCATTCATTGTGTTTTGCTTAAAGACAGTTAATAAGATAAAAAGTAACAATATGAACTGAGCTCTACTATATGTACATCGCTGTAGGAAGTCCAGTGAAGTATAAAAAATGATAAGTTGAGACCTACCCTTATATGAACTTGTATATCTTTATTGAAGTAATCTGTATAAAATGAGACCTTTAGTAGGATCCATGTATATAGGCATCTACATTTCAGAAAATGAATGTTGTATAAATTTAGAAGGAGCTGTGATATCCAGCTGTGAAAATTAAAATGAGGATGACTTTTGTAAAATTAACATTTAAATGATCTAATACATGTAAAGTACTTTGAATAGTTCTGGAACACACACACTTTGTCAGAGTTAGCTCTCATGATTATTACTGTTAGCCCTGGACTGAGCTGAGCACTTGTATAGAGTAGATCATTTGATTTCCCCTCCTTCTATTAAAAGACTGCTAATTGTATTATTATCATTTTCAAAGATGAATAAATGGTGGTCTGGATATTTAGTAAGTAATGGAAGCAGAATTTGATATCAGTGGGCTTCGACTCAAGTGACACACACTCTTTACCACAAAGCATTTCTGACAGGACAAGTCAGTACATTATTAAGGTGAGCTTTTAAGGATAGGTGATATTTAAATTGAAGGAGAACAAGAAAGTTTAGGATTTCCAAGAAGACAGATTGATACGAGATCAAGCAATATAAACATTTTAAGGTCTGTTTAGGAGACATTGAGTTTATTCTTATTTATTCTTAATTAGAGTTTATGGTTTATGTTGAATAAAGGTAGAAAATAAAGCTAGAAAATTAAGCTGTGGCCAATTTATGGAAGCAAAGCAAGGAATTTAAATGAATGTCTTCATAAATTTTATATATAGAATTCTTTAAACATGATTTTTCTTTCAAACTTAATATTTGTTATTAATCCTAGTTTTAAAAAGGGATATTGGATATTTTTAATATTTGGAAATTTGACACAATATTCTTGTTAAGTCAGAAGGTGGGAAGTGTCTGCAAACCTACCTTACTTGCAAATTAGCAACTTAGCCTGCTTACAGTTTCACATACATAGAGTAACAGAATACAAGAATCCTGGGTCAGAAAAACAATTTATTATTCACAGAATAAAGGAGCAGCTAGATCGGTACACTGTGTTGTTTTCCAACACCCAAATCACACAGGGCATCAGGAGGAAGGCCAAATATTTAACTGCACGTGAAGTGGGCTGCAGCAGGAGAGAAGAATGCCAAAATTAGGAGACTGAGCTTTCATAGGGCTCCTGTCTGCCCTGCCCTTTAGAGAGAAAGCTTATTAGTTACACTGAAATGCAAACAGAATTTCTCCAGGAAAAAGGTGGAAGGCATCTCTGGGTTTATGGCCCTAGCATGTGTCTAGGAAGGTAAATACGTGGGATTAGCCAAACTGTCAGGTTAAGGGCACAGTCCTCCCAACTGCCAAGTCTGCCTAAGAATTCTGACATTTAAACTGGGAAATATAAAAGTAGAAAATGTAAAAGCTGTAACCAATGAACAGTAAATTTAAATTATTTCATGGGTTATCATGAATATGAATTAGTGAAATTTGTGAGAAGTTATTAAACAAAAAGTTACCAGTATTTTCCTGCAATACTATGACATGAAATAGAAATTTTGGAAAAGTTAAAGAATGAGTAGAAATACATAAAAGTGTTACAAAAGAAAGAAAAGGATTCTGATATCAACTGCAAGTTTGGAGTTTTCCCCAAAAACCCTCATGTTTGTTAATTTGTTAGAAACACAGAAATGACCAAAAACTATTATGTTCAGTTATAAGGAAAGAATATACATTAAAACCAGCCAAGGGAAGAGACATAGAGAAGAGTCTGGGAGGGCTCCAAACAGGAATTTTACATCATGCTCAGAATGTGTCACCCTCCTGGCATCATGTGTGACAGTACACTTGAGGTACTGCCAACCTGTGGAGTTGACCTGAGCTTCAGTTTCCAGTTTTACTTATTTATTGTATTGACGAGTTTTAACTAAAATATCATCAAACATATATTTTAATTAATGTAGAAAATATTTTCAATTAAATATATATTTGACTATAAATGCATATCATACATAAGTTTTCATAGTGTATTCTCAATACACAGCCATATGACAGGTGAATCTATGCATGAATAAGCAGTTTAGAATAGAGACCAATTAGATTAGCAGCTCAGTAAGAAGAGTAGCATTATGTGTGAAATCCTAAGATGTTGATTGAGACAGGGAATAGGCAATTTTCTGGATTCAACAGAGGGCTGCACTGGAAAAAAAAATGTGGGGGTGTGTGAGTGAGAGAGGTGGGACTTAATGGATGTTTTATAGAATCAGATGCAAGCAAGACATACTTAAAATAAATGTACAAGTTCAGGGCAGAGATATGATTTTCTGGGAAAATGATTTAAATACACTTAAAAATTAATGCTAAAAATGTAAATCACTGTGAAGAAATTTTAAAAACAAATAATACTTGTTCTGTATTACAAGGACAAGATTATAATTGTTGGCATTTTTACTGTTCTTGACCATTCGCTTCATTTGAGTATGCATTTTTAAGTTTCCAAATATGTTCAAGGTTGTGCTAGTTATTGCAGGGTTCAGAAAAGTGAATAAGCTATTTAAACAATTAAATATTATGCAAAGCAAATACTAAGAGAAAAATGTGCTCTGTACAGAAGAAAAAGATGTAGTTTTATATAAATACAGCCAAACGTGTCTTCAACAGCAATTCAAATTCTGAACAATAAAAGTAAAGCCAATAGAAAAGTACATGCTTTAATCAAATTGCCATACTCACTATCTACATAATGCTCAACAAATTTTTCTTACAATACATTTAAAATCAAATAGACTGAATAAACTATTTTTTCTTTTCAAGTGTTTTTCAAGCACAAAATGTTATCATTGTTTTCTACTACTGCATAGGAAATTCTGGAAAGAGAGCAACATGTCATTTGCAGCCAAAAAATATGCAGCGTTAAAATACAGTGATAAAGCAATAGAAAGTGAAAATCAAGCCAAGTGGAAGAAGGGCACCCATAATAATGCCTACCTATAGAAAATATAGAAAAATATACTTATAGAAAACCATCATTTTCTAAATGTGTTTTATTATTTTTCTCAGATGAAGTTTTCAACTCCAACAGTAACTGCCTATACAAATTAACAAATAGAGGAGACTTTTTTTTGACTAATTAATATACAGCCACTCTTACATAAAATCCACAATAAACTCACAGATGCTTGGGAATAACTTTTTTCTCATTGATGTCATTTACAATTGCAGTAGATTGAATTTTGTTTTATTTACCTAAATTTTTCTTGCTCTGTTGTTACAAATCCAAGATATTGTCTTCTCTACTGAAAGGAAAAATGGCCATAATCTTAATTGTAATCAATGGAGGAAGTTGTCAAAATTAGTTATGTTTCTTCTATTTGTGTTAACACTAGACATAATAATAAAGTGAGCAGTGTTTTCCTTCAATGTCTTCAGCTGTCATATTCTTATCCTCTCTTGATGAAGACTTTCGAATGTTCATTAATTTTGTGTTTCCATCCTGTCTGAGTGTACTTAGGTTTACAACTAGGTTTCTCAAAAGTAGTCTATTACTCTATCCCTCAATTACTGACTTTACATTTATTTCTCGAGTAAGGTGATTTGTGTTCCTCTATCATTGATGTCCTCAATCCAAAGTATTGACTTATTTATCAACTGCACAGATTTCTTAGCTGCATTTACACTATTTTTCCCTAAACTGGCTTCATTTCTGAAAACATCTTCTCTCTTAGATTCTATAGTATTGTTAATTCAGCATTTTTCATGAATCTATCCATTGTTCATTCGACAATAAATGTTAAGATTAATACATATTTTCTGCTCTTAAATGGAAGAGACAGAAAAAAGTGAACTTTTATCAATAAGAATTATTACTTCCATGATAGAAATAAGTATCTAATACTAATCAGGTAGAGAAGACACTTTTTACAGATGGTGGTTGCAATCATGGTTATGAATGTTAAAGATTTCCTGGAGGGGGTAGTACATGAGTTAAGCATCAAAAATGAGTAGGCATTGGCTAGAATAAATGAAGGTAGAAGAAAAGGCCATGTAAGTTGGAAAGGATAGTTTTATCAAAAGAATGAAGATATTTTAAAAAATAGAGTCCAGTGTAAATGGAAAATCATGGGAATTATGATTCAGTGGGACATAAATATGATACAAAAAGTAGAAAAAAGAAATACTTAACAATTTTGTCAGAGGAAAATATTTCTTCTCAGTCATTTCCTGAATTGGACTAAAAAAATGATGCCTTAAGACTTTAAAAAAACACAGATAAAAATATATGTAGCATATCAGATTTGACAAGTTATATGGATTTAAAGTATTCCAAAGTTTTTGTATTATCTGAAAAATTATAAAAGTAACAATATGTATTAGATTCTTAAAACCAAGGCTGTAGGTTTAAATGCTGTAGTGATCATTTAAAGAATAAATCTTTATATGAAAGATCTCTCTATATGAAATCTCTTATATGAGAGACTGCTGTTAAGCCTTCTTGACCTTCGAGTAAGTAGTTCATATTTTGTATTTCAGAGCCATCAAAAGTTCGAGGATTTTGTGGCTTGTGCTTTCGATGTCATATCTAAGAATCCATTGCCAAATCACAAAAGCACAAGCAACAAATTTGGAGGACTTAATACACAAATTTTAATCACATTAATAGAATGAATGATTAAACACACACACACACACACACACACGGTCATTTCACTTGATATAGAAAAATCATTTGACAAAACCAGCATTCTATAATATGGTATGATATGATATGATATGATATGATATGATATGATATATGATAGAAATACCTAACAATCTGGGAATAGAAAGTAACTTTCTCAATCTGATAAAAGGAATTTAGGGAAAAACCTACAGCTAATATTATATTCAGTGGTGTAAAACTGGGAGTCTTCCCCCTAACAGCAAGAATAAGACAAAAGCTGAAATAGCTATATTAATTATAGAAAAAACAGACTTCACAATTTAGAAGATTACTTGGGATAAAGAGGGCATTGCTTAATGAAAAGTGTCAAGTCTCCAAGACATAAAAACTCTAAACGTTAATGTATCTCACAAGAGAGATCAGTATACATGAGATAGAAACTGATCAAACAGTGAGACACAATAGTTAAATGCACTGTTATAGTGGATTATATTATTTCATTATACTAGTTTGAGAGTTTGCTGAGTACCTTATATCACTCTAAATAATTTATACCCCAATATTATCTTCAATTCATTAAAATAATCATGTGAGTTACATGTTATTGATATTCCCATTTTTACAGACAATTAAAGGGAGCCACAGGGAGCTTAAGTATGTCCCTATCAAGCAGCTAGCAAGCTGGGCAAGATGTGTGAGCATCAGACTGCTATGAAAGAAATTATTTAGAAAACTCCTTTGATGAAAACAATACAACTAAAAGACTGCCTAGCCTGAATTCGTGGCTCTCTAGTTATAGTGAGGGTTTATTCAATAAGTTTACAAGAAATAAGAGTAACTTGAGGAATGAGTGTCATGCATATGTTAAATCTAAACACACCCCTCACATTTTGGACATGCACAGATTTTGGAAGTCTACTATGGAATTCATAAAAGTTTGTTCATTTGAGCATGTGTGCATGTGGGAAATTGTTAATTTTAGCTGGTTGACTGTTAAAGGCTCTGGTAGCATTTAGAAATGTTGAGTGGGTAATGGAAATACAGAGCCAAGGTTCGTGGTCAGGCCTGGAAATAATGTTTTAAAATTTCTCCACCTATTCCTAAATTCATGGAAGTAGATTAACTTTTTCAGAAGAGAAAAGAAAAATAAAAGTAGAGGACCATGGTTCAGCATCTTGTAGGAAAACAACACTTAAGGGTGGAAGGAAGGCTTATGTAAATGGTATGGCAAAAGAAATGGGGGATGACTATAAAGTTTAGAATAAGAAGCCACAAAAGGCAGACTTTTGGGGTGGAATGAAAGAATGCCTATGTTCAATGCTGCAGAGAAGGAGAATGTAAGAATAGAATATTACTGTTATGTTTGGTTTTAACACCCTCAATTGTCCTAAAGTAAGAGAATGTGGGGAGGGGGCTGTGAGAAAACAGAAACAGTCAGTATAAACTACCCTTGTGAGAAAACAGACTGGAAAGAAAGAAAATCAGTAGCTGAAAGGAGGTGCAGATTGGAGCAACTTCAGCCTATTTAATTTATAACTGAAGGTTTGTGATTGTTGTTATATAACATGTTCTTGGATCCCTTGTCTTAATTTATAGAAATATTATTGACATGGGGAAAGAAAACTTCATGTTCAGTGAAATACTGGCAATATACAAATACTACAAATTAGCCACGATTGAATGTTAAAGAAATACATAACTCAGCTGTCCTCTGAGAAAGAAACAAATGAATCCTAACCTCCCTTATATCCCTGCCAAGTGGAATGCTAGAGCTTTTATGGTACTTATAAGCGTTCTTCTTCCAGAAACAATGGCATTGCTAAATGACCGGATCTATTAAATGAATTCCTAAAGCTTCTTTATGTAGGCACATCAAGGGAAAGCATGTAAAATTGCATTATAGTACTACAGAATTATAATCTTTGTAGAACCACGAAAAACAGATGTTTATAATACAGATTTGCTCCATCTTTTTCAGCCTTTAGAATGGGTGTAAAGTGCCTTATTTACAAACATTTCAAATTTGTATTCTTAATCTAGGAATTCAGTAGCTAGAAAAGTCATTACATTTGGAATCTGGTGTTTGTTATCACATTACATTTTTTTCTTCCTAAACATACCAACATTAGTTATTTTTGCCTGTATATTGATATAATAGTTTTAACTAATATTAACTTCTGGAAGGTAATGTTAAATATGTCTATACACTATTAGACATTGAATACACTGAGGTGCCCAGTAAGAGTAAAATATTAATAATTTTTTCTCTATTAAGAAAAAGCCCAAATACTTCTGAGTATTTACCTAAAAGAGTTGAAAGCAGGATCTTGAAGAGATATTAGCACTCCCATATTCATTGCAATCACTATTCACAATAGCCAAGATATGGAAATAAATGTCCATTGATAGGTGAATGGATTAAAAAAGTAGTATATACATAATATGGAATACTTTTCAGCCTTAAAAAAGAAGGAACTTCTGTAATATATGACCACATGGATGAACCTTGAGGGAATTATAAGTGAAATAAACCAGTCACAGAAGGACAAATACTGCATGATTCCCTAAAATAGTCACACTTATAAAAACAAACAGTAGAATGGCAGTTGCCAGGAGCTGGGGCGGGAGGGTGGAGGAGTTGCTAATCAACAGGTATAAAATTTCAGTTATGCGGGCTTCCCTGGTGGCGCAGTGGTTGAGAGTCTGCCTGCCGATGCAGGGGATGCGGGTTCATACCCCGGTCCGGGAAGATCCCACATGCCGCGGAGCGGCTGGGCCCGTGAGCCATGGCCACTGAGCCTGCGTCTGGAGCCTGTGCTCCGCAACGGGAGAGGCCACAACAGTGAGAGGCCCGCGTACCGTAAAAAAAATTAAAAAAATCAGTTATGCAAGATGAATAAGTTCTAGAGGTCTACTGTACAACACTGTGCTTACAGATAACACTATATTGTACACTTGAAAATTTGTTAAAAGGATAGATCTCTTGTTAGGTGTTCTTACCATAATAAAATTAAAAAATTCCCATGGATGTAATGAAAATATTTCAAAACCCCATTCCCATTTCCAATGGAATATCTTTTTATTATAAGCAAATTAATTTCAGCTTTACCTATCATTTTATAGTTTGTATGGACCTTTAACCTGTTGATATTCACACGATTTTATTATATCAGTGATAGCATACTAATCAAAACTGGTTAACCAGAAGTGACAGTTATGACAGATGTCCTAGTAAGACCCATGCTTGCAGAGGTGATTATAAACTCTCCAGAAAGGGCTGTTTCCTATTTGTGAAGATTTTAGGAGTTTGATGATCTGAGTCTTTTGGAATAGTCTTTCCAAGATGGAAAAGAAAACAAACAAGGTATTTTACATTATACTCCCTTACCACTAAGAAAGACACCCAGTGTTGTCTTTTACAGTTAAGGTATAGCTTTGTATATCCCCTGCTCCCTTAGTTTAGCTCTAATTGATATTTATTACTGATATGTATTTTTCTCTCAACCACTAATCATTTTTTAATAAAATGACCCTTTGTTAGGTAGTCAGACATTAGCAGCAAGGAGGTGACAGTGGCGGCAAGACAAGAGGGGAATAATCAAGTCACACCCCCCAACCATCTGGAGACCCTCCTCTCTGACCCCACCCAGAATGGGCAAAGCTGTGGTCGGCTGGTGGGCAACTTATCCTGATAAAGAGGGAATACAGTAACAGGAGGGAACCTCCCCGGGCTGTGCATGCCCAGACTAGACACACGTATAGCCTATAGTAAATCCAAACTCATTATACCATCATTATAATAAAATCAGCATACGTGCGGTTTTGCCGCCCCCGCCTCGCGCCCCCCACACCGTGGGCTTTTCTTAGCAAATCAGGGATGAGGGCATGCGCAATAATGAACTTGTTACATAACTCAGGACTGCCAATCAAATAATGATCTCTTGTCACTCCCCCATGATCACACCCCAGCTCCTCGCAGAACGCTCCTTATAAACACCCTTAAGCCTGTACAGGAGTGCTGATTTCACTTCGCAGAAACAGCCCGCTCTCCCTCTGAGAGTGTAACTATGCTTTAATAAACTTCGCTTTGCGCTTAAGCCGGAAGTGGTAGGCTGCAGTTCTTTGCTTGCACAGGGACAGAGATTGTTGGTCCGGGTCTTCTGTTGACTTCCTCCATTGAAGCTGTTTGACACAATGCACGCCAACCGGTAACACCTTCACCTTTTTCCCCTTATAATACCTCAAAAATCTTGAGGAAAAAAATAGTGTAAACTCTAACCCTTACTTCCCAAATTTCACAATCTCAGAACTATAACTCTAAATTTGAAACAATAATAGAAACTTAACTAATGCCTTGCCTAACAGCTAATTCCTTTTATATAGCTGTTATAACTTTGGATATGGTTATATATAATAGAACTATTATAACAACTAATTCCTTATAGTGATGTACTTGTTTGCTAAGTTCTGACACATCACCATACCTTCATCCTTATCAAGAATGGAACCATTAAAGTCATATCACTTTATTAAAGTACATATGACCTGCAGTTTAAAATATATACAACTTTATAAAATATAATACTCTTATTATTGCTTTTCATATTTAAGACATGTTAACACATTGCAAAAAGTACAATTTTTAAGAGATTCTCAGGTGAACTTTCCATATTCTTCCATTCTCCCGTATGGGTCTTGGAAAGTTGGACTTCTCAAAATCTATGTCACTCTGGATTTATGCATTTTGGATATATGTGTCCACAGAATACATGAGTACATGCCCACTTTTCCAGCAGTATCAACTTTTACTGAAAGTTTGGGAAAATGCATTAATATTAAAAATCCAGATATATTATTTAAGGTAATTGCATTAATGTTAAAATAAAATATAAGACTTCGAATACATTTTACACTTACCAATATTACTTTGAGCTACAGACCCAGACCTCAGAGGAACAAGTTCACTTTTCTCACTATACATTTGAAATCAAAGTTCGCGAAGCAAATTTTAGATGTCTGTACTATGTATGACAATCCAGTATTTCATGTTATTTCTCCTCTTTGGGAAAAAGAAAAAGTATTACAATGTGACTGCTGCAAAAAGTTATATGCATTTTATGTAAAAATGAACCAGAATATATAAGCATCTGTTTTCATACTCTGTTGTTGAAATGTTGATACACATGCATTGCTACATACATCTTTTAGATAATTTTCAAGCATTTGCCTTTCATTGTTCTATAAATCTTCTCTTGCCAAAGGGATCAGTAGGGATTAGAGTTTTATCCTAAGGCTAAAATATACAAAGCAAAAGGCCAAGTGGAGAGTAATCTTACCTTTCAAAGAAATGCATTTAAGCAGTAGTTGCATATGCTTCTGCTTTGTGAGTTTTTCTCCCTCTGAATGTGGTTCTACTATTTAAAACAACAGTGCTTACTTTTTAACATAACATAGCCCTAATGCAAGATAACTACCTATCATGTGCTATTACGAAGAAGTATTTTTCTGTTGTAAGAAAAGTGGCTGTTTTAGACTTATTGAGAGATATTATATGGATTTCTAGCTTGATGCCTACCTAAGGGATTTTAACAGTGCTTTTTACTATAGAAGAAAAGAAAAATATTATTTTTTAAACAGTACAGTTATTACTAGCTCGTTCATAGATAATTTATCACTTAACAATATTAAGTTTTCCTTTCCTATATGAAATGTTTAAATACATGGCTATTTTAATTGTTCAAAAAGACATTGATAAAGTATAAGGATACTTTTGAAATCAATTGAATAGTTTGGGAAAGAAATTTCTTACACAGTAGTTGAACAGCAGACTTAGATTTTTTTAATGTGAGTTTTCATAAGTAAAAGTTATATTTACTATGAGTTTGTCATAAATGGACTTTATAGTACTTACTGAATTCACAGACTGTAATGAATGTGTAACTTCATAATAAAGACTCAGTAAACTCTCATTTAAATGTATGTTAATATGCTTAAAATCACATACTATCATCTAATAATGTCAAAGGTTTAACAAAATATTTTATTAAAATTCATGGTATTAAAACATTTTCATTTATTCAAGTCTATTTTGATTCTTATATGAGAAAGTCAAAATAGTGACAATCCTAGGCAAAAAGTATATTAAGCTAAATCTTTACTGATCAGCATTTTACTGTAATTCCCTCTAACCTAGGCTTTCTTGGAACTCAAGAGTTAACATGCTTTATGCCACAAAATTACTCCAGATATGCTGTTTCTGTACTATCTGCAAGGTTTTATTTCTATCATCCCCATGGTCAATCTTCACATTCATTCTGAATCTGTTTGGGTGCCCGAGATTTCCAGTGCCCATTTGTGCATGCTAACTAATAATATGGGAAAATGCATTATTTTAACTTGAAATGATGTGCCTCTGCTATGGAAGAATATTTTGCCCCTTGAAAAATTAATTTATTTTCATTAACAACTTAAAATAGTAAATACTTTTTCCCAAAATAGCAGTATTAAAAATTTGTTTGGTTTCCATATATTATCTCCTTTAATTTTCAGGGCAACTTTCAAGTAGGCAGAGACACTAGCATCCTAGTTTTATAAAAGAGGAAAATGAGTACAGAGAGCTTTTTTGAAGTATTATAAGGTTCATACATCCAGTGAGTGCAAACTCTAGAATTCACGTATGTGTTTTCTGATTCTTTGCCTGGTGTGCTTTTTCACTGTCAGTGCAACCTTCAGATGAAATAACAGTATGTGGTTAATATTTAAGATTAAATATGCATGAGATGTAAAAATTAGCATAGAGGATGAGGATGAAAATTTTAAAAGTAAATATTTTTGATTTCTAATAAACTGAAGATGGAATACTATAAAAGTGATATTAATAATTGATATATCAATTATTTACATATTAATCATCTATACCTGTATATATCTATATATAATATATATTTTATTTGATGAATATACTTTATATAAGTTTTATTTACAAAACTCACTTGGAACAAGATTTAAACCTATTAGAATATTTTCATGTTTTATGTTGCTGTTAAAGATACTTTTAGTTTGCTATCCAAAACCTTTCTCAACTCCTTTCTCTAGCTTCCTTCTACAATACAAAATGAAAGCCAAAAGCTCATTTTCTCAATTTTTCCTGCTTTACATAGAAACCAATCCATAAGGAGTGAATGCAAACTGGCAAGGAGTAAATTAGCGAATTTTTAATGTTTTTGTAAAAAGAGACAACGGTGACTGAGCAGCCCTTCCCTGTTTTTCCAGGTTCCTTTCTTGAAGGTGAATGGATGGCTGAGCAGCAATAGCCATCTTGTAACTATGTGAGAGATATTAAAAAAATTAAGTTCCTTAGCTTTAATATTGTTGAACCATGAAACCAACACAAGCAGTACTGTTTACTATCAGACTACTTGTTATATCAGAACAATAAAATACTATATCTATAATATACTGTTGGGTTTTCCATGTCAATTATACCTCAATAAAGCTGAAAAAAACTTGGGTTTTCCTTTAATTACCAGAGAGAATGTAATATTAATCATTGCAACAGTTCTTAAAACTTCCACTTGAAAAATAGTAAATATAATTTTCACCCTTTGAAAGTATCGTGTATGAGCTTTCATACTATTATCAAATGTGAAGATGAATATCACTGAACTCTGTATTTTGGTAAATGCTTTGGGTTTTAGGTTTGAATGGAGCCATATATGTCATTTAATTCAATTTCCCCCTTCATTTTAACTTCGTTAACTGAAGGATCAAATAACTGGCAGATTGGCATGAGCAAACATACTTTGGGTAGTAACTGATAGAATTAACAATAACTCATTATGGCTCTTTTGGCAAACAGATGCATGGGCAAACATAAAGCTTTTCTATTGCAATTGTAATGAGGAAAGTAGAACGATTATTTAGTGGTTAAGATATAACTTCATTATTATGAGTAAATCCTTATTAAAATACACATAGAGGAACAAAAATACTGTAGAAAACAATATATTTCCTGATTTTTTTCTGCTTTCCAAAAGAACTCCTTTCCTTGACAAATCTGATACTCCTATGACTTGACTTCAACTGCCCACTTTATGCGAGAGATTCAAACAGGTAGACCTGTAGCTCCAAATTATATACCTAACTACTTGGTATATGTTTCCAACTCATCTTAACCTCCCTCAAAACCTACTTTATTATCATGTCTTACAAAATTATTTGTCTCCTACATTCTCTATCATATTTTAAGGCACTTTTACCTCCACATTAGTCACCATTTAATGCAGCTTAAATTATTTTTATTATTTAATTTTATTTCCAAATAGCATTTTACTACCGTGATCTCCTACTTATTTGCACTGACATTTTAGTCCTTCAGTATCTTACCTACATTACTAAAGTAGCAGTAGAAGAAGAAATTTCCCTACTTGCAACCTTTCCATTTTATATATTCTCTTCTCTCTTTAATCATACATTTTCTCCTTCCTTCCTCCCTCCCTCCCTCCCTCCCTTCCTTCTTTCCTTCCCTCTCTCCTTCCTTCCCCCTCCCTCCCTCCTTTCCTTCCTTCTTTTCTTTTCTTGGTTTGGTTAAAAACACTTCAGTAGCTTCAAGCCCCTTACAGCCAGCAAAGCCATTCACAAGATGGCTCTATCTATAGTCACCCTTACATCTTGTTCTTTTTCTAACCAAAACTACACTTTACACAGAGAAAACTACGTGCCCGTCAATGGAAACACAATTGCCTTTTCTGCCTCTCTTGATTTGCTCATATTTAAGTGTCCTTCCACCTGTGTAAGCCACATTTATCATGTAAGACATAGGCCAAAGTATGACATATACTGATAGAACTTCTTGATTTGATAGGATACAAACTGCCCCAAAGATTCTGCCATAATGCCATCAGAAGAAATGCCTGAGTGAGCTTGCTGCAGAGGATAGGACTAGGAGTCATTGTGTTGTATCTGAATGCATTTTATTGTGAGATTTCACTGTAGTGATTTCCTCTGCCTTCATAAAAATATGAGCCTATTTGTAACATGCTACTTCATATATTATATTAATTATTATCAATTATGTTTATCACCTCTGAGAGCCTCTTTGCAGAAAGAAATGGTCTCATATACTTTTTTTTTTTTTTTTTTTTTTTTTTTTTTGTGGTACGCGGGCCTCTCACTGCTGCGGCCTCTCCTGCCGCGGAGCACAGGCTTCAGACGCGCAGGCCCAGCGGCCATGGCTCACGGACCCAGCTGCTCCGCGGCATGTGGGATCTTCCCGGACTGAGGCACGAATCTGCGTCCCCTGTATCGGCAGGCAGACTCCCAAACACTGCACCACCAGGGAAGCCCTCATATACTTTTTAATTAAATACTTATGTGTCTGACTAAATGTAGATCCACAGTCAATGTATTAACTGACCAGAAAAGGTCAAGAAGACTAAAAGTGAGATAGCATGGTTGATATTATGGTTACTTATCTCACCAAACAATTCTTGTTGTTTTAACATTACTATAATTAAGTCTGTGTTGATAATAAAAACACAGGATAAAAATCATTTTAAAAGATTATTTATGATATTTCATCTATCATGGTTCTTTTCTCCCAACAATGACTCACCTTGTTATGATAAACATTTTTTTGAACAAAAACCAAAAATGTATGTACTGGAGTACTACCCGGCACTAAACTTCATGATGTGGAATATATGGCGATGAAAAATAATATTCTCTGATGACAATTGTACTTCTATCAATACATACTAATAGGGCATTACTGAAAATATTGTCTCCATACTATTTTTCTATAAGCTTTAATATATGTCATTCTAAAAACAGGGGGAAAAAAGGGTTGAGAAAAGATGGATTTGACCAGAAAGATGTGAGAAGAAATGATGTATGCATCCTGATGATAGGAAAGAGAATTTGAACATTTGATGGTTTTAGAAATGAAAGCAGCATAACACCATGGAATCCTAGATTGCTGGTTTTAAATAATTTGGGTAAAAATGTGTTTCTCCTAAAACTGTAAAGATGGATTTCTCTCTTGTCTTCCAGCATCTTATTGGTACACAGAAAAATTCTGGAAACACTTTGAGTCTGGATTCTTTGAAGGTACTCTGTTTTCTTTGAGGGGTTCTTTTTGTTTTTGTTTTTTTTTTTGCTTAATGATTTTTGTTGGAATTGGCTTTTTGGCTATATACTTGGTAAAGATTTTCTCCTTATCTTAGTTATTCTAAACCTTTGCCTGTTATCATTGGACCCTTTTCATGAATTTAATATATATTTTTCTGGTAACAACTCTTTTGATGAACTTAATATACATTGCACTGGACTCTTTATCCTGTATAATGGCATTTTTTCAATCTGGCTCTTGCTTTGAATACCAATATTTATATGGGGATTGAATGGATTTTATGTAAAAAATACTCTGTGGTCAATACATTTGAGGAAACTTGGGCTATAAAAATAAATGAATTAACTGTGCAATATTTGTAAATATGTAAGAGGGTTATGTTCTAGAATTTTCAGGAAGTCATTCTCTGAAATATTTTGAAGTATTTTTAAGCTTATTTGAATTCACTTCCTTTTTTTCTATTCCTTATGGACTTCCTTAGCTTTCACATATAATTTTGGAAAAGGTGATCTATGTTTAGGTTTATTTTGTATTAATTATTATTTACTTATTTATTTGTGGTTCAGTTTTTTTCCATCTTTGGTCATTGGGAGGTCTTTCACTTGGCTCCTGTGTCACTTGGATGTATACCAATCATTGTGTTTTCATTTGAGCTCTTCCTTTCTTTCTGGTATTACAGATTGTTCCAAGCTCACCTTATGTATTTCCTATCTTGGTCCTAAGAACTTTACCTGAACCTGTACCCTAATCCTAACCCGTACACTAACACTAAGGGGTACCCTAACATGTACCGTAAGCCTAACACATTTTGGTACCATAACATGTACCATAAAACTTACCCGTTCACTAAACCTAACCCTAACCCTAACTCCATAACACTAATCCTAACCCGTACCCTAAAACGTACCCTAACACGTTAACATACCCTCACCTGTACCCTAAACCTTACCCGTTCGCTAGCCCTAACTGTAACCCTTACCCTAACCTGTACCCTATCCTAACCCATACACTAACACTAACCCTCACGCTAACACGTACCCTAACCCTAACACATTTTTTTACCCTCACCTGTACCCTAAACCTTAGCCGTTCGCTAACACTAACACTAGCCCTCAACCTAAACCTAACCCAAACTGTACACCTTACCCTAACCCATACCCTAATCCTAACGCGTACACTAAGACGAAACCGTGCCCTAAAACGTTTCCGTACCCTCAGCTGTACCCTAAACTTACCCGTTCCCTAACCCTAACCGTAGCCTTAAACCTAAACCTAACCCCAACCCTACGCCTTACCCTAACCCGTACCCTAATCCTAACCGGTACACTAACACTAACACATGCCCTAACAAGTACCCTGAACCTAAAACTTTTCTGTACCCTCATCTGTACCCTAAACCTTACCGGTTCGCTAACACTAACACTAGCCATCAACCTAAACCTAACCCCAACCCTAACATTTACCCTAACCCGTACCCTAATCCTAACCATTACACGTACAGTAACCCAGGCTGTAACACGTACCTTTAACCTGACATGTTTCCATACTCTCACCTGTACCCTAAAACCCCTTTGCTAACCCAAACCCTAACCCTAACCCAACCCTAACCCTTACCCTATCCCGTACCCTAATGCTAACGAACCAGCACTCCAACTACTTGAAACTAAGCCTGAGAAAACCAAAATTAAAAGAGTTATCTACAACAATGTTCATCGCAGCTCTTTTTACAATAGCCAGGACATGGAAGCAACCTAAGTATCCATCGACAGATGAATGGATAAAGAAGATCTGGCACGTATATACCATTCAATATTACTCAGCCATAAAAAGAAACAAAACTGAGTTATTTGTAGTGAGGTGGATGGACTTAGAGTCTGTCCTACACAGTGAACTACGTCAGAAATGGGAAAACAAATACCGTATACTAACAGCGATATAAGGAATCAAAAGAAAAATAAAAGTTCATGAAGAACCTAGAGGCAGGACAGGATTAAGGACACAGACTTAGAGAAAGGACTTGAGGACACGGGGAGGGGGAAGTGTAAGCTGGGACAAAGTGAGAGAGTGGCATGGACATATATGCATTACCAAATGTAACATCGATAGCTACTGGGAAGCAGCCACATAACACAGGGAGATCAGCTCGGTGCTTTGTGACCACATAAAGGGGTGGGATACGGAGGGTGGGAGGGAGATGCAAGAGGGAGGGGATATGGTGATATATGTATATGTATAGCTGATTCACTTTGTTATACAGCAGAAACTAACACTCCATTGTAAAGCAATTATACTCCAATAAAGACGTAAAAGGAAATAAAGAAAGAAAGCCCAGAGATAAACCTACACACCTATGGTCAGCTAATCTATGACAAAGAAGGCAAGACTATACAATGGAGAAAAGACAGTCTCTTCAATCAGTGGTGCTGGGAAAAATGGACAGCTACATGTAAAAGAATGAAATTAGAGCACTCCCTAACACTATACACAAAAATAAATTCAAAATGGATTAGAGACCTTAATGTAAGACTGGACAGTACAAAACTCTTAGAGAAAAACATAGGAAGAATACTCTGACATAAATCACAGCAAGATCTTCTTTGATCCACCTCCTAGAGTAATGCAATAAAATAAATAAACAAATGGGACCTAATGAAACGTAAAAGCTTTTGCAAAGCAAAGGAAACTACAAACAAGATGAAAAGACAACCCTCAGAATGGGAGAAAATATTTGCAAACGAATCAATGGACAAAGGATTAATCTCCAAAATATATAAACAGCTCATGCAGCTCAATATTAAAAAAACAAACAACCCAATACAAAAATGGGCAGATCTAAATAGACATTTCTTCCAAGAAGACATACAGATGGCCAAGTAGCACATGAAAAGCTGCTCTATATCACTAGTTATTAGAGAAATGCAAATCAAAACTACAATGAGGTATCACCTCACACCAGTTAGAATGGGCATCATCAGAAAATCTACAAATAACAAAAGCTGGAGAGGGTGTGAAGAAAAGGAACCCTCTTCCACTACTGGTGGGAATGTAAATTGATACAGTCACTATGGAGAACAGTATGGAGGTTCCTTAAAAAACTAAAAATAGAATTACCATATGATCCAGCAATCCCACTACTGGGCATATACCCAGAGAAAACCATTAATCAAAAAGACACATTCACCACAATGTTCATTGCAGCACTATTTACAATAGCCAGGTAATGGAAGCAACCTAAATGCCCACAGACAGACGAATGGATAAAGATGTGTTGCATATATAAAATGGAATATTACTCAGCCATAAAAAGGAATGAAATTACGTCATTCATAGAGACATCAATGGATCTAGAGACTGTCATACAGAGTGAAGTAAGTCAGAAAGAGAAAAACAAATGTTGTATATTAATGCATATATGTGGAACCTAGAAAAATGGTACAGATGAACCGGTTTGCAAGGCAGAAATAGAGACACAGATGTAGAGAACAAACGTATGGACACCAAGGGGGGAAAGCCACAGTGGGGTGGGGTGATCATTGGATGAATCGGGAGACTGGGATTCATATGTATTCACTTATATGTATAAAATAATTAACCAATATGAACCTGCTATATAAAATAATAAATTTAAAATTTTTTAGAAATAAATAAAATTTAAAAAATACAACAGAAAAAAAGTTCTTCCCTTCACATAGATGTATTTATATGAATGAATTATTTCCATGCTTATATCTATAAATACAAAAAAGAGGAATAAAATCTACCTTGAACCAAAAAAGAAAAAGAAAAAACAGAACCCACCAGTTATACAGAGGAAAACCCTATCAGGGCACTTGCTTCAGTGGTAAACAATTCTGAAGTTGGTCAGAGGTGGGGAATCGTCTCCCATGCAGCTAGCAGCACCCCCACAAGGAGCGTCCTCATTGCAAAGCTGGGGGACCATGCCGAGGCATCTCTGAGTAAACGTAAGCTGAGCCCGAGGCCAGCTGCTGCTGAACTTTTCCCACCCTTCCCAGGTAAAACACCTAAATGTGTGCAAGGACGTGAAAGCCTAGAGGAAGGGCCGTGGAGCCACACCAGCAACAGCACGCAGGAAGACTTGGTGCCTGCAGGCCAGCCAGGATGGTCCTGGCCCCGGGCACTCTTCTGGAAGCTTTCCATTTCCCTGCATTAGATACCCCTCCTGTCCCGGCCCCCACTGCTTTTTTCCTTCCTTACCTCTGCCCGGGGAGAATTTCCAGCAGCAGGTATGGGTGACACATCCTCTTCTTTAGCAGGTGGCAGCCTGGCAACTCCTGTAGAAAGTCCAGCAGAGCCCCACTCACACCGGGCCACCCACAAAGCTGTGGCCCCTTACTCCCTCCCCCCAGCCCGGCTCCGAGACTGCTGACGGGGCAGAGAATATGGCGTCAGGCACAGCTGCAGGGGCTCTTGCTGCCTGGAGCAGTGTTTATATTGACCTCAACCCAGGCACACCTGGGAAGGGCTTGCTGGCAGGGTCAGGTTGCCCAGGTCAGCCAATCCTCACCTCTCAGGAGCTCACAGTTGCAGAAAATGGACCTTGCTGAACCGGCCCGGTCCAAGGAACAAGTGTGGGCTCCTGAGAGTCAGGATAGAAAAGGGGCTGCAGCTCTGGCTTGTTTTCTAATCATCTTATCTGACCCATGAGCAGGAGACAACTTCAAGAAGACCCTCTCCTAATGAGAGGAACCCAGGAGTCAGAGAGAGGAGGGGTGGTGGGTGGAGACAGAGGCCTGGTTCCCCGGCTGCTGTGGACGTCTCTGGAAACCCAGGCAGAGGGAGGCCACACAGAGTGATGTCCAGGGTCACAGACCTGTGGGGCTGCTGTTTGTTAGTTCAACTCCTGCTCTGAGGTGTCCTGTGTCAGCTCTGAGTGACAGGTGAGCTGGGTGTGCTCTGCAATGAAGGCTATGTGCACGATTCCTGTGTGCCCAACCCTGCTGGGATACCTGCCGAGAGGAGCTCCATATCCTGGGAGGGGCCTGACCACGAGAGCCCCGTGGGCTGCTGGGGACCAGCCCAGGTGAGCTCCATATCCTGGGAGGGGTGTGACAACGAGAGGCCCATTGGCTGCTGGGGACCTCCTCAGGTGAGCTCCATATTCTGGGAGGGGCAAGACTATGAGTTTAATTACATTTCATAGAATTATTATCCCTGAATCATAATTCTGTTAGTACACCAGGATAGAGATTATTTCTTAATATTTAGGTCAGAACCATTTCCTTCTGTTTTTGAGAATAATTCTGTAAACTCATTTTGAGTATTGGCACTCTTCCCCAAATCAAAGGTTTAACAAAGGAGATGCAGGCAGAATAATCATGAAAACACAAAGCAATACAACAGCAACAAAAAATTTCTAACTTCCAATAACAGCTCAAATTAAAAGAGGGTTTATATTTTCAGAACAAAAGCATTCCTCCTTGACTTTCTAACCAGTCAAAATCTCTGTATTCTACAGAAAATCTGTAGTTATTCCCATAAAACTACCCTTTACTGATTCTGCCTCCAACAGATTTCCTAAGCACTAGTGTTTTAATGTACAGGTTCAAAACAAAATCCTAATGTGATTTATGTATAATGTGTGTGTTCTGTGTCTTATCCTAGAGTCTAAAGTCTTCTCCTTGGCTGAACCACAAATAATATTCCTTTCCATGCTAAGTGATATCTGGAGAGTGGGAAAGATTTAACAAATACCCCAACTCTAAAGTGTACCCTAACCCTAACCCGTACCCTAAACCTAACCCATAACCTGACCCATACACGTACCCTAACCCCTACCCTAACCCTAACCCTAACCTGTACCCTAACCCTAACACATAGCTGTACGCTATCTTGTACCCTAACCCGTAACTTAACTCTACCCCGTACCGTAACCCTAAGACGTGCCCCAACCCTAACACGTACCCTAACACATACGTCAACCCTAAACCATAGCCACCCCCTATCCTGTACCCTAACGCCTACCCAAAGACTAAGCCATACCCCAACCCGTACCCTAATCCTAACCCATATCCTAACACTGACCCGTATCCTAACACGTACCCTAACCCTAAACCATAGCCGTACACTAAACTGTACCCTATCAGCTCACAAAAACAAACAACTCATTCCGAAATTGGGCAGAAGACCTAAATAGACATTTCTCCAAAGAAGATATACAGATTGCCAACAAACACATGAAAGGATGCTGAACATCACTAATCATTAGAGAAATGCAAATCAATACTATAGTGAGGTATCACCTCACAGCAGTCAGAACGGCATCATCAAAAAATATACAAACAATAAATGCTGGAGAGGCATTTATTGGAGGAAAGGGAACCATCTTGCACAGTTGGTGGGAATGTAAATTGATATAGCCACTAGGGAGAACAGTATGGAGGTTCCTTAAAAAACTAAAAATAGAAGTACCATATGATGCAGTAATCCAACTACTGAGCACTAACCCTGAGAAAACCATAATTCAAAAAGAGTTATGTGCAACAATGTTCATCGCAGCTCTATTTACAATAGCCAGGACATGGAAGCAACCTAAGTGTCCATCGACAGATGAATGGATAAAGAAGATCTGGCACATATGTACAATGGAATGTTACTCAGCCATACAAAGAAACAAAACTGAGTTATTTGTAGTGAGGTGGATGGACTTAGAGTCTGTCCTACACAGTGAACTATGTCAGAAAGGGAAAAACATACCGTATGCTAATAGAGATATATGGAATCTAAAGGGAAAAAAAGTTTATGAAGAACCTAGGAGCAGGACAGGATTAAGGACACAGACTTAGAGAAAGGTCTTGAGGACATGGGGAGGGGGAAGTGTAAGCTGGGACAAAGTGAGAGAGTGGCATGGACATATATGCATTACCAAATGTAACATCGATAGCTACTGGGAAGCAGCCACATAGCACAGGGAGATCAGCTCGGTGCTTTGTGACCACATAAAGGGGTGGGATACGGAGGGTGGGAGGGAGATGCAAGAGGGAGGGGATATGGTGATATATGTATATGTATAGCTGATTCACTTTGTTATACAGCAGAAACTAACACTCCATTGTAAAGCAATTATACTCCAATAAAGACGTAAAAGGAAATAAAGAAAGAAAGCCCAGAGATAAACCTACACATCTATGGTCAACTAATCTATGACAAAGAAGGCAAGACTATACAATGGAGAAAAGACAGTCTCTTCAATCAGTGGTGCTGGGAAAAATGGACAGCTACATGTAAAAGAATGAAATTAGAGCACTCCCTAACACCATACACAAAAATAAATTCAAAATGGATTAGAGACCTTAATGTAACACCGGGCAGTATAAAACTCTTAGAGGAAAACATAGGAAGAATACTCTGACATGAATCACAGCAAGATCTTTTTTGATCCACCTACTATAGTAATGCAATAAAAAAGAAAAATAACAAATGGGACCTAATGAAACGTAAAAGCTTTTGCAAAGCAAAGGAAACTACAAACAAGATGAAAAGACAACCCTCAGAATGGGAGAAAATATTTGCTAACAAATCAATGGACAAAGGATTAATCTCCAATATATATAAACAGCTCATGCAGCTCAATATTTAAAAAAAAAAACAACCCCATACAAAAATGGGCAGATCTAAATAGACATTTCTTCCAAGAAGACATACAGATGGCCAAGTAGCACATGAAAAGCTGCTCTATATCACTAATTATTAGAGAAATGCAAATCAAAACTACAATGAGGTATCACCTCACACCAGTTAGAATGGGCATCATCAGAAAATCTACAAACAAATGCTGGAGAGGGTGTGGAGAAAAGGGACCTTCTTCCACTACTGGTGGGAATGTAAATTGATACAGTCACTATGGAGAACAGTATGGAGGTTCCTTTAAAAACTAAAAATAGAATTACCATATGATCCAGCAATCCCACTACTGGGCATATACCCAGAGAAAACCATAAGTCAAAAAGACACATTCACCCCAATGTTCATTGCAGCACTATTTACAATAGCCAGGTAATGGAAGCAACCTAAATGCCCACAGACAGACGAATGGATATAAAGATGTGGTGCATATATAAAATGGAATATTACTCAGCCATAAAAAGGAATGAAATTGGGTCATTTGTAGAGACGTCGATGGATCTAGAGACTGTCATACAGAGTGAAGTAAGTCAGAAAGAGAAAAACAAATATTGTATATTAATGCATATATGTGGAACCTAGAAAAATGGTACAGTGAACTGGTTTTCAGGGCAGAAATAGAGACACAGATGTAGAGAACAAACGTATGGACACCAAGGGGGGAAAGCCACGGTGGGGTGGGGTGATGGTGGGATGAATCGGGAGATTGGGATTGCATGTATACATTTATATGTATAAAATAGATAACCAATAAGAACCTGCTATATAAAAAAATAAATAAAATTTAAAAATTCTTTAAAAATAAATAAAATTTAAAAAATAAAACAGAAAAACGTTCTTCCCTTCACATAGATATATTTATATGAATGAATTATTTCCATGCTTATATCTATAAATACAAAAATGAGGAATAAAATCTACCTTGAACCAAAAAAAAAAAAAAAAAACAGAACCCACCAGTTATACAGAGGAAAACCCTATCAGGGCACTTGCTTCAGTGGTAAACAATTCTGAAGTTGGTCAGAGGTGGGGAATCGTCTCCCATGCAGCCAGCAGCACCCCCGCAAGGAGCGTCCTCATTGCAAAGCTGGGTGACCATGCCGAGGCGTCTCTGAGTAAACGTAAGCTGAGCCCCAGGCCAGCTGCTGCTGAACTTTTCCCACCCTTCCCAGGTAAGACACCTAAATGTGTGCAAGGACTTGAAAGCCTAGAGGAAGGGCCGTGGAGCCACACCAGCGACAGCACGCAGGAAGACTTGGTGCCTGCAGGCCAGCCAGGATGGTCCTGGCCCCGGGCGCTCTTCTGGAAGCTTTCCATTTCCCTGCCTTAGATACCACTCCTGTCCCGGCCCCCACTGCTTTTTTCCTTCCTCACCTCTGCCTGGGGAGAAATTCCAGTGGCAGGTATGGGTGACACATCCTCTTCTTTAGCAGGTGGCAGCCTGGCAACTCCTGTAGAAAGTCCAGCAGAGCCTCACTCGCACCGGGCCACCCACAAAGCCGTGACCCCTCACTCCCTCCCAACAGCCCAGCTCTGAGACTGCTGACGGGGCAGAGAATATGGCGTCAGGCACAGCTGCAGGGGCTCTTGCTGCCTGGAGCGGTGTTTATATTGACCTCAACCCAGGCACACCTGGGGAGGGCTGGCCGGCAGGGTCAGGTTGCCCAGGTC
Source organism: Mesoplodon bidens (assembly GCF_964165515.1). Lineage (NCBI taxonomy): Eukaryota > Metazoa > Chordata > Mammalia > Artiodactyla > Ziphiidae > Mesoplodon > Mesoplodon bidens. The sequence goes on along the minus strand of NC_138173.1, from coordinate 52,288,709 downwards.
AGCCAATCCTCACCCCTCAGGAGCTCACAGTTGCAGAAAATGGACCTTGCTTAACCGGCCAGGTCCAAGGAACAGGTGTGGGCTACCGAGAATCAGGATAGAAAAGGGGCTGCATCTCTGGCTTGTTTTCTAATCATTTTATCTGACCTATGAGCAGGAGACAACTTCAAGAAGACCCTCTCCTAATGAGAGGAACCCAGGAGTCAGAGAGAGGAGGGGTGGTGGGTGGAGAGGGAGGCCGCATAGAGTGATGTCCAGGGTCACAGACCTGTTGGAGCTGCTGTTTGTTAGTTCAAGTCCTGCTCTGAGGTGCCCTGTGTCAGCTCTGAGCAACAGGTGAGCTGGGGGTGCTCTGCAATGAGGGCTATGTGCACGGTTCCTGTGTGCCCAGCCCTGCCGGGGTACCTGCCCAAGGGAGCTCCGTATCCTGGGAGGGGCCTGACCATTAAGGCCTTATTGGCTGCTGGGTAGCTGCACAGGTGAGCTCCATACCCTCGGAAGGACCTGACCACGAGAGCCCCGTGGGCTGCTGGGTAGCTTCACAGGTGAGCTACATACCCTCAGAGGGGCCTGACCATGAGAGCCACGTGGGCTGCTGGGGACCTGCCCAGGTGAGCTCCATATCCTGGGAGGGGTGTGACAACGAGAGGCCCATTGGCTTCTGGGGACCTGCACAGGTGAGCTCCATATCCTGGGAGGGGCAAGACTACGAGTTTAATTACGTTTCAAAGAATTTTTATCCCTTAATCATAATTCTGTTAGTACACCAGGATAGAGATTATTTCTTAATATTTAGGTCAGAACCATTTCCTTCTGTTTTTGAGAATAATTCTGTAAACTCATTTTGAGTATTGGCACTCTTCCCCAAATCAAAGGTTTAACAAAGGAGATGCAGGCAGAATAATCATGAAAACACAAAGCAATACAACAGCAACAAAAAATTTCTAACTTCCAATAACAGCTCAAATTAGAAGAGGGTTTATATCTTCAGAACAGAAGCATTCCTCCTTGACTTTCTAACCAGTCAAAATCTCTGTATTCTACAGAAAATTTGTAATGTTATTCCCATAAAACTACCCTTTACTGCTTCTGCCTCCATTAGATTTCCAAAACACTAGTGTTTTAATGTACAGGTTCAAAACAAAATCCTAATGTGATTTATTTAAAATGTGTGTGTTCTGGTTCTTATCCTAGAGTCTAAAGTCTTCTCCTTGGCTGGACCACAAATAATATTCCTTTCCATGCTAAGTGATATCTGGAGAGTGGGAGAGGTTTAATAAATACCCTAATTCTAAAGTGTAACCTAACCCTAACCTGTACCTTAACCCTAACCCATACCCTGACCCATACCCTAAATCTAACCCCTACCCTAACCCTAACCCTAACCCTAGCCCTAACCCTAACCATCACCCTAACCCGTACCCTAATCCTAACCCTTACACTAACACAAACCCGTGACCTAACACCCTGAACTGAATACATTTCTGTACTCTCACCTGTAAGCTAAACCTTACCCTTTCGCTAACCCTAACCCTAACCCTAAATCTAATCCTAACCCTTACCCTAAACCGTACCCTAATCCTAACCCATACACTAACACTAACCCGTGCCGTAACACGTACCCTGACCCTAATATGTTTCCGTACACTCACCTGTACCTAAATCTTACCTGTTCACTAACCCTAACCCTAAACCTCAACCTAAACCTAACCCTACCCCTAAACCTTACCCTAACCCGTACCCTAATGCTAACCCATACATTAACACTAACACATGCCCTAACACGTACCCTGACCCTAACACTTTTCCATATCATCACCTGTATGCTAAACCTTACCCGTTGGCTAACCCTAACCCTAAGCCTAAACTTAACCCTAGCCCTAACCCTAAACGTTACCCTAACCCGTACCCTAATCCTAACCTGTACACTAACACTAACACGTGCCCTAACACGTACCCTGACCCTGACACTTTTCCGTACCCTCACCTGTACCATAAACCTTACCTGTTCGCTAACCCTAACCCTAGCCCTAACCCTAACCTTTAACCTAACCCATACCTGAATCTTAACCTGTACACTAAAACTAACCCATGCCCTAACACGTACGCTGACACTAACATGTTTCCCTACGCTCACCTGTACCCTGACCCTAACACGTTTCCGTATCCTCACCTGTACCCTAAACCCTACCCGTTCGCTAACCCTAACCCTAAACCTATCCCTAACCCTAACCCTAACCGTTACCCTAAACCATACCCTAATCCTAACCCGTAAACTACACTAACATGTGCTCTAACATGTACCCTGACCCTAACACGTTTCCGTACCATCACCTGTACCCTAAACCCTACCCATTCGCTAACGCTAACCCTAACCCTAAACCTTACCCTAACCTGTACCCTAATCCTAACCCATACACTAACACTAAACCATGCCCTAACACATACCCTGACCCTAACACGTTTCCTTACCCTCACGTGTACCCTAAACCTTACCCGTTTGCTAACCCTAACCCTAACCCTAATGCTAACCCTAACTCTAACCATAAACCTTACCCTAACCCGTACCCGAATCTTAGCCCATAGACTAATACTAACCCTTGCCCTAACACGTACCCTGATGCTAACCCATACTCTAATACTAAACTGTACCCTAACCCTAACCTGTAGCCGTACCCTAAACTTTACCCTAAAACGTACGCCAACCCTAATGCTAACTCTAACCCTATCCCTAACCCTATCCCATAACCTAACCCTAACACGTACCCTTACCCTAATATGTACCCTAACCCATACACTAATCCTAACCCAGAGCCGTACACTAAACTGTACCCTAACCCGTATCCAAACCCTACCCCTAACCCTAACCTGTGCCTTAACCATACCCTAATCCTAACACATATCCTAACACTAACCTATACCCCAACCCATAACCTAATCCTAACCCGTACACTAACACTAACCTGTACCCTAACACATACCCTAACACTAACCCATACCCATGCCCTAAACTCTACCCTAAACCTAACCTATACCCTAACCCTAACCCAAACCCTAACCCGTACCCTAACCTGTACCCTAATCCTAACTCATACCCTCACAGTAACATATACCCTAACATGTATCTTAACCCTAACCTCTAGCCATACCCTAACTAGTACCCTAAACTCTACCCTAACCGTTCCCCGTACCCTAATCCTAACCTGTACCCCAACACTAACCTGTACCCTAACCCGTACTTAACCCTAACCCGTAACCATACCCGAAACATTACCCTAACTCAAACCCATACCATAACCCTAACCCGAACCCTAACCCGTACCCTAACCCCAACACGTACCCTAAACCATAACATAACCCTAACCCTTAGCCATACCCTAAACTGTACCCTAACACATACCCTAAGCTTAACCCGTACCCTAACCCTAACCCTAACATGTAACCTAATACTAACTTTTACCCTAACACTAACAGGTACCCTAACCCATACCCTAAACCCTAATCCTTACCCCTAACTTAATTTTTTTTGCATGTAAAAAAATATTTTTCTGGGGGTAAAAGAAATTAGCAGAACAACAAAATACAGCAGAAAGTAACCTGAGTGTCCCTCAAAAAGCTAAGTCTGAAATACTTGGTAGTTCTCTTCTATCGACTGTTATGTAGCCTATAAAATGTGTGAGAGCTAAATCTGTTTTTCTACAGTGGGAAACATGATGTTCCAGATGTAAGGAACAGCTGGATAAAATGAGAAAGCTACACATTATGCTGGTCGTTTAGGGAGTGGGAAAGGATGGCATGTATTAAAATATTATCTTTTCCTTTAATCTTTTTAAATTTCACTTGTTACAAAGAACTTGTATTATAATTATATTTTAAAAAGTAACAATGGAAATTTAAAAGAAAAAATATATATTGTGTGTTTAGTTACATTTCATAGAATTATTATCCCTGAATTATAATTGTTAGTACACCAGTATAGAGATTATTTCTTAATATTTAGGTGAGAACCATTTCCTTCTGTTTTTGAGAATAATTCTGTAAACTCATTTCCAGTAATGGCACTCTTCCCCAAATCAAAGCTTTATCAAGGGAGATGCAAGCAGAATAATCATGAAAACACAAAGCAACACAACAGCAACAAAAAATTTCTAACTTCCAATAACAACTCAATTTAGAAGAGGGTTTATATCTTCAGAACAAAAGCATTCCTCCTTGACTTTCTAACCAGTCAAAATCTGTGCATTCTACAGAAAATCTGTGATGTTATTCCCATAAAACTACCCTTTACTGCTTCTGCCTCCATTAGATTTACTAAGCACTAGGGTGTTAATATACATGTTGAAAACAAAATCATAATGTGATTTATTTATAATGTGTGTGTACTTTGTCTATCCTAATGTCTAAAGTCTTCTCCATGCTGGACCCCAAATAATATTCCTTTCCATTCTAAGTGATATTGGGAGAGTGGGAGAGATTTAAAAAATACCCTAACTCTAAAGCATACCCTAAACCTAACCCTTACCCTAAACCATACCCTAACCCTAACCCGTGCCCTAACCTGTACCCTAACCCTAACACGTAGCTGTACACTATCCTGTAACCTAACCCTAAACTGTACCCTAACCCATACCCTAACACTAACCCGTACCCCAACCCTACCACTTACACTAAACCTAACACTGACACTACACTAACCCTAACTCTAAACCATAGCCATACCCTAACACTAACCCGTACCACAACCCTACTGCTTACACTAAACCTAACACTGACCCTACACTAACCCTAACCCTAAACCATAGCCATACCCTAACGTGTACCCTAAACCGTACCAAAAGCCTAACCCAAGACCATACCCTAAGCCTAACCCATGCCCTAACCCTAACATGAACCCTAACCCATACCCTAACACTAAACCATAGCCCTACACTAACCTGTACCCTAACCCATAAGCGAACCCTAACCCTAACCCTAACCCGTAGCCATACACTAAACTGTACCCTAACCCCACCCGTGCCCTAAGCCTAACCCATATGCTAACCCTAACCCATACCCTAACGCTAACCTGTACCCTAACCCATAACCTAAACCTAACCTGTAGCCGTACCCTAACCTAACCCTAAAACGTTCCTAACCCTAAAACGTACACTAACCCTAACCCTAGCCCTATCCTATCCCATACCCTAACCCTAAACCGTACCCTAACCCATACACTAATCCTATCCTGTAGCCGTACCCTAACCTGTACCCTAACACATATCCAAACCCTACCCCTAACCCTAACCTGTGCCCTAACCATACCCTAATCCTAACCCGTATCCTAACACTAACCCATACCCTAACCCGAAACCTAACCCGTACCTTAACCCATACCCTAACCCTAAACCATAGCCATACGCTAACGTGTACCCTAAACCGTATGCTAACCCTAGAAAATACCCTAACCCGTACCCTAATCCTAACTCATACCCTCACACTAACATTTACCCTAACATGTATCCTAACCCTAACCTGTAGCCATACCCTAACTAGTACCCCAAACTCTACCCTAACCCTTAACCTAACCCGTACCCTAATCCTAACCTGTACCCTAACACTAACCCATACCCTAACCCGTACCCTAACCCTAACCCATAGCCATTCCCTAAATATTACCCTAACTCAAACCCATACCATAACCCGAACCGTACCCTAACCCTAACACTTACCCTAACCCCAACACGTACCCTAACCCATAACATAACCCTAACCCGTAGCCATACCCTAACCTGTACCCTAACACGTACCCTAAGCCTAGCCCGTACCCTAACCCTAACCCTAACCTGTACCCTAATACTAACCTTTATCCTAACCTTAACCCATACCCTAACCCGTACCCTAACCCATACCCTCAACCCTAATCCTTACCCCTAACTTAATTTTTTTTTGCATTTTAATAAATATTTTTCTGGGGTTAAAACAAATTAGCAGAACAACAAAATAAAACAGAAAGTAACCTGAGTGTCCCTCAAAAAGCTAAGTCTGAAATACTTGGTACTTCTCTTCTATGGACTGTTATGTAGGCTATAAAAAGTGTGAGAGCTAAATATGTTTTTCTACAGTGAGAAACATGATGTTCCAGATGTAAGGAACATTGGGATAAAATGAGAAAGCTACACATTATGCTGGTCGTTTCAGGGAGTGGGAAAGGATGGCAAGGGTAAAATATTATCTTTTCCTTTAATCTTTTTAAATTTCACTTGTTACAAAAAACTTGTATTATAATTATATTTTAAAATAGTAACAATGGAAATTTAAAAGAAAAAATATATATTGTGTGTTTAGTTACATTTCATAGAATTATTATCCCTGAATTATAATTGTTAGTACACCAGTATAGAGATTATTTCTTAATATTTAGGTGAGAACAATTTCCTTCTGTTTTTGAGAATAATTCTGTAAACTCATTTCCAGTAATGGCACTCTTCCCCAAATCAAAGCTTTAACAAGGGAGATGCAAGCAGAATAATCATGAAAACACAAAGCAATACAACAGCAACAAAAAAATTCTAACTTCCAATAACAGCTCAATTTAGAAGAGGGTTTATATCTTCACAACCAAAGCATTCCTCCTTGACTTTCTAACCAGTCAAAATCTGTGTATTCTACAGAAAATCTGTAATGTTATTCCCATAAAACTACCCTTTACTGCTTTCCCTCCAGTAGATTTCCTAAGCACTAGTGTTTTAATGTACAGGTTAAAAACAAAATCCTAATGTGATTTATTTATAATGTGTGTGTTCTTTGTCTTATCCTAGTGTCTAAAGTCTTCTCCATGCTGGACTCCAAATAATATTCCTTTACGTGCTAAGTGATATCTGGAGAGTGGGAGAGGTTTAATAAATACTCTAACCCTAAAGCATACCCTAACCCGTACCCTAACCCTAACCTGTAGCCGTACCCTAACCTGTACCCAAAACTGTACCCTAACCCTAACCCTAACCCGTATCCTAACCTGTACCATAACCCCTAACCCGTACCTGTAACCTAACCCCTAAACTCCACCCTAACCCTAACCCTAAACCCTAACCCTAAGCCTTAACCCCTAACCCTAACCTTAGCCCCTGACCCCTGACCCCCGACCCCTGACCCTCACCTGTAAAAACAAGGTCATCTGACTATAATTCATTCCAGGAACACAACCTTGTTGAGGGAGAAAGGAAGTAGCTACTCTAAGCTCTGGATTAGAGACCAAAAACCAGATTTAAAGAAACCTATGTTATTGCTGTTTTCCACTCCAACAGACAGGTATACTGAAGCAAGGAATCACCCTGGCCCTCTAGGATCTGCCTGGGGTCCTAATCTGGGAAATTCTTATACATCAAGAGATGACTCTGAGCTGAATTTCTGCAAAACAAGACTATCCCGTGCAAAGAACAACCCAGTAGAGCTTTGTGTCCCATCAGCTACAGGAAGAGAATGGCTGCAGGCTACTGAAAGCCAGCAGCATTTACAACTTAACTCCCATGGCCTCTGCAGTGGCATGTCTGAGTTTTCTGTTTGCTTCCCTTTTTTGTGCCACCGATTCCACAATGAAAGGGCAACAAGGTGCCCTCATCCCTTCTCTTCTGCCAGGGTGACCACTATGTGTTTAAATCCACGCCCCCTGGCAAGTTTCTAAGGTGAAATTCTGACACTCTTCCCTTTCCCATCCCAACAGGTGGCCAAGGGCTGGCCGGGGCTGGAGAAGTGCAGTAACCAGGGCTGGGCCAGCTGGCCAGAGTGGGGGTTGGCGGGGGGGTGGGGCGAGGTTCCCAACAGGTGAAATCACCATGCAGGATAAATCCCTTGGACTTCCCATGGGCCAAGGGCGAGTCTCTCGAGGCACCCGGCCCCTCTCGGGTTCTGCTTGCAGAGACATCGCGGGGGAGGGGCCTTTGGCTGCTTAGGAAAACCGCGCACGAGTGAGCTTTACACCTGCAGACGTTCTGTAAAACGGGAGTGGGTAAGCTTGGGCTTGTCCTCAAAGCCTTTACTCCAAAGGCGAGCCCTTCCTGCTGCCGCCAGGTTAGGGAGCTCCGCGACTGTACCAAACAGCTCTGGTGTAATTCGTCGTTCCTTCCTCCACCCACCCCCACCAAACCCTGTCCCCTTACCTGTGGTCCGCGGCCCTCCGCTCCGCTCTCGAATGCCGCTGGGGTGCCAGGGACCCACGGGACGGGTTGTTCCCAGCCGCCGCGCGCTGGCTTCTTAGACCCCCGCCGGCCCGCGTGGCGCCGACGGCGAAGAGCCCCGAGGATGCCCCGCGCCAGGTGCGCTCTGGCCAGGACGCCCACTTCCGGGAGAGGCGCGCAGACCGCCGCAGCCAATGCTGAACAAAACCCGCCCCTGCGGCGCCGCGTCCGCGCGGCACAGCACGATCTCGGCTCTCCAGGCACGGGCGCCGGAGGCCGGGCGTCTCCCCTCCTTCGAGCTTGAGAGAGTAAGTGGCGCCCCTGAGAGGCCGCTAGTGATGCCCCAGGGCACGGGCCCCTGCGGCGCGGAGAACGCTACAGGCTGGACTAACCGACACCAACGCCGCCAGGAGGAGCGCTTGGCGGGACTCGGCAAACAACCCAATGTTTTAAGTGGAAAAAAGGACTTGAAAAGACCCTTCTTCAGATAAGACATACAAATGGTCAACAAGCACATGAAGAGATGTTAATCATCATTAGTCATGATGAAATGCAAGTTAATACCACAACGCCATACCTCTCCACACACTAGAAGTCCTATAATCAAGAAAGCTAAAAATAACAAATGTTGGCCAAAATTTAGAGAAATTGATACAGAATTTTCCATAGGGAAAATGAATAAGTTCTGGAGGTGGATGCTGAGAATATTTGTACAACAATGTGAATGTAGTTAATGCCATAGAACTGTATGATCAAAATGATTTAAATGGTAAATGTTATGATATGTGGGGGGGTAACATAACTTAGCCCCTGCTTTATACCAGACCCCAGAGTCAAATCTTCTCATCCATTTTCTCACTTTTACTTAACCTCCTAGGATCTTCACACTGCCATTTAACAGATGAAGCTGAGCCTGAGAGGTTAAACTAAGTGACTTGCCCAAGGCTCACTCGGCCAAGTCTACACTGTTAAATGTTACTGTATTTACTGAGCACCTACTAGAGCACCTACTGAGCAATTTCTCCAGCACCTGCTAGAGACATTGTGGGAGGACCAGGATGAACGGGGGCTGAAAGCAGATTACAAAAAATGGGTAGATCCTGGGGCCCTGCTCTCAAACACTGAAGTTTCTTGGAGTGGGGGGGATGGCCTGTGTCACCCTTGTGGAGCCTTTTATTCCACACCACCGCACCCCCACAGAGGAGGGAAGCAGCTGGCCTGATACTGAATATTAGCTCAGCTGGGGAGGCATCATGGGGTTTTGAAGAAGGCATCTCCTGCCCCACTCTCCACATTGCCCCCTAGAGTCCAGTATGTGGGCACAAGCATCCCTGTGGCGGGGCAGGAGGCACATCTCATGGCACCCCTCTCCTCCTGCCCTGCAGTAGTGACACTGTACCCATACACCCGCCAGAAGGGCAACGAACTCTCCTTCTCTGAGGGCACCATTATCTGCATCACCCACCACTACTCTGATGGCTGGTGTGAGGGCATCGGCTCAGAGGGGTCTGGATTCTTCCCCGGGAACTATGTGCAGCCTAGCTGCTGACAGCCTGGGATCTCTGGGATGCTGACCCAAGCACCGCCTTGAGTGAGCCTCTTGACTCCCACACCAAAGCCTGTTCCAGTCAAGACTGGACCAGTCCTGCACACCTCCTGGGCTGTGAGCTGTGTCTGTTCCTTCCCCCCATTGCAGTGGGAAGGGGTCCTGGTAAAGACAGAGGAGGTACCCAGAGGCCTGCCGGAGATAGGAAAGAACTGGAAGCCAAAGAGTTTGGTGACCTTATCCACAGGGGACCCTTACGCCATGCAAGACAGGGTCTCCAGCTGCAAGTTCCAACTTTGAATAAAATTCTGATGACCTCCTGATGATTGCCCTGCAGGGCTAGTGGGCCGAGGGACTGAAAGTCAACCCACTTGTAAGGCTCCCGCTAATTGAGCCTCCTCTGCCTGCCCTAAGCAGCAGTATCTCCCATCTCCTCGGTGCTCATGGAGCCCTCACACTAGACCCCTCTGCCCCTCTGCGAAGGTGCGCTGCACCCTGCTATTTTGCCTGTTGCCTGCTTTGTTATGTATTCAGTCTTGGTTCCCCAAGCTGGGCACTCCTCCCAGAGTGGGAACCAGCTCCTTTACTTAAGTGGGGCTCCCTGAGAGCAGAGATCACCTCGCCCTCATCCCTCAGACTGCAGTGTGAGAGATCTCGCTCACCTCTGCCCCTTCACCTCCTTTACAGCTCTGAAACACCAAAAGAGGGAGGTGGGCCTTGGGTTTCTATTGGCCCTGCTTTAAAACATCATGGCTTTCTGTTCCATATGGGAGGAGGGGGACTCAGAGGGCCCAGTCAGTGGGGCGACTTAGGTCAAGTCGCTGGTTTCTTGTTGCATAGACAAGGCTGGGGTGCAAGGAGACATCTTCAGGCTCTGTGAGGTCCCTGGCTGGCCAGACCCGAGCCCCGGGACAGTGTGCTACCTCTTTCCACCAACAGGAGGTGACTGTTCCCTCTAGCTTTTTTCCCTGTGGGGATGCTGACAGGGTAGGGGGGGAGGGGAGGCAAGGAGTGTAGTGTAGGGTCACAGTAGGTAAAGCAAGATCTAGGCCTGGGACCGTCGCAGGGAGTGCCACCTCTCTCCGCAGGGAGTCCGGTGTGGGGGAGGTCGCGAGGGGGGCGGACATTTTGAGGCCTGGGTCCCCTGGACAGAAGACTGGAGGAGGGAGGCCATGCAGCCCAAGGCAACAGTTAACCGCAACGAGGCGGGACATGTTCCTTCTCTACCCTGACAGGGAACTCCGTCCTCCCACCTGGGAGGACAAGGCTTTTGGAAACAATGCTGCCTGCTCAGATATGCGCGCCACCCTGGTGGGGCCAGACTCCGGAATTCGCTTGCAGTGGAACTGGGGGAGGCAGCCGAGCTGGGTTAACTGCACAGTTGGGGATAGCTCCCAACTCCCTCCTCCAGTCCCCAAATGGACCAACCTGGGATTCCGGGAAATCCCAGAGGGATATACCAAAACGAAAGGGAAAGGGAGTAATAAAACTAGCTTTCTCTTTCCCGACCCCCACCGCTCCACCACCTCACCGCCCGGGTGCCCCCTGCAGGCCACGTCCTCAGCACATCCTCAGCACCTGTTGCAGGTGTAGGCACACTTCGGTGGAGGTTTCCCAGGGCACCACCCTGGCGCGGAAGGAGCTGGTATAGGCCTTCTGCACCTCCTGCATAAGGCAGTGCATGGGGTAGCAGCAGCGTGGGAAGGCCACATCGTCGCCTGCCAGCAGCCCCATGGGGCAGAAGTCGTTGGCGCCGTCGCTCACGTAGAAAAGGCGCTCGAAGTGCACGCCGTCGTGGGCCTGCTCGCGCAGGTAGTCGCTGAGCACCTTGTGCTTGCACATGTTGGTGGAGCAGCGAGCGCAGCTGTGCGCATAGAAGGGCCGCAGCGCCAGCAGCCCCCAAGGGTCGGGGCCTGACGTGTTGCTGAAGATGCGGCGGAACAGGCCCTGGTGGCCGGCGGCGCGCAGCGCACTCTCCACGCCAAAGGTGTTGGCGTATGAGATGAGAATAACCTCAAAGCAGGCGCCCTGCTTGGCTACAAACTGCAGCAGCTCGCCCATGCCGGGCGACAGGGGCATGGCCTCATAGATGGCGCGCAGGTCCCGCGGCCGCACGCCCTACTTACCCAGGTACTGGAAGACGTGCCGCATGTACTCGTTGTAGAAGCCCTCGCGCTAGGTGGCACGCAGGCTCTCAGGCAACCGCTGGCCCGCCGTGGCACGTGCACGATGGAGTCGTCTCTGTTTCCGTCCACGATAGTCTCGTCAAAGTCGAAGGTCAGGAGGAAGCGCGGCGCGCCCGGCGCAGCCATCCCGCTGTCCTCTACCAGCTTTGTCTTCAGCGATCAAATCCTTCTGTAGTCACCAAAAAGAGTCCCTCAGAGGAAAGGGAGACAGGACCTCTGAGCTTCTCCTGCAGAGTGGGGAGCGGCGGCTGCAGAGGTCTGTCCCGGCTGAGTTGGGAGTGTAAAGAGTGGGGAGAGGGCCTAGCGGAGGTATTTGGGCGCAGGATGGAACAAGGGGTGCTTACGGGAATTGGAAGGGACGCTGTGTCTTATCCATCCCCGGATTTCTGGGCTCCAGCTCTCACGAGTCCCTCCAGTCCAGAGGGTCCGTGAACAATGTGCATCTGGGCCGTTCCCTCCACTTGCCCCCCATCCCCATGTTATGTATTTTTAACCACAATAAAAAAAAGAACGAAGCACTGATAATACATGTTACAACATGGATAAACATTGAAAACATTCTAAGTCAAAGAAGTCATACTGAAAAGGCCACTTATATCACAATCATCTTGTGTGCTTTAAATCCATAGCAGTTTTGAAAATGAGGGGATGGGACTTCCTTGGTGGTCCAGTGGTTAAGAATCTGCGCTCCCAATGTAGGGGGCACAGGTTCGAACCTTGGTCGGGGAACTAAAATCCTGCGTGCACAGCATGGCCAAAAAATAAAATAAAATAAATGTAATTGGCCTGGTTTGGGTCATAGCATCGTCCTTGAACCCATCAGAGCACCCATAGGATGGAACATGGGATTGGCTAGATGTGGATCATATGCCCATCTTCAAGGTGGGTGGAATGTAGCATCAGCCCTCTGGAACTGTTTGGACTGGAAACAGGTAAGAAGTTCCCAAAGGAAAGCTGAGGTTCTGGACTTTGGCATGAGAACAGATGCTGGCTTGGGGAAAGTGGCAGATTCCACATCACTGACAGCCCACTGCACAGCTGTGGGATCTGAAGGCCAAGGAAGGACGGGGTTGATTTAGGGTCAGGGGCTTCAGCCACCCATCCAGTGCTCTTGCTGTCCTCCCACAACAGCAAGAAACTCTTCCTCTTGCAAAAGGCACAGCCCTCATTGATGTCTCTGGTGGTGGGAGCCCAGGAGTCACACCTGCCCCCGGCCACATTACTCACCCATCCCCCAAGAACAATATTGCTCATTTATCCAGTCTCCTCCCTCCTTTACAAAGAGCAGGGACTAAATGCTATGGTGGTTAGGAAATTCTTGCTCAATGAAGCAGTGGGAGGCCCAAGGATTATTCCATATCATGGAATCCATAATTGGCAGCTTTCAGAGCTCACATGGGTGCACATGGCTCTCCAAGAACATGCAGCCTCAGTGTGAAACTGTCCATTGGGTGGCCCAGTTGCTCCCATATCTTTGACACTTAATGAGTATGAATATCAAAAGTTTGTTACAGCTGGAACATCCTCTTTTGTTTTTTTAATTTGGTTGCACCTGGTCTTAGTTGCAGCAGGCAGGCTCCTAAGTTGTGGCTCCAGGGCTCCTTAGTCGTGGCTTGTGGGCTCCTTAGTTGCAGCTTGCCAACTCCTTAGGTGTGGCATGCGAACTCTTAGTTGCAGCATGAATGTGGGATGTAGGGCCCTGACCAGGGATCAGACCCAGGCCCCCTGCACTGGAACCATGGAGTCCTATCCACTGCGCCACCAGGGAAGCCCCTCATCTTCTTAATGTACCCTCTAATTCTGTCCCTGATCCTCTAACACTGACCCTGACCCTACATTCTAACCCTGAGCCCTGAGCCTGAATTTCCATCCTCACTCCTGACCCTCTAACTCTGAACCTTACTCTACTCCCTAACCCTAACCTCTGAGCCTGACCATGATCCTACACCACCCTTAACCCTAATCCAAATACAGGCCCATATCAGAACAGACTAAAAATTTGAACCCTACTGCAATCCCTTTTCCCAGTGTAATCAGAACCACCATTTTCATTTTTTGTCTGAAACCTAAGCCTGTTCAATTATGCTTTTTCTAAATGAACTCTAATGTTCAGTAAACTGAACAAAACCTTAATTCTTATACCCACATAACCCTACACTGTTAGTGGTTATATAGACAAACCCTTTGCCTGTAACCTAACCCTAACCTCTAATTCCTAACCCCAACTCTAACTTACACCCCAACCTCAACCCCAAACATAACTCTAACCTCTAACCACTAACCCACCCAACACAGCCACCCCAAACCTCAGCCAATGCCTGCTCAACTCCCAAACTGTATTCCTAACCCTAAAACACAACCACATCCCCCATGAGTCCTTATCCTGGCTCCTCCAGCCACAAGCCTACCCTGATCCTCACCATGAAGCTGGGCCTAATCCACCCTTGCATCCTATCGGGCCCAGAGCAAGTTGAAGAGATTCTCACCTTCTTCTGAGCCCTGTGCATTCCGTCCCCGAGCCCTGTACCCATGGAGATGGCTCATCCGCCTGGCTCCACACCCCTTGCATATATCACCCAGCAGCATGGTGGGGTTTTTGTTTTTGATTTTTTGCTAAGTTTTATTTTAATCCAAGGACTTTGCTTCATACAACATGTCATTGTAGAAACAATAGCAGAATCCAAAGTTTGGCTGATAAATATTACACAGGCAGCAAACTAGTCAATCACAGAATTTTTTTTAAAGCAAGCCCCAGTTGTGTTGCATAGTTGGGACTTCTCTTTTTTTTTTTTTAAACACTGTTCTTAAATATAAAGTTTTGCAACAAACCCTTGATTTATATCAAATATAATTAAAAATTAACAAATGAATACATTTTACCAAAAAGTACGAAGATATACATGTCATGCACATACTTCAATATATGTACATATGTATATATTTTACATGTACACATAAGTTATTCAAACTACAGCCACTGCTTGACTGGTTCCAGATGCAGACAACTGGTTGATGCACTTCAAATTTGGCAACTCATTATGAGATTTTTGGGGAAACGTGACAGCTGAGAAGAGACAGTACAGAAGCAAAATTCAGAGTCAGGAAAACAACAGTATATCCCCCGCTCTCTGTAATTTTCACCAATTCCAGTGTCTAGAAGAATCCAGACAAGCCAACATGGCTGTGTGGGTCTGGAAAAGTGGATTATCTGCCCAACATGGCCTGGGGAAGCAGATGTGGTTCTGCACAGAATGAATACACTCAAAATAATATGGGCTGGGGGACCAGAGACAAAACATCAGTACCAAAATACACATCCTTCTGCTCTGCAACAGGAGCCAGGGATGACATGCACAGTCCAAGATTATGATTTTAATTATACCCTATTTGAGTAAAATACTCTGTTATTTTAAAGTTTCTGAGTGTTGTGCCTTCAAGTAAGGAAATTCTATAAAATGGTTTGGTCACAATCATGCTCAAACCCTAGAACAGGTGGTGGTCTTGTGTGTCTTATTTCTAATATTAAACGTGTGTCTTTTGTTGCATAGCCCTATGGGTTAACGGCATCCACTCATGGGGACACACAGACACGCACACACACACATCACACTCCAAGTTTCTTTAGGAGAATCATGAGGTAAAAGCCAATGGGAACATTCAAATGATCCAGCAAAGAGATAATCTCACATTTCAAAATATGGAGGACACACCAGAATCTACTCATCTAAATGCTTCTTTTGTTCACAAAACAAAGGGTCTCCCAGTGTTTTATGTACCACATCCTAACGGTGGTCTTTCTCTTTTGAATGTGGCCCTGAAGCGGGACTTCGTTTGGCTGCCTGCTTTCCCACCTCTTGTGCCAGAAAGAGTGTGGGCTCAGATGCCCAGCTCATCAGCTGCTGCTGAGCTGCTCCTTCCTCCGAGCTCTGGCCTCATTTCCATTTGGTTCCCAGCTGCCCTCATCTGCTCAGACGTGGGCGCTCCTCCTGCCCCCACCCCATTCAATCTCCCCCACTTCCCATCAGCCTTTCCCTGATGAGTCTTCTGTGAAAAGAAATTTGCACAACTAGAGAGATTGCGCTCTGCCTGTCAGGAACCACGTCCCTGAGAATCGGGTGTAGAAAGACTGACCGGCCCACGCGGGCCATGCTACACATGCCCTGCAACCTCTACTGCTTCGAGGAAAAAGGGCAAACGGCCGCTTCATTTCAACTACAACGGACCTACGGGATGTTTTCTGCACGTTCTCCATTACATCCGCTTTCTACTCAGTTGCTGTTTGGAATAGCTTCCACAAAGCCCACTCGCAGTTCACATGGGCCTCCTGTCCCACCCCCGAGAGCCTGCACGAGGCGCTAGGAGGTCAGGCACTTGGTCGAGAGCCGCAGGAGACGGGGTGGTCTGGTTGGCCGCCTGGACCTAACCCGTATCCTAACACTAAACCGTACCCTAACTCATAACCTAACCCTAACTAGTATCCGTACACTAAATTGTACCATAACCCTATCCCATACCCTAACCCTAAATCTAACCCTAACATGTAACCTAACCCATACACGAACCCTAAACATAACCCTAAACTTTACCCGAACCAGTACCCTAATCCTAAGCTGTATCCTAAGACTAACCCGTACCCTAACCCGTACACTAAACTTAACCCATAGCCGTACACTAAACTGTACCCTAACCCTAACCCGTACCCTAACCCTAACCCTAAAACTCACCCGTAACCTAACCCTACCCTGTACACTAACCCTAACCTGTAAAACAACCCTAAACCGAACCCTAACATGTACCATAACCACAACATGTAGCTCAACACTATCCTGTACCCTAACCCTAACCAGTACCCTAAAGCTAACCCTAAACCTAACACATACCCTAAGCCTTCCCCGTACCCTAACCCTAACACATACTCTACCCGTAACACATACCCTAAAACACACCCTAACCCTAACACGTAACTGTACCCTAACCTCTATGAGAACACTAACCCATACCCTAACCTGTACCCTAACTGTACCCTAATCCTAACCTGTATCCTAACACTAAACTCTACTCTAACCCATAACCTAACCTGAACTCATAGACGCACATTAAACTGTACCCTAACCCGTACCCTAACCCTAAACCTAAAACGTAGCCTAACCCTACCCCGTACCCTAAACCTAACCCATAGCCATACTCCAACCTGTACCCTAACTCTAACCAGTACCCTAATCCTAACCCTAACCCCAACCCATACCCTAACTCTACCCGGTACACTAACCCTAACCCACAAGCTAACCCTAACACATACACTAACCCATATGGTAACCCTAATACTTACCCGTTCCCTAACCTGTACCATAATCGTAACATGTAGCTGTACCCTATCCTGTACCCTAACCCTAACTGGTACACTAACCCTAACCCATACCCTAATCCGTACCCTAACCCTACCCCGTACCCTAATCCTAACACATACACTAACCCAAAAACGTACCCTAAAACATACCCTAACCTGAAACGTAACCATACACTAACATGTACCCTGAAGCCAACACGAACCCTAACCCAAAGCCTAACACATACACTAATCCTAACCCATACCCTAACACGTATCCTAACCCTAATTCGTAGCCACACATTAAACTGTACCTTAACCCTAATCCATACCTTAATCCGAACCCGTATCCTAACACTAACCCATACCCTAACACTAAATAGTATCCGTATGCTAAACCATATCCTAACCCTACACCGTACCCTTACCCTAATCCGTATCCTAACCTTAACCCTAACCATAACCCATAACCTAACCCTAACCCGTGGCCGTACCCTAACCTGTACCCTAACACATACCCAAACCCTAACTCTAACACTAAACCTTACCCTAAACAGTACTCTAATCCTAAGCACTATCTTAACACTAACCCATACCCTAAACCATACACTAAACCTAACCCGTAGCCATACACTACACTGTACCTTAACCCTAACCTGTACCCTAACCCTAACTCTAAGCCGTAACCTACCCCGAACCCTAATACTAACCTGTATACTAAACTTAATCCATACCCTAACCTGTACCCTAATGGAAAAACATAGTTCTACCCTATCCTGTACCCTAAACCTAACGGGTACCCTAACCCTAACCCTAACCCATACGCTAACCCTTCCACGTACCCTAACCCTAACTCATACTCTAACCCTAACACCTAACCTAAAACATACCCTAAACCTAACATGTAACTGTGCCCTAACCCGTAGCCTAACCTCTACCAGAAGCCTAAAAATAACCCTAACACTAACCTGTAACCTAACCCTAACTCATAGCTGTACATTAAACTGTACCTTACCCGTACCCTAACCCTAACCCTAATGCTAATCCTAAACCTAAACCAACCCCATAACCTAACACTAACCAGTACCCTTACCCTAACCCATACACTAACACTAACATGTACACTGACCTGTACCCTAACCCTAAAAAACGTAGCTGTACCCTATCCTGTACCCTAAACCAAACCAGTAGCCTAATCCTAACCCTAACCCATACCCTAACTCTACCCAGTACACTAACCCTAACACCAATGCTAACCCTAACTTGTACCTTAACCCATACCCTAACCCTAATACTTAGCCGTACCCTAACCTGTACCCTAACCATAACACATAGCTGTACCCTATCCTGTACCCTAACCCTAACCCTTACCCGTACCCAACACCTACCCCTTACCCTAATCCTAACACGTACCTAACACATACCTGAAAACATACCCTAACCCTGAAATGTAACATAGCTAACCTGTACCCTAACCACTACCCGAAACCTAGCCTTAACCCGTACCCTAACCTGTACCTTAATCCTAACCCATATCCTAACACTAACTCGTACCCTAACCCTAACTCATACCCGTACACTAACCTGTACCCTAACCCATACCCTAACCCAAAACCTAACCCTAACATGTAACCTAACCCTAACCCATACTCCACCCCTAACACGTACCCTAACCTGTACCCTAACCATAACACGTAGCTGTACCCTATCCTGTACCCTAACCCTAACCTGTACCATAAACATAACCCTAACCCGCAACCTAACTGTACCCTGTACCCTAATCCTAACACATACCTTAACTCTAACACGTACCCTAAAACATACCCTAACCCTAACACGTAACCATGAGCTAACCTGTACCCTAACCCCTACTCGAAGACTAACCCTAACCCTAAAGCGTACCTGTACCCGTACCCTAATCCTAACCCATATCCTAACACTAACCCACACTGTAACCCATAACCTAACCCTAACTCATAGCCGTACACTAACCTGTAGCTTAACCCTAACATGTACCCTAAACCTAACACATACCCTAACCCTAACACGTACCCTAAAACATACCTTAACCCTGAAACGTAACCATACCCTAACCTGTACCATAACGCCTACCCGAACCCTAAACATAACCCTAACCCTAAACTGTATCCTAACCTGTAACCTAACCCTAACCATAACCCGTACCCTAAACCTACCCTGTAACCTAACCCTAAACCATACCCTAATGTTAAACTTTCCTCTAACCCAAGCCAGTACCCTAACCTGTACCCTAACCCTAACATGTAGCTGTATCCTATCCTGTACCCTACCCTAACCGGTACCTTAACCCTAAACCTAAAAATAACCTGTACCCTAAGCCTAGCCTGTACACTAATCCTAATCCGTACCTTAACCCTGACATGTACTGTAATCGATACCCTTACCCTAATCCTTATCCATACCCTAAACTGTACCCTAACCCATACCCGAAGCATAACACTAACCCTAACCAGTACCCTAATCCTAAGCCATATTCTAACACTAACCCATACTCTAACCTGTACACTAAACCTAACCCCTCGTCGTACACTAAACAGTTCTCTAACCCTAACCCGTACACTAAACCAAACCCAAAACCTAACCCGTACCCTAACCCTAACCCATACCCTTACCCTAACCCATACTCCAACCATAACCCATACCCTAATATGTACCCTAAACGTAACAAGTAGCTGTACCCTATCCTGTTCCCTAACCCTAACCAGTACACTAACCATCACCCTAACCCTAACCCTACCCCGTACCCTAATCATAACATATACCCTAACCCTAATACATACCATAAAATATACCCTAACGCTAACACATAACCATACTGTAACCTGTACCCTAACCCTTACCAGAAGCCTAACCCTAAACCTAACCCATACCCAAAACCGTACCCTAATCCTAACCCATATTCTAACACTAAACCGTACCATAACCCTAACCAGTAGCCTAATCCTAAACTGTATCCTAACCCTAACCCGTACAATAACCCTAAACTGTAGTCATACACTAAACTGTAACCTAATTCTAACCAATATCCTAACACACACCATAACCCTCACCCATAACCTTACCTTAACCCGTACCTAAACCCTAACCTGTAATCCAAGCTTAACCCGTACCCAACCTGTACCCTAACTGTAACACATAGCTGTACCCTATACTGTATCCTAACCCTAAATGGTACACTAACTGTAACCCTAACCCGTAACCTAACCCTACCCTTGGCCCTAATCCTAACATGTACCTTAACCCTAACATGTACCCTAAAAATAATCTAAACCTAACACGTAACCATACCTTAACTTGTACCTTATCCCCTACCCGAACCCTAACCCGTACCCTAACACTAACTCATAGCTGTACACTACTCTGTACCCTACCCCTAACCCGTACCCTAAACCTACCCCCTAACCTAACCCTAACCCATACCCTAAACCTACCCCCTAACCTAAGGCTAACCTGTACCCTAACTCTAGCTTGTACTCTAACCCTAACCTGTAGCTCTACCATATCCTGTACACTAACTCTAACCCTAAAACTAACCCAAACCCTTACCCATACCCTAACACTAAACCTAAACCTAACCCGTACCCTAACACTACCCTGTAACCTAACCCTAACCTGTACCCTAAACGTAACCCATACCCTAACCCTAAACCATCCCCTAGCCTGTATGTTAACCCTAACACGTAGCTGTACCATATCCTGTACTTTAACCCTAAACTGTACACTAACGCTAACCCTAACACTAAGCCGTACATGAACCCAACTCCATGCCCTAACCCTAACACGTACCCAAACCCTAAAACGTACCCTAAAACATACCCTAACACTAACACGTAACCGTAACCTAACCTGTACCCTAACCTCTTCCCAAACCCTAACCCTAATGTTAACCATAACCCGTACCCTAATCCTAACCCGTATCCTAACAAAACCGGTACCCTAACCCGTACCCTAACCCTAACTCTTAGCTGTACCCTATCCTGTATCCTAGCCCTAACCAGTACCCTAACCCTAGCCCATAACCTAACCCTAACACATACCCTAACCTGTACCCTAACTGTAACACATACCTCTACCCTATCCTGTACTCTAACCCTAACCAGTACCCTAACCCTAACCCTAACCCGTACCCTAACCTGTACCCTAACCCTAAAACATAGCTGTACACTATTCTGTACCCTAACACTAACCAGTACCTTAACCTAAAACTAAACCATAACCTAATCCTAACCTGTATCCTAACACTAACACGTACCTTAACCCGTACCCTAACACTAATTTGTAGACG
Source organism: Mesoplodon bidens (assembly GCF_964165515.1). Taxonomy (NCBI): domain Eukaryota; kingdom Metazoa; phylum Chordata; class Mammalia; order Artiodactyla; family Ziphiidae; genus Mesoplodon; species Mesoplodon bidens. Next base: position 52,267,174 of record NC_138173.1, on the reverse strand, counting down.
TACACTAAAGGTAACCCTAACCCTAACCCTAACCTAACACTAACAAGTACCCTAAACCTAACCTATACACTAACCTGTACCCTACCCCTAAAACGTAGCTGTACCCTATCCTGTAACCTAACCCTAACTGGTACCATAACCCTAACACTAACCCATAACCTAAACCTAACCCGTAACCTAACCCTAACCCGTACCCTAACCCTAACACGTACCGTAACACATACCATAAATCTAAACCTTAGCCGTACACTAACCAATACCCAAACCATACCCGAACCATAACCACTACCCTAACCCTAAGCCATACCGTAATTCTAACCATACCCTAACCCGTACCCAAACCCTAACCTGTAGCCATACACTAAACTGTACCCTAAACTAAACCGTACCCTAACCCTAACCTTAGGCCTAACCCATACACTAAACCTACCCTGTACCCTAACCCTAACTCTAACCCATACCTGAACCCTACCCTGTACTCTTACACTAACCCTAACCCTAAACCTATCCCATATCTGAACCCTAACCCATACCCTAAACCTAATCTGTACCCTAACCCTAACCCTAAACCTAACCTGTACCCTAAACCCTACCCAAACCCTAACCCTAACCAGTACCCTAATCCTAAGCCATATCCTAACTCTGATCCATACCCTAACCCATACCCTAAACCATACCCTAGCCCTAAAACATAGTGGTACACTAAAATGTACCCTAACACTAACCTGAACCCTTAGAGTAACCGGTACCCTAACCCTAAACCATACCCTAACCTGTACCCTAACCATGACATGTAGCTCTACCCTATCCTGTACACTAACCCTAACCAGTACCCTAACCCTAAGCCCATCCCGTAGCCTAACCCTAACCTGTACCCTAAGCCTAACATGTACTATAACCCTAACACGTACCCTAAAACATACCCTAACCATAACATGTAACCATAACCTAACCTGTACCCTAACCCATAACCTGGACACTAACACTAACCCTAAACCTTACCCTAACCAGTACCCTAATTCTAAGCCGTATCCTAACCCTAACCCATACACTAACCCATACACTAACCCTAACCCGTAGCTGTACACTAAACTGTACACTAACCCTAACCCATACCCTGACCCTAACCCTAAACCTAAACTGTACTCTACCCCATAACCTAACGCTAACCCCTACGCTAATCCTAATCTGTACACCAACCCTAATCTGTACCCAGACCTGTATGCTAACAGTAACACGTAGCTCTACCCTATCCTGTACCCTAACCCTAACCAGTACACTAACCCTAACCCTAATTGATACCCTAACCTTTCCCCATACCCTAACCCTAACACGTACTTGCACCCTAACACATACCCTAAAACATACCCTAACCCTAACACGTAACCGTACGCTAACCTGTAGCCTAACCTCTACCGAAAACCTAAACTTAACTCTAACCTGTACCCTAATCCTAACCTGTATGCTAACACTAACATGTACCCTAACCCTACCCTGTACCCTTAACCTAACCCGAATCCTAACTGTAACCCTAACCCTAACCCATAACAGAACCCTAACCTGTAGCCCCACCATAACCTGTACCCTAACAGGAACCCGAAACCTAACCCTAACCCTAACCCTTATCCTAACCATTACCCTAATCCTAAGCCATATACTAACACTAACTCGAACCCTAACATGTACAAAAACCCTAACATGTAGCCATACACTAAACTGTACCCTAACCTAAGCCATGCCCTAACCCTAACCTTAACCTGTACCCTAACCCTACCCTGTACCCTAACACTAAACCATACCGTACCCTAACACTAAACCGTACCATAACCCTAACCTGTACTCCAAACCAAACCCATACCCTAACCTGTATCCTAACAGTAACACGTAGCTCTACCCTATCCTGTACCCTAACCCTCTCCAGTACCCTACCCCTAACCCATACCCTAACCATTCCCCGTACGCTAACCCTAATAGTTACTCTAACCCTAACACGTACCCTAAAATATACCCTAACCCTAACACCTAATCGTACCCTAACCCTAACCCTAACATGTACCTGAACCCTATCACTTACCCTAACCCTAAACCATAACCTAATCCTAACCACTATCCTAACACTAACCCATACCCTAATGCATAACCTAACCCTAACTCTTAGCCGTACATTAAACTGTACCCTAACCCATACCCTAACCCTAATGGTAACATGTAGCCTAAACCTACCCTGTACCTTAACCCTACCCCCTAACCTAACCCTAACCCATACCCTAAACATAACCCATACCCTAAACTGTACACTAACCGTAACACGTAGCTCTACCCTAGCATGTACTCTAAACCTAACTGGTACCCTAAACCTAACCCTAAACTGTACCCTAACCCTAACCGGTACCCTAACCCTAACCCTAAAACTAAAGCGTACTCTAACCGAACCTGGTGCACTAACCCTAACCTGAACGCTAACCCTAACTCATACCCTAACCCTAATCCTTAGCCGTACCCTAACCTGTACCCTAGCCCATACCCGAAGCCTAACCCTAACCATAACCCTAAACAGTACCCAAATCCTAAGCCGTATCCTAACACTAACCTGTACTCTAACCTGTACACTAACCCTAACACACTATCATGCACTAAACTGTACCCAAACGCTAACCCGTACCCTAACCCTAAACCTATTCCTAACCTGTACCCTAACCCTAACGTATACCCTAACCCCAACCCGTAATCCAACCTTAACTGATACACTAACTTGTACCCTAACTATAACATGTAGCTGTACCATATCCTGTACACAAACCCTAACTGGTACCGTAACATTGCCCCTAACCCTAACCCGTATCCTAACCTTTCCTCATACCCTAACCCTAACACAAACCCTAACCCTAACACGTACCCTAAAACTTACCCTAACCCTAACATGTAACCATACAGCAACCTGTACACTAACCCCTACCCGGAGAATAACCCTAATCCTAACCCTAAACTGTACCCTAATCCTAACCTGTATCCTAACACGAAGCCATACCCTAACCATACCCTAACCCTAAGTAGTATCCGTACACTAAACTGTACCCTAACACTATACCATACACTAACCCTAAACCTAACCCTAACCCGTACCCTAACCCATACTCAAACCCTAACCCGTACTCTAACCCTAACCCGTACCCATACTTGTACCCTAAGCCTAACACATAAGTGTACCCTGTACTGTACCCTAACCCTAGCCCTAACCCGTACACTAAACCCACCCCGTACCCTAACCCTAACTCATAGCCATACACTAAACTGTACCCTAACACTACCCCGTATCCTAACCCTAACCCATACCCTAATGCTAACCCGTACTCTAACCAGACCCCTTATCCTAACCTGTACCCTAACCCTAACATGTAGCTTTACACTATCCTGTATCCTAACCCTAAATGGTACCCTAACCTTAACCCTAACCATAACCCACACCCTAAGCTTAGCCAATACACTATACCTAAACTGTACCCTAAACCTGACACATAGCCTAACCCATAACCTAACCCTAATCCTTAGCCGTACACTAACCTGTACCCTAACCCATACCTGAAGCCTAAACCTAACCCTAACCAATACCCTAATCCTAAGCCGTATCCTAACACTAACCCATATCTAACCCGTACACTAACTCTGTCATCGTACACTGCACTGTTCCCTAAATCTAACACATACCCTATCCCCAGCCTGTACTCCAACCCTAACCCATACCCTAACCTGTACCTTAACTGTAACACGTTGCTGTACCCTATCCTGTACCCTAACCCTAACTGGTACCCTAACCCTAATCCTAACCCGTAGCCTAACCCTACCCCATAACCTAATCCTAACACATACACTAACCATAAAACGTACCCTAAAACATACCCTAATCCTAACACATAACCATAACATAACCTGTATCCTAACCCCTACCCGAAGCCTAACCCTAAACCTAACCTTAACCCATACACATACGCTAATCCTAATCTGTATCCTAACACTAACCCATACTGTAACCCGTAATCTAACCCTAACTCATAGCCGTACACTAAACTGTACCCTAACCCTAACTGTAACCCGTAACCTAACCCTACCCTGTACCCTAACCCTAACACATACCCTAACCCAAACTCTTACCCTAAAACATACACTAACCCTAAAACATAGCCGTAATCTAACCTGTAACCTAACCCCTACCTGACCCCTAAACCTAACCCTAATCTGTACACTTATCCTAACCTATACCCTAACAATAAACCTTACCATAATGCATACCCTAAACCTAATTCGTAGCCATACACTAAACTGTACGCTAACACTAAACCGTACCCTAACCCTAAACCGTACCCTAACCTGTATCCTAACCCTACCCCATACCCTAAACTTAACCCATATCCTAACCCTAAACCTAACCCATACCCTAACCCTAACCTGTAGCCATACCCTAACCTGTACCATAACCAAACCCTAACCATAACCATAAACTTACCCTAACCAGTACCCTAATTATAAGCCATAGCCCAACACTAACCCATTCCCTAACCCATACACTGACCCTAATCCGTGGCCGTACACTAAACTGTACCCTAACCCTAATGTGTACCCTAACCCTACCCATAACCCTCACACATACCGTAACCCTAAACTGTACTGCAACCCTAAACTGTACCCTAACATGTACCCTAAGTGTAACAGGTAGCTCTACACTAATCTGTACCCTAACACTAAACGGAACCCTTTCCCTAAACTTAACCGTAACCTGTAGCCTATCTCTTCCCCATACACTAACCCTAACATGTACTCTAACCCTAACATGTACCCTAAAACAAACACTAACCATAACACATAACCGAACCCTAAACTGTACCCTAATACTATCCCATATCCTAACACTAAACTGTACCCTAACCCTAACCCTAACACATACCCTAAACCCACCGTGTACACTAACACTAACCCATTCCCTAACCCTAACCCATACCCGAAACCTAAACCATACCTTAACCTGTACCCTAACCCTAACACGTAGCTGTACACTATCCTGTACCCTAACCCTAAACGGTACCCTAACCCTAGCCCTAACATGTAACTGTACCCTAACCCTACCCGATACACTAACCCTAATCCGAATGCTAACCCTAATACGTACCCAACCCGTACCCTAACCCTATTCCTTAGGGGTACCCTAACCTGTTCCCTAACCCATACCCGAAGCCTAATGCTAACCCTAATCCTAACCCTAACCAGTACCCTAATCCTAAACCGTAACCTGAGTAAACCATACTCTAACCCGTTCACTAACCATAACCCATAGTCGTAAGCAAAACTGTAGCATAACACTAACCCGTACCCTAAACCTATCCCTAACCCTAACCCACAACCTAACGCTAACCCGTACCCTAACCCTAACCTGTAATTGAACCTTAACCTGTACCCTAACTGTAATACGTAGCTGTACCCTATCCTGTACCTTAATCCTAAACGGTACCCTAACACTAACCTGTACCATAACTCTACCCCATAACCTAATCCTAACATGTACCCTAACCCTAACACGTATCCTAAAACATACCCTAAACCTAAAACCTAACCATACCTTAACCTGACCCTAACCCCTACCTGAGCCCTAACCCTAACCCGTACCTTAATCCTAACCTGTATCTGAACACTAACCCATACCCTAAACCATACCCTAACCTTAACTCGTAGCTGTACACTAAACTGTACCTTAAGCCAAACCTTAACACTAGCCCATACCCTAACCCGTACCCTAACCCTAACTCATAGCCGTACACTAAACTGTACCCTAAGCCTAACCCTAACCCTGACCCATACCGAAACCTAACCCTAACCCTCACCTTACCCTAAACAGTACCCTAATCCTAAGCGGTATCCTAACACTAACCCTAACCTGTAGTCATACACTAAACTGTACCCTAACTCTAACCCATATGCTAACACGAACCCTTACCCTAACCCGTATCTTAACCCTAACCCGTACTCCAACCCTAAACCCTATCCTAATCTATACCCTAACTGTAACACGTAGCTGTACCCTATCCTGTACCCTAACTTTAAAAGGTACCCTAACCCATAACCTAACCCTACCTTGTGCCCTAATCCTAACATACTTTAACCCTAACATGTACCCTAAAACATAGCCTAACACTAACACGTAACCATAACTTTACCTGTACCCTAACCCCTACCCAAAGCCTAATCCTATCCCTAACTCTAACCCTAAACAGTACCCTAATCCTAACCCGTATCCTAACACTAACCCGTACCCTAACCTATAACCTAACCCTAACACGTAGCTGTACAGTAAACTGTACCCTAAACCAAACCCATAGCCTAAACCAAACCCTAACCCTATCCCCTACCCTAACCATACCCGATACCCTAACCCTAACCCATACTTAACCCTAACCCATACTCTGACCCTAAACCGTACCCTAACCTGTACCTTAACCCTAACACGTAGCTGTACCCTATCTGGTACCCTAATCTTAATCCTAACCCTAACATGTACCCTAACCCTAACCTGTAGCCTAACCGTAACCCATGGCCTAACACTAACCCATACACTAACACTAATCCATACCCTAACCTGTACTCTAACCCTAACATGTAGCTGTACCCTATCCTGTACCCTAACCCTAATGCTAACTCTAACGTGTACACTAACCCACCCCGTAACTTAAACCTAACCTGTACCATAACCCTAACCCCTACCCTAACTCTACTCATTACCTTAACCCTAACACTTAGCTCTACCCTATCCTGTACTTTAACCCTAACCAGTACAATGATGCTAACCCTAACCCTAACCCCTACCCTAACTCTACTCATTACCTTAACCCTAACACATACCCTAACCCTAATCCTAAAATATACCCTAACCTTAACACATACCCATAACCTAACCTGTACCCTAACCCTTTCCTGAACCCTAAACCTAACGTTAACCCTAACCCGTACCCTAATCCTAACACGTATCCTAACAAAACCATACCCTAACCTGTACCCTAACCCGTAACTTAACTATACCCTGTACCTGAACCCTACCATATACCCTAATGCTAACCCATATCCTAACCTGAACACTAACCCTAACACGTAGCTATACCCTATCCTGTATCCTAACACTAACCGGTACCCTAAACCTAACCCATACCCTAACCTGTACCCTAACCATAACACATAGCTCTACTCTATCCTGTACCTTAACCCTAACCAGTACCCTAACCTTAACCCTATCCCATACCCTAACCCTACCCTGTACCCTAAACCTAACACATATTCTAATCCTAACACGTACCCTAAAACATACCCTAACCCTAATGCATAACCGTAACCTAACCTGTACCCTAACCCCTACCCGAACCCTAACCCTAACCGTTACCCTAAACTGTACCCTAATCCTAACCCGTATCCTAACACTAACCAATAAGATAACCCGTCACCTGACCCTAACTCTTAACCATACACTAAACTGTACCCTAACCTTAACCTGTACACATAACTTAACCCTAAACCTAACCTGTACCCTAACACTAGCAGTTACCCTAACCCTAACCCATACTCTAACTTAAAACTGTACCCTAACCCTAATGCATACCCTAACTTGTACTCTAACCCTAACACATAGCTATAACCTATCCTGTACCTTAAACTTAATGGGTACCCTAACCCGTACCCTAAACCTAATCTGTACCCTAACCCTAATTCTAACCCGTATCCTAACACTAACCCATACTCTAACCCATAGCTTAAACCGAATCCATAGCCGTACACTATACTGTACCCTAACCCTACCCCATACCTTAAAACTAGCCCTAACACTAAACCTAACCCATAGCCTAACCTTAACCCATACCTTAACCCTAAAACGTACCCTAACCTGTACCCTAACCCTAAAACGTAACTGTACCTTATCCTGTACCCTAACACTAAGTGGTACCCTAACACTGACCCTATTCCCAATGCGTACCATACCCCTACCCCGTACCCTAACCCTAACCCTTATCCATACCTTAACCTGTAACCTAAACTGCACTCAAAGCCTAAACCGAACCCTAAGCCTAACCCTAACCAGTACCCTAATCCTAAGCCATATCCTAACACTAACCGTACCCTAACCCGTACACTAACCCTAACCTGTAGCTGTCCACTAAACGGTACCCTAACCCTAACATGGACCCTAAACCTAAACCTAACCTTAACCCTAACCCTAACTATACCCTAACTGTAACCCATTCACCAACACTAAACCATACCATAAGCTGTACCCTAACTGTAACACGTAGCTCTACTCTATCCTGTACCAAAAATGGAGCCCTAACCCTAAACCTAAACCTAACCATAACCCATACCCTAACCCTACCCTGTACCCTAATCCTAACATGTACCCTAACCCTAACATGTACCCTAATACATACCGTAACCCTAACATCTAACCATACCCTAATCTGTACCCTAACCCTACCTGAACCAGAAACCTAACCCTAACCCTAACCCGTATCCTAATCCTATTCTGTATCCTAACTCTAACCCGTATCCTAACCCATACCCTAACCCTAACTCGTAGCCGTACACTAAACTGTACCCTAACCCAAACCCGTACTGTAACCCTAACCCTAACCCATACACTAAACCTACCCCGTAACCTAACCCAAACAGGTATGCTAACCCTAACCCGTACCTTAACCCTAACACAGATGCAAACCTGTAACCTAACCCAAACAGGTAGCTGTACACTATCTTGTACCCTAAGACCAACTGGTACCCTAAACCTAAACCTAAACCGTGCCCTAATCCTAACCAGTATCCTAACACTAACATGTACCCTAACCCATACCCTAACCCTAAATCATAGCCATACTCTAAACATTACCCTAAACCTAATCCTAACCCTAACACTAACCCTAACCAATACCCTAACATGTACACTACCCCTAACATGGAGCTGTCCCTATTCTGTACCCTAACCCTAACCGGTACCCTAACCCTAATCCTAACCCATAACCTAACCCTACCCCGTAACCTAACCCTAACCCATACCCTAATGCAAACCTGTATCCTAACCCTAACACGAACCCTAACCTGTACCCTAACCCGTACCCAAACTCTAACCATAACCAGTAACTTAATACTAAGCAGTATCCTAACTCTGATCTGTACCCTAACACATGCGCTAACCCTAACATGTACCCATACAATAAAGTGTACCCTAACCCTAACCCGTACACTAACCCTAACCCGTACCCTAACACTAACCCATACCCTAACCTATACCCTAACCCAAACATGTAGCTATACCCTATCCTGTATCCTAACCATAACCAGTACCCTAACACTAACCTGTACCCTAACTTGTACCCTAACCGTAACATGTAGCTGTACCCTATCCTGTATGCTAACACTAACTGGTATACTAACCCTAAGCCTAACCCTATCCCATACCCTAAGCCTACCCTGTACCCTAACCCTAACATGTACTCTAACCCTAACACGTACCCTAAAAGATACCCTAACCCTAACACCTAACTGTACCCTAACCTGTATCCTAACCACTGACGGAACACTAATCCTAACCCATACCCCTACCTTAACCCGTAGCCTAATCCTAAACCATACCCTAACACTAACCCGTACCTTAACCTGTAACCTAACCCTAACCCATGGCCATACACTAAACTGTACCCTAATGCTCACCCGTACCCTAACCCTATCCTTAACCCATAACTTAAACCTACCAGGTACCCAAACCCTAATGCATACTCTAACCCCAAACCGTACCCTAACCTTAATACATACCCTAACCTGTACCCTAACCCTAAGACGTAGCTCTATGCTCTCCTGTACCCTAAACCTAAACTGTACCCTAACCCTATCCCTAACCCTAAACTGTAAGCTAAACATAGCACATACCCTAAACCTAACCCATATCCTAACACTAACCCATACCCTAACCCTAACCTGTAGCTGTACATTAAACTGTACCCTAACCCATACCCTAACCCTACCCCATGCCCTAACCCTAAACCTAATCCTAAAAACTACGTGGTTCCCTAACCCTAATTCATACCCTAACTTGTACCCTAACCCAAACAGATAGCTCTACCCTATCCTGCACCCTAACACTAAACGGTACCCTAACCCTAACCCTAAACCTAAACCTAAAGCATAACCTAACTCTACACATACCCTAGCCTTAACCAATAACCTAACCCTAACACGTACTCTAAACCATACCCTGACTGTAAGCCATACACTAACCTGTACCCTAACCCTAACCCTAACCCAACCCTACCCTAACCCTACCCGTACCATAACCCTAACACATACCCCAACCCTAACCCGTATCCTAAACCTAAACCATACCCTAACCTGTACCCTAACCCCTACCCGAAGCCAAACCCTAACCCGTACACTAACCCGTACACTAATCCTAACCCATATCCTAACACTAACGTGTACCCTAATCCATACCCTAACCCTAACTCGTAGCCATACACTAAACTATACCCTAACCCTAACCCGTACCCTAACCCTACCCCGTACCTGAACCCTACCCTGTACGCTAACACTAACCCGTACACTAATCCTAACCCACATCCTAACACTAACGCGTACCCTAATCCATACCCTAACCCTAACTTGTAGCCATACACTAAACTATACCCTAACACTAACACGTACCCTAAAACCTACCCTAACCCTAAAACGTAACTGTAACCTAACCTGTACCCTAACCCCTACCCGAACACTAACCCTAACCCATACCCTAACCCTAAACTTAACCCTAACCTGTAACCGAACCTGTATCATAACCGTGACACATAGCTGTACCTGATCCTGTACCCTAACCAAAACCTTTACCCTAAACCCACCCTAACACTAAGCCTAACCTGTACACCGTATCCTAATCCTAACACGTACCCTAACCCTAACATATACGCTAAAACATACCCTAAACCTAACACGTAACCATAACCTAACCTGTACCCTAACCCCTACCCGAACTCTAACGCTAACCCTAACCCTAACCCTAATGAATACCCTAATCCTAACCCATATCCTAACACGAACCCATACCCTAACCCATACCCTAACCCTAACTCGTACACTAAACTGTACCCTAACCCTAACCCTACCCAAACCCTAACACTAACCCGTAACCTAACCCTAAATGGTACCCTATCTTGTATCCTAACCCTAACACGTAGCTATACCCTAACCGTAGCTGTACCCTAACCCTAACCCTAACCTTTTAACCTAACCCACCCCGTACCCTAACCCTAACCTGTTCCCTAACCCTAACATGTACCCTAACCCATACCTTAACCCTAACACTTAGCTGTACCCTAAACTGTACCCTAACCCTTACCCGAACCCTAACCAGTACACGAATCCTAAGCTGTACCCTAAAACTAATCGTACCCTAAGCCATACCCAAAACCTAACCCATAGCCATACAATAAACAGTACCCTAAACTTAACAGTACCCTAAACAAAACAAGGCAATATATCATGCACTTATTGATTTATAACAAACTATTCACAAACACAATAGTAATACAACAGTTTATAATTATAATTCATGCATCACAAGGGTAATATTCTGCTGACCTCATTGGGGCTTAGTTCCTCTAGGTACCTGAGTCAACTGGGACAACTGAGCTCAGTACCCATGTCTCTCACCTTCTCTTGAGATTAGCAGATTAGACTGGGACATGACTTTTTCTTGATGATGGCAGAAGCACAGGCCCACATATATAATTGCTTTTCAAAACTCTACTGGTGTCATATTTACTACCCTCGCCCCTACATTTGCTAAAGCAGATCACATGGCCAAGTTGAGGTAAGATTCCTCACTTACCAAAGAACATAAATATAAGGAGGAGTGAAAACTTGGAGCTGTTGGTGTAATTATTCTACTACAGGTAGGGCACTCCACTTGTCAAGATTTTAAACTCTGTAAGTAGAATCCCTGGGTGCATATCCTGCCTCTACCATGAGTTCTGTAACCTTACGCAAATTACTAACATATCTAAGCCTGGTTCTTTATTTTAATAAATGAAGTTATCAAGACTATTTATCTTATATAGTTAATAGATACATATGTCTGGGACCTATATCTACCAAAAAGACATATTCAAAATTTTAACTATCATTAATAATGTTATTCCATAGTGTGGAAATTGAGGTTCATATGGGTTGACATGTTTAATAATAAAATTTAACATTAGTAATATGCATTGAAATTAGTGCTTGAATGCAAAAACGCAGATTACCTGACTTTGAATTTCAGTTTCTTTACATGCCATCTTTCTATCACTACATGAAAATCATTAAGTATGACCACCACAGACAATATAAATATACTTAACAAAGTATTGTATTCTTAAACCAATATTATTAGGGCTGTATTGTAAAAATTTCAGGTTAGGAAAAAAATTTGATATCAACCTTTGAGTATTTAATTTTCATTGAAATATAATTTATTTTTCCCATTTATAAAAAAATGTGAAATAAATGACACATTGGCTTTATTAAGTACAATAAATGACCCAAACTAAATCAGATGTATTACATTGCAAGTTGGTGTGGATTACTGAGCAAACATTGTAATTACATTTTGAAATTCAAACTCTAATACTGAATGTCAACTAGGACACTTGCAAAGGGGAATTGAAGCAACCAGTGTATCTTAATGACATTGTGCTACTTTAATATAAGGAACACTGTGTAAAAGTGTAGTCAACACTTTTAAGGTACCCATATATGCAGTGGAAATTCTTGCAACAGACACTTAAGATTATTTTAAGGAATGCATATAGCAACCAGTGCCTTCTAACAGAAAAGCATTTTTTTGTAGAAACATGCCAGTCTCAATTTTCTATGATGTCTGACACTATTCCATATGTTCAGAGCTCATAATTCTGAAAGAAATTTGACAAATAATTTGCTATACATAGATTGGTTCTGACTTTTGAATAAAACTTCCTTGGCTATGGCAAATTCTAAAAAACAGTTTATCCACATGTTGCAGGTGAGTGATTTAGTAGACAAATTGTCAGTATTTTGGCCTCTGCTGCTTGAGCTATTTATCCTTCAGGGATAAATAAACTGTCCCTCCTCTGTGAGCACTTGTGCTCTAACATTTTTCCTAAAGTATATAGAGCAAAGACTCTATTTTATTTTTGGTCCTTGTGAAAATATCCCCAGTATCATCACACACAGAACAAATAGTGTCACTTTATTTTTACTTCTCTATCTGAAGGTGCCTGAATTTAAACAGCAATAACTATGTACCATGGGGTTTTCTAAAGTTTCCTCATCATGCTCAAATGATTTCAAACTAAAGTTGACTGTAGTGTACTTGTTAAATGCTACTAAGATTTATCAACTGATATAGTTTTATGTACATTTCTAACATTCTTTGAGGTTTCTGGTGTTTGTTTATCTGTAAAACTAATGGTATAATTCAAACTTTAAAGTTTTGGATGAGCGTGTCTAAAACAAATATGTATTTATTTCTTTATTTTGTAATTAACTAATCCATTCCATGAGGTGTGCTATTAGAATAAGAGGCAATTTTTAGGGCATGTACTCTGAACTAATTTTATTTAGTTTTCTTATGAAAATACTTTTTTGAATGTTTGATCTAGAAAATCAGCCACTGATATTACTAGCTATATTTGTTTATGAAGGAAAAAGATAGAGACAGATGTAGGGGGGAGAAATAGAACAAGAAGGAGAGAGATAGTGAAAATAATACATATCACTATGTCGCACTTAATATGTGTTAGGCACTAATCTAAACATGTATTTTCATTAAATTAAAACATTCTTCTAATTTTACAACAGAGGTACCAGTATTATTCCCATTTGCCAAATGAAGAAACTAGTTACACGAAGCTAAGTGACTAGACCAAGTTCACTCAGGTAGTTAATATCCAACAGAGTTTGGCTCTTAACTGCAGTGCTATATTCAATGTTCCAAGATAGGGTAAGGGAGAGATAAAGAATACAACACAATAGCCTACAGATTTAGTACAATTACTGGCTCAGTTATTTAAGATGTAAAATCACACTGTTAAATCTCCATCTTCTTGTCTAGCATAATTAGAACCATGACAATAAACTTACTGGCTTACTGTGAACAAGCTCATTGAAGTCACCAGGCTACATGACATTCTGGGAACAATATGAGACATAGAGTAAACTAACATACGTATGTCATCAACCTGACTCTTGTTAGTTCTGCGATTTTGGAAAACAATTTTTGGAAATATATGTATATATTTGGAATATATATATATTTAAATTCATTAAGAAACAAAAGCACTGGGTCTTTCACAAAGGAAGAGTTCAATTAAACTCATATTTAAATAGAAAATTCATGTTCCATCTCATTAAAAAATAATTTGATTGGACATAAAGGAGAACATTTGTACACACCAGTGACTGCAACATAAACAGCAGAATAATTTCTGTACATATCATATAGCCTCAGCCACTCCCAAATTCTAACCTGGTTTTCTAACCAGTGACACAATATCTCCATCTCCCTACATCCTCTTGTTACCCTCAACTGAAGAAGAAAATATTAACTTATTTTCTTTAATCATAAGTTTCTCCCATAAGGAGAAACCAGTGAATAATCTGGAAGTTAGGAGGCTTGGGGTTTGAGTACCAACAATCTATGTGATTGTGAGCAAGACACAGTATGGCTTTGAACTTTATTTTCATCATATGTAAAATGAAGAAATTGCAAGAATTTATACCTGGAACAACTTACATCTTTAATATGAAATGACAGGGAGTTCATAAAAATAAAAATTATTTAAAGAACAATATTTAGATTTACTAATGAATGTATAAAACATTATGGTATTGAAAGTATCTAAGAGCAAAATGTCTCAACCTTTATAGAAATGAGTTACTATTTTTTCTTTTCATAAAACCACTTTTTTAGTCATTATTCCATCTTTTTAATAACATACAAGTATGGGCAAACAATTAGGCCATTAGTCAATAAATGCTATTGCACAACATGTTTATCCAATACATTTAAGAAAATGAATTAGATGAGAATTGAGAGAAGATAGAACTACAAAGGAATGGCAAGAAGGACTTAAGGCAAAGTCAAGAATATTTTTATAAATGAGAAATTATAAAATAAGGTGAAATAGTGAAAGAATGAAAAAATGGAAAAGAAAGTAAGCATAGTGAAAAAATTAGATAAAATATTTGAAAGTGACTGGAATCAGGGAGTTTGTGTTCATTTTCAAGGATTCTTTCAGTGAAAAAGTATGGTATCTCCAAAGAGAAAGATTTCCAAGAATTTCACATTTGTTATTGATGTGCCATAAGTGTACTAATCAAGTACAAATGTTATCACAAGATGATTCATGAAAGAACCTATTAAAATTTCATTTTTTGAAGATAGTTCAACATTTGTTTCTAGTCATTCTTTCTTTAATTTGATTTGTTAGAAGAATTTGATGACCTTAGATTTCTTTTATTGGTAATGTTTAAATTCTTCCCCAAATTGCATTAGGCCAATGTGAAGATGAGCCCACATTATCAGAACAGACTTAAAAATATATTTCACTTTTAGCTCTACAGAATCTTAAAAAGGTATATGATTACATTTTAATGCAAACGCATCAGTTTTGAAAAAACAAGGTTAAATTAAGCTTTTCGATTCCAAGTTAACATTTTTAGAATTAATTATGCTTGCACTCTACTAAGAATCCTTCTTTGAGATTTTTCTTGTTTCCTGAAGTAGGCTTGTATCACTATAAACTTCCCTCTTAAAACTGCCTTTGCTGTGTCCCATGTGTTTTGGATCATTATGTTTTTGTCTTCATTTGTCTCCACATATTTTTTAATTACTTGTTTGATTTCTTCAATGACCCATGGATTGTGTTGTAACATATTGTTTAGCCTCCACACATTTGTGTTTCTTGCAGTTTTATTCTTGGTTTCTAGTTTCATAGCATTGTGGTTGGAAAAAAGTGCTTGATATGATTTCAATTTTCTTAAATTTACTGAGGCTTTTTTTGTGGCCTAGCATGTGATCTATCCTTGAGAATGGTCCATATACACTTGAAAAGAATGTGTATTCTGCTGCTTTTAGCTGGAATGTTATAGATAGATAGATAGATAGATAGATAGATAGATAGATAGAGATATAAATAAAATCCATGAGGTCTAATGTGTCATTTAAGGACAGTGTTTCCTTATCAATTTTTGGTCTGGATAACCTGTCCAATCTTACACCTAATGAACTATCAGAAACAGGAATTGAGAAAACAATCCCATTTACCATTGCATCAAAAAAACCAAAAAACAAAAAACAAAATACTTAGGAATAAACCTACCTAAGGAGGTAAAAGACCTATACTCAGAAAACTATAAGACAATGAAAGAAATTGAAGATGACACAAACAGATGGAAAGATATACCACATTAATGGATTGGAAGAATTAATATTGTTAAAATGACTATACTACCCAAGGCAATCTACAGATTCAATGCAATCCCTATCAAAATACCAATGACATTTTTCACACAAGTAGAACAAATAATTTTAAAATTTGTATGGAAACACAGAAGACCCCAAATAGCCAAAACAATCTTGAGAAAGAAGAACAGAGCTGGAGAAATCAGGCTGCTTGACTTCAGACTATACTACAAAGCTACAGTAATCAAAATAGTATGGTACTGGCACAAAAACAAACACATAGATCAAATGAACAGAATAGAGAGCCCAGAAATAAACTCAGGCACTTATGTTCAATTAATGTATGACAAAGGAGGGAAGAATAAACAGTGGAGAAAAGAAAGTCTCTTCAATAAGTGGTGCTAAGAAAACTGGACAGCTACATGTAAAATAATGAAATTAGAACCTTCTTTAACCAGATACAAAAGTAAACTTAAAATGGGTTAAAGACCTAAATGGAAGACCAGAAACCTCAAAACTCCTAGAAAACATAGGTGGAACCCTCTTTGACATAAATTGTAACAGTATATTTTTGGATCTGTCTCCTAAAGCAAAGGAAATAAAAGTAAAAATAAACAAATGGGACCTAATTAAACTTAAAATCTTTTGCACAGCAAGGGACACCATCAACAAAATGAAAAAAGCATGTACTGAATTCGAGAAAATATTTGCAAATGATATGACTGATATATAAACAGCTCATACAACTCAACATCAAAAACACAACCCAATTCAAAAATGGACACAAGACCTGAATAGACACATTTTTTGGTCCTCTGAAGAGGACATGCAGATGGCCAACAGGAACATGAAAAGATGCTCAATATTGTTAATTATCAGAGAAATGCAAATCAAAACCACAGTGAAATATCACCTCACATCTGTCAGAATGGCTGTCATCAAAAAGAACACAGATAACAAATGTTGGTGAGGTTGTGAAGAAAAGGGAACCCTCATGAACTGTTGGTGGAATGTAAATTGGTGCATCCACTGGGGAAAACAGTATGGAAGTTTCTCAAAAAACTAAAAACAGAACTACTGTATGACCCAGTGATTCCACTCCTGTGTATGTATCCAAAAACAAAAACAAAAAACACTAATGCAAAAAGATACGTACACCCCAATATTCATAGCAGCATTATTTACAATTGCCAAGATATGGAAGCAACCTAACTGACCATCAACAGATGAATTGATAAAGAAGATGTGGTATATCTGTTTCCAAATCTGAAGCTACATCTAAAGCACAAGGAATAAAAAGTTTCTTCCCTTAGAAGAACTCTGCTATCAAGTGTTTAATTTTTTTAACCTTCTGATATTATCTTACACTTTACTCTTATTTTTGTAAATGTTTATCACCTAAGCCTTAAGCACCTACAGATCTCCCATATAAACATGATGTGCTCATGTAAGCACTTTGATTAAGTCATACTTTTTACAAAAGGTTATGCCTTCTACGTGTACATACATTTTACATATAAATAAATCGTTTGTCCATTGTTTAAATCAATTCAAAGTCACTTTGAAAAATTAAGTTAATTCATGCTTAAGTTGAAATGTATAGACATATGAATGCTATATTTGAGATTGATATTTGAAACTTAACATGATATTTTTATCTTTAAACTGTAATAGCATGGCAATTTTTATACCTTCAAATTCATATTATTTTATTAAATGATACTTAAATAGCTAAGAGTAATGACAGGAAAGATAGTGACAAATATATCCATGCTCTTTTCCCCTCTAATGCCCTGGTAGGCAACTCAGCAACTAAATTAACCATCACAAAACTTTGGAGTCTGATGAAGATTCTTTTTACAGCTAAAAATTTGAGTTCTCAGTGGGATAAAAAAATATGCAAGTATAGCTGTTTAATATTTTTGACAGTGGAAAAAATACTAAGTCTTTGAAAGAGTCTGGAGTGAACTCCAACCTACCCCTTGATTTTCTGAGCAGATTAGAATGACTGATATTGATAGATCCCTTACTGCTTGTAACTATAGGCAGGTTAAGATGTTCATATTGATTGCTTTTGCACTGGGGAAGAATACATTTTATTTGAGGGTAACCTATTACAAACTGTACCTGAAAAGAAGGGGTCTAAACAAATACACTGTCCTAAAAATTAGAAGTCCTATTTGCTCACCTAGTCAACATCAGGCCACTGAGAAAAACACTCACACATTATATTTCACTGTCTGTCTAATCTAAAGGCTAAAACAGACCTTGAGAGATCCCATACCCAATGGCTAGAGTATCATGATTGACATAATAAAAAGCAGGAGGAAGATCAATCTGAATGCGAGAGTAGATTGCATGCATTTATCTCTGGGCTTTCTATCCTGTTCCATTGACCTATATTTCTGTTTTTGTGCCAGTACCATATTGTCTTGATTACTGTAGCTCTGTTGTATAGTCTGAAGTCAGGGAGTCTGATTCCTCCAGCTCCGTTTTTTTCCCTCAAGACCGCTTTGGCTATTTGGGGTCCTTTGGGTCTCCATACAAATTTTAAGATGTTTTGCTCTAGTTCTGTAAAAAATGCCATTGGTAATTTGATAAGGATTACATTGAATCTGTAGATTGCTTTGGGTAGTATAGTCATTTTCACAATATTGATTCTTCCAAATCAAGAACGTAGTATATCTCTCCATCTGTTTGTATCATCTTTAATTTCTTTCAACAGTGTGTTATAGTTTTCTGCATACAGATCTTTTGCCTCCTGAGGTAGGTTTATTCCTAGGTATTTTATTCTTTTTGTTGCTATGGTAAATAGGAGTGTTTCCTCAACTTCTCTTTCAGATTTTTCAACATTAGTGTATAGGAATGCAAGAGATTTCTGTGCATTAATTTTGTATCCTGCAACTTTACCAAATTCATTGATTAGCTCTAGTAGTTTTCTGGTGACATCTTTAGGATTCTCTGTGTTCATGCACCTATGGTCAACTAATCTATGACAAAGGAGGCAAGGATATACAATGGAGAAAAGACAGTCTCCTCAATAAGTGGTGCTGGGAAAACTGGACAGCTACATGTAAAAAATGAAATTAGAACACTCACTAACACCATACACAAAAATAAACTCAAAATGGATTAGAGACCTAAATGTAAGACCGGACACTATAAAACTATTAGAGGAAAGAAAACATAGGAAGAACACTCTTTGGCATAAGTTACAGCAAGAACTTTTTTGATGCACCTCCTAGAGTAATGGAAATAAAAACAAATGGAACCTAATGAAACTTCAAAGCTTTTGCACAGCAAAGGAAACCATAAACAAGACGAAAAGACAACCCTCATAACGGGAGAAAATACTTGCAAACGAAGCAACTGACACAGGATTAATCTCCAAAACATACAAGCAGTTCATGCAGCTCAATATTAAAAAACAAGCAACCCAATCCAAAAATGGGCAGAAGACCTAAATAGACATTTCTCCAAAGAAGACATACAGATGGCCAAGAAGCACATGAAAAGCTGCTCTGCATCGCTAATTATTAGAGAAATACAAATCAAAACTACAATGAGGTATCACCTCACACCAGTTAGAATGGGCATCATCAGAAAATCTACAAACAACAAATGCTGGAGAGGGTTTGGAGAAAAGGGAACCCTCTTGTACTGCTGGTGGGAATGTAAATTGATACAGCCACTATGGAGAACAGTATGGAAGTTCCCTAAAAACCTAAAAATAGAACTACCATATGACCCAGCAATCCCACTACTGGGCATATACCCAGAGAAAACCATAATTCAAAAAGACACATGCACCCCAATGTTCATTGCAGCACTATTTACAAGAGCCAGGACATGGAAGCAACCTAAATGCCCATTGACAGACAAATGGATAAAGAAGATGTGGTACATATATACAATGGAATGTTACTCAGCCATAAAAAGGAATGAAATTGAGTCATTTGTAGAGACATGGATGGATCTAGAGACTGACATACAGAGTGAAGTAAGTCAGAAAGGGAAAAACATATTTCGTATATTAACACATATATGTTGAACCTAGAAAAATGGTACTGATGAACTGGCTTGCAGGGCAGAAATTGAGACACAGATGTACAGAACAAACATATGGACACCAAGGTGGGGAAAGTGGTGGTGGTGGGGGGTGATGTGATGAATTCAGAAATTGGGATTCACATATATACACTAATATGTATAAAATGGATAACTAATAAAACCTGCTGTATAATAAAATAAATAAAATTAAATTCAAAAAAAGTAGATTGCTATAAAGGATTACTTAATGGAAGCAAGAGGAGAAAACTTTATGGAAGAAATAGAAAGAAATTTTTTTTGAAAATATCAAAACACACAAGAGAAATACGAAATTATCAACCTTGGATTAAAGAAGTCATCTTGGTCAGAAAGAGATGAAAACTAAATTAATATTTTGAAATACCAACTAGATAAAATATGACACACCACAGAACAAAGGTATAAAGACTTGGGAAACATAAAGTTAAGAGACATGAAGATGAGTTCCAGGAAAGCCAATATTTAAATAATAGAAGTTACAACATAAGTAAATATTAACAGGTGACGGAGAAATAACAAGGACAGGGAATAGAGAAACCACGTTAAACCAAAGAAATACTTGTTTTTCAGTTTGAAAACGTTCACATAAATCATAAGTAGTAATATTGAAAGACAAGAAATCATTTATGCTGGTGAAGTTTCTGAAGTTCATAGATGAAGATAAATTTTGAAGAGGTCCTGGACAGAATGAAAAGGAACACGAAGGGACATGATACTTTTCATTTGTACCACCTGAATCCAGAAATTTTATTTAGATTTCTATTTTTAAACAATTAAATAAAATTATACTTTTTGGAGAGTAATGTGTATGGTATGAGCCCAAGATTAAAATGATGCCTATATATAGATAAATGTATGGAAATACATACACCAAGGAATTAATACTGATTTCTTCAGAGAATGTGATATAGGAAGGGGTACAAAAGATTATTAGAAGTAAAGGAATTTTGTTTCTGACCATGTTGGAATAATTTCTACTGGACTTACCCTACTTCTGTAAATGAGGGTTTAGACCTAATTAAAATATATGTACTTATTATTTTCAGAGACTGGAAAACATATAGAATAGGACTAGCATTTCTAAGTTATGATAAGCAGATAATATAAGCCCTACAATCTTGGATATCTACTTGGTGCTGTTTCCTAACCATGGTGCAAGAAGGAAGCCAAACAGTGTACAGTAGCCTCACTGAGCTGTGGATATGTAAATTTATATTCTAGATGAATTATGTTGCTGGAATTTGTGAGCCACAGTGTTGAAGAAGATGGAGTTACACTGAGAAAAATCTCCCAAGATTTATAGAGATACATCTTTAATCCCGCTTCTGAATACTAATCTTCATATATACATATATATATATAGATATATATAGATATATATATATAGGCGGTATGTGGGCCTCTCACTGTAGTGGCCTCTCCCGTTGCAGAGCACAGGCTCTGGACGTGCAGGCTCAGCGGCCATGGCTCACGGGCCTTGGCTCTCCACGGCATGTGGGATCTTCCCGGACCGGAGCACGAAGCTGTGTCCCCTGCATCAGCAGGCGGACTCTCAACAACTGTGCCACCAGGGAAGTCCCTGCATATACATATATTGAAAACCACAAGTAAGGAAAAACTACTGGAGAACAGTAAGAGGATCAATTTTCAGAGCTCATAGAGGGTTAGGCTAGGAGATGTTCCTGTTAAGACTTGAAAACGTAGAGAGACCATGAGGAATAGGCAGGTTTTTCAGTGGAAATTCAAGAGTTATAATGCCTTAGTAGCAAGGCTAAACTAGACCAAATCAATAGGCTCTTTAAGACATGTACTAAAAATCTTTAATAAAACTTGAAAACAAAACTCAACAAATCAACTCTCAAGTATGTTAACTGCCAGCCACACACTAAATGAAGAAACAAAATCCAGACCATCAAAAACATAGCACAAGCAACTCCTGTTTTTGAAAGTTTGCTTTATGCCACTTTGTTTTTACCGAAGACCTAGATTAATACCTGTTTTCTAACTGTAAGAAATCTGAAGAGGATTTTTGCTTTTGTGAAAAAAGCCAAAGAGGAGAAATAGCTTTCAGCATGTGTGTGTGTTTTGCAGTGAGCTGTTATAGAGGTAGCAGGTGCACCAAAGCAGCAAGAGTGGGGCCACAAAGCTCCTTTCCCAGGAACTACACTCAGCATCTCAGCATCAAGACGCCAGAGCTTTGAGTTGTGTCTGTGAGCACCTGTGCTTTATCTTGACTTATTTTGTGTATCACTTAGCAAGACATGTCCTAAGGTAATTGCTTCTTCACTTTACACCAGTTAGGCTTATGAAAGGTTTCATAGGAGCTCTCTACTTTCTGATAGCAGGGGAAGCCTGTACTTGTACTGTCCAACATCCAGTCAAACTTATTATACATGCAAAGATGCATGGAAATTGTGACCCAAACAAGGAAAAATTAAGTTAATAAAAACAGACCCAGAGATGACATAGGTAATGAAAAGTATGAAGGTAAAGTTGAGATGTGAAGAAGAGTTCCAGAAGAGCTATTACTCAAATAACAGAAGTTAAAAGATAAGTAAATATAAACAGGTGGATGTGAAACAGTAAGGAAAATATCAGAAACCAATATCACGCACCTAAGAAACCAATTCTTGTTAACTCAAGCAGAAAAGAAATGTTTTCAGAGAATATTAGTTAGCTCGCAAAATTTTCAAAAATTCTAGAGAACCAGACTCAAAAAAGCAGGTGGGTATCAAGAAATCTTGTCATCAAATAATATAGACCAGGGCTTCCCTCGTGGCACAGTGGTTGAGAGTCCACCTGCTGATGCAGGGGACGTGCCCCAGTCTGGGAAGATCCCACATGCCGTGGAGGGCTAGGCCCGTGAGCCATTGGCACTGAGCCTGTGCATCTGGAGCCTGTGCTCTGCAACGGGAGAGGCCACAGCAGTGAGAGGCCCGCATACCACAAAATATATATATATATATATATATATATATATATATATATATATATATACCATATTAAAGCCAGGATTTCTCACCATGGACAGTACTGTCCTTCAGAACCTTTGGGAATGTGTTGGAACATTTATGGTGTGAGAATTTGCTATTGGTATTCAATGTGAGGGATCAGATATTTTAAACGTTCTGCAATGCACTGGGTAGTCCTCCACAAGAAAGACGCAGTTATGGAATCTGAAAACCACAGAATATTTACCATTATGTGTCTGGACTCTCAATTTATCATTCTAAATAATCTCTATCCCTCTACCTTTACATCATTCCTTCAGTATTAGGCATCTAAACGAGATCATTCATTCGACCATGCATACTTCACATTTCATGTTCTTGTTTCTGTGAATGGGGGAGAAAAAAATACCTACTTCCTTTTTCTTCCATAATAGGATTCCCTCTTAGATGAAGCCTTTTCAAATGTTCGGTGTCTAGAAATTACATATGTCCACCACAGTCTTTCATCACTGCTTAATTTTATTCTCATAGAGACTCTTTCTACAGATGAAAAAGATGTCTGCAGGCAACCTCAAGCATATTTGGACCCACTCTGCAAGTATTAAATCACACGTAGGGGTCTTGACTGAACCTACCCATGTCCAATCCTGAACTAAACACGGTTGCTCTGTGAGTAGTTACATACATCCTGTGTCAAGAGTCAAGTTCTATTCCATTTGAACTTTATGGCATGTGTTCCTCATGAGATAAAGGAGTTCTGTTTACAGATAAAAGGAAAGAGTTACTTGAGAGTGAAACTAAAAGACTTCCTGTCCTGTGGGTATGCAGACATTTCTTGTTTTTGATGTGTATAAAGCAGTGTAGATCTATTGGGTAACTAACTAATATAGTTTTTAGAAACTTTGAAAAAAATTGTTGTGCATACACATAAAAAGAAAAATATATTTTATGTGGAAAGTATAGTATATAAACAGTTCTTTCCAGATAAAGACCATGAAAATGAAAAACATGTTGCTTGTTTAAGGCCAGATAAAGTTTTATTTTATTGTTGATACACACAGCTACACTTTTACCACTGTTTTTAGCTAAAGTTGTATATTTGCATTTTTAAGTGAACTGGACTTGAATAAACAAAAGTGTCCTTTATTCCCCATTTCAATTATTAATGAAATAAACACCAAATGTAGAGGAGCCAGATTTAAGACCATTTGTGGAATGTCAGCTAATATCAAAGCAATGCAGTAAAAGCACAGAGTAATATCTCAGTGAGTTGGAGAAAGTTCTAGTAAAAATAGCTTGCTTTAATATATATCAGTAAATATTATCATTTTTAACTTTTCCTTCTAAATCATTATATCTATAAAATTCTGCATTGGCTTCCAGCATAAATAGAAATGCCAGATAATGTCCTTCTTAACACACATTTATTTTGTATCGCTCACAGTTATATTAAAAGATAGCATGAACTTAAGCAAATATACTTTCAACACAAAACAGGAAAAATGTAGGTTCCAATCAGATTCTTTGTTGGAGAGAGAAAAGCTTAGAAATAAGTTTAGTCAATCTACTATATGTGAATAGCTCTGTGAATTTATATAACATTTAAACACTCTGAGAATTAATTTTCTTACCTTTAAAATAAGAAAATATTATAGAATTTATTATTTCAACAAATACCTTTTAGAATATTAGTCTTTATGCCTAATGCTATAAAATAGGAGCAAATAAATGTGATTTGAATGTTATCTCTCCTCAGGAATCTTGCATACTGTGGGCAATCTAAAGTAGTAGAATGCCAGTAAACAGTCATAAGAGCAATAGTAGCATGAATACAAAGTGCTAGTAGGAGCACATAACAGGAGACTCTAACACATTATGGAGGATCAAGGAAGTTTCCTATGGAAAGTCAAAACTGAGGTTTGAAAGGTGAGTAACATTTAAGCAGATGAAAACTCCTAGAAATGAGAGACAGCCTAGACGTTTGAAAGAAACAAACAAAAAGTACAGAATGTTTAGAGCATAGAATATATGGGAGTGATTTGAAATGAGGTTGGGAAATTATTAAAAAGACAAATTGATAAGTTTGCCTATAAAACATTTAAAGATTTTAAGCTGAGATCAAAGTGGAACATTCTGCACCTGAGAGATAAAACTGCTGATCCTAAAAATTTAGTCATATATGAAGCCTGCATGCCAGAGTTTAGTCTATAAGTCACATAGAATTAATTTCTAAGATAATATGTTCTCTGAAAGGTCACCCAGAGTATCTACTACCCAGTGGGCACTCATGTCAACTGAGGCATGATTCTGTCTGTTTCTAAGGAACTTCCCCAAATTTAATCCTTGGCTTATTTAGATGTCCTCACCACATGTATTCTCCAGATTTAGAAATTCTACTTTACCTCCAAGGTTGGGATCACATTCTACTTTTTAAAAAAAGCTACTCTGATGTTTCCAGACTTAGGTCATGATGTTAAATATCTATGCCTAACCATATAAAGCAAAATGGTTTTCTTTTCTTAATGAGGCATGATAGTATGGAAACAATTTTCTCTGGAAGAAATAACACCAACATTTTACTTTCATTTCTGTCACTTGTTCCATGATGTTTGGCAGCTCAGCTAATACAAGTCTCAAAATTCTAGTTAGTTATATTTCTTTAGTTCTCATATTCTAGGATTGTTAGTTTTCACTACATTTGAAAATAACAATAAAATAATATTACTTACATTTCTAATCAGCTTTTACAATATAAAAGCTATCATAAGCATGGATCCAATCATAATCAATCACTCCATGGTCAAATACCTGTCGAAACATGTTCAATATTATACACTAGAGTAATGTGTAAAATATCAGTGATAAATCATTTGATATTATAGATGAAACGAACAAAGTAAGCATTGTATTTTGACCTAGAAGATCTTCAAGCTATAATATTTACTGAGTAAAAGAAGAGACAAAACATAGCATAATTTGATTCTAAACAAGTAATAAACAAACCAAAGATCTTTTCTTTTATATGTACATGTGCATATAAAAACATTGGAACAATTATAGTATAATCATCAAAATTTCAAAAGTGAGAGTAGGAAGAATAGTTGAAGGATGCTTTTACACTTTAGAGAATTGTAAATTGTTTGCATTTTCAAACAGCAGTATACTTCTGTGTTGCTTCATTTTTATTTAAAGGTCAAAAATTTGAAGTAAATTTTTTGAATTCTGAAATAGCCTGATTACTGGTATTGCATAGAATTTTATTTCCAACATTTTGGCATTTCTAGGGATTTTTGCTGATCTTTAATTTGTTTCAGTTCCTGATATTGTCAAAGAAAATTTGCACCAGACAAGTCAAACAGGCAAGGAAGACTTTATTCAAGATTATTGCAATATGGAAGGAGATTAAACTTACCTCCACTGAAATAAGAGATAAAAGAGAAATTAACCACTAGGGAGAGTAGTAGAAAAGCACTGGAGGACATTAAGGAAGAGATTGGTCAATGTGATTAGGCCATCTGTGTCTCCTAATTGGTGCATATCAAAGTTAGGTCCCTGCCTTCCCATAGAGACTAGGAGACAGGGTCCTTATATTTCTTTTTTCCTTTTTTGTTAATTGAAGTATAGTTGATTTACAATATTATATTTATTTCAGATATACAGCATAGTGATTTGGTATTTTTGCAGATTATACTCCATTAAAAGTTACTACAAGATAATGGCTATAATTCCCTGTGCTAAATAATATAACTTTTGTTACTTATCTATTTTATACATAATAGTTTGTATCTTTTAATCCCATACCCCTAATTGCCCCTCCTCCTTTCCCTCTCCCTCTTGGTACCACTAGTTTCCTTTCTGTATCTGTGAGTCTGTTTCTGTTTTGCATATGCATTCATTTGTATTATTTTTTAGATTACACATATAAATGATAACAGTATTTGTCTTTGTCTGATTTATTACACTAAGCATAATATTCTCTAGGTCCAACCACTTTTCTGCAAATAGTAGAATTTCGTTCTTCTTATGGCTGAGTAATATTCCATTGTGTGTGTGTGTGTGTATGTGTATACCACCTCTTCTTTATCCGTTCTTCTGTTGATGGACACTTGTCAAAGAGATGGCTCCCAGATCTTTGAGAAATTTATTCCTGGGCTGTAAAACTGGCAAAAGACTGGGAGAAGATTTAAATCTCAAAGAGGCAGAGAAAGTTTACAATTTTAAGTTTTCTGAAGTAAATGTTCTAAAGAAAGGGAGATCCAGGCACTTATAGGAAGAGACCTGTCTAAAATTTAGACAAGCTGAGGGGACTATTAAGGACTTCTTGGTCAATACCATACATGTAACGTTCCAAAGAGGGCTTTTGAATTGAAAATAAAAGACTCTGTAATGGAGATTTTCACCAAGTCCTTTTCTCTCTCTTTCTCTCCTTCCCTCAACCTTTCTCTTCCCTCTCTCTCTATAACTGAGAAAAAGAGTACAAAGATAATATACTACCATTTTATAGGAAATTAAATTTAAAATATATTAGAACAGGAATAAAAATGTAACACTGATAAAGATTTTCTGGGTTAATAAACTTTTCACCTAACTTATATGATCAGAAATTTTTAAGCGTTAGTCAATTACTCTAGAATTGCAGAGTGAATTACTGCAAGCTTTTCTAAGTGTTTTTCCCCTATTACTTAATGTAATGAATCAACTATTTGCATTTAGAGAAAGAAAATAAAAAGAAAACAGTGATATAATTTTGTTATATTTATGTAATTTTTAGTTGATACCCTATACAGATAATTTGTACGTAAGAATGCCCTGACTTATGTATCCTTTCTCAGAAGTATGCAGGTCATGGACAATGCCTTTCATTTCTGTACCTCAATAAATTAAGTCAATGTCCTCACATGCAGTGGGCATTCCATAAGAACTGGTTGAATTCACAAATAAATGAATGATAATGTGGTTGTTTGGTCTAAGTTTAGTAGTAGGAAGATTAGCATTAACTCTCATAGTAGAAATTAAAAGCTGTGTTATTTTTATGAAAAATTAAGTCCCTTGATTTAACAATGTATAAAGGATTAGAAAATCCTATTCAATGCTCGTTTAAAAAGGTCATTTACATTAACATGGACTTGGCCTTTAATAGTGTGGGAGTCAATTTTGGGGGGGAAAGTAAGTGATCATTATGTTAGCATATTCTTTTATTTCTAAATTACTGCTCTTTTCTCTATTATTATTTTGGAATATCATTCAAATTCTTCAAATTAACAGATGGCCATTTGCAATAAAAAACCTTTTGAAAGAACTTTCAGGGTTTTTTTCAGTATCAATTTCAAAAAGATTCATTATTATTATTATTTTTAATGCAAACAGTCACCCACTCTTTCTCAACAAACTTTGATAAACATATCATTGGTAGTGGTAATAAGGCTGAGTGTATAGCATACATGTTTATTTCTTATATAACATCCAATAAGTTATCAAATGTAGCAGTTCCTGAGATGTCTATTCTATGCCTGTCCCACTATTGTATTTTGCAAGCACTTAACATGTTTGGTTTTCCAGGTCACAGTTGGAGAGGAATTTTGTTTCAGGATGAATCATACTTTAAGTCTCATCCTTGTCTCATTTAGGTGATACTTAGATGACACTTTGAATTTTAAGACTTTAGAGTGGATGCTGGAAAGAGTTAAGAATTGTGGGGGGTTTTGAAATGCAATTAATGTATTTTGCTTATGAGAAGAACATGAACTTTGTTTGGCCAGAGGCAGAATAATATGGACTGATTGTGTTCCCCCCAGGTTTATGTGTTAAGCCATGCCTCCTGGTATGAGGAGGTGGAGTCTTTAACAGGTAAATAGGATTAGATGAGGTAATGAGAGTAAAAACCTCATGAATCAAATTAGTTCCCTTATAATAAACAATAGAGAGCTTGCTCCTCTTCTCTGCTCTCTGCCATGTGAGGATACAATGAGAAGATGGCAGTCTGCAACCCAGAAGAGAACTCTCACCAGATTTTGACCAGTTGACACCCTAATCTTAGATTACTCAGGCTCCATACAATGAAAAATAAATTCCTCTATTGTGGTTGCTTATGAATTTTTGGACTTTTTACATTTCTGGAAAAAATGATAAAACTCACAGATAATTTAAAAAATAAAATGGTTAATGTTTCACTCAAAGAATGAATACTTAAAATCAGTAACATTGGGATGGGGCTCCAAACAAAAGAAACAAATGAACCTAATTGTACTACAAATGAATACTGCATTATAAAGAAAGAATACAGAAAAGTACTAACCTAAGATGCTTTGTGAAACAGTATTTTGTCTATATTCTATAACAATAAAAGTAAGAACCATAAGCAAATGTGTGGCTCTAGCCAGCAGTTTGTCTGGCAAAAGGGTATGAGATAGCAATTCCACCTCTATTTCATGTACATTCTAGGACTGAGCTAACACATATTTTATGAATAATGAGAAGCAGGTTTCTTACTGTCAGATAAAGGAGATAAAAAGGTAAGAAGGATAATATTAACTCTGTGGTGTTTGACTGGAATTGGAAGTGTCAGTGTGAAATCAGGCAATAGATACATACAGATGGATGGATGGATGGATGGATGGACAGACAGAAAGACTGGGAGAAAAAAAGGCTAATGTGATGTATGTGTATATATATTTATCCATATAGATATAAATATAGATATAGATACAGATATAGGTATAGATAGAGAAATAATTTAACTTTGTCCTCTGACATTACCTATAAGCAGAGACACTCCAATAATAATAAGTATGCCTAACACTTGGGTCTTAGTTTATCAATTCCAATCTCTAGAAGAAACCTAGGCTCCCTGAAGAAATGGATAATCCCAGAGCTAGGGCACAGATCTTCAAAATGAGACTGGAATAAAAATGAGACATGCCAAAATATGGAATTACTCAAAACATGATGAAGACATGTAATCAATTTTATTTTATATCTTTTATGCTTTATTTTTAATAGATCTTTATTGGAGTATAATTGCTTCACAGTACTGTTAGTTTCTGTTGTACAACAAAGTGAATCAGCCATATGCATACATATACCCCATGTCCACTCCCTCTTGAGCCTCCCTCCCACCCTCCCTATCCCACCACTCTAGGTTGTCACAAAGCATCGAGCTGATCTCCCTGTGCTATGCTGTTGCTTCCCACTAGCTAACTATTTTACATTTGGTAGTGTATATATGTTGCTGCTACTCTCACTTTGCCCCAGCTTCCCCCCCCACCTCATGTCCTCAAGTTGATTCTCTATGTCTACATCTTTATTCCTGCCCTGCCACTAGGTTCATCAGTACCATTTTTTTTTTTAGATTCCATATATATGCGTTAGCATACAGTATTTGTTTTTCTCTTTCTGACTTACTTCACTCTGTATGACAGACTCTAGGTCCATCCACCTCACTACAAATAACTCAATTTCATTTCTTTTTATGGCTGAGTAATATTCCACTGTATATATGTACCACATCTTCTTTATGCATTCATCTGTCAATGGACATTTAGGTTGCTTCCATGTCCTAGCTATTGTAAATAGTGCTGCAGTGAACATCATGGTACATGTCTCTTTTTGAATTGTGGGTTTCTCAGGGTATATGCCCAGTAGTGGGATTGCTGGGTCATATGGTAGTCCTATTTTTAGTTTTTTAAGGAACCTCCATATTGTTCTCCATAGTGGCTGTGTCAATTTACAGTCCCACCAACAGTGCAACAGGGTTTCCTTTTCTCCACACCCTCTCCAGCATCTACTGTTTGTAGATTTTTTTGATGAAGGCCATTCTGACCAGTGTGAGGTGATACCTCATTGTAGTTTTGATTTGCATTTCTCTAGTGAATAGTAATGTTGAGCATCCTTTCATGTGTTTGTTGGCGATGTGTATATCTTCTTTGGAGAAATGTCTATTTAGGTCTTCTGCCCATTTTTGGATTGCATTGTTTTGTTTTTTTGATATTAAGCTGCATGAGCTGTTTGTATATTTTGGAGAATTAATCCTTTGTTCATTGTTTCATTTGCAAATATTTTCTCCCATTCTGAGGGTTGTCTTTTTGTCTTGTTTATGGTTTCCTTTGCTGTGCAAAAGATTTTAAGTTTAATTAGGTCTCATTTGTTTATTTTTGTTTTTATTTTCATTACTCTAGCAGGTGGGTCAAAAAAGATCTTGCTGTGGTTTATATCAAAGTGTGTTTTTCCTATGTTTTCCTCTAAGAGTTTTATAGTGTTTGGTTTACATTTAGGTCCTTAATCCATTTGGAGTTTATTTTTGTGTATGGTGTTAAGGAGTGTTCTAATATCATTCTTTTACATGTAGCTGTCCCATTTTCCCAGCACCACTTATTGAAGAGGATGTCTTTTCTCCATCATATATTCTTGCCCCTTTTGTTGTAAATTAGGTGACCATATGTGTGTGGGTCTATCTCTGGGCTTTCTATCCTGTACAATTGATCTATATTTCTGTCTTTGTGCCAGTACCATACTGTCTTGATTACTGTAGCTTTGTAGTATAGTTTGAAGTCAGGGAGCCTGCTTCCTCCAGCTCGGTTTTTCTTTCTCAAGATTGCTTTGGCTATTCGGGATCTTTTGTGTTTCTTTACAAATTGTGAAATTTTTTGTTCTAATTCTGTGAAGAATGCTATTGGTTGTTTGATAGTGATTGCATTGAATCTGTAGATTGCTTTGGGTGGTATAGTCATTTTCATAATATTGATTCTTCCAGTCCAAGAACATGGTATATTTCTCCATCTGTTTATGTCATCTTTGATTTCTTTCATCAGTGTTTTATAGTTTTCTGAGTACAAGTCTTTCACTTTCTTAGGTAGATTTATTCCTAGGTATTTTATTCTTTTTGTTGTGATGGTAAATGGCATTGTGTCCTTAATTTCTCTTTCTGATTTTTCGTTTTTAGTGTATAGGGATGCCAGAGATTTCTGTGCATTAATTTTGTATCCTGCAACCTTACCAAATTCATTGATTATTTCTAGTGGTTTTCTGGTGGCATCTTTAGGCTTTTCTATGTAAAGTATCATGTCATCTGCAAACAGTGATAGTTTTACTTCTTTTCCAATTTGTATTCCTTTTATTTCTTTTTCTTCTCTGATTGCTGTGGCTAGGAATCCAAAACTATGTTGAATAAGTGGCGAGAGTGGACATCCTTGTCTTGTGCCTGATCTTAGTGGAAATGCTTTCAGTTTTTCACCATGGAGTATGAGATTTGCTGTGGGTTTGTCATATATGGCTTTTATTATGTTGAGGTGGGTTCCCTCTATGCCCATTTTCTGGAGAGTTTTTATCATAAATGAGGTTGAATTTTGTTGAAAGCTTTTTCTGCATCTATTGAGATGATCATATAGTTTTTATTCCTTAATTTGTTAATGTGGTGTATCACATTGATTGATTTGTGTATATTGAAGAATCCTTGCATCCCTGGGATAAATCGCAGTTGATCATGGTGTATGATCTGTTTAATATGTTGTTGGATTCTGTTTACTAGTATTTTGTTCAGGATTTTTGCATCTATGTTCATCAGTGATATTGGTGTATAATTTTCTTTTTTGTGATATCTTTTTCTGGTTTTGGTATTAGGGTGATGATGGCTTCATAGAATGAATTTGGGAGTGTACCTCCTTCTGCTATTTTTTGGAAGAGTTTGAGAAGGATTGGTGTTAGCCCTTCTCTGAATGTTTGATAGAATTCACCTGTGAAGCCATCTGGTCCTGGACTTTTGTCAGTTGGAAGATCTTTAATTACAGTTTCAATTTCATTACCTTGATAGCTCTGTTTATATTTTCTAATTCTTCCTGGTTGTCTTGGAAAATTGTACCTTTCCAAGAATTTGTCCACTTCTTTGTGGTTGTCCATTTTATTGTCATATAGTTGTTTGTAGTAGTCTCTTATAATCCTTTGTATTTCTGCAGTGTCAGTTGTGATTTCTCCTTTTTCATCTGTAATTTTATTGATTTGCATCCTCTCCCTTTTTTTCTTGATGAATCTGGCTAAGGGTTTATCAATTTTGTTTATCTTCTCAAAGAAGCAGCTTTTACTTTTATTGATCTTTGTTACTGTTTTCTTCATTTCTATTTCATTTATTTCTGCTCTGATCTTTATGACTTCTTTCCTTCTAGTAACACTGGGTTTTCTTTGTTCTTCTTTCTCTAGTTGCTTTAGATGTAGGGTTAGATTGTTTATTTAAGATTTTTCTTGTTTCTTGAGGTGAGATTGAATTGCTATAATCTTCCCTCTTAGAACTGCTTTCGCTGCATCCCATAGGTATTGGGTTGTTGTGTTTTCATTGTCATATGTTTCTATGCATTTTTTAAATTTTTTGTTTGATTTCTTCAGTGATCTCTTGGTTATTTAGTAGCACAGTGCTTAGCCTCCATGTATTTGTGGGTTTTTTCAGTTTTTTCCTGTAATTGTTTTCCAATCTCATAGCATTGTGGTCAGAAAAGATGCTTGATATGATTTAAATTTTCTTAACTTTTCCAAGGCTTGGGGCTTCCCTGGTGGTGCAGTCATTGAGAGTCCACCTGCCGATGCAGGGGACACTGGTTTGTGCCACGGTCTGGGAAGATCCCACATGCCATGGAGCGGCTAGGCCCGTGAGCCATGGCCGCTGAGCCTGCACATCCAGAGCCTGTGCTCCACAATAGGAGAGACCACAACAGTGAGAGGCCCGTGTACCGCAAAAAAAAAAAAAAAAAAAAAATTCCAAGGCTTGATTTGTGACCCAGGATGTGATCTATCCTGGAGAATATTCCATGTGCACTTGAGAAGAAAGTGTATTCTGCCACTTATGGGTGGAATATTGTATAAATATCAATTATATCTATCTGGCCTACTTTGTCTTTTAAAGATTGTGTTTCCTTATTTATTTTCTGTTTGGATGATTTGTTCATTGTTGTAAGTGGGGTGTTAATGTACCCTACTATTATTGTGTTATTGTCGATGCACCCTTTCATGGTTGTTAGCATTTGCTTTATGTATTGATGTGCTCTTGTGTTGGGTGCATAAACATTTATAATTGTTACATCTTCTTTTTGTATTGATCCCTTGATCACTATGTAG
This sequence comes from Mesoplodon bidens, assembly GCF_964165515.1. NCBI lineage: Eukaryota > Metazoa > Chordata > Mammalia > Artiodactyla > Ziphiidae > Mesoplodon > Mesoplodon bidens. Next base: position 52,232,545 of record NC_138173.1, on the reverse strand, counting down.
TGTCCTTCCTTATCTCTTGGAACAGTCTTTATTTTAAAGCCTATTTATCTGATACAAGTATTGCTACTCCAGCTTTCTTTTGATTTCCATTGCATGGAATATTTTTTCCATCCCTTCACATTCAGTATGTATGTGTCCCTAGGTATGACGTGTATCTCGTATAGGCAGCATATACATGGGTCTTGTTTTTGTATCCATTCAGCCAGTCTGTATGTTTTTAGTTGGGGCATTTAATCCATTTACATGTAATAGATTTTAAAAACCCATTTAAAGAAGCTTCCAATGGGAAAATATGAGACAATCTGAGCAACAAATTATAATGATCCATTCTATAATGGATTGTTACACAAAGAATAATGTCAAAATACATGAATCTGTACTGATGTACATGGGCAATTCAATAGATAAATTAATAAAAAAGGTAAGAAAGTAAAATTAATCATTACAGCAAAGTTACAACTTATAAAATACATGTTGAAAATAAAATACCAGCATGGCAATTATCACAGTGATAAGTGTTACAGGCAAAACTCATCAAAGGGTGATAAAAATGGTGGAAAAGTATAATTAGAAACAATCTCAAAGAATCCCTGCAAAAGATATTTTTAATTAAAATAAGTAAAAATATTAAGTTTACAGTGGAGAAACTGAGCAGATAATACCAAGTGACAAAGTTAATATAACTAACAGTGATATACATTGACACCATGTACCTCCTGATATGCTGCACTGAGAATACAGAGTCACTTCTGTGTCATTCTGGCCAGGTTTGCATAACTATATTTAATCATGAGGAAATATCAGACAAATCCAAATTCAACATAATAACTGCCCAATACTTTTCAAAAAAATCTCAAAGCCTTAAAAGACAGACTGAAAAGCTGTTTCAGAATAAAGGAGACTACAACAATATGACAACTATATCTGATGCTTGACCAGAAAATTACATTAGTAGGACAATTGTTAAAATTTCAAATTGTTCTGTAGATTTGATAATACTATTATGTGCATTAATTTTCTGGTTTTCCTATTTGTACTGTGGTTTTGTAATTCAATTTTGAGGAATATAGTAGAATTTTTTAACTGATTTTGCAGCTTTTTTTCACCTGAAAATTCTTTCAATATAAAAGTTAAGAGAAAAAATAAACATAAAATAATACTTCATACATGCTGAGTCATAGTGTATATGCTTTCTGTTCAGAAGAGAGAAATAATATGTGGGATCTGTTATGAAAGCTTCCAAAAAGGAAAGGGGATTTATGGCAGACCTTGAATGGAGAAAAAGGAAAGTTCTGTTTTTAAAAAATATAAGGGATTATCTAAGTGGAAGAACAGAATATTTGTTTTGGTGAGAACTTGGTAAGGATACAAGTGTCATCCAGAGTAAATTAATTTATGAGAATAGGTAAAGATCGCAGTAACCAACTGACCATCTTAAAAATTTTTAAACTTAAATTGGTAAACTCCTTATATACTTTCTATAGTCAAAAGTAAATATATATTCTTTGTTATAAACATGCTTTCATAAATGATTAATATTTCTCATACTTTAATAACTAAAATCCACAAGAAAGAGATGGTAACCCCACATGGAAAATGAATAGGAAAAATTAACATATTGCAAATGAATAATATAACGGCACTGAAGGGAAGGGGCAGAGAAAAGTAATGATCTAGGTAACTTTTGATGTCATTTTAAATTTGAGCTATGTTATGAAAAACAAATAAAATTACTACTAATTTCTATGGCAGACCTAGTTAGAGATATAATATCTGGTATAGCAATCATATCAGAAGTGTACGTAATAAAGATGAACATAATCCTGAATTTGTGGTTTGAAGACCAGAATCTATGTTCCTTATTTGCCGTATAGTATTTGACATTGTTATTTGATGATCTGAGTCCCAGTTTTCTCTTTTCTAAAATGAGAGCAGTGTGATGAAATAATAATGACATTGGATGTGGAAATATAACCAACTTATTTTTCATTTTCGGATGTTTCTTACAAGTTGTTGTAAACAGACTTTTTTTTCCTCTGAGTCTTTGTGACTTCTCTTGTAAATGAGGATGATTATCATGAACCATAGAGAGATATTTGGTTTTTAGCGTTAAATAGGGTTAAGTGTGTAAGAATTTTTTTATTGTATGAAGCTTCATACAAACATACATTTACGGCAATAATTGTTTGTTAAGAGAAAGCTTTCTGATGCATCCTTTAGGATGCATCCTGTTTTTTTCCGTAACTCCAGGATTGATCAGGGTGCCTAAAGCATGATGTGCATTCAAATAATCACTGACTTTTATTATATGTATTAAATCATGGATTTATATATTTCAAAGTGTAGAAATAATACCTCATGTGATGCACAGACATTGTCGCTTTAGTGAATGGATTACACTTTGAAATTCATTCTTAATAGTTTATGGTCTTTTTGTTACTCAGAAAATTGTTATGGTCTTGATCATAACAGCAAGGTGCTGTGTACTAGAATCAGTAAATTTTAGCATATCATAGCACTAAAACAAGCCGGCTTTACTTAATGGGCTCCATTATACACTATTGAATGTAGGGCATTTTATGCCGTTATCCCATTTTGTTACATTCACTCAAGTCCTAAAGATTATATGGGTAGGAATTTCTAAACAAAAGTTAAGTGAATATTCTTGTTACTTAATTTAATGTGTAAGTATCCAATTATTAAGTTTACATATAAATTTCTCTATTTTTTGACATTTTTCAAGGGAATATATTTATGTGACACATTTAAAGCACAAATCGCCTAAGGTTTAGAAGAAAATTATAATATTTATTAGGGTAATTCATTTTTACTTATAAAAAATTGCATATACTGTGGCTATATGTAATTATCTAGAGACAAAGCATAGTTTTATATTTTGTTTGTTTCTTTGTTGGTTTGTTTGTTTTTTAGTGTGAGTTGTTGAAAGCTAGACTTTTTTCTGGGCTGGCTTACACTGAGTAAAATTGTATACGAATTACTCAACAATATGTTTTTTCAACATTCTTCTTATTCCGCAACATGATGAACAAATGTTACTTCCTGCATAAATAATAACTAGGTTTAATATGGTTTCCTATTAGAGTTTAGATGCAATTCCAGCAGTATGTTTCCAACTTCTCTTTGAATAATCAAATGTTGCAGATAGAAATATGTCTCTAGAATGGAAGTAATAACATTATTTAATGTAACTGACATGATTTACCAATTTGGTATTCTTCATTTTCCCCAACTTAGTTGCATTATCAGAAAATGAAATGGCAGCTCTCAGGTATCAGTAATGCATGGATTTATCAAGTTATTAAATACGTGTTAAAATAAACGTGGCATTATTTGATCTGATGGGTGCCTTCGCGTGTTCTTTGATTAGTAGCCAGTAAATTGCTATTGAAGGATAGGGTCCCAAAACATTGAAAATGTATGCAAACTCATATATGCATGCTTTGAATTTTCTGGATATTTAGATATAATTCTGATTATTTATTTTAAATGATATACTTTTATTGCCTTCAGATTCACAAAATGAGAAAAATAACTCTTCCTAGGATTTCAAATAAAAATCTTGGCTAGCATCAAAACCTTCACATTATTCCAGAAAGTTTGCACATTCTGATGTTGAGTTGAGTTCATTAGGAATATACATTTATAAGACTTGTTGACTGAAAATATATCTGGTTCCAAAACATCATGCTTTTCTTTAGAAGAAAATAAAATCATTGTGAACCTTAGTGCATAATACATGAAGAAATTATGCATTCTCTTCTTATATGAAATGACCAACTTTGTCTTCTCTTTTTAAGTAAATATCTGCATGTATATTATTGAACTAACCAAGTGATAATTCTGAAAACAGAAGAGAATAAGGAGAAAAGTATAGATTGATTTTACTTGTAAAAGTTTACTAAAAGTCTTAAATAAAATATTAACTATTTGAAAGCCATAGTATATTAAAACTATAATATGTATATTAAATTAATGTAGTAGATTAAAAATATCATAATCTAAGGTGTTAGAAGAAAGAGAGAAGAAAGAGACCCTAAAAGCAGTGGCTTACCAATAGTAGATTTTTATTTATCTCACACATAATAGTCAAAAATGGACATCTGGCTGATGAGATGGTTCTGCATCCTTAACATGTGGATTCCAAGCGTAGAGGAGGGAAAAATTGCCCCCTCTACCCCTCTTGAGTTCTTGTAGCCAGATTAATAATAAAGCTGACACAAGGTAGATTAACATGAGAAAAAAAATTTTAATTCATGCATATGGAAGTCTCATATGGGACCTAAGAAGTGGCCAAAGCAGGCAGCTTTTATACTTTTTAGGTAAAGAAACCATAAATGTGTGAAGAATTGACAGAGAAAGAAACTTAGGCTTTGGTGCTTAATTAGTGAAGATTCTAAACGGAGTTTGGGCTTGGGGTAGTAAATTAAAGAAGTAACAAGGTTTACTTATATAGGCTTTTGACCCAAATTTCCTTTCTCTGGTGCTAAGAGTGTCCTTCTACTTCCAGATACTCAGAGTGCACCTTCCACATGAGAGATTTATTTCCTACTTTCAGGAAGACAGAAAGGAGAATCAGAGTGTTCTTCTTGTACTGGTCACTTACTTTGTAACTTTAATTCAAAATAATCAATATGCTATTGAGGCACATTTTTTTGAAAGGTTTCCTCTTTTTTTATTATTAGTTTCTGCTTTATAACAAAGTGAATCAGTTATACATATACATCTGTTCCCATATCCCTTCCCTCTTGTGTCTCCCTCCCTCTCACCCTCCCTATCCCACCCCTCCCGGCGGTCACAAAGCACCGAGCTGATCTCCCTGTGCTATGCGGCTGCTTCCCACTAGCACATTTTTGAGAGGACTAACCTGAGGAGCCAAGATTCTGAGGGAAGCGAGAGCAGCGAGAGCGGCGAGAGCGGCGGGAGCGGCGGGAAGCGACGGGGAGCGACGGGAGCGACGGGAGCGACGGGAGCGACGGGAGCGACGGGAGCGACGGGAGCGACGGGAGCGACGGGAGCGACGGGAGCGACGGGGAGCGACGGGAGGGGGAGCGACGAGAGCGAGATGGGGGTGGGGGGCGCAAATGTACATTATGGACACTGGGGCATGGGTAGCAGGTAGCAATCACTGCTATGGTGACTCCTGTCATTGCCCTTTTGAGTGTATCCTTTTTCCTACAAAAAGAATACGCAAATTCTTTACAAGGGAGAAAATTATCCGTTCTATCAGTTATGGAATACGGCTGACAGTGAAGGAACTCTGGGTTCATGCAAAGTCATGTCCATCATGTCTAGATATAGTTTTATGTGGTCTGATATCTTATTAACTGGAAGAAAAGTTATTTTCCCATCTCCACTTTCTACCACTCACCTATTACATAATGTGGAATTAAAAGAAGTTTTCTTTTAAATCTCCTATATAGAACATACAGAATGAAACCCATATCAGTCAGTTGCCCCTATCTACCGCAGGGAAAGGCTTACAAAGTCTCCTTGCCCTGGGAATGGAATAAGTTCCTCACTTAGCCTGTAAGACATCCTCATATCCAGCTCTGTTAGAGTAAATATCCTTTTCTCATTGTTTTCTATGGCCAATAACATTAATTTGGGGACTTTTCCCCCTCTTGCTATTGTCATTCACAGCCAAAACTGCAGAGCTTTCATAAGCAGCTTCCTGATGGAACAAGTTTGGGGACTGAATAACAAGCCAAACTTGTTATTTCCTTGAAATGAAATTCTTTCAAAAACTTTGCAAGATTCAGAAACTGTCAATAAATTCCATGTGAAAGTAATATAAGTAATATTTCATTTTCAGTAATTGTTCATATAGTTGTTAAATAGTATGGTAGCTTTAAAGCATGTCCATAAGTACTTGGAAAAACAGGGGAAAGTTGATTGTATTTTCATGAGGTTTTAAAAATGTTATCCAAAGTACTTAGTTTTCATGAGGGAAATATATATTCCTTTCCTTTGTGTGCATATGTGGAAAATCTCAGAACAATGACAATAAATAAATTTCAGATAACTGGGATTGAAAAAATCAACAAAGTAGGAAGTAAGCTAGTTAGTGTGTAAGAATTAGATGGCTTAGTATTATAATAATGATTTACAACCTTTTTATATAATAAGAGAATAAAAGCCTGATCAGAAAAGAGGTGAAAAATCCACTAGGATATCTACAACTCATGGAAAACTCTATCTCTGTAATTCTTAACAGACCAAGCATATTACTTGTATTTTCTCAAGATCATAAAAATTTTATTGACCTATGATATGTACCAAAGGCTGATAAAGACAGCATTGTTTTATTTGATAGTATTCTCGATTGTTATTGCCACTCCAAAATTATGCTCAGAGGAATTAAGCTCAGGTTTCTAAATAGACAGAGATTATAAAACGGTATATTAGCATACTAATTTGAGCAATCTTGAGTTAGGTTCTATAAAAAGTGAAGCAGGAAAGAGTATAGAATACGTTTTTGTTCACTCTATTGAAATAAATCTCTCACAAGTATGCTGCAGTTAAGCTTCAGCAGTAGGAAAAATAACTTGGAATGTGGTTCTCAAGGAGATATAGATAAATTAAATTCTGAAAAATTTCTATTTCAGTATCAGTTGAAAACAGTGGAAACAGTGATGAATTTCATGAATGCTAGCACAAACCACCAATTAGAAGTGAGTCAATCGAATTGTTCAGAAAGAGAACTATAAATCACAAATTAATCTTATCAAGAATTATAAGAAAAGGAAATGAAGGAACAAGGAATGTTACCTTTCAATACAGTGGCACATAAATTGGATGTATTCATTAACACAAAAGAGAAAATTATTTGTAATGATTGAGTATCCTTTCTTTGTATTAAAAGTTTAGTTCCAGGTTTCATGATCTAATGGGATTTTTCTTATAAGTACTTCATACAGCATTGTTGAGTTTCTTTACACAATATTCATAAATTTCTATGGTAAAACTTAAACCATACATGAATTTTTAAATACTTTAAGAAAAGAGCCAGACAGTATGTACATAACAAGCATGAGACATAAATCTGATGTGGGCTTTTTATTTTTTAACTTTTCTTTTAGTTTTTATTCAGTAGTGGACACAATTTTGTTCCTAAGAGGTTTAGAATAATTGCAAGCAACATTGTCAGTCTAGTAATTTTCAGCTATAAGAGTAACAACAATACATTCAACACCAAGAGGAAATGTTCTTTGATGAAAATTTAACTTTTCATCCCTATTACAAGGGCAGAGAAAAAGCACGTGTGGTATATATCTCCCAAACTATATTTACTTATTTCATACTTGGGCATTCTCTGATAGTAGAATGGAGCAGAGAGTGAAGGCTGTCCTTTGTTACCACAACATAGAGGGTTGTCACAGTGCAATGGTGGCATCTATTGACATATGATATATATGACATGAAATTGCCTAGATTTTTCCCCAGGTCTTCTTTTCCTAGAGCATACTATGTCTAGATGCTGAAAAGACGTGGCTCAAATCGACACTTTCAATTTGATATGAAGAAATTTAAAGCCAACACCGAAAAAAGTGCAGGGCTGAAAGCAACACTGAAAACAATGAATCAAGATTTTTAATTTTTTTTCTGATGGGGCAAAAAAATAATAAGAAAATATATGGTCAATATTTTTCTCACAACAATTTCATGTTTGTCACTGTGTTCCAAGGTGATCAGAGATGGCATGGTAAAGTTGAACAATGGAAAGTCGGAAAGTCTATTATAGATAGGTAGATAGATAGAGAGATAGTACATAGATAAGGGGTTAGACAGATAAGCACTGAGCTGCACTGTGGAAAGTAAAAAGGAGATTAAGGCCCTAGGAACTCTATAATCTAATAATAAAGGCATATATTAAGTAGAGGATCACAGAAATATATACTCAGTATTACCCTGACTTAAGGAAAATAATTGTATGAAAAAAATAATTCAGAAAGGTAGTGTCAGTGTCAGTGTAGACTACGAAAAGGTACAACATTTCTTCTATAAGTAATACTCTAAAGCAGAGTAACTTTCTTCTATTCCTTTTATTTTGTGGCAGAAATGGCTGATTCATTAATTATTTTTAATGTTCTACCTGGAAATTTAATCCAACAAATTACTGAACTATTTGGTTAGTGCACTGAATTACAGAAGAGATGCCTTATTGTAGGATACTGGGAGCTACATAGAATGGTTACAGTCAGGGCACTGTATCTCTGTGATTACCAATTCAACACCCCAAGGATGAACCAACTCAGGACAGTGTCCCATTCCATTCCCTGATGTGGAATCTATTTCTTCCAAAGGACCTTTAGTAGTTCTTTATCTACTTCAATTTCTCAAAATCCAATAAGTCTATTCCTTAATCCGTGAAGCCGTATTTTATACACTGCCAAAATATGTCTGTTGAGACGGGTAAAAACAGATAATTGCCTGTGATACAACAACTGTAAATAGTTGTGTGTGTATATTCATCATGTCTTTTTTTTAATTTTAACTTTCTGTATATTATGATGTTTTGATATCCTAAAAAAATAAAACAAAAAACAAGCTTTCAGTCTAGGTACAGAATGCCCTCCCTGGGTGAGCCGATTAGTAAATTCTTAGAGAGAGCATTGACTCAGGAAACGCGTCATTGATATGCAAACTAACCAATAGAGGGCCATACCTCCTCTGGTTCCTGCACCCTAGGATACAACATTCCTCTGTCTTAATCATCCCTGGGCCAGGCACTAAGCAACTAGGGACCACCCTTATATAGCCTACTGAAATTATTCCAACAAGCCAATCCTTAGTCAGATACTCAGCCCTGTTTTACCTTTCCTGCATAAACCCTAATAAAGGCTCTAGCCTAAACCTATTGCTTTATCCTGTTTCTGCTTCCTGACCAAAACCTGGTGTTCCTCCTGTGACCCTGTGCTTGGAGCTGTGCCTCTTGTTTCTAGGGCAACTATGAGTAACATTGAAAATTTCGTTCAATGCATTGACCTCTCTATGTCATTATTCAGACACCTTTATAAATTAAGACCCAGAATGTTTCAGAGAAAAGGGTTGGGAGAAATTCAATTATTGCCACTTATATTGCATTAAATGAACTTAGTGAAATATCTCCTTGTATTAAAAAAAATTGGAAATTTGATTTTGCCAGAAAGCACTTTTTATCCCAAACAGAAAGCTTTGGACTATTATTGTTACAGAAGACTAGATTTACTTATTTGTACAAATACTGCAAATGATTTCGTCATTTGGAGATGTTGAAATGTGGAGCTTGTATCATTCTTCATAGCTATAAACAATCATCAAATTCCATACAAAATTGCTCAATTTTCCTTCAATCTGAGTTAAACACTATTTACTTCAAGGCTGATAGAGCACAATGTGAAAAAGAAAACTTTATGCTATCATATGATAGATGGAAAAGGTTCCCATTTTATCATTGTTAAAGTCTGCTATGAAAGTAAGAGGGTATAAAATTTTGAATAGCTATTAAGTAACTCAGGTTTTTGACAGTCTTCATGAAAAATATGGCAATTCTTGGATAACACAAAGTGTGCACTACTATGAATCTGGCTGACTTATTTCACCCAAGTACTTCAAGACCAGGAGACCTTACTGTGCCCATCATTATTTTTAATTTTTTGAAAACTCTGTTGCCTTCCCTATAAAGTTAAGAGCACTTGGATACAGAGTCATATTGGACCATGTTTTAAGTACTTTATGTGAAATGATTTGTATCATTGGTGACCTAGAGAAGAGTAGTTTGATGAGTGCTAGAGGCAAAGCCAGATTGGAGCAAGTTCAAGACGGAATGGGAAGAAGTGAGTAGGAAACAGAGCTAGAGAGTATAGACAACTTTTGGGAGAGGCTTTAACTCTAAAGTGGAACAATGGAGAATTAAGAAAACATTCATGTTTACTTTTAGATGGCTGTATAAATCAGTAGAGACTTAGTAATGGTCTGTGTCCCTATGCAGAATATCTGAAGTATAATATAATATGTGGACTAAAGGATAGTTCTGCTTGCTCAGATCATGGGTGAACATAATAACAGCTGCTACCAAGTGAGCAGTCAGTATGCAGTAAGCACTCTTGCAAGTGCTTTACATGCGTTATCAAATGTTCTCTAGACACACACAAAAATCTTGGCTAGAATTGACATTATCTTACTTTTATAGAAAGAAAGCAAGCCACAGACAAGTTAGGGATTTACCAAAGTTTAGAAAGATATATAGTTGGAGAACAAAAGTCCAAACAGTATATTCTTTTTACCAAAATTAGTAACATTTCCATTATGCAGAACTCTTTCTGCTTGGGATTGTGAGGAGAAATACCCAGAGATCAGGTTGAAGTGTATCATATACAACCTAGATGCCTTGAAAAGAGTTTGTAGAGAGGATATGGAAGATTTTGAGACTTATGTATGTCATGAGTGTGGCTGTGGCTTAGAAAGTGACAGTGTTACCTGAAAAGGATTTGCACATGTGAAAGAGATATTGATAATGCAATGGCCAGATTGCACACTATTGCAATAGTATATGAAATAAAGACATAAGATCTTATCTATGGTATTACCACGTGAATAGAGAAAGGAGACTGAATTCCACAAAATAAATCATTTACTCAGACATGATGGCATGGGGAAAGAGAAGAAGGTCTAACATTCAATTCCAAATGATGAAACTTGGGTGACTTAGAGAATATGTTATCAAGAACCAATATAGAGTTGGTTTGGTTAAAAAATGGTGAGACTATCTTAAACATAGTTTTATAAAATGGACAAAAAATATTTTAAAACAGAATAGAACACTGGAGAGGGATCCTAATGGTAAATGTGCCTTTGGATACCTTCTGAATAGAATTGATATCCATTAATTAAGTCATTTAGAAATACTTCATCACCTACTCTCCTCTGAGCTCTTAGATGTTGCAAGTATAGGACTGAAATAGATAGAGACCTTGTCTGCTTTCAGCAGTTTTACTGCAAAATAGAGAAGGTAAGGTACTTTGTGGTAATTGTCTAAAAATCAAGGTAGATATTATAAGAGCATAGATGAGAACCCCTAATCTAGATTTGGAGATAAATATCAGGAAAGACTTACAGAGCAGATGGAATTTTCATGAGAGAAAAGAGAAAATATGAAAAAAAACTAGAGGTTTGGAAAACATCTGAAAATAAGGGCAAGGGAGTCAAGGGCAAGAATGAAGAATTTCTTGGAAGATGACCAATAAATATACAGACTTTTTTGCTAAGAAAAGTGAAATAGTGATTTAAGAAGAAACATTTAACAAATCTCACCTAAAGCTTTCAGATATAAAACTAAAAGAGTACATATGACTTGTAGCTGAGTAGCTTCCTCTCAGGCAGCTCTCTGAACAGGTTAAATTAAATAATAAGTGTCTGTTTAGGAAGCAGAGGCAGGAAACAATGGCTAAAACCTTAAAAAGAAGAAACGTAAAACACAATAGTTATAGAAAACTGTAAAAGCTTTGGCATGAAGACAGAGACATCCCTTATGCTGATCAGTACTTGAGAACAGACCAACATAAAGCTGGTCCCCCAACGTAAAGCTGGACCCTGAACACTGAACCAAAATGAACACAAAGGTTTAGTGAGCAACAGGCATCAAACATTAGAAGGAATTTCAAATGTGTGTCATCTTTTTATTCTAATGGCTCTGCAGTTGGCTAAATTTCCATTATATAGGACAAAAACTTCTGGCCCCTTTCTGACAGACAGGATTCAGTCAGATAAGTGATCTGTGGTACAAATAATGCCAACTTCTTCCTTTCCCCTTGTTTATGTCCACAAGCAAATGCTGCTTATTTACACTGTCAACAGTTGGCTCAGTCATAAGACCTAGGTTTGGAATAGCATTCAGTCAAGTAGCCAGAGAGAAATGATTGGTCAATCCATGCTCATGCTTGCTTTCAAGTGTCATTTTGCTTATACCTGAGGCTTTAAGGTAACATGGAACACAGCCTTTTTTCATGCTGGACAGCTCTCCACAGTCTACACCATCCTAGCACACTATGGAATAGTACCTATTCAAAGTTGGATACTAAAGCTAGCAGAAAAGACAAATGTCAAATAATTAAAATTACCCTTGGAAATATTTGAGGAAGGTATCATGCAATGAAAGGTCAGTGACAAATTAATAAATTAAGGTACTTTATTTTTCCAAGAAAATTAGAAACAAATTCATCTTCTTGGTTGAGTTCTAATTTTAATTTTTATTTTTTAAACAGCTCTATTGAGGCATAACTGACATACAAACAACTGAATATATTTAATGTGTTCAATTTGATGAGTTTGGTCATATGTGTAGTCCCGTGATACTATCACCACAATCAAGGGGATAGACATGTACACTTCCCAGAGTTTTCTTGTGTCCCTTTGAGTTTGTGTTTGTTTGTGGTAAGGACACTTAACATGAGAACTACACTTTTAACAAATTTTGAAGTGCACAATACTATATTTTTAATCATAGGCACAATGTTTTACAGCAGAGGTCTAGAATTTATGCATCTGGCACAACTAAAACTTTATATCTTTTGAATAATAATTCCCCTTCTCCTCCGCCCCCCAGCCCTTGGCAACCACGATTGTATTCTCTGCTTCTGTGAGTTTGACTACTTTAGATACCTCATTTAAGTGGAATCATGCAGTATTTGTCATTCTGTAACTAGCTTATTTCACTTAGCATAATGCTGCTCTGACGCATTTCCTGATTAAGACTGCTAAAAATGAGAGGGGCTCAGAGCAAAAGAAACCTCTACAGCATGTCTATACAGCAATGCAAGCCACCCTACCACATAGACCCTATGACACATTAGACTCATGATACTAAACCCTGCTGAAGACTGAATTCTTAATAATGGCATATCAAGTGATCCTAAAACCTCAGATGCCATCATGATGCACCAAGCCATTATGCTAATTATGTGCAATAGACATCCTCTATCAAATGAAAGATAGATAGATAGATAGATAGATAGATAAAATACATAGGTGATAAAATAAGAATTGTGTGTGTGTGTAATTGGCCTGGAATATGTTGGGAAGTACTAAGTTGAGTGGGCAGGCTCAGACTCTCATGATACAGCCTCTTGCCACATTACCACCTTACCTTCTGTACATTCATATTGCCTAATAAGGAGTTCTCTAAGACTGGTGAACAGAGGAAGGAAAGAAATTGAGCCTCTTTTATACACTATGCTGGCACCAGTTGGAAGTGGACTGCTGCAGCAGTTCGGCTGTTCTCTGCAGTGGCACTGAAGGAAAAAAGAGCAACATGAAATCCTCCTAGTGTGAAGAATTTTGTGAACTACATCTGAATGATCACTTTGCCTAGAAGTAGAGATACTGGGGTTGACAGAATAATGCCCCCCAAGATGTCCACATCCCAGTTTTAGGAACCTGTAAATATGCTACCTTATATGGCAAAGGGGACTTTGCGGATGTGGTTAAGTTAAGGATCTCAAGATGGGGAATTTATCCTGGGTTTTCTGAGACAGCCCAATGTAATCACAAAGTTTCTTATAAGAGGGAGGCAGGAGGTCAGAGTAGAGACGATGCTACAAAGGTGGATGTGAAGATGGAGGATGGGCCACAGGCAACCTCTAGAAACTGGAAAACTAAAAAAAAAAAAAAGAAAAAAAAAAAGAATTCTCTCCTAGAGCCTCCAGAAAAAAACAGCCCTATTGATACCTTAACTTTAGCCTTTTAAGACTCATTGCAGACGTCTGACATCCAGAACATCAAGAAAATAAATCTGTGTTGCTTTAAGCCACTAAATTTGAGCTAATCTTTTAAAGCAGTGATTGGGAAACTAATGCAGGTACATACATACTGAATCTTTGACAATGGTTAATAATTTGTTTGGTTGGTCAGGTATTTGGAAAAACAAAACAAAATAAAAGCTATTATTTATTGTTATGTCATCTCTATTATTTCTGGCCTGATTTGAATGGTTTGGATTTTCTCCTTATTATAGGTTGTATTTTCCTTTTTTGTATTCTTGATAATTTTTTTAAAAAACATATGATCTCAACATTGTGTATTTTACCTTGTTGAGTGCTGGATGATTTTATGTTCCTATCCATGTTCTTGAGTTTTGCTGTGATGAGATATGGTTATGTTTCATCTTCTTCAGGCTTGCTTTTAAGGTTTTTAGGTGGGAACAGAGTAGCCTTTATAGTTTAGCGCTAATTTTGACCCACTACTGAGGGGAGTACCCTTCTGGGAACTCTATTCATTTGCCTTAGGGCTTATGAGGTAATCTACTTTGGCTGGTAAAAAAGGAACTATTTCAAAACTAGTGGAAAGCACCAGGTATTGTTCCCTTTACTCATTTTGGGTAGTGTTTTCCCACACTCAAGTAGTTTCATCACAGGCATTAGCTGATCAGTACATAGGTGAAGAATTGAGGAGTATCCTCTGCAGATCCCCTTAGCTCTCTCTCTGTGTTGCTCTCTCCTCTTCGGTACTGTGCCCTACAACTCAAACTGCTTGAGGCTCTATAACCCAGATTGGGCTCTTCAACCCAGGTAGACCTCTAAGCTTTTCCCTTGATTCCCCACTTTTCCATGTGGTCTGAGAACTCTTTCCAGGCAATGAGATGAGACAAACACCGATCTTAACTAATTTGCTTACCCGCTCTCATGGATCACTACTTTTCACTATTCCATGTCCAGTAAAATTGACGTTTATTATATTTTGTCCATTTTTAGATGTTCTAGTGGGCAGGGATATTCTGTTACTCCATCTTGAATAATAGCAGATCATTTTGTGTGATTATTTTGAAATCCTTTTTATTGCCTCACAAAAATCATTTTGGAAGCTCTCTTTCAACAAGACCATTTCACTACCAGGTTCTATACTGGTATGTTATCAGTATCCATGCCATTCGCATTCATGCAGGTAATACTAATAATACAAATATGTTAAGAAGTGGGATGTTGGGAGGCATAATATGTGATAAATATCTGGATGGCTGAACTATCACATATTCTTTGAAAATCATTATTTCACTAGACCAAAAGATACGGAAAAGGAATTTAGATGTAACTAATTATAGTCATCTCTTCCTTTCTGTTGGATTTTTTTTCTTTCTTTCTTTCTTTTTTTTTTTTTTTTTTTTTTGTGGTACGTGGGCCTCTCACTGCTGTGGCCTCTCCCGTTGCGGAGCACAGGCTCCGGACGCACAGGCTCAGCGGCCATGGCTCACGGGCCCAGCCGCTCCGCGGCATGTGGGATCTTCCCGGACCGGGGTACGAACCCGTGTCCTCTGCATCGGCAGGCGGACTCTCAACCACTGCGCCACCAGGGAAGCCCTTTTTTCTTTCTTAAAGTGCCAATCCCTGGCTTCCCTGGTGGCGCAGTGGTTGAGTCCGCCTGCCGATGCAGGGGACACGGGTTCGTGCCCCGGTCCGGGAAGGTCCCACATGCCGCGGAGTGGCTGGGCCCGTGAGCCATGGCCGCTGAGCCTGCGCGTCCAGAGCCTGTGCTCCGCAGCGGGAGAGGCCACAACAGTGAGAAGCCCACGTACAGCAAAAAAAAAAAAAAAAAAGAATGATGTGGAAATGCCATGTTGCCAGGACCTATTAAGCCACAGAAGGCCTTACATATTTTTGCTCTCTCTCCTGCTTCTCTCATTATCATGAAAACAGGTCTGAGCTATCCTGACAGCAGATCAAAAATTGGTACAGAGATAAATCAGAAATGTTTTCATAGCTATGTGACTGTTCATAGTTTTGTTTTTTCTGTTTATTTTTAATTAGTTCTATAACAGTGTCATACTGATGTTAATCTAAAAGGATGGTGTATAATCAGTAAATTTTTGGATAACTATTTTGGAATATGGCTTTCCAGCCAGTTAAGACTTCTGACAATATTTGACTAAGTCATACATCATTTTAAAAATAAACTAATAATGGGAAAGTTTATGAAGAGGATATATTGGTTATTTGAGAGCAAGTAGATAGGTGTATTCTGTACCACATACAGTTCATTTCGACTCATCTTTGTGACACGCAAAAAGATTTGTTGAACAATGCAATGAAAATAGAAGAGCATAAAATGAGTGACACTCAATTCTTGTATTAGGGAACTTGATATTCTGTATACTTAGTGTATAATTCAGTGTTGCCCAAATTCTGTGATGATGCCTCCAACTACTCTTTTAGTTAAGGGTTTTATTGCCCTTTGGCTATTTTTTACTTTTTCCAATTTGATTTGGAAATTTTCTGACTTTACCTATTTCAAACCAAAGCTAGGGAAAACTTGGCAGGTTTTGCTGCCTTTTACTTTGAATTTGAGGATTCAGTCCAAATACAGTCTCAAGCAAAATGCAAGAATTGCAAATCTATCCAAACTGAAACAATAACATAATAGTTCACAAGCAGCGAATTACTCTGGGACAGAAAAAATGATGAATTTTGCCCATCCTTGTATACAGCTAAAAACTGACAAGTAAACATTGAAAAATGCCTCTAGGCTTTCCATGACAGCAGGATTTAAAATGATATAAAAAATGGCCATTCTAATGGTTTACTCTGTTACCCTGTAGTGACACATAATTTAGAGATGTCAATAAATAGAGAGTAAGTGTAATTATTCATCCCTTTCTGTATTATTTAACTACAACAAACCTTGTGCTCTTAAACCATTCAGATTGAAATATGTCTTCTCAGTGATCAAAAATATGATATAAAATCTATTAACTAATGTTGAGAATGAAGAGATTATGACTTATAGAATTTTAGGTGATATTTCAGAGTATATAATCAGAAGTTATCAGTTTATCCAGATATTAGTTGCCAAATTTTATAGACTAAAAAAGACACAACTTTGACTAGAATAGATCTTCATGGTATTACCTTATAATTAGAATAAACATGAAGTATGACTTTCACCTTGGGTTGGGAACTTAGTTATGGAATCCATTATATTTTACTCAAAATGATGTGTTTCTAAAGAAGAGGAAACAAAACTTTAGAGTCTCAACAATTTAATCTGAACTAGGGAGATCATTTTTCAAATTTGGCTTCCAATAATGACCAAGAGCTTTGCTGTATTTTTCTATATAATTGTGTAATACATGAACTGGGTTTATTTTAAAATGATAAAGTCATACAGAGCACTGGATCTCTCTGTTCTGAAAGGCTAACCAGTTTAAATGCAGCAGAATTATTTTGAGCCCACGAAGGCCCTTTTGGATTGTGAGTGTAGAAAAGTAAAGTGATAATACTGAAATCATCATGATCATTTAGTATTATTTTAATGCTACAGGGCTTCTACTGGAATTTTTTTCAGCCTGTTTCCATCAAACGTATATTTCTTGGACAAATGAAATCCTGACTATCCCGAAGGGACTAGACACTGAAAGTGATTACCATTAGAACAAGTTTTGATTTGTCCTTTAAAGCAGTTTTTCTTGAACTTTAATATACTGACTCACCTATATTCGTTGAGATGCATACTCTGATTCAGTAGATCTCGGGTGAGGTTTGATATTCTGCATTTCTAATGAACACCCAGATTATACTGAGGCTGCTGTTCTTTACACCATATTTTGAGTAGCAAGTTTCTAAAGGATTTCCTCTGCATAACTGACTTTAGATTTTTCCTAGTCCACAGAAAGTTAACTGTGAGTCTATTTACAGTTGAAATTCAGAGTCTGAAATTCAGAGAATCAAATCATGAAAAAATATCAAAAAGCAGAAAAATGTCTATACCTCATTTTGAATAGAATGGGGAGCAAGTTGATTCTGCCCCAAGCACTGAGGATATATCCTTCTAATAAGGTTTGAGGTAAATTATCTTATGTTGGAACCATCCAAGTAAGATTATTCTTATCTGCCACAACTCCTCTCATAGAAATTCTACTTTGTATATAAATATATACATATACATATATATGTAAAATAAACTTACCATCAGAATAAACTTACAATTTCTTTCATATATCACTATGGTCAAACACTTTAAAGTGTCTAAATGTAGATAATTAAATTGCTTTAGTTTCCCCTCTATTTTGAGAAAATTTGAATTTCAACTCCTAAATTAATTTGCTCAAGTGCTTGTACTAAAAGCCTAACAGAAAGAAATGTGTGCTCATTTCCAGTCATAAAAGTGATTTATGTTTGTGTTCATTGTCCTATACAAGGTGTCCAGATTTCAGCAACATACAAAAGATCAAGACAAAAAAAAATAGACTCTCAAAGATAAAGTAATTACAAAATCAATCTTAGGTGAAGCTTTAAAAATATTATGATTAATATGTTAGAGGTGGGCTTCCCTGGTGGCGCAGTGGTTGAGAGTCCGCCTGCCGATGCAGGGGACACGGGTTCGTGCCCCGGTCTGGGAAGATCCCACATGCCGCGGAGCGGCTGGCCCGTGAGCCATGGCCACTGAGCCTGCGCGTCCGGAGCCTGTGCTCTGCAACGGGAGAGGCCACAACAGTGAGAGGCCCGCGTACCGCAAAAAAAAAAAAAAAAAAAAAAATGTTAGAGGTACTAATGGTTAGGTTAACAATAAAAATGGATGTGTAATGTTCAGTCACAATTACAATTGCAAAATGTGTAACATATGTGTAATGGGATTATCAGAAGGAAAAGAAGGAATAAAAGGAAATATTTGAAGTAATCATGACTGATACTTTTCCAAAATTAATGACAGATACCAAACCACAGATCCAGGAATTTCAAGAAACACTAAGCAAGATATATTCTAAAAAAATCTATACCTGCAAATTATATTCAAACTGCAGAAAATGTAAGGCAAGAAAAAAATCTTAAAGAGAAGTCAGAGGAGGAAAACAAAAACAAAACCAAAAATGTAACCTACAGAGAAAGAAGGATAAGAATTGCATCAGATTTCTCAGATACCATACAAACATGAAGAGAGTGGAGTGAAATGTTTAAGGTGGTGAAAGAAAACAAAAAGCAACTACTTAGAATTCTTATCCAGCAAAACTATTCTTCAAATGTAAAAGAGAAATAAAAACTGTTAGAAAAACTAAAATTGAGAGGATTTCTTGAGAGTATTCCTGCCTTGCAAAAAATGTTAAAAGAAGTTCTTCAGAGTGAGGGACAATGATAAGATCAGAAGCTCAGATATACACAAACAAGGAAGAGTATTTAAAGAGGAATAAATGAGAGTAAAATGAAATATTTCATTTTTCTTATTCTAACACAGAAAACTTTGTTCAAAATAATAGTAATAATATATTGGATAGTAGATTATGGATAGTGAAGTGAATGACAACAATATTATAAGGACAGAAGGAAGGAAATGAGAATGTCCTGCTGTAAGGTGCCTTCACAACTCATGAAACAGTATAATGTCATTTGAAAGTAGACTTAGATTAATTTATAAATGTATATTGCAACCTCTAGGGCAACCACTAAAAAAAACTTTAAATATACTAGATATGCTAAGAGATGAGAGAAAATGGAATCTGATAGATTGCTCAGTTAAAACCAGATAAGGAAGAAAAAGAGTAGAACACAAAAAAGGAAACAAAGAACAAAGGTAGTGAATTGAAAGCAGTTACAAATATGCTAGATATTAAACTAACTATATCAAAAATGACTTTAATGTGAACCTTGTAAATACAGCAATTAAATGACAAAGACTATTAGGTTGGATTTTTTTTTAATAGCATCAGAAACTGTAAGAAAATGGAGTAACATTTATAAAGTGGTGAAAGAAAATAACCTGTGAACTCAGAATTATATATCCAGTGAAAAATTCTTCAAAAAGAAACAAGAGTTAGGAATTATATCCAACAAACAGAAACTGAAAGTATTTATTGCCAACACACTCACTCTATGAGAAATATTAAAGGAATTTTTTCAGGAAGAAGGAATGTGATGCCAGGCGTAAGTTTTGATCTACCAGAAGAAATTAAGAACACTGAAAATGGAATAAATGAACTTAAATAAAATTATTTTTTCTTACTTTTCAGTCCTATAAATATAACTTATTTTCTAACCCAAATAATACTGGTGTATATATATGTCAACATATTTGGTGTTTATAGTACACATAAAAGTAAAAGGTATGGCAACAATAATTCAAACATTGGGAGAGAATTGGTAAAATACTGGTATAAAGTTCTTATATTACAAATGACGCAACATGCTAATATTTGAAAATAGGTTCTGACTAAATAGTGATGCATATTATATATCCTGTAGCAACAACTATATGAATAAAAATAGAAGTGTAGGGCTTCCCTGGTGGCGCAGTGGTTGAGAGTCCACCTGCCAATGCAGGGGACACGGGTTTGTGCCCCGGTCTGGGAGGATCTCACATGCCATGGAGCGGCTGGGCCCATGAGCCATGGCCACTGAACCTGCGTGTCCGGAGCCTGTGCTCCACAACGGGAGAGGCCACAGCAGTGAGAGGCCTGCGTACTGCCAAACAAAAAAACAAACAAAAAAATAGAAGTGTAAATAAAAAATCAGTAGGGGAGATAGAATATAAGCAATGAACACAAGAGGAAATAGAGCAAGTGGATAGAACCAAAGAATAATTGGAATTTGTAGAAAACAAAAGAATTCTATAAGATTTTAATCCAAGCATGTAAATAATTATATTATTTATGAATAATCTAAAAATACCACTTATCTCAATAGAAACACTTACACAAATTGACAGTTCTATATAGTAACTTTAGATGATAAACAAATGATGGCCAGTATGCACATGACATGTTGCTTGGATCATCAGTCCTTACTGAAATGCAAATTATAATCACATTGAGAAGAGCTGAAATAATATATATGTGTCATAAATATGTAAACATAATTATTTATCTACCTATATATTTATATATCTACCTATCTATCATCTATCTTTACCAAGAGCTGACAAGAATATAGTGAAAACTCTGCTGAAACTAACATCCATTTCTGATGGGAATTCGTAAAGGCAGAACCCCTTTGGAAAAATCTTTGGCAATATTTTATAAAGTTAAACTTATACCTACCATTATTTACATTATTTATTAAAGAGAAATAAAACCATATATTCATTCAGATATTTAAATTCATTCAAATATGTGAATGTTTATACTAGCTATATTCATAATTCTCAAAAACTGGAAACAAGTCAAATGTCCTTTAATTACCCAAAAGTTAAAGTATCTGTGGTAGAGTCATACAATGGGATACTACTCAGCAATTTTTTAAAAGTTATTGATTCATATACAAACATAGATGATCCTTTAAAGAACTTTCTAGTTGTAAGAAGCCAGACACACAAGGCTACCTATTGTGTGATCACCTTTATAAGACATTCTGAAAGAAGAAAAAAAATATAAGGTTAAAAAAAGGGATAGCTGGGGCTTCCCTGGTGGCGCAGTGGTTGAGAGTCCGCCTGCCAATGCAGGGGACACGGGTTCGTGCCCCAGTCTGGGAAGATCCCACATGCTGCGGAGCGGCTGGGCCCGTGAGCCATGGCCGCTGAGCCTGCGCGTCCGGAGCCTGTGCTCCGCAATGGGAGAGGCCACAACAGTGAGAGGCCCACATACTGAAAAAAAAAAAAAAAAAAAAAAAGGGATAGCTGGAGGAGGAGTTGCCTACAAAAATACATCATGAATGAGTTTTTGGAGAGATGGAACTATTCTATATGGAATTGTGTTTGGAGATACACAATTCTATGAATCTCTTGAAACCCATAAAACTAGACAACACAAAGTACATTTTATTATATGTGTCTTTTAAATCCACTGAATGGAATAAAGATGGAATTAAAGATTAAAAATGAATCTCATTGAGTTCAAAATTTATTAATAATGCCATTGTTGGGGTGATAAAGAAAAAAATGATCTTATTAATTTGAAAACAGTGTTTTGAATAGATACTGTAAGCCAGAAGGAAAACAGAATATTCTTGTCGGTATTATATCCATGAAACAATAGTGAGGTACTATAAAAGGAATGGAAACAATAAATGTATCTTGGTTGTTAAGAATATAATAACACCAACAAAAAACTTAGTAGAAATAGTGGAAAAAAATTATGAGACTCTCTCAACTAGAAAAGGAGAAAAGAAAGGGAAAATAAGAGGCAAAAATAAGATATTTGAGGAACAAAATTAGTTAGTGATTTCATCATCTACCTAGCACTAGACTACCTCTTTGAAGTCATTTTCCATTACTCATGCCCTTTCCCACTGACTACTCATTTCGATCCTTCAGTTCTGCTAGATTTTCAGTCCTAGGGATTTAGTGCTGGATATGTCTTCCCTGAGCCTAGAGCACTAACCTTAGAATCATTTCATTGTTGCATTTCTCTCAGCATTCAGGCATAATCTCAAATATCTTATTCAAAGCAAGCTAATAGAGCTCTTTCTCTTCCAGTAACTGTTTATGATATTGATTTATTTTATGTTCACCACAACACTGTTCAGTTTCTGAAATAATAATGTATTAATATTAAGTTTAAGATTAGTCTTTGTGCACAGATTTTAGCAACAATAGATAGAAGAGTTCTTGACATATAATAATTTCAAAAAAAATGAGAGTGGGGGAAGAGAGAGGAAGAATAGAAAAAATAGAAAAGAAGGAAGAAGAAGAAAAGGAGGAGGAAAAGGAGAGGGGAGAAGGAAGAAAGGAGAGGACGAAGGAAGAGAGGGAGGGAGAGAGAAGGGAAGGAAGGAAGAAAGAAAGAAAGAAAGAAAAAAGAGAACTTCCTTGGTGGCACAGTGGTTAAGACTCCACCTGTCAATTCAGGGGACACAGGTTCGAGCCCTGATCTGGGAAGATCCCACATGCCGTGGAGCAGCTAAGCCCGTGTGTCACAACTACTGAGCCTGCACTCTAGAGCCCCTGTGCCACAACTGCTGAGCCTGTATGCCACAACTACTGAAGCCTGCATGCCTAAAGCCCATGCTCTGCAACAAGAGAAGCCACCGCAATAAGCCTGCGCACCACAACAGAGTAGCTCCCACTCGCCACAACCAGAGAAAAGTCCATGCACAGAAACAAAGACCCAATGCAGCCAAAAATTTAAAAAAAATAAATAAATTTTAAAAGAGAAAAAAGAAAGCCGACATTACAGAAATTATCACAAGAGATGAATATGTTGGCACACGTTAGATATTGAAAAAATTCTAATTGTGTCATCACTGCTTCTTAATGGCCCTGTTCAAGTAAAGGAATATATGTAATATATTTTATTGTATTTGCAAGTTTTTTGGAAAAAATTTCGAATTCCATATTGTATTTTGTAATTATATTGTGTAAAAGGTATAATTCAGATATTTTTATTATCTAATTAAATCAAATTTGTCAACTCTATGCAGTTTTTAACATTTCATTTTAACATTAACTCATTTAAAGAACATGTTTTTAAGATTTTATTCTTATTCACTAATTTATTAACAGTAGTTCAAGTAAAACAAATCGTACAGATTACCTAAAAAGTCTGAATGACTGATTTGATATCAATTAGTATATTAGTTTATGCTAATTTCTTAATTTAAATGTTAGAAAGGTAGCATCATTTATACTAAAGTATTCTTTAACTGAAAAACTAAACTATAATCATCATTCCCTTACAAAATTGTTTGCAATTGGAAATTTTGCTACATCTATTTTTATGTGATATTTACAAACCAAATGCTCATTTGCATGAGATTATCATTCCTAACAAAAGCAAAAATTGGTCTTAGCATCTCAAGTACAATGTATTCAGAAGAGTATAATGAGGCAAAACGTTTTTAATTTTGATGAATCTCAATGAATTGTGGTATTGTGCTGTTATATTGTAAAAACACATTAATGGAATAGATTTTGAAAAGTCCATATAAATTTCTCATTAAATATTTAAGCCTAAAAGATTTTTTGTGAGTTTTTTTTTGTTTTTGCCTCATTACATACAGATTTGAAGTTACAAGAAGTATAAGCAAAATTAGAGGATAGATAGATAGGTAGATAGATAGATACATGATAGATAGGTAACTTGATCAAGGAAGGATAAACAGAGGTAAAGAAAAACAAGACCAAAAAGAGTAAAAAATATGTAATTAAGAGCATTATAGTTACATTATTTAACCTTCGATTTGGGTCCTGAATTTCTAATGTATGGTATGTGAACTTCTGCTTACTCCTTCAGAAACCTCCATATGATATACCTTTATGAAGGCATGGGCGATTTAAGAGAAGAAAGCAGGTTTAAGCAAGTTAGCCTTTGAAAATTTTTATAAAATTTCCTTCGATCCCCTCAAATACTGCTTTCTTTGATATATTAAAAGAAAGCTTTAATTAACTACACAAATAGTTTATTTGATTTTATTTTACATCTGTGAAAAAAAACACTAAAAAACTGGAATTTAAATCTTTATATAAAATCTACTAATGCCTCTGTTGCTTTGTAAGGATTGCTTCAAGGAAAATGTTGAACTCAGTTAACAAGCCTGTACTACTTATGTAAATGAGAGAAAGGGACTCTGTCATTTAAACTATACAGTATTTCAAAAAGCTCTCAGGTTGTTACACTGCAAAGTAGTAAAAACTCTGTTGAATTATCCAAAAAAGCAGTTCAGTAGGGAATGGCCCCTAATTCTCAGTTACCGTGATTTATCATTATATTCTTAACATTTTATAGTTTTTTAAATTTTTATTATATTGTATTCAAATATTTATTAAGCAGCTAGGGAGATGCATAGGTGATTAAGACATAGTCAAAGAGGTGAGGCAAATGCACAAGTAATAGAAAGCAAAGTATAAGGTTCACTGAATCATAGCAGTCAAAAGAATGTGCTTTAGGAGATCAAGAGTGAGATTGCTTCCAGACTGGAAGGGGTGTGGGTGAGTGGCAAATCAGGAAAGGGGATTGAGATTAAAATAGAAGACTTCAGTCTGAATTGTTGATGATACTCAGTATGGGCTATATTTATCTCTTCTCTTCCTCTCTGGGTTTGATTTACCAGTAGTGCCCAGGATTGTTCAATGCACTTAATATATTTGTTTGCATTTTTGCTTCAATGTCTTCTACAGAACTAAGTTCTTTTGGTATTTTAGGAGTCCCCCCCCCCACCTTTTTAAAGAATTCTTGACATTTTGATCTTGGTGATGATGGTCTTGAGTCTTTTCCATTCTGGTTTGATTTTTGTGCATTTTTGGTTGTACTAACTTATAGAGATTTCTTTACCAGAGCTTTTTCTTCAGCTTCTTTGTCATCAAAATCATTGTCTTCATCTTCATCAACAGTGAGTTTTACTTTTTTCTGTGGAAACTTGCTTCCATTTCTAAGTACAGGACACTTTTCAGATAAACTTAGGAATTTCACATTCTCCTCCTCTTCATCCTCTGATTCTGCATCTCCCTCCACAGCTACTAAGTGCTATCCACTAATAGGCACAGGCCCTGAACCACACTTCGACTGTAAGACCACAGCTGTTATTTCAAAGCCCCCAGGAGAAACTATTGGCTATACAGACATTTTCAAAGTTTCTAGTGTTATTTTAATTGGACTGCCTTCATAATTCATTGCCTCGACTTCAACAATGTGCAGTTCATCCTTTGTACCAGCCCCTAAACTCACTGTTCTTAAAGATAACTGGTGCTCATTTTCATCATTATCCACCTTAAAGAGATAATCTTTGCCAGCCTTTAGTTCACAACTGGAAAGATAGTTTGGTGGCCTCAAGGGGCTCATGTCCATTTATATGGAATCTTCCATGGGGTGGTGACACACACTTAGGTGGGAGAGAAGGCAGATGGAGGTAAACTACTGTTCTAGACAATAGCCTTGCAGGACAGAATCACACCAGGTGACATTTTATAGCTTTTTGAACTAGAAAAAAATAAATTGGCTACAATAAAAAATGTACTTTTTCATGCTTAAAATATATCATTATATTTCTCCTGGAAATTAAAAAAATCAAATTAATATGGAAAGTATTTCATTGTGATAACAGTTTTGGACAATTTTGCAGGGAAACCATTTTGATAGAGAGTCTGTAGAGGACAGATCTCCACACTACAGATACATAAAACACTACAGTATTTGAGATATGGCTATTTGCCCACAGGTAACCAACTTTAATGAACTGAAAAATAGTTTCCCTTACTGCATTTGCTTTTGGGAAACTTTAAGATAATGATAATTAGATAATTGATGCTTTAGAGATAAATGAAAATTTTATTAGAAGTTACAACATTTCTTTTCATAACTTTGCCCTTCGTTTGAAAATGTTGTTTTCTCTTCCATGCGATTCTCTGTAAATTTCTATAGCATGATTTAAGCAATTAATTGCATTTCATTCACTATTTTCCTATAATTGATCATTATATAAATAATAAATTAGATTTAAAAACTCATACTTCCAAAGACCTAACATGAATACCTTTCAGTAATAAAACAATGATTTAAAAGGTAGAACTGAAATTGTAGTACAATGTGGTATTAATATTTCATGTACTCTATTCTAATTTTTAATTTTTACAGTAAACTTAGTTAAACACTGGTCCTTTAAAAAGGTTTGTATTGCTACTTTCCCACTAATATCAGTAAAATAATCAAGTGGAAGAGTTATTTTCAGGTCTCTGAATTCTATCTGGCTAGTCTCAAGTCCTGGAAAGTCATGGTCAACTGTTATTCACCAAGTCATATGAATAGCACAGAGCAACAACATAGCATGTACAGTACTCAAAAAATTCTATAGGTAGATGCTTAAAACATGACATCACTGACAAATCTGAGGTATAGAATTATGTCTACAGTATCATTACAATAAATTAATGTGTATAAATAGAATAATATGGGATAAAAAAACAAAAAAATTAATACTAGTGGAGTAGTAGACAATGAGAAGCTGAAAACTTGTTCCAAATGGATTATTTTGTATCAGGTATAAAAACATCATTTAAGAGTTCTTAATTTTCCTGAGAGATCAAATGCCTGGACCAGATAAGTAAAAATATCAATAAACATGAATGTACTTTTCTTGATTCTCAAATGAAAAAATATAGCATAACCAAAAATGAATGGTGAGAGGCCTTAGATCTTGTACTTCCTTCTTCACAATCCTCCAGTTGTGGAAGTCACATATAGCCAGACATTAATAAACAATTACAATTGTTAGTCCAGATTCTGAGAAAAGTTCAAGCTCATACATCAGACTCAGATTGGGCTTTGCTCTGTAAAATCTAGGCACCCATAATGGCAGAGAACTTATTATGGTATGCAGGACAGATCCTCTTCCTCTATCAAGAGACTGACTTCATTTCCAGATAATAAGCAAAAACTAGGTGTGGAATTAAAATTTCAGTTGTGGAGTTGAAAGAGACAACCCATGCGTGTTTATATTTCACAGAGAAAGAAATATAATGAAAAGCCTTCTTGCCCTACAGGTAGTAATGGAAATAAACATTGACAATATACCAAAGACTCCCCAAATCTTGAAAGTCTGGAAAATCAGGCCACCAATTGTTTCCATGTCAGTCCAAAATATTAGTTATATTGATATAATTATCATAATTAAATTATCAGTTTCTCTGGCAGGATAAAAAGAAATGTGATTCCAATAATAAAGTATATATTTATGGTAGCAAGTTATTCCCCTCATCACTTCAATTTACATCCTTATGACTAGTTATGGCCAGATTCTTTTATTAGCAAATATTGCCTAAATTATAACCAGAATGTACAATTCACTGTTTCAGTTAGATTCAGAGGCCACTCTTTTATTGGTTGGGGCATGATGAAACAAGGAGAAATGAGAATCAATTTTGTTGTAACTGAAAAATGAATAGATGGTTGTTTATACAACCAAATTAAAACAAAAGACACATTTAAACCACTGTGATTTAGTTCACTTATAATATGGATCTGGTATTTGCCTAAGACAGTGTCTGATTTGGGAGACTAGAAACAATCCACCTGCAGAGCATGCCAATCCATCCATACTGAGGCATATACCATATCTCTGTACAAAGCCATGAAAATTTAGTTAGGCAAACTGAATTATGTATTCATCAATAAATTGAGGATTATTAAGAGAAAACTTACACTGGGTGAAATGAACTGCTAAATATTTTGATTGGGCTAATTACATAAGTGACAAATACTCCAGAAAAACTGGAAAGATTTATGTTTATAAAAGTCAATAGAGGGGGCTTCCCTGGTGGCGCAGTGGTTGAGAGTCCACCTGCCGATGCAGGGGACACGGGTTTATGCCCCGGTCCACGAGGACCCCACATGCCGCGGAGCGGCTGGGCCTGTGAGCCATGGCTGCTGAGCCTGCGTGTCCGGAAGCAGGAGAGGCCACAGCGGGAGAGGCCACAACGGTGAGAGTCCCGCATACCGCAAAAAATAAAAAAATTAAAAAAAAAGAAAAGTCAATAGTTACCCAAAGAATTGGAAATAAAGAACCTTGCTGATTTTTGTAAAAAAAGAAAAGTCAAATTTGAATTAGATAAAATACAAATAAAACTAATAAAATATTTGCTGTAAGAGCCAGCAAGTGGTTAATTTTGTACAACTGTTCATGTGTACTTGAAAAGAAGATGTATATTCTGCATTTACTGGATGCAGAGCTCTGCATACATCAGCTTGACTGAAGAATCATATGGTTCAAATCTTTAATATCTATTCTGTTTGTTGTTCCTTTTCTATCAGCTACTGAAACAGGATGTCAAATATCACTCTACTGGGAGTGTATTTCTATATTTATTTAAATTTTCCAACATAACAGCTTATTACTTGGAGAATTCAATTCATTTATCTTTAATGGAATTTCTCTATATTTCAATTTGAATCTACTCTCTTAGCATTTGTTTCTGTTTTTCCCAATTAATTTTTCTTATTATTTTCTTTCTTTCTTCTTTTGGATGGATCAAGTATTTTAAGCCATTTTTCCTATATTAATTTATTAATTATATATTATTTCATTACCCAAGTAATTATAGCAGGTATCTATGACAAATTAGATCCTAATTAATTTATTATTAATTTATTTTTATTTTTAATTTTTTTTTTAACTGACAATCTCATGTTTATTTCACTACTGAAACTCAAGCTATTGTGGCACAGGCAATCTTGGACTAGTAGCTTGGGAAGATTCGCTAAGGAACACTGAAAAGTGGGAGGAAACTTACATGTAGTGCCATTCCCAACACATCACAGCAAGTGTACATACTGTCAACGTGACATCACTGTGGAAGTTAAACTTGAACTCCTGGGGGAGGTGGTAATTGTCAGGTTTCTCTAGTCTAAAGTTTTTCTTTTTACCCCCTTTATATCTGTACTCTTTGGAAGGAATTCACTATGTGCAGCCATACGTAAGGAATCATGAGTATGTTCTATCTCCTTGAGAGTGAAGCTTCTTTTAAATATTTTTTTGGGGGATGATTTTCCACAAGATTTTTGTCTCTTTAATTCTCCTCCATTTGTTTATTTATTCAATCATTTATATAATTATGGACTCAGGGATATTTATTTTATATTTTGCTTTATAATCCAGTACAACTTTATTTATTTTGTTGCTTAAATTATTTCAGCCTTGGCCATTGGGAACTCTTTCATTTGGATCCTGGGATCCTTTGATACACTCTGTTCATTGAGGATTTTTTTGAGCACTTTCTTACTTCCTGCTGCTGAAAGATACTCCAGCCTCACATTGTGTATTTCTTGCCCCATTTTTAGAATCAGCCAAATTTCCAAAGAGCCCTGGTTTCTCTTATTGAATAGTATTAAAAACCAAAATATGGTTACTAAGGATATTCATTGCTAATGATGTATTGTTGCTTCTGGATCCCCTCAGCTAACAGGTGAATATATATACTAATATATACTAAATATATATATATATACACACACAACATAAGTATTTTTTATATATAACCTACTGCATCCATATTAACTTAAACAAGAGTTCACACTGATGTCTCTAACTCTAATCCATTATTACATGGACCGTTCTTGTTTTCTCCCCTTGTTTATCTGTACACTCCCCTCTCCAAGAGTAAGAAACCTGGTTCTTGTCATTTACCATTTACTTAATTATTCAATTCCAGTATACATGTAGAGTGGTATAAGAATTAACATAATCCTTATGAAAAACAATTTGTCAACTAAAATACACTGCCTACGTACATTCTTTGGCATTTAAACTTAATTTCCAAACATACTTAGTTCAGCACTTTTCCCACCAACACCACCTATAGTGAAGTTATTTCACACATTTGTAATACAGTTAGAATATTTTAGTTACATTTTAAATTTGATCCCGGAATCCTTCAACTTTCTAAATTATTTTTTTTAATTTCAAACACAGAAAAGACAAATACTGCATGATATCACTTATATGTGGAATCTAAAGTACTCGAAGTCATAGAAACGGAGAGTAGAATAGTGGTTTGCCAGGGGCTGGTGGGGGAGGAGGAAATGGGGAGGTAAATGGTCTAAAAGTACAAAGTTTCAACTGTGCAACATAGAAAAGTTCTGGAGATCTACTATACAAAATAATGCCTATAGCTAAACATACTGTGATGTACACATAAAATCTGCTAAGAAAACATAATCTTATGTTACATAATCTTACCACAAAATAAGAATAAGACAAAGAGGAAGAGGGGGAAGGGGAAGGAGATGGAGAAGAAAATGGGTGGTGGGAAACTTTGTGAGGTGCTGGATAAGTTTATGGCCTTGATGACAGTGATGACTTCATGGATGTATACTTATCCTCAAATTCATCATGTAGTATACATGAAATATTTTTACATATCAATCATACATCATTATTTTTTTTAAAGAGACATTTCAACAGCTCACTGATTTGGAAAAGAAACCAAGACTTCAAACACTGCTTGCTATCTGAATTATTCTGAATGAATTCTATGCTACTTTATATATAAAGTTGTTTACATGTTCCCTCCAAAAAGAAAACAAAGAGACAGTGCTGCTATTTGCTTGGAGGCAGAACTGGTCACTTAATTACTAAGAATCTGTCTTTACCTTGTCCTTAATTTCTTAAGTATAATTAATGAAATGATTCCAATATTTAACAGATACAAAATATGATCTAGTTGTACAGTTAAACATTATTGGAAAGTAGAATGCATTTTGGATCTTTGCCTACAAGACTATTCTTTTGCATATACTGCAGTATTGTACAAGAAAAATGAAATGTGGAGTCTGACCTTATTTAAATCAAAAATTCAGTGCTGCTATCTTATAGCTATAGACATTAAGGTACTTAACCTTCTTGAATTTCAGATTCCTTTTCTATAAATTATTGATAATTCACAGTTAATATATTTATTCTAAGAATTAAAGGAGATAACAGGAACAACTTGAATATGAAAGGATCTCTTATTCATCTTTTTCAATACTGTAAACATTTTTGAGGTATAGTTGATTTACAATACTGTATGTTTCAGGTGTACAACATACAATTTTTAAAGGTTATACTCCATTTATAGTTATAAAGTATTGCTATATTTTCTGTGCTGTACATTATATCCTTGTAGCTTATATATTTTATACATAGTAGTTTGTACCTCTTAATACCCTACCCCTATGTTGCCTCTCCCCATTTCCCACCCCCCACTAGTAACCACTAGTTTGTTCTCTATACCTATGATTCTGTTTCTTTTTTGTTATATTCACAAGTTTCTTTTATTTTTTAGGTTCCACATATGAGTGATATTGTACAGTATTTGTTTTTCTCTGTCTGACTTATTGCACTAGGCATAATACCCTCCAAGTCCATCCATGTTTTGTAAATTTCATTATTTTTATGGCTGAGTATTATTCCATTGTGCGTGTGTGTATTTTAAGATATATATGTGTGTGTGTTATATATATATATATATATATATATATATATATATATATATATATATATATATATATATATATATATATATTCACACCTTCTTTACCAATTCATCTGTTGAAGGGAGTTTAGGTTGCTTTCATATCTTGAGTATTATAAATAATGCTGCTATGAACATTTGGGTGCATATATCTTTTCAAATTAGTGTTTTCATTTTCTTCTTACATATATCCAGGAATGCAATTGCTAGATCATATGGTAGTTCTATTTTTAGTCTGTTGAAGAACTTTCATACTGTTTTCCACAGTGGCTGCACCAATTTACAATCCCACCAACAGTGTATGAGGGTTCCTTTTTCTCCACGTCCTTGTCAACATTAGTTATTTGTGGTCTTTTTGTTGATAGCCATTCTGACAGGTGTGAGGTTTTTATCTGTATTTCTCTGATGATTAATGATGTTGAACATCTTATCATGTGCCTGTTAGCCTTCTGTATATCTTCTTTGGAAAAATGTCTATTCAGATCTTCTGCCCGTTTTTTAATTAATTTGTTTGTTTTTTTGATATTGAGTTGTATGAGCTCTTTATATATTTTGGATATTAACTCCTTATTGGTCGTATCATTTGCAAGTATTTTCTCCCATTCAGTAGGTTGTCTTTTCATTTTGTCATTGGCTTCCCTTGCTGAGCAAAAGCTTTTAAGTTTAATTAGGTCCCATTTGTATATTTTCAGAGATGGAAGGATCTCATTCATTTTGAAAGTATGTTTTTTGCTACCATATAAGAAATTCTGTATCATTGTCTTTCTTGCCTTTAGTTTGTTCTGATACCAGGTGGTACCTATTTGTGGAGCAGGTAGTGATCATCTCTCTAATAGGAATCCACTTTGATCCTTATCCTTACCCACCTTCATCATTACCAATTCCTCCCTAAGATGACGGTGATGAATAATGTCCCTTTGCTGTCTCTCCCCAACTAGTCAATCTCCAGATGCCCAACACCAGCCTGCTTTGGAGTTCACACTATTTTTAAATTATAGATTAAGTAAATCTGACAAAATAAGTAAAGTCTAAGAAAAAAATAATTCCTCAGTCAATTCCTCAGTCTTGTACCCCACCCAGTTCTTCCTTCAGGAAATGTCTCCACTTTCCATCTGCAGAGGTGTTTTCACATCTAGATCCTTTCCAGTGTCATGTAAAAAAGTATACCCCCATCTTTGCTCCCCTCTTCTCAGTCTTGTTTAGATCCTTTTGAAAGAGTAGAGTCAAAATCTACTAGTGTTTTATAATATAATCCTCTTGGTTTATATATATGGATAAAACAAATAAACAAAAAATCAATATGTATATAGAATATTTGAACAATGTCAATGAACTAGTGAATTTTGTAAAATATTACATGCAAAACCTGAGAATTGCAGACTATTTTCAAGCACATCTGGATATTTAGTAAGATAGTCCATACACTTGTCTGTAAAATAATTCTCAATAAATCAAATATTTTAAAATATTGAAATATTAAAGAATATATTCTCTGTTGACAAAAAAATTAAAGTAGAAGTTGCAAAATGGTACACCATATAAACAATAAGTATAAGAAAGCTTGAGTGGTATATTAATTTTAGAAAAAAATTATTTCAAGTTAAAAAGTATTATCAAAGGCTGTATGTGTCCCTAGCTCTGAAGTGGGACTCTTGTAGACAGCATATATACGGGTCTTGTTTTTGTATCCATTCAGCCAGTCTGTGTCTTTTGGTTGGAGCATTTAATCTGTTTATGTTTAAGGGAATTTTTTATATTATGTTCTTATTGCCATTTTGTTAGTTGTTTTGGATTTGTTTTTGTAGGTCTTTTTTCTTCCCTTCCTCTTTTGTTCTCTTGTGATTTGATGACTAACTTTAGTGTTGTGTTTCAATTCCTTTTTCTCTTTTGCTTGTGTATCTATTGTAGATTTTTGGTTTGCGATTACCATGAGGTTTCTATATAGCAGTCTATATATAAACATGATTGTTTTAACTTGCTGGGCTTTAAATTTCAAATGCATTTCCAATATCCTGCATTTGTGTTCTCCCCCTCTCACAATTGCTGGTTTTGATATCATATTTGTGTGTGGATGATTTCTCAATATGTGGAGATTACCATACTAAGTGTAATAAGTCAGACAGAGAAAGACAAATATCACATGATATCTCATATGCAGAATCTTTAAAAAAATGATACAAATGAACTTGTCTACAAAACAGAAACAGACTCACAGACTTAGAGAATGAACTTATGGTTACCAGGGGGAAAGATTGGGGGGGCAGGGATAGACTGGGAGTTCGGGATTTACATGTATACACTGCTATATTTAAAATAGATAACCAACAAGGACCTACTGTATAGCACAGGGTACGCTGCTCAATATTCTGTAATAATGTAAATGGGAAAATAATTTGAAAAAGAATAGGAAAAAAAGTATTATCAAAGGAAAATAGGAAAATATCATAATGTTATAAGGGTTAATTCAGCAGGGAGACACAGCAATAATAGATGTACATATGCCTAAAACATCACTGCAAATCCTACAGACCTTAAAAGCATATTAAGGTAACATTATCAACATATTTTTGTTACTCCAATCCCCCAAATTTATACACTAATCTTAAGGAGAAAACTACAAACTAATATCGCTACACAAAAATGCAATAATCCTTAAAGTACATTATGAAATCAAACTGAACACTGTATAAAAATGATAATACATAATGAGCAAGTAAAGTTTATTTTAGAAAGAAATATTGGTTTTATATCCATATTATCAATCATTGGAATTTGCCATACTAATTGATTCAAAGATCAAAAACTATATAGCATTTATTTTATGCAAAAAAATATGACTTTTGATTAAAAAGCAGGACCCATTAATGATAAGTCTCAGCAAACTAGAAATAAATGAGATTTTTGCTGCTTAATAAAGAGCTACTATGAAAAATTACAGCCATCATTATAATCAATGGAAAAAGAGGATCAAAGCAAAGTTGAGTAATCTCATCATTTTATGCAACATTATACTGGAGGTCTTGTCAGTGAGCAATGCAAGAAAATTAAGTAAAGTTTATACACTTTAGGAAGAAAATAGTAAACTTTTAAATTCTTTATTTGTAAATGACATGATTGTACATGTAGAAAACTATAGAACTATAAAATCACTGATAAATCTTAGAAATGAAATTAGTAAGATATCAGGATACATGGTCAATATCCAAAGTTCTATTATATTTCTCTATAATATTAACAAGTATTGATACAAAAAATTGATAATATAAATTCCATTTATATTATCAGCATTAAAAAACTAGGGATGGGGCCTCCCTGGTGGCGCAGTGGTTGAGAGTCCGCCTGCCGATGCAGGGGATACGGGTTCGTGCCCCGGTCTGGGAGGATCCCATATGCCGCGGAGCGGCTGGGCCCGTGAGCCATGGCCGCTGGGCCTGCGCATCCGGAGCCTGTGCTCCGCAACGGGAGAGGCCACAACAGTGAGAGGCCCGCATACCGCAAAAAAAAAAAAAAAAAAAAAAAAAAAGAAAGAAAAAACTAGGGATGAATTTATGGAAAAAGTTTGAAGACATATACATTTAAAATATCAAAGCATTGTTGAGGAAGATTAAAGAAAACTAAATAATGCAAGAGATACACCATGTTCATGCTTTTAAAAAATGCAACGTTATTAAATGTCAGTACTCCTCATTTCATCCATAAATTTAATGTAATGCTTATCAAGATCTTAATAGGCTTTTTGAAGAAATTCATCTGCTAACTCTAAAATTTGTTTGATGAGGCAAATGAATTGGAATAGTCAAAACAGGAACAAAGTTTGCAGATTGGCCTTACCTGATTTCAAGACATATCTTAAAGCTACAATAATCAATATAGTGTGATACTGGTATAAGGTAGAAACATAAGGGAGTGAAGCAAAATAGAGTCTAGAAATAGACTCACATATAAGTAGTCATTTGATTTTCTCTAGAGAAAATGTAGTGTGAGGACACAGTGAGAAGGCACCGTCTGCAAGCCAAGGAGAGAGGCTTGATCAGAAACCAACCCTCCTGGCACCATGATCTTGGCCTTCTAGCCTCCAGAACTATGAGGAAAAATAAATGCTAAAATAGATTTACTTTGTTTAATATTCATAAATCTGGCCGCAGCAACTTGAAATCGTGAGGTTTGGATCAATTTTGTTCTTTAAACTGACTATCAAAGTGATGATGAAACACAAATTTAACTCACCTGAGCATGTGAGTTTCTAAGAAGTTCAAAAGCTTACACAAACCTTATCCTGACCTTTTGGTGAGTGAACCTTGACATGATATCTTTCTAGAGCAATAGCAACAAAAAACCTTACTCCTGAGCTTTCTACAATATTATTACTATATCAATCACAGGTAGAAAGTGATAATACTTGTACAGTTTACCAACGTAAATGGAGAAGACTGCACATAGGTGAAACAAGCAACTCCAGAGTTCTGTTACCTCAGACCTCCTCCAGAGGCTTTAGTGTCTGAAGGAATCAATATCTTGGTACACCTATAATCTGGGACAAAATTTAGTGAGTCCTGCCTCTTTGGACTGACTTTACTTGTGAGTAGACCAAGTGCTATTAGGCAGAATGTTGAGAACTTGGTTAAGAGTACTTTATGGGGGGCTTCCCTGGTGGCGCAGTGGTTGAGAATCTGCCTGCCGATGCAGGGGACACGGGTTCGAGCCCTGGTCTGGGAGGATCCCACATGCCGCGGAGCAACTGGGCCCGTGAGCCACAACTACTGAGCCTGCGCGTCTGGAGCTTGTGCTCCACAACAAGAGAGGCCGCGACAGTGAAAGGCCCGCGCACCGCGATGAAGAATGGCCCCCACTCGCCACAACTAGAGAAAAGCCCTTGCACAGAAACGAAGACCCAACACAGCCATTAATAAATAAATAAAATAAATAAATTTAAAAAAAAGAGTACTTTATGGAAAAATAAAATTATACTTTTGCCCTCTTGAATTTTTTGAACTTCACTGTTTGTAAAATCCCAACTCAGCCCTTGCCGACCTTTAGTGGTGCAATCACTGCAACTGGCCAAGATATGGACAAAATTCCAACACTACTCTTAGGACAAAAACTAAAACGTCCCTTTCCAAAGACCAAACTACTTTCATGTCTGTGCTGTCAACTTCAACTTTTCACTGTGAGATTACTTCTTAGTTCTCTACTTCTATCCATATGTAATTATTTATTGCACTACGTTTGAGAACAATTTAGATAAGAGCAAGAGTCCAAAGAATAAGCATTCAAGGACATAGAAGAAAAGTCAGAGTAATTCAGTGAGAAACAATGAAAACTGACAGGGGACCTGTACAATCGTTCTGTACTCTAGGAAGAGGAATGGCAGCTAAGTGTGAAGTGACTTTCAGGATCCTGTTTTGCCATATCATATTGCTCCTATTGGACAGATCATAAGTTGATTAGAATTAAATGCTAGTGGGCAGCAATGTGAACCTTAGTTACTACCTACTTAGCACAGTGCCAATTTTTCGAACCAAAATTTGCCATGCAGAAAATTATTTAAATATTTAAACCATTCATTCTTTTCTAAATATTCTTCTGTCCGATCTCAGAACTTAAGTTCTTTTCTCATCTCCTACCAAAATACTTTTTCTGAAGCAGCCCAACAACTTGTGAGTTGAAAGATTAATTCTGATGTTCCGACTATGATATGATTGTTCAGTATGAAAAAACCACAGAAGTAAGAAAAACACATATGTCTGTGCTAATACTGCTTTCCATTGGCACAAATAAATATTTTCTCTCCAGGGTTTGGGATTTTTATTATAATAGAATAATCACAGCATCACATGAAATGAATTCTGAGTTCTAAGTAGTAATTAAGTGTGGAAATGTATATTTTATTTGCATTTTGATAAATGATTTATTCATCTTTTCTTCAACACATGTGGGCTATCTAATGTTTGAATTACCTGTAATTACATTTCTTTCATGTTTGCATTATTAGTGAAAAATACAGATATTTTTCAATCACCCTCCACTCTTCTAAGCTGTCTTCCCCTACTGTTGATAATTATGCTCAGGGAATCAACCAAATTTGAATATTAGCCTGAGCAAAACATAATTAAGAATGTAAATCTGAAGAAAAGCAAAAACTAATGGAATCCAAAATCAAATATAGATGTTGTTTGGATTATCTCATTACTGCTTCTTTTTTTCACCTCAAGAACTTACTATATACTAAAAAGATTGTGTATGAATGTATCCCTAGATGAATAAACACTAGGCATTATAAAGTGGAATCTGACAACCTGAGGGCAATGCAGGAAAATATGTTCTCCTTATTGCAGGTTCACTATATACTAGGCAGAAGAAAAAACTGCTTACTTATGTGGTTTAGTAAACTGAAACAAGTGACTAAGAATGAGTGTAAACATCCCCTGGGAATCTCTAAAACTATAATGGGTATGGAATAACCTACACTATACTGCTTTGAAATTGAGACAGATTAAAGAATCCTTCACCACTTTCATATGATTTTGTCAGGGAAAAGAGGATGGAAATTTTACTAGCTATTTACTAAGTACAAGAGCTTTATACACTTATATTTTATGCCCACCCAAGTATTGAGTACATTTTTATTAGCTTTTATTACAGATGTAGGAAATGAGGCTCAGAGAATTTAAATAGATTATCATATCAAAGATCATACAGTT
Organism: Mesoplodon bidens; assembly: GCF_964165515.1. Classification (NCBI taxonomy): domain Eukaryota; kingdom Metazoa; phylum Chordata; class Mammalia; order Artiodactyla; family Ziphiidae; genus Mesoplodon; species Mesoplodon bidens. The sequence continues at coordinate 52,193,993 of NC_138173.1, read as the reverse complement.
GGAAGGGCAGAGCTTGGATTTTTATTTATTTTTTTATCCAAATATTTTTTCCATAATGTTGGGGGAAAATAATGAGAATTTTTAAAAATTTTATACAGAGAAATACAATTTTAGTTCTTAGTTTATTTTTCTATGGCATATTTCAAATTGCTTCAATATGCATTTTAAAATTTATTTCCATGCCACTTTATTAAATTTTCTTACAATTCCTGTGGAACAATAAGAAGCTGATATTTTTCCCATTATCCTTCAGAAGTGAAGTTGGAAAAAAAAGGGGGGTGGGGCTTTTATTTAAAATCATTCACAGGGTCTATAGTATAATGTTGGGTTTTCCCAGGACCCTGGAATAGCAACTTAGATTAATATCATGCCTTTGACACACTAAGCACATAGGAGGTTATAAATTAGCATTTGCTCAATTGAATTATCTTCCTGGATCCATGAAACAAATGGTTTACTCATCCTGGCATAGTTACTTTTCCATTTCTCCTTAGACAGGAAGAATATGTATAGGATTTATTTTGATTATTTGATCACATTTTTTTGGCCTCTGGAGAAAAGTAATTTTATGGTTTTCAGGACTGTAGAGACCACATGACCAACTCTTATTTTTAAGGTAAAATTGCAAGAGTTTAGTAAAGCAGTCGTATATCTGGAATTCAAATCTCATAACCTCATTTTTTTTCTTCCTCCTGTATCCCATCAACTGTCACTTGGCCATGCAGTTTATAATTAGCTAGAAAACATTTTTAATGGTTAAGGGTCTCTTAGGGAAACTCTGTTATCGTCACAGAAGTTTACAAAACTGTTCAAAATGCTACCATACTGTGTACACTGCTGTAATATAAAGGCTATATAATAAAAAGCAGACCTTTATTGTCAGTTTTAAAAATCAGCAGCACAACCAAATGCAACAAGCTCTGAAATCATGCCATAGAGTGAATGGACTACTGAAATGGTTCTCATTATTCCTCCTTGACAGCTTTTGAGAGAGAATTTTGGTATTTCATCTTCTCTGTATTTTACACTTGCAAGCTAAGTTCACAGACATTTTACAATTAATGTATATAAGAAAGTTGGCCACATTCTAAGTAATGGAGAAGCTTATCAGAGAAATGCCAGTTTCAATAAAAATTCTACCTAATCTTATACCATGGATTCCTGCACAAAGTTATCAAACTTAAAAAAAAAGAAATTGCAAAACTAATCAAAGTATATGTACAGTATGTACAATTTGCTATGACAGCAAATACTTCAGGGTTATTTGAAGGAAAAAAAAGGTCGAAGATCCAGAATCTAAATAGTACAATTTGTGGTAAATGTCAGGAACATTACTCTGGTAAATGTCGTAATAATTATTTGAAAATTGTTCTGAGTATTACACACTGTATAATCAGTTTTGATAGAAGGATCAAAGGTGTAAATTTCATGACCACTCAGTGAAGGCATTTATCAGAAGCTTTACTGGGAAGGAGAGAGTTGGGGAGGATAACAATTTATGGTGAAATCATCCTATTCAGCATAGTGGCTTGTAGAATTTTTTGAATATAGGCTATGCACTTAATCTGCTCTTGAGGGTGCAATTATGCTTTTAAACATAAAGCCAAAAATAAAATTCATTAAAATTATATTTTCCAGTTACGATAAAACCAACACAAATATATGATTTCTAAAGTTACAGTATAGGTGCTGACTATGGGGAGCAATGAACTTTTATAATTTGTCCATCAAGCAAAACGAGTTATAGTTATTGAAGGAGTTTGGAGGGACTTCCCTGGTGGCATAGTGGTTAAGAATCTGACTGCCAATGCACGGGACACGGGTTCGAGCCCTGGTCCAGGAAGATCCCACATGCCATGGAGCAACAAAGCCTGTGCGCCACAACTACTGAGACCGCGTGCCAGAACTACTGAGCCTGCACTCTAGAGCCCACAAGCCACAACTACTGAGCCTAGAGCCCATGCTCCACAGTAAGAGAAGCTACCGCAATGACAAGCCCGCACACTGCAATGAAGAGTAGCTCCTGCTCTCCGCAACTAGAGAAAGCCCGTGCGCAGCAGCAAAGACCCAACGCAGCCAAAAATAAATAAATAAATTTATATAAATAAATAAATAAAGGAGTTTGGATAACCTCTCTCTCTCTCTCCTCTGTCTCTCTCTACTATGGAACCAGTAGTGTATAGGTGAATATGGGAAATAAAAATATGGAGGATGCTCTCAAAAAATACATCGGAGCACTATATATGAAATAATTTAAACATATGCAACATATTGTTTGATCATTTTTCCAAGTCAGAGTTTTTCAAAGTGTGTGAGATATGAATCTCTCAGCCCCAGGAAAGCCAGGGGCCCACCATTTATCCTATTGTTCCATATACATAATATGTGTTTTGTGATAGCACAAATGTTGAGAATTATTGGCCTGGCAACAAAGTTTATAGAAAACTAAAAATGGAAACATAATTATGGATTTCAGGGAAGAAGGCAAATGGAAGAGGTTTTTGGCAAGACATGTGCAATATTCAGGAGATGTATCTTCTCTCTTTGCTTAGCTCAGAAGAGCCATGGTTGGCTGACATCCTGTCTGGCTTCTCAAGGTATATTGTCTAGCTCCCTGCATATATTTGGGCATAAACAAGAGAGAAAGGAGGATAGTGTGGGAGGGAGCCAAGGTGATTTTGGAACATTATAATTGATTCGGCAATTCAGGAGTCCTACAGAACTCAAGGTCAGCCTAAATCTAAGGCAGAAAACCCTGATCTATTTTGCAGTGACTGAATGCTTGCACAGCTGAGGCTTACCCAAACCCATATGGGAGAATCTGTGAGATAAATGAGTTTAGTTTATGAATCAAGCACAACTTATATCTCTCTTTTAATGATACACAAAATAATATTTTAGTTTCCCCGGAAGTGATAAAGTGTGGTTTAATTGAAAGAATTAAAAGGAAGGTACTTGTCAGTAACTATTCAAAAATGGAAATGGACACAAGACAATGGATGTTTTAATTCGAAGGTTTTTGCAACCTTATGTTTCACCCTTCATGGAAATTCTAACTTCACTACATTTATTTTAAAAATCCAGTATATTTCTAGATCATCATTTAAGAAATTCACACTCTGTGATTTTAGGTGATCTAACCAAATTTATTTTAACTGCAAGAAACACATGTAGGTAAAAATTATGCTACTTTTTGTTAGCTGGAACTCATAGTTAGCTCATGTTGCCATTACCTTTACAACATAAAGAGTTCTTTCTTCCAAATCCATTTGATTTATTTATTCAAGAATAAATCAAATTTAAGGAAATGTTCTCATATTTAAAAAACTTTTAGTGTATTTTTATTTTAATAAAATTGAAACTTTTTTGGAATAAGCTTAAGGAGTATGAAATTTATTATTCTGCTATCTGATGTGCTAAGAAGTTACCTATACACATTTTACAGGAGTCTTTTATATTTAAAATCTTTTTATTTCTCTGAGGCCACTATTTAAATGGCTGACAGGGGATAATTTGTTTTGTTCAGTGAATTCCTGATTGTTGAACAAGGAAAAGTTCTTTCAACTTTCATTCAGTGACTCATCTTCTTGTGGTGATTTATTTTACTATATCCAGGCATGCTTTATTACCTACAGACTTGACATGCACATTTTTTTTCTATCTGGTAACTGACTGAGCCTTAAATAGGTATGCAAGTTATAACAAGTTATAAACTTTTGAATTTTACATTGCTACAGATAATTCTGTTGTTTTGCACATTTTCACAAACATGCTTACATGCTATTGTATAAAATTGAAAGGAACATTTGATGTATCTATAGAACAATTATTTTAAATTATCTTTGGTAAATAAGATGCAATTATAATACATACAAGGTGGCAAAATCAGTGGTAAAGTAATATTTGGGGATATAAGAAATATTTGTTGCTATGTCATAGGCTGTGACTTCACTCTAACTAGGAAAGACTCCAAGATGAAAGTGGCATTTATGAGAAAGGGATAGAAGGAGAAAGAAGGAGATCACATTAGATTATTTTTACATGCCAATGATATTTCTATTCAGTTCAAGTTACAAATGAAAATATATATGAGATTCTAGAATTCAAATGTTCAAAACAGCCATACAGTTTCTGTTTTATATTATACTTTATTTTCAATAGAGTCCACATACATCACCTGTCAGTGTATAGCAGCCTATAAAAATTATACATTTTTATTTTATGATAAAAATGATCACACATCTATAGTTTATTAATACATTTTAGCTGCACCAATGCCTAATTTGGAAAAGAAAATGTTAAATAGAATCAATAATCATTCCAGCTTGTACAGTAAAATGTGTTATATAAAACCAAAAATTCAAAGTATGCCAGCTCTCTCAACTTCTTCATTATTTTGATAACTATAGAAATTTCTGAAATCCTGTAATTGGATCAATATAGTCCCTTCACATAAAATTTACTAATGGAATTTTTCAGAAATTTTGTTCCCATAATGTTGTATTTATCTTGATAAGGTAAAGGAGAATAATTAAATACAGTAATTGATTAATAAGATGGAAACAAATGAAATGGGATCCAGGGGATATAAATTTCAGTGCTATCCAGTGTAAGTGTGAACTTGGCAAGGTTATGGTTCTCAATCTTATTCTCTATAAAATGACCCATTCTAGCTCTAAAGTTCTATAATAAAGTTCTATAATTCTCTGTCACAGGTTTTGGTTCTATATTTCTGGATTTAATTCACAGCTCTTTCTTTCACTTCACTCATAAATAGATGCGACATATATTGATTTATCAAGCAAACACTTGGATGTGTAGGGTAATTTTATTTTGAAACTAACTACTGTTCATTTGGATTCTGTTCCACATATGCACTCGTCTTGGAAGAGGAGTAAGGAGAAAGTTTTGATTGTGAAGAATTAGTCCACAATGCCAGATTCTATGGATTTCCATGAGGATCAGAGCTGAGTCATTCACACTGGGATTAGGCAATATAGAGGATTGATGTCCATGACAAAGGTGGATTGTATAGATTTGGGAAAGAAGAAATATAGAGTATTCTCAGGTGAAGAATGAACATGAGTATGTGAAAGTCAGTAAGTCTAAAGATTTACTGACTTAAGACTCTCGAAAGATTAACTCTGTAAGAATGTAGAGCTAAATGGTAGTACCTGAAAGATGCAGATGGAAAGAGATTGCTTTATTTTGTTTTACTTAGAAATATGTACCAAGATGAGGAATTTGTGAATAGATTTAATAATCAAGAGATTGTCAGTAAGGAGGGAGATGTTAAAAATACATAAGAAACAAGGATAGCACTTGGGTCAGGAAAACAGCATTGCATATGGAATTAACCATTATATGGAGCAAAAAAAGGAAGGGTGGATGCAGATATAGGGAAGTGAATATGTATGGGTGGGAATAAGGAGTTGAGAAACTTCACTCGTAATAGATTCCCTTTATATAGTGTAATAGGGGCTTTCTCTTTTTACTTAGAATATACATTTTTAATGATAATATATTAAGTTATAATTCAAGTTCAACAAGGCATGTTTTGTTTCTACTTCCTCTTCAATATCTGCTGGTACTGATAAATGTATATTTTGTAGTATGTTCCATCTTCTGGATATTAATGAAGAAATTAGTTTCCATTATAGAAGTATACAATGTAACCTAAATAGAGAAAGGAAATTAGTACCCCAAAACAGATAGATTATTAATGTATTGTTTTGCAAGTAATATTATCCTATTCAAATATATGTTATTAAAACCTCTTATAAAAAGCCTTTTAAAGTTTGTTAATTCATATTCACTCCTTACAGCTGTGATGTGAATAGTGTATTTGGGGTTGCAATGTAGCAGTCTTTTCTATGACCTGAGGGTCACAAGGTTTTGCCCTGCTCACTTGTTCACAAGACTTCTCTCTCTGATGACTAAAAGTTAGATCCATGTATAAAACAGAGCTCTAATTTGGTGTATTAAGGAACAAAGAATGATAATCACCTAGTCACAGGCTCAAGATGGCCTTCTTCATTTCCTACATGCAAATATTAATAAAAGGATGTAAGATTTTTCTAAAACTTGAGATACAGACTCTATATTTTTACACTTATATAAATGAATCCGTTAAAAACACTTTTTAAACTATAGAATTATCTCATCTTCAAACTCATATATTTTTTGAGAGAAATTCCTGAAATATCATTTTTCTTTCTCACATTTTTAGCTGATAAACAATACTTAAGGATTGAGAATAATTTTGTCAGTTTCTGTTCAGTGAAACTGTTCAATGATACCAGTCTTAACTATAATCACAAAATAAATTTCTAGGGCATTTTCAGATTTATCCTTACTTTTAGTCATTTATTATTTTTCACATATTCACTGCATTCAGAATACTTAACAATGCATGAGAAGGATGACATGAGAAGGATGACAAAAGAAGCAGAATATGTATTTCTATGCTGCATAGATGATATCATTGCCATTAATCTTACCTAGAAGAAAAGACCTCATCTCTCTCTTTCTTCTAAAAAGCACCATTTTTTCCAAGCCATTATAAGCTTTTTTGCATTGGTAAGGAATTCAGCCACCCAAGAAATGAGTCTCATTCTTATTTGTAAGCCAAGAACCATAATAATAATTTGTAGATTTTCAGATGTGGATAGGAAGCTTGGATACATGGTTGGAAAATAACTACAGTGTGAACTGGGGCTTATCAAAGAGAAAGGAGAGGCCCTAGAAACATGACCAGGGACCTGAGTCTTAAGAGAACAAATAGGGAGTGAAAAATCACTTTCCTTGGGAAATGTATAATGCAGTTCTAGGAAGAGTGATGTCTAACATTGGATTTACAATTCTTTCCAGCCTTATGTGGTAATTACATTCTGCTACTTCCTAACCTTTAGAAAGGTCTGCCACACAAAACCACCTGGTGTTAGAGTAAATATAGGGGAATGAAAGAACAGTGATGAAACCTAGCAAAGGACAACACTAGATGATCAGGTTGAAGCAGAAAAGCAAGCAGCTATATTGGCTGACTCAGCAATAAATATGAGCAAAACCACTTGTCCTACATATAATGGAGGAATGTGGCTATTGGGATGGAGGGCAGATAGTGGGATGCTACTTAAAATCTGAAGAAAATACTAATGTTGCTCTATTTGCCTCATTGCCAGAGGAACCTGATACATGATTGAGGCAATAGAACATGGACACATGGATTCATTCTGCCATTTTGTATATTGCTAATGTCTTCTAAATTTGAAAAGTACTGAAAAATCACATGCAAGATGGTTAAATTAATCAACCTTAAGCAAATTGCATAAAAAAATAAATATACATACAAAGCAGTAAAGGTGTAAAAATGTGTGTAAGTGAGAAAGTTTAAGTGACATCAGCTTTCAAGAAGAGGAGAAAAACCTCAAGAGAGTTTGAAGAAGGTAAATGAGAAGTTGCTTTCCAAGCAAGAACGATCTCTTCCAAGGCTGGGGAAGGCATGAGAGAGGGTTCATTTTGACCCTTTTATGCTATTATTAATCGATGTTTCCTAGCAATTTGACTGGCTTCTAAGAAAAATCCAATATGTAACAGTAAACAAAAAGAGAGAGACTTTCTTTCTAATATAAATATTTAAGGCATTTTAAGACAGGAAAGACATTGAGATGCATCACAACATTCTTGTAAGTTTCAGTATTGAAACAGTTTAGTCAAAATTCTATTCATTAATTCCCCTGATTTCTATTTAACTATGTGTCACACATTGGGGAAGCAGCTGTGAATAAAACAGATTTTGTTCTTGCTGTTATGGAGTTTATTTATATAGTGTAGGAGCAGAAAAACAATAAGAATGCTTGCTGCTCTATGTTCTAGTTACTATGACCACATGAACAATTACCACAAAACTAAGTGGCTTAAAACAATAACAAATTTTATTGTATGCATCAACCTGACATTTGCAAGGGACTGAGGCAGTGCAAAGTTTAGGAGATGAAATCATCTGAAGGCTCATTCATTTACATGTCTAATGCTTAAGGATGGCTGTCAACTAAAACTTTTCTGGAACTGTTGGCTGGAAGATCTATATTCAACCTCTTAATATGGCCAGGGCTCCCTCAGCCCCAGGAAAGAGAAAGAGAAAGAAAGAAATAGATAGAGGTAGGGAGAGGGAGAGAGAGAGAGGTTAATTTTCAGAATATCTCAGAATATCTGTGTGGCCCTTTTTGATCTAGCCTTGGAAGTCACTCAGCATTTTCCTTTCCAGCCCATTCTATTCACTGGAACAGTCACAATGTCCCACCTAGATTCAGAAGGAGAGGAGAATTAACTCCACCACTTGATGAAAAGTTACAAGGTTCTAAAAGAAAATTTGTGAACTGAAATATTGCTGTGGTCATTTTTGGAATGTACAGTCTGTCACATTCTCTTATTTTAGTTTCTGCTTTAATAAACAAAAACTCAAATATGAAATTCATGAAAAAAAGTTTTTTATTTAAAAATTTTTCACACGTGTCTCATGTCTCTTTTGAGTTGTCACTATTATTTTTGTTGTTTTATTATTACTATTACTATTAGCATTATTGGCTTGTGAACTTCCAAATCCCAGTGGCCTTTAACTTTTTCTTTTTAATAGTCTAATAATTTGAGTATAGCATTCAAAAGTTGATATGGTAAAATATCTAGTGAAAGGGACTATATTAAACTTTTGGGATCAGAACATTTAATTTGTTATGTTCATTTGAAGGAAAGTAGTACTTTATCAAGTGGTTTTTTTGGATGAATGTATGATTCACATCAACTTGTGTAGAAAAAAAAATAGCAAATGGGCTGTCTCCATTATCCCCAGCTAACTTCCATGAGAATGATCATTTATTCATTTTATAATCATTTAACCTAAAGAACTTGTTGACTTGGTCTAATGTAAACAAAGCCTAATAAATAAATATTCTATGCCTCATAATATTGTTCAAAGATGTTAATGTGTTATGTTATATGGTAGAAATTGTTTCTCCCTTTAAAATGTTAGAGACAGCTCCAAGTAAAGGACATTAAAAAAATTGTGAAAAAATGATGAAAAAAACTGACTGTATTAGAAAAACACAAAGAATGTGCCACTTTTGTTCAGATTAAAGGTAAGAGTATGTGAAAGTGGAAAGGGTCATTGGTGAAATGATTGTAATAGTCAAAATGACATCATCAGTCCGACATTTCATCATTTTTTTAAAGGTTAGTAGGCAAAGAACTATTTCTGCTCTTTGAAAATGTCAAATAAAATGTTACTTTTCCAAAGCTTCTTGAAACAATGTTAATCTAAACATTATAAGCATAGATGATATTAAGGAAACAAATTTAATACATACTATTAATTAGACATTATCACATATTCCTAAAATGTTCAGAAGTACTAAAAGAAACTGAAGATCAAAAATTCACATTTATTATTCTTAGAAACATTAACTAAAACGTAAGTACACTAGAAGAGAAAGAATAATGAAAGGCTTAGAAATTCAAGTAAGTAGAAAGGAAAATTATCTTACTTAAATTGAAATAATAAGATAGAACTAAATGAACAATTAATTTGAGAGAACACAACCTGATATACTGGATTAAGAGTAGGTGACTACTAATTAGATATCATTTAACCTACTTCCTTGTACTTCAGTTTCTTTGTTATAATAGTAATTTTTGCCATTGACAACCTGCTAAGGCTGCTGTGAAATAACAATAGACCATTTCAAATCCTTTTACATTAATATTGAAGCTGTTTCCAAACCTTGTAGATATCCCTATGCATAAATCTTTTATTCATGTGCTAATGTATTTATAAAACTAATTCTTGAAAATGGAATTGCCAAATCAAAGGCTATGTGTATTTCAATTTTAAAAGATGTTCAACATATGCTTTATAGTCTGTGATATTGTCAGATGACCGTCCATGTTTGCCTAATAAAACTCAGTCAAGATAAGTCCATATTTCCAACTTCCTATGTTGTAAGCACAAAGAAATATTTCTTGTTTGTTTGTTTTGTTTTCTCCTTAATCCCCACCAACTAGAAAAGATGTAGCATATGAACACCTCAGTTCACTAAGGGAATGCACCAAGCAGAGGAGAATTAAGGAATCAAGAGATTAAAGATGTTAATCAGATCATGTGCATGGCTTGCATTGAGTTCTTTCTCAATAAACGTGTCTCACATGACATGTTCTTTTCACATGACACACTCTTCTTCAAAACTTGTATAGGCCTTTGTGAAAATGTCATATATAATTTATTATATGGTATACTTAAATAAACAGTACCTTGTTCTCATTTCATAGTCAATTGAAGTAAATGCACAAATCACAATCAAGCAGAAATCCATAGTGATTCTTAACATTAAAAATGCATCATAGGCTTCAAGTTTCCAGTCTGACATGTAAAGAACTTGGAAGTCATCACTCCTCTCCTCACAAGAAGAAAAAGGCTGACTAATTGAAAATCAACAACTCTTTTTTAGGTCCACAGGAGAATTGTTTTCACAGGGTAGACTGCTGCCCCCAAAACTGCAGAGACAGACAGGCCAATACAGAAAGTAACCATTTTGAAATACACTCAGAGCTCTCTGTTCTCTTTAACAAGGCCTTCTCTCAAAGGAAACTTTTATCAGAGCCTAAACAACTGGAGTTTTATCAAAGCCTAACCAATCTGAAGGAACGGACCTATTCAACTCCAACCTCTTCCCGCTTTTACTTTGGGGCAAGGGAAATACCCAACTCAGGCTCACTATAAAAGACTGAACCAGACTTCTGGGGAAGATGGCGGAAGAGTAAGATGCGGAGATCACCTTCCTCCCCACAGATACACGAGAAATACAGCTACACGTGTAACAACTCCTACAGAACACCTACTGAACGCTGCCAGAAGACCTCAGACCTCCCAAAAGGCAAGAAACTCCCCACGTACCTGGGTAGGGCAAAGCAGAGAGATTCCCGCACAGAGGATTGGTGCCAACCAGCACTCACCAGCCCGAGAGGCTTGTCTGTTCGTCCGCTGGGGTGGGCAGGGCTGGGAGCTGAGGCTCCGGCTTCAGTCAGAGCACAGGGAGAGGACTGGGGCTGGTGGCGTGAACATAGCCTGAAGGGGCTAATGTGCCACAGCTGGCCGGGAGGGAGTCCGGGAAAAAGTCTGGAGCTGCCGAAGAGGCAAGAGACTTTTTCTTCCCTCTTTGTTTCCTGGTGCGCGAGGAGAGGGGATTAAGAGAGCTGCTTAAAGGAGCTCCAGAGACGGGCGTGAGCCGCGACTGAAAGCGCACACGCCAGAGACAGGCATGGGATGCTGGGGCTGCTGCCACCACCACGAGGCCTGTGTGCGAGCGCAGGTCACCGTCCATGCCCCCCTTCCGGGGAGCCTGTGCAGCCCGTTACTGCCGGGGTCCCGGGATCCAGGGACGGCTTCCCTGGGAGAACACACGGCGCGCCTCGGGCAACATCACGCCGGCCTTTGCCACCACAGGCCTGCCACGTACTCCGTGCCCCTCCCTCCCCCCCAGCTGGAGTGAGCCAAAATCCCAGAAGCTTCTGCTCCTTTAACCCTGTCCTGTCTGAGCGAAGAACAGACGCCCTCCGGTGACCTACATGGAGAGGCAGGGCCAAATCCAAAGATGAGACCCGGGAGCTGTGAGAACAAAGAAGAGAAAGGGAAATCTCTCCCAGCAGCCTCAGAAGCAGCGGATTAAAGCTCCACAATCAACTTGATGTACCCTGCATCTGTGGAATACATGAATAGACAACGAATCATCCCAAATTGAGGAGCCAGGAGTCAGTGCTGTGCCTCTGAGATGGGAGAGCCAACTTCAGGACACTGGTCCACAAGAGACCTCCCAGCTCCACATAATATCAAACGGCGAAAATCTTCCAGAGATTTCCATCTCAACACCAGAGCCCAGCTTCACTCAATGACCAGCAAGCTACAGTGCTGGACACCCTATGCCAAACAACTAGCAAGACAGGATCACAATGACATCCATTAGCAGAGAGGCTGCCTAAAATCATAAAAAGTCCGCAGACACCCCAAAACACAACACCAGACGTGGACCTGCCCACCAGGAAGACAAGATCCAGCCTCATCCACCAGAACACAGGCACTAGTCCCCTCCACCAGGAAGCCTACACAACCCACTGAAACAACCTTAGCCACTGGGGACAGACACCAAAAACAATGGGAACTACAAACCTGCAGCCTGCAAAAAGGAGACCCCAAACACAGTAAGATAAGCAAAATGAGAAGACAGAAAAACACACAGCAGAAGAAGGAGCAAGATAAAAACCCACCAGACCTAACAAATGAAGAAGAAATAGACAGTCTACCTGAAAAAGAATTCAGAATAATGATAGTAAAGATGATCCAAAATCTTGGAAATAGAATAGACAAAATGCAAGAACCAGTTAACAAGGACCTAGAAGAACTAAAGATGAATCAAGCAACGATTCAAAACACAATAAATGAAATGAAAAATACTCTACATGGGATCAATAGCAGAATAACTGAGGCAGAAGAATGGATAAGTGACGTGGAAGATAGAATAGAAGAAATAACTACTGCAGAGCAGAAGAAAGAAAAAAGAATGAAAAGAACTGAGGACAGTCTCAGAGACTTCTGGGACAACATTAAATGCACCAACATTCGAATTATAGGGGTTCCAGAAGAAGAAGAGAAAAAGAAAGGGACTGAGAAAATATTTGAAGAGATTATAGTTGAAAACTTCCCTAATATGGGAAAGGAAATAGTCAGTCAAGTCCAGGAGGCACAGAGAGTCTCATACAGGATAAATCCAAGGAGAAATATGCCAAGACACATATTAATCAAACTGTCAAAAATTAAATACAAAGAAAACATATTAAAAGCAGCAAGGGAAAAACAACAAATAACACACAAGGGAATCCCCATAAGGTTAACAGCTCATCTTTCAGCAGAAATTCTGCAAGCCAGAAGGGACTGGCAGGACATATTTAAAGTGATGAAGGAGAAAAACCTGCAACCAATATTACTCTACCCAGCAAGGATCTCGTTCAGATTTCATGGAGAAATTAAAACCTTTACAGACCAGCAAAAGCTGAGGGAGTTCAGCACCACCAAACCAGCTTTACAACAAATGCTAAAGGAACTTCTCTAGGCAAGAAACACAACAGAAGGAAAAGACCTGCAATAATGAACCCAAAACAATTAACAAAATGGGAATAGGAACATACATATCGATAATTACCTTGAATGTAAATGGACTAAATGCTCCCACCAAAAGACACAGATTGGCTGAATGGATACAAAAACAAGACCCATATATATGCGGTCTACAAGAGACCCACTTCAGACCTAGAGACACATACAGACTGAAAGTAAGGGGATGGAAAAAGATATTCCATGCAAATGGAAACCAAAAGAAAGCTGGAGTAGCAATTCTCATATCAGACAAAATAGACTTTAAAATAAAGACTACTAGAAGAGACAAAGAAGGACACTACATAATGATCAAGGGATCGATCCAAGAAGAAGATATAACAATTGTAAATATTTATGCACCCAACATAGGAGCACCTCAATACATAAGGCAAATACTAACAGCCATAAAAGGGGAAATCAACAGTAACACATTCATAGTAGGGGACTTTAACACCCCACATTCACCAATAGACAGATCATCCAAAATGAAAATAAATAAGGAAACACAAGCTTTAAATGATACATTAAACAAGATGGACTTAATTGATATTTATAGGACATTCCATCAAAAACAACAGAATACACATTTTTCTCTAGTGCTCATGGAACATTCTCCAGGATAGATCATATCTTGGGTCACAAATCAAGCCTTGGTAAATTTAAGAAAATTGAAATTGTATCAAGTATCTTTTCCGACCACAATGCTATGAGACTAGATATCAATTACAGGAAAAGAGCTGTAAAAAATACAAACACATGGAGGCTAAACAATACACTACTTAATAACGAAGTGATCACTGAAGAAATCAAGAGGAAATTTAAAAATACCTAGAAACAAATGACAATGGAGACACGATGACCCAAAACCTATGGGACGCAGCAAAAGAAGTTCTAAGAGGGAAGTTTATAGCAATACAATCCCACCTTAAGAAACAGGAAACATCTCGAATAAACAACCTAACCTTTCACCTAAAGCAATTAGAGAAAGAAGAACAAAATCACCTCAAAGTTAGCAGAAGGAAAGAAATCATAAAAATCAGATCACCAATAAATGAAAAAGAAATGAAGGAAATGATAGCAAAGATCAATAAAACTAAAAGCTGGTTCCTTGAGAAGATAAGCAAAATTGATAAATCATTAGCCAGACTCATCAAGAAAAAAAGGGAGAAGACTCAAATCAATAGAATTAGAAATGAAAAAGGAGAAGTAACAACTAACACTGCAGAAATACAAAAGATCATGAGAGATTACTAGAAGCAACTCTATGCCAATAAAATGGACAACCTGGAAGAAATGGACAAAGTCTTAGAAATGCACAACCTGCCAAGACTGAATCAGGAAGAAATAGAAAATATGAACAGACCAATCACAAGCACTGAAATTGAAACTGTGATTAAAAATCTCCCAGCAAACAGAAGCCCAGGGCCAGATGGCTTCACAGGCGAATTCTAACAAACATTTAGAGAAGAGCTAACACCTATCCTTCTCAAACTCTTCCAAAATATAGCAGAGGGAGGAACACTCCCAAACTCATTCTACGAGGCCACCATCACCTTGATACCAAAACCAGAAAAGGATGTCACAAAGAAAGAAAACTAGAGGCCAATATCTCTGATGAACATAGATGCAAAAATCCTCAACAAAATACTAGCAAACAGAATCCAACAGCACATTAAAAGTATCATACACCATGATCAAGTGGAGTTTATTCCAGGAATGCAAGGATTCTTCAATATATGCAGATCAATCAACGTGATACACCATATTAACAAATTGAAGGAGAAAAACAATATGATCATCTCAATAGATGCAGAGAAAGCTTTTGACAAAATTCAACACCCATTTATGATAAAAACCCTGCAGAAAGTAGGCATAGAGGGAACTTTCCTCAATATAATAAAGGCCATATATGACAAACCCACAGCCAACATCGTCCTCAATGGTGAAAAGCTGAAACCATTTCCACTAAGATCAGGAACAAGACAAGGTTGACCACTCTCACCACTCTTATTCAACATAGTTTTGGAAGTTTTAACCACAGCAATCAGAGAAGAAAAGGAAATAAAAGGAATCCAAATCGGAAAAGAAGAATGTCACTGTTTGCAGATGACATGATACTATCCATAGAGAATCCTAAAGATGCTACCAGAAAACTACTAGAGCTAATCAATGAATTTGATAAAGTAGCAGGATACAAAATTAATGCACAGAAATCTCTGGCATTCCTATATACTAATGATGAAAAATCTGAAAGTGAAATCAAGGAAACACTCCCATTTACCATTGCAACAAAAAGAATAAAATATCTAGGAATAAACGTGCCTAAGGAGACAAAAGACCTGTATGCAGAAAATTATAAGACACTGATGAAAGAAATTAAAGATGATACAAATAGATGGAGAGATGTACCATGTTCTTGGATTGGAAGAATCAACATTAAAATGACTCTACTACCCAAAGCAATCTACAAATTCAATGCAATCCCTATCAAACTACCACTGGCATTTTTCACAGAACTAGAACAAAAAATTTCACAATTTGTATGGAAACACAAAAGACCCTGAATAGCCAAAGCAATCTTGAGAATGAAAAATGGAGCTTGAGGAATCAGGCTCCCTGACTTCAGACTATACTACAAAGCTACAGTAAACAAGACAGTATGGTACTGGCACAAAAACAGAAAGATAGATCAATGGAACAGGATAGAAAGCCCAGAGATAAACCCACGGACATATGGTCACCTTATCTTTGATAAAGGAAGCAGGAATGTACAGTGGAGAAAGGACGGTCTCTTCAATAAGTGGTGCTGGGAAAACTGGATAGGGACATGTAAAGGTATGAGATTAGATCACTCCCTAACACCATACACAAAAATAGGCTCAAAATTGATTAAAGACCTAAATGTAAGGCCAGACACTATCAAACTCTTAGAGGAAAACATGGGCAGAACACTCTATGACATAAATCACAGCAAGATCTTTTTTGACCCACCTCCTAGACAAATGGAAAAAAAAGACAAAAATAAACACATGGGACCTAATGAAACTTCAAAGCTTTTGCACAGCAAAGGAAACCATAAACAAGACCAAAAGACAACCCTCAGAATGGGAGAAAATATTTGCAAATGAAGCAACTGACAAAGGATTAATCTCCAAAATTTATAAGCAGCTCATGCAGCTCAATAACAAAAAAACAAACAACCCAATCCAAAAATGGGCAGAAGACCTAAATAGACATTTCTCCACAGAAGATATACAGACTGCCAACAAACACATGAAAGGATGCTCAACATCTTTACTCATTAGAGAAATGCAAATCAAAACTACAATGAGATATCATCACACACCAGTCAGAATGGCCGTCATCAAAAAATCTAGAAACAATAAATGCTGGAGAGGGTGTGGAAAAAAGGGAACACTCTTGCACTGCTGGTGGGAATGTGAATTGGTACAGCCACTATGGAGAACAGTATGGAGGTTCCTTAAAAAACTACATATGACCCAGCAATCCCACTACTGGGCATTTACCCTGAGAAAACCATAATTCAAAAAGAGTCATGTACCAAAATGTTCATAGCAGCCCTATTTACAATAGCCCAGAGGTGGAAACAACCTAAGTGTCCATCATGGAAGAATGGATAAAGAAGATGTGGCACATATATACAATGGAATATTACTCAGCCATAAAAAGAAATGAAATTGAGCTATTTGTAATGAGGTGGATGGACCTAGGGTCTGTCATACAGAGTGAAGTAAGTCAGAAAGAGAAAGACAAACACTGTATGTTGACACATATATATGTAATTTAAGAAAAAAAAATGTCATGAAGAACATAGGGGTAAGACAGGATTAAAGACACAGACCTACTAGAGAATGGACTTGAGGATATGGGGAGGGGGAAGGGTAAGCTGTGACAAAGCGAAAAAAAAAGTATTAAAAAGTAACCTGTGTTCTATGAACGTATATGTAATTGAATATATATACATAAATTAAAAACATGAAGATCAAATAAAATAAAAGCTGGAAAAAACTTAAAAATAAAAAAAGACTGAAACAAAATTATAGGACTATACAATGCTCCCTGCCCTCTCCCATACACAGAACTTACCACCACATCAGTAGAGCTCCTCTATAATAACAGAAGATTACAGAAAAAAAGAACCATAGGCTCATACTTTATTTAAAGAGTCCCAAGGAAAACAGAAAATGGGGGAAACTAAAACAAGGACACCTGAGGAAATTTTAGTCTCTGACACCACAACTACATCTAATAGTAAACACAGCCTAACTCATTGCTAGATAAACATGAAACCTCACACTAAAGTCCTACCTTCATCACTCCCTTTTACACAATATACCATGTCCAGGTTCCAACAACAACAACAACAAAAATCACAAGGCGTAGTAAAGGACAAAAAACACTCTCTGATGACACAAGGCAACCATCAGAGCCAGACTTGGATATGGCAGAGCTTTTGGAATTATCAGACTGTGAATTTAAAATAATTATGATCAATATGCTAAAGGCTCTAATAAAAAAGGAAGTGGACAGTACACAAGAGAAGATTGGTAATGTTACAGGAAGATGGAAAATCTAAAAAGGAATCAAAATGACATGATAGAAATTAAGAAGACAGTAAGAGAAATGAAGAATGCCTTTGATGAGCTCATCAGTGGACTGGACATAATGGAGGAAAGAATCAGTGAGCTTGAAGTTATGTCAGTAGAACCTTCCAAAACTGAAATGTGAAAGAAAAAAGAATGGAAACACAGAACAGAATATTCAAGAACTGTGGAACAATTGCAGAAAGTATAACATACATACAATGGGAATACCAGAAGACGAAAGAGAGAAAGGAACAGAAGAAATATTTAAGTGATAATTACTGAGAAATTTCCAAAATTAATGACAAAAACCAAACCACAGTTCCAGAAAGCTCAGAGAACACCAAGCAGGATAAATTCTGAAAAATCTACACCTGCATATATATATCATGTTCAAAGTACAGAAAGTTAAAGTGAAGAGAGATCTTGAAAGAAGTTGGGAGAAAAAAAAAAAAACACCTTACCTATAGAGGAACAGAGATAATAATTACATTGGACTTTTCTTCAGAAACCGGGAAGCAAAAAGAGAGTGAAGTGAATTTTTTAAAAGTAAAAAAACCCCATCAACCTCCTTGATAAAATAGTTGTCCTGTTCTCTCTTCCTTACTTCCAGATTCATTGTTATTTTTTCATGTCATGATGTCTGGGGCTATGGTAGCCACTTTGCAATCAATCAGAAGACAAACCTGAAATTAAAAGCCTTAAGTGAAGGTGGAATCATGGATACATAGAAAGAGCCTGGGGATCCTGCTGACTTGTTGAGATAATACACCAATCTTGGCTTCTAATATAAAGTCGATATTCTCATGATTTCAGCCATTGCAAATCAGATGATTTTGTCAAAATGCCATACTTGGCCCAGCTGTTTACCAGAACTAAATTGTTTAGTAGCAAGACTAACATTTATATTCTGCTGAACAAAAACACTAAAATAAAAGAAGAAATGTATGAGTGAATAGTTCCTTTTTGTATTTTTCTAAAGGAAAAGCAAAGAAGTATGCAACTACTACTCTCTAGAAATGAGGGCCCGGAAGAAGGGAGTTTTGGGGGAAAAGAGAAGTAAAGCACCAGGCATCCTGAAAAACTTATCTTCTTCATAATTTTCCATTTCATTGGCTCTGGGAGGGTCCTGGAAACAAGAGAGAGGAAAGAATCACTGTAGCTAGAATTGATGTTAATGAAAAACTCCATGTCCAGGTGTCAGATTGTCCAGTTTGTCACATCAATTTTTTTTTAGATTTCTTACTAGTTACATAGTACCTTTGCCCCAAACTTACATGCCTGAAATGGAATGGTTGATTTTAAAAGTAAACTTTAACTGTTTTTTCCTTTGAGCTCCCATTTGTAATATCAATTTTGATATTAACTAACAAATTTTGGCTATAAGTTTTCTATCATAGATATATGGATGAGTTTGGCATTAAATCTCATTTAAATAGAGAGAAATTTAAAATATGAAGTGTTTTAAAATATGAAGGACATGCACAAAATTTAAAAGCATTGTCCATGAAATCAATGTTTATCAGGTGTTCAGGGACATTCTCTAAATGGTTTCTTCTATCTACTCTTGTAACAACTTCTGGTCAGTGAAAAGCGAACCATAAAAGAGAGAAGTATAATGGAAGGCAGTTTCCATTGGTGGCAGCTTCTATACTATCCCCAGGAATGTGTCATCTTTACTGACACTTAAAAAGCATATGTAAAAACACAATGTGTTTGGGTTACTGTTGATGATGGATCGTCATTCAAGTCTATCTTGTGTAATTTCTCCTCCAAGTTTATCTTCTTAAAAGGCAGATGCTTCAAGTATTTTGGGACTTACAAATTTAATGGGTTACTATTTTTCTGTTGTAATTTGTGTTTCCAGAATGATGGTGTAAGTGTTCAGAATAGCTAATGTGATGGAAATCTCTGAAATTACAATTATGTGCTTTGATTTTTTTATAAAGAAATGAATTTGGTGGCATCAGTTTCTTAAAATAGACAAAATGTCACAGGACTCTAGTGCATACTTGTTTGGAAATATAGATAGTAGGAGTTTGAGTGAGTCGCTTGTGCATAGTCAGGAAAACTGGATAACTTCATGATCTGTTACTAATGGGGAATTAGCCATTTTTCGCCATGTTTACCTTACCCATGTGTAATTAATCTCGGAAACAGAAGGACCAGTGATATGAAAGACTTAAGGACACAATAAGCATTTCTAAAAATGAGCCCATATATTGGCACCCTATTTTGCCACTTTGGATCCAATTATTTTGAACTTATTTTTTGATTGTCAAGTTTAATTTAAACTCCCAGTCTTTTCTCATATAAATTGTCCTTTCAACACCCCCATCCCTACCCATGTGACAGACTAAGGTTTATTCATCCCTTGAGTCCCCTTATCCCAGAAATCTTTTTCTCCACCAAATCTGAGTTAAATGCCCTTCCTTTAGATTCCATAATGCCATTTACTTCTTCTGACATATGACATTATATATTTAATTTGTTTAGCTCTGTGAGGTCAATATTCAAAATTATTTCCATTACTATCATATTCTTACCACATGGTATAAAATATTTATATTTAATTATTTTAAAGATATAAAAAATTATTTTTTAATCATTGAGTATTAGAAAAAAGATTTACTTCCTACAAGGGTTACTACTCAATTTTCTCTAAATTAATTTTGAACTATTTGTTTATATTGGTTCTCTGCAGCTTCCATAATAAATTACCACAAAGTTAGTTGCTGAAAACAACACAAATTTATTATCTTAGAATTCTGTAGGTCAGAAGTCAGAAACAGAAATGAAAATCGATATGTTGGCAGGCTTTGTTCCTTTCTGGAGATCTGGGGGAAATCAGTTTTCTTTTCCAGCTTCTAGAGGCTCCCTTACTCCCTCTTTAAAGCAGGAAAGGTTGCAGCTTTCTGTGACTTTCTTCTATAGTCACACATCTCCTTGTGAGCTTCTTCTGAGTCCTTTTACTTTCAAGGACCCCTGTGGTTAGTTTGGGTCAATTTGAATAATCCAGGATAATCTCCTTATCTTAAAGTCAGATGATTAGCAACCTTAGTTCCATCTGCAACCTTCACTTTCTTTTGACATAGTAATCTAACATAATCACAAGATTGCAGGAATTAATCTTATGACACAACCACATACCTAAGAAGTTCTGAAGGAGTTATGGGATCTGTCATAGAGCCAATAATCCTTACTCATTTTCTCTTTAAAACTCGGGGGGAGGGGCTTCCCTGGTGGCGCAGTGGTTGAGACTCCGCCTGCCGATGCAGGGGACACGGGTTCGTGTCCCGGTCCGGGAAGAGCCCACATGCCGTGGAGCGGCTGGGCCCGTGAGCCATGGCCGCTGAGCCTGCGCGTCTGGAGCCTGTGCTCCGCAACGGGAGAGGCCGCAACAGTGAGAGGCCCGCATACCGCAAAAAAAAAAAAAAACTAGGGGGGAAATTACAAGCATCCATTTGATTTTAAATTTAGGGCACAAAAATTGTCTAAAATGCTGCACCTTATCTCTCTCTTAAGAAAGTCTTTTCCTGGTGTAGGCACCAGGGATCTGCATTCTGATGGAAATTTGAGAGTCATTCCACAGTAATGGAATTGGCATATTAATCATAAAGAATGATTATTGCTAGTTTTACTTTGCTGCAACCTCCTTATGCCCTAACCTTCTCATCTGTGAGAAAACATTGAGCCTCAGCAAGCATAATTTTCAACATAAAGAGAGAGTGATTCATTCCTTACTATAAAAATTTTCTTGGAATTTCAAATGGATTTTTCATAACTAAGCTATTCTTAAGAAGGCCTCAAAAGGTCTATAATAATATATATAGATTTTGTGTATCTTTCTTTAATAAGGAAAGTTTATTAAACACTTTAGTACTGAGAAAATTATGAACCTGTTTATCTGGAGCAGAAATCTTGTATTTGTTAGAGCTATAAATCATAAGTTTTGCTCTAATTGCCATTTTCCAATAACTGTACAGTCTTAAGTAGAAAAAAAGGAACATTGATTTTGATTTCTGAGTAAAGCTTTCAGTGACAGCAACTGATCTTATTTGCTTTTATAACTGCACATTTAGCGTGACAATTATCCAAGATTTGGATATGGAACAACACAATGCTGTTTTCTAATCGTAATTACAGCATGAAATTTGGTGAATATCAGTTTCAGAAGAGATTCTCAGAATCTTTTAGCAAATGCTGTCAATAACAGTCATGAAATGTGGTGGTTTAACACAACTTTTAAATATTTCTAGAAATTCTTGGTAAAATTTAGTTTTTGTTGTTTTTCTTATGGCTGTACCTATCACCCTATACTCTTGTTGTGCATGGCTATCCATATTGCTGACTTTTCCTGTTAGCTAAGAATTAAAGTAATGATCCAGACATTTTAAACTTATTCTTTATATTACAACCTTAACAACTTGGAAAATAGCCACACCTGAGACTATTTCTGATATAGCTAATATCTGTCCATAAACATCAGGGATTCATTCTAAAGTAGTTCCTGTTCCAACTTTAATGGAACCCACATTCATTCTTTTGTCCTAAAAGAATAGGAGAAACCACAGAATATGCCATTACTCCTATTTCAATACTAATCAAAAAGTGCCAGCAAACCAATTGGAGAGAAATGATCACACACGTTATTTATCTTGGTAAAGCAAGCTTTTTTACAGAAAATGGCTTTTAAATCTTACCTTCACTGAGCAGCCTAGACATGATCCAGAATTGCAATCACTTCCAATGCAGAAAAGTAATTGGACAGGGTCAAGTTTGGAGCCAAGTTTTTAAAATTTATGAGAATCTTGACTCCAGCCTTAAGCATTGTCAGTGAATCAGATTCTATCACAACTTAAATCTCAAGAGTCTCTATAGAGAACTATTTGGCAAGTTTCTATGGTTCTAATCATGATTTTATTTAGGGACTAAGGCACAATTCTTTATTAAAGTTTAAGGGGAACTGTTCCACTATTCATTTTCAATATTGCAATGAAAATAAAAATCTAGACCAAAGATCCAATCTGGGCCTGTTTGGAAAAACCTGAAAAAAAATCAACTTACTAGTATCTACCCAGAGCATGTTGACCTAAAACAAGTAGACTGCCAGATATGTTCTCAGTAAAGATTGGTTTATTCAGGATCAGTGGAGAATTGCAATTTAGGGTCTGCAACCGCGGTGAGCCATGTGCGAGTTCCCACATGGCTAGGGAAGGAGAGCACTTTTATAAAGAGGAAAAGGAAGTCAGGAGGGCTGTAGCAAACAGAGTCCATGGATTTTTATTGGCTGAGTCTTTGCCTGGAGAGAAGAGGAGTTTTTCTTCTTTCTGCTGGGCTCTGCTATCATCTCAGGGCACGAGAGCTCCCCCTTATAGTCCCCTAACTCTGAGGTTTCTGTTTATTAATTTTTTACAGGGTCTATAATATTAGTTTAGTGTTCTCTTTAGTCTCTTCTCTTTAGTCTTCTCTGCATGCACACACACACAGAGCTCTAATAAATGCTTTAATTTCCCTTTTTCCCATCAGAAAAGTAATTCTATAGTAAAAGAACAAAACAAAAAACAAACCAGGGCCTCCCTGGTGGCGCAGTGGTTGAGAGTCCGCCTGCCGATGCAGGGGATACGGGTTCTTGCCCCGGTCTGGGAGGATCCCATATGCCGCGGAGCGGCTGGGCCCGTGAGCCATGGCCGCTGGGCCTGCGCATCCGGAGCCTGTGCTCCGCAACGGGAGAGGCCACAACAGTAAGAGGCCCGCATACCGCAAAAAAAGAAAAAAAAAAAAAAACAAACCAAAAAAACCCCATTTCATCCAACTTGTGCCTAATTCCACTTGTATGTAATGAAATAAGTTATTTTCCAGATTATGCTCTTTATATTGGTGACCTTTTTTCCCTTTTACACTTGGAGAAGTGAAATTATCATGCTTTCAGCTATACAAAACACCATGAAACCAATAAAAAGAAAATTCTCAATTATTTTGCTTATGAATATTTCTACATTGCATGAATAGAGATTTTAATTTATAAAATATAAACAGCTAATTATGGCACACTTTCTCAGTGATATGTTGTTATTCAAATTAAAATATTGTCAGAAGCAAAAGATAAAACCGTGAAGATAAAACTATATAAAACTTGTATATGAATGTGAACAAAGTCCAGAAGAGAACATGAAAAATGTAAGCAATTAATTTTTAAGTTTTAATTGCATCACATTTATTGATTTTTAATCTGGCTTTCTTTATCACTCAAATTCTAAAAATTTTCTGAATAATGAACTGGGAAAACTATCACTTGACTAATTTGAACTCTATAATTTTATGTTTTCTTTATCCATTAGCTTACCAAGTTTTCCAATTTCAAGTTACTATAATGCTTAATGAAATAATGTTTGAATGATTTAAGAACAGTGTTTGAGGAACATAGGGTTAAGTAGGTCAAGAGAAGTAGCTCTTTTACCATAAAAATGGAATTGGCTTGCTAGACAATCCATTATCTATGACAAGAAATAAGTTACAAGAAAATGCCTATGTTTTACTGTTTTACTTTCCTTTTTGAGAAATGTCTATAAAGTCTCATTAGATAGATAATATGGCAATCACGAACTATTGATTCACTCGTAGAAGTTGAGACTGCAGGGTGTGGTCATTATAGCTGAAATAAACATCTGGATAATATGAACTCAAGATGTTTCAGGGATTTCCCTGGTGGCACAGTGGTTAAGAATCCGCCTGCCAATGCAGGGGACACGGATTAGAGCCCTGGTCCGGGAAGATCCCGCATGCTATGGTGTAACTAAGCCCGTGCACCACAACTACTGAGCCTGTGCTCCAGAGCCCACGAGACACCGCTACTGGGCCCACACGCCACAACTACTGAAGCCTGCGTGCCTAGAGCCCATGCTCCGCAATGAGAATCCACCGCAATGAGAAGCCCACACACCACAACAAAGAGTAGTCTCCGCTTGCTGCAACTAGAGAAAGTCCACGTGCAGCAACGAAGACCCAGCAGCCAAAAGTAAATAAATAAATTTATTTTAAAAATATGAACTCAAGATGTTTGAATATTATAAATCATGTTTTTATCAATAACTAAGTACATTATTTAAAGTTCTTCATTGAATATAAATTTGAATGTATAATATTATCAATAGAAAGGGTTGGATTTTAATTCCACAGATAAAAAAGTCTTAGAATTCTACGCTTAAAAATTTCCCAAGAAACTCAAGATTAAATTTCTTAGATCCCCATTTCCAGCTATAAAAAAAGCTGGAGCTGAAAGTTTCAAGTACTAATTAACAAAAAGTTTGTTACATGGTTGAATTGCCCTTCCAAAATATTTTGATTCACAGAGAAGTTTCCAAGAAATATCTTACACTAGCCTATTTTTTACATTAAAGAAGAATGAAATTTTTATTTGATCCATTGGGATTAACAATGATCTAATTATAACAAAGGAAATAAGAGAATAAAGGAAAGAATATTGTCTTAAAAATGAAAAAAATAAAATTGTTAACTGCATTGGAGTGAATATGAGTGCTAAACTTCTCCCTATCATAGAGGTTCTAAAATATGATCTAACATTGTTCATAATAACCATTCTGTCTATTTCCAGCACAGTCACATGTATTTTGTAAATAAACTAAAAAATCATTTAAATGGTGGCCAAAATCTTCCAATACATGCAAAACAATATATATTGGGGAAAAGAGTTTACAAGGCCTTAGAATGTAAAATGAGACCAACAGATTATAGAGTCACTTATGAGCATAAAATTCTATGATTATTCCTAGTTTTAAGTAATTTTTTTAATGAATAGAACTTCATGATCATTTAATTTGAACTCTAAAGCTAGGTTCAATAGAAGCAGCACCTTCTCAGAGATTCTTTTTTTTAAAAGGGTTGTTTTTTTATTTTTGGTGTTTTTTTTTTTTTTTTTTTTTTTTTTTTGCGGTACGCGGGCCTCTCACTGCTGTGGCCTCTCCCGTTGCGGAGCACAGGCTCCGGACGCGCAGGCTCAGCGGCCATGGCTCACGGGCCCAGCCTCTCCGCGGCATGTGGGATCTTCCCGGGCCAGGGCAGGAACCTGCGTCCCCTGCATCAGCAGGCAGACTCTCAACCACTGCGCTACCAGGGAAGCCCTCTCAGAGATTCTTGTTCAGATTATTTAATGAGAAATTTCTCTCAGGTGACACCTATATGGGAGTGAGGGATGAAGGACAGATCAGGGAAAGAACATTGGCAGAGGGATGGGTCCAGCTAAAGCCTATACTCAACTCAGTATTACCTGGCATGATGCATGGCATGTAGAAGATTCTCAACAAATGCCTGCAAATAAATACCATTTCATAATTGATCACTTTGAATTAAGGGGACTGGCAGTATTGGCTGTGAGTTACCTCTGGGATAAGGTATAACCTCAGAGACATATCCAGGTGAGGAAAATGGTCCCATTAGCTGTAGCTGGATTTGGGTCCACCAGGCCTGTAATGTGGGTCTGGGCAGAGCACCAAAATTTTCTAACAAAGCTAGCAATGTATAGTTGAAGTTGTTGAAATGTATATTCCATGTCCTTGCAGAATCGGAGGTAGAACTAAGCTATCTTCTAGCACATCACATAGTTGCCCTAGTGGAGGATTCCACCAGGCTAGGATGGGTCACTATATTACTTAGAGTAACACTAGCCCCTTTAGCAAAGAAATCCTCCCCAGATTCAGCTTTTTAAACAAAATACAAAATTATTTCTCAACTGTAAGAGTTCTAAGATGGTGCATAAGTTTGCCCCAGGGATCCAGATTCTTTCCATCCTACTCCTCAGCCATCAGCTACAGTATTGTCCTCGGGTGAACCTTTAAAACTGAAATACGGAGTTTCTATCTCAGATTTGAGGGAAGGGGAAAGAGATGACAGAGAATGATGATCTGTTCTCTTACAGTCCTGGCACATATCACCTCTACTCTTAATCCATTTGAGAAAACTTAGTCATATAATCATACCTAGCTGTAAGAGAGTTTAGCAGATATAGTCTAGCCATATTCATGACCATTATTATATTACAGTGGATAGTGGATTTTGAGGGACAACTAGCCTGTTTATCCATCTATGAAGAATACTGTCTTTATCCATTCAGCCTGCTATAATAAGAATATCATGTGCTGAGTGGCTTATAAACAACATATTTCTCACTGTTCTGGAGGTTGGAAAGTCCCAAATCAAGGTAGCAGCCGATTCAGTGTCTGGTGAGAACCTGTCTCCTTGTACATAGACATTTGTCTTCTTGCTGTATATCCTCAGAAAGCAGAAAGAAGGTAGCTTTCGGAGGTGTTTTTATAAGGGTGTTTTTATCATTCATAAGGGCTCTGCCCTTGTGACCTAATAACCTCCCAAAGACCCCAACTCCTACTACCATCACATTGGGGGTTAGTTTACAACATATTAATTTTGGGGGGATATAAACATTGAGTTATATCAAATACTAAAACATTTATGACTGAAAATCAAGGTGACAATTATTAAGACAGGTTTTCAACATGTGCCTCTGTATTAAAAAATTGAGAAAGAAAAATTAGTCCATTTTGATAGGAGAGAGCATCCTTGAGTGGAAGTTACATAGTTTCCTCCCTGGTAGTTACCATTACTTGCTGAGTATTGGAAAAATCTGAGTACAAAACTCTCCATGCAACTATTAGTCTGACCTCCAGATAGAAAGAACAGCCTGCCACCGGCAAATACCAGAAGTTACTCCTAGCAATTAGCTAAACTGCCAAAAGCACACGATTTATGTTAACAGGGAGCAAGTGATTTGTTTTAGTATAAATTTAAAATCCTTTAATATACCTTCTAAGAAATTGTCTCATACAATTGCAAAATTAAATGGAGAGGACAAGAAAGAAGAATGCAAAAGTTTTTGCTGACTTGCATTAAGAAAATTTTTGAACCAGACTTTGTAACCGTCATTACATTAACTACTCTCCATAATCATTGTGTGTTATTAGTGCCATGCAGTTATGGATGTGGATTAAATGTAACATAACAATCAATTTCAGAAAAGTTAAAAGTAATTTAAAGGCCTTAAGAGCAAAACTAAGGTTTTCCAGCAGAAGAAGAAATTATGCTCAAGACTGGTACATTAATTCCTGCCTAAATTTCCGGCCTCTTGTCATGCCCTACAAATTTTGGACTGGCCTGGCCATTCCCAACAATCGTGAGAGCCAATTTCTTAAAATGAATCATGTATATGTATATACACAGACACACATACACTATTGGCTCTGTTTCCTGTATATATGAAACATATATGTGTATATGTATGTACATATATGAATATATATATATATATATATATATATATATATATATATTCTGTAATATACTATTGGTTCTGTTTCTCTGGAAATGCTGACTGATCCAGTAGGGGAAGCACAACACTGATTTTCTATTAGTAAACTGTATCATTTATTTTTGTTTTTGTGACTGATAATGAGCTGTCTTCTTCTCTTCAATAGCAAACTTCACCTAAGTAAAGTTTCACATGTGTAACAGCATCAGTGACTAAGCTAGAAATGATAGAAACTTTCATAGGTAAAGAGAACAGAAAATGTATTGTACAGAGACCACAGCCCTAAAATAATTTTTAAAAAACCCTACAGCCCTGTAATGGCTAAATTATATCTCCTTTCTCAAGTGTTCCCTCTGAGCCATACACTTTGCCTTTTTTATTCTTTTTCTCTTTCTCCTTCCTCCTTTCCAAGGTGCTGCATTCCTCTATACATTGTCCTGACAGTCTTGATCCCATTTATATGTGAAGTAATTTAATTATATTTCCTATCAGTATTAAGCAGTGCACATAATCTCACATATAATTTTATATCCTTCAAGCAAGTCAAAACTCATTATACTGAAGATAAAAACTTGCCTTGCCTTTAGAAAGTTACCACCACAGAGAATTGTATTGTACCTTCCTGTGATTAATACCATAGCTCACCATTTTTTTTCAGTCATTTATATTCTTTTATAATGCTTTATGATATTTAAGTAATACATCTTAATATATTTTAATTTATTCTGTACCTTATAGTTTTTGGTATAATGGTAAATAGAATATTTCTGTTTCCTTTTTAATTGTGTTTTGCTGATATAAAAGAATGATATTTAATTTTATATAATGTCATTGTATCTAATTATTTGGATAAGTTATTAGTCTCAATTTACAGCCTCCTTTGAATTTTTTGTGGAAATTTTAAAGTAATGTTGAATTTTCTATGGCTCTCTTTACAATTTTTAAGATTTTTATTTCCATATTTCTATGAAGATTAAGCAATCATAAAATTGTACGCATCTGAAATTTGCCTTGAAACTGTAAAGCAAAAAAGTAAAACTGATTTACAAGATGAAAATTTTAAATATTTTTTTATTTCTAATTTAATTTAATTTCCATTGAGAACATTATCTGTGAGATCCTGGTTCTCAGAAATTTGTTATGGTTTACTATAGATGTATCACATGACTTTAAATAGTAGAATATTTTTTAAGTATATGGAAATAAATACCAAAATAAGTAGCTAAAAGCTTGAGTAGTGTGGCTTATAGAGAGTGGGAATTTGGGAAGATGCTGTTTTTATATAATACACTTGGAAGGTCTATTTAACTCTTTAAAAGTATGAACATATAACTTCTTAAATCTAACTTTATTTTTTTTGGAGGGGGTCTTTCTCTTCTGTGAATGCTTATTCATGTTCTGTGCCATTTTAAAATTATACCCACACTTCAATTATCCCTTCACTTTGCTTTTACATTTCTTTGTCTTATTTTTTATATTGGTGATTCATTGGTTTTAATGCTGCAAATATCTTTTCTTAGTCAGTCTCTTGTCCATTAATGTTACCTGTGGTGTTATTCCCTGAAAAAAATTTTTCCTTTAATTTTGATGTAGTCAGCATCTATATTTCATCTTATTGCTTGCCTTTAGGATCTTGTTTAGGTAGTCTGTCTTTAACCATATATCACAAATATATTCTCCTGTATTTTCTTCCATTAGCTCTATGTTTACCTATAGTCTACCTATATATATGGATAAGATAGGGATGCAGTTGTATATTTATTTTAAAATTTTTATTGAGATATAATTGACATTTAATATTATATTAGTTTTAGGTGTACAGAATAATGATTCTATATTTCTATATATTGCAAAATGATTGCCACAATAAGTATAGTTAACATCCATCACCATATATAGCGATGAGAACTTTCTGTGTGTATGATGAGAACTTTTAAGACCCACTCTCTTAGCAACTTTCAAATATACAATACAGTATTATTAACTATAGTCACCATGCTGTACATTATATCCCAAGGACTTAATTATTTTATAACTGGAAGTTTGTACCTTTTGACCACCTTCACTCATTTTGCCCACGCCTCATCCTCCACCTCTGGCAACCGCTAATCTGTTTTCTGTATGTATGAGTTCATTATTTTTTTCTAATTTTATTTTTAATCAAACTGTAATGTAAATTATAGGTAGACAGGCATAGCTGTGACTCTAGATCTTTCTACATATTTAGCTATGAAGGCTTAGGTGAGATTCTCAACCTCTTTGAATCTAAGTTGCTTCATTTGTAAAATTAATACAATAACATCTAATAGGGTTACCACTAAGATTGATTTAGTTGTAGAGCATGTCATATTCTTAATACATTGTCCAGCACACAATGAACACTAAATAGATGAAGGTTAAAAATACACAGAACTGAAAATTTATTTTTTAAATATTTTGAAAGTTTTTCTAATGGCTACTTTGCAACTTGTTAAGTTAATGCCTTCCCACTATAATATACAAGAGATTTATGTACCATAGAAGATAAAAAGTTAAGGCATGGGATGGACAGGATATGTAGTTAATGTAAAATAAAACTATTAAAAGATCAAATACAGCTTTGTAGAGGTTTAAAAATTAGAATTAATATTCAATTAGTAACCATTAAGAATTTAGTATTTTATTGATATATGTACCCTCTTTGTATCATAAAGTGTTGACTATACTTAATTTACTTTCCAATAGAACTATAAGATTAATTATATCCATTGCTTTTCTTTCTGTTCATAACTTGTTGTCTGACTGCAGCATTCTTCGGTTCTGAATTGCAAGTCCTAAACTGAATACATTGAAACATTTTATTCCTGTTTTCCCTCCTGACTGATGCAGGACTAAAGCTATTTCAGTCTCTGACTGGTCTTGCTGAACATCAACAAATGCTTACTTTCACAATGAGGTTTTGTATTATGTTCTACAGTTGAGAAACACTCATATTTGAGGAAAAGATATTGTTAAGCTCCAGTCGAGGCAATCTGAAATGCAAATTTTATTTTGATTTTCTAAGATTTTTAAGGAGGGCGCAGTGGGAATAAAGTTGAACGGTGATGTTTATAAAATGGCATAAATATTTATTTTGAGAACTTTATAGAAGAGCTAATTGACTGATATTAATGGGAATGTTTTACCTAAAATTAAATACATCAATTCGCCCTCTCTCCTTGTTGTGGGCAGGATATGAGGTGGGAGGAGAGAAACAGGTGTTCTTCAAGTTTTAAGACATTATTTTTTATGAAAAAGTTGTTCTTTTAAATCTAACTCTTATGTTGTTATTGTTGCTCTTGTTTCCCTTACTTTTGTGCAAGTAACAGCTAACATTTATTGAACACTTGCTATATACTGATCACTATGGTAAATGCTTTACTTATGTCATCTCATTTAATCCAGACTACAAATTTTCTAACAATTGTTTTCCCCATTTTACATATTAAAAAAAGAAACCAGAAAATATTGGGGACAGGGAATGCATTGCCTAGAGCCTCAGATGTAGTGATTCTTGAAGTTACACTTTGTAACCAGGTATTATTTGATACTGTGCCATACTCTTTTTACAAAGAAAAATAGATGGTTCATTTTAGAGTATGCCCAGAGATGTCTTTTCCACAGAATTGGCATTGGGTCCTGAACTTTCATCATAAAACTAAATTATTTTGAATTACATAAGCATTATTTAAAAACAGGTGTATTCCTCAACTGATAACATATATTTAATACAGGTATTTAGTGTCTTAGGGGAGACTAGATTATTAGATCTTTACCCAAAAAAAAATGAACTTGGAAAAGCTCTCTTGTTGCTTGAAGTAGCCTCATATCAACAAGGCCATATCTTCATCCAAATAGAGTCTGCCTGCATTTTGCCAAACACTAATGCAGCCTAAATCTTTTCAGTATTCTGTGAAATGATTTCTCCACAGTCCACCTGCTAACTATGAGCTTTTTTTAAATTAATATTTTATTTTTGGCTGTGTTGGGTCTTCATTGCTGTACCTGGGCTTTCTCTAGTTGCAGCAAGTGGGGGCTACTCTTCGTTATGGTGTGCAGGCTTCTCACTGCAGTGGCTTCTCTTGTTGCAGAGCATAGGCTCTAGGTGCATGGGCTTCAGTAGTTGTGGCACGTGGGCTCAGTAGTTTTGGCTCGCGGCCTCTAGAGTGCAGGCTCAGTTGCTGTGGTGCACGAGTTAGTTGCTCCATGGCATGTGGGATCTTCCTGGACCAGGGCTCGAACCCATGTTCCCTGCATTGGCAGGCAAATTCTTAACCACTGTGCCACCAGGGAAGTCCCCCAATGCTTTTTTTTATGTAAGTAGTTCTGATATTAAGTTTAGTCCAATGACTTCAATCAAAAATCCATTTCCTACATAACCTAAATAGAAAAATTCACTATCTTACATTACTACTAGACTCTTTCCTTGTTTCCAGGGTTTTAGAGGTGAGGAATTGTCAGGGTCAGGAACTACTGGCTGCTAGGAGAAACTCAAGAATTTGAAGTTATAATAGATCCTATTCTTCTTGTCTAAGTCTCTCAGAATATTTTAAAGAATTCTCTCTGCAGGATGAAATGAGAGTTCTTTTACCGGCTGGATTATATGAAATTAAATTTCTGCATGCGATTTGATTTTACTTAGAGCAAATGGGTTGTTCTCAGGTTGATAAGAACCAGTATCTCTCACTTTGCACACTACTTCCTGGCAGAAAGTTATGCACCTCAGAGACTGCAATCATTCTTTTAAGCCCTAGGATAGTATTTAGCTTATTGCAACAGTAATTTGCTAAATGTGAAGGAAGAATTTAGCATAATCCAAGATTTCTACTCATCCTGGAATAAGCCTGACTATTATCTTATTTGTTCAAAAGAGTTGTTGTAACTTTAAAAGATAGAATTTTTGATACAGCAGTATACGGCTTAAGCATTAGGAGAGCTTGACTCTTTTAGTCTCATGAATGTAATGTTGCTTTTATGATTTCAGAGAAACAGCATTTTCCTAAGCAAAGAGAGACCTTAGAATTTGTGTGACCAAATTGTTTGATTTTTCAAATAAGAAAGCAGATTCAGAAAATGGCTTGCAGAACACTAGGCATCCCTTCCTACCATTCACACACACACACACACACACGTACACTTTATTATTTCACTGATTACCTTCTTTTCATCCTTTAAATTGAGGTTGAAATCATTTCTTCTAATAAAAATTCCTTAGCCTCCCAACTAGATTATTTCTTCCTGCTATGCCTTTCTCCTACCAAGACATTTACCACAATTCATAGCTTACTTAATTACCAGCCTACCCCCACCAGACTCTAAGTATTTAGTGATAGGGACTATGTCTGTACTGCTCCTGGTCATATCTCTAGAAGCCTGCACAGTTTAAGGTCATATGGCATATGCTCAATAAATATTTGGTGAATGAATAAATGTAGGAATTAATGAAACTTTAACTCAGGACTCAAATAGAGACCCATCATTACCTATCCAGAACTTCTGAAGTTATATTATGTAGACACATCAATGTATAACGCTATGTGTGCAATTTCCTGATTGCCATCATATTCTACACAATAATGTTATTTTTTTGTTTCCTTCTTCCCAGGGAATATTTCAACAAATATATTTTACTGAAAATAATTTCTTTTAGTGTAATATTTTATTTTGTTTTGTTTCCCACAAAGAACATCAGAAGAAGTGTGTGTGGTGGGGAGCAGGGCGTTTCTTTAAGACAGCTGATAAGAAAAATTTTAGAGAGGAGAAAGAATCTTGGATTATGTTAATCACTATAAATCACTGGAAGGGCATACATCTTGCTAACTATAGCTAGTCGGATGCTAATCAGAGGCTCATTAGCTTTAGAAATATCAACCTTGTATGATTTCTGTGCTATATATGTCCTCAGAAGACTAATGAGCTGCATTAGAGATATCCAGCCAAGACCCACATATGAATGCATTTTCCCAGTACTTGGATATTGCACAAAAGATGTGAGGAAAGTTAAAGCAAATGACAAAGTTCCATTGAAAAAAATATCAACTTTACATTACCCTAATATTTATGGGGACAGAGGAAGGAGGGAAAGTGAAGTGGAAAGGTGGTATGATCCCTATTAGCCAAATGCAAGTACATCAAAATCTTGCTATTATAATTCAACAGAAAACTTCTTTACAACCCATCACATTTTATTATCTCTCTGAGACAAAACAGAGACCTTACCTCTTCAAATATATTAAACATATATCTTTTACCATATAAATATCAAATCACCTTCAATCATAGAGCATTATTAATTATGCCTATTTTAGGCTTATAGAAAAATATGAATGTTTGTCATAGAAATGCTAATCTTAAGATAATGTTAAAATTATACAAACCATTCAAAAACATCTGTATCTGATAAAAGAGCCACAACAATATAAGCCCAACATAAAAATGCTTGATCATGACTGAATGGGTAGTTGTCCCTAGTTGCATCACTTATTACCTATTTGTCGTTAACCTTTCTAAGCCTTAACTTCCTGATATGGAAAAATGAGAATAATAATAACCCCACCTAATAAGTTATTGTGATGTTTAATAATGAAAAGGCCTATAGTATAGTATGTGGCACACAGTAAACATCCAGTGAATATTAGCTATCTTTGTTTGCTTAAGTTTCTAGATTTAGTGTATAAGAAGACTCAAATGTACATATATTACCAATTATGCTATGATAACACTGTTTCTAAAATGGCAAATTAAATTCTTGAAATTATTCCTGATTTAGAAAAATAAAGCATCGTTTTTCTCAGTAACAGATAAACAAACAATGGTAGTTTTAATACCACTTCCAGGACTGTTTGTTTTGTTTTCTGTTGGGTTTCTATCATTGTATATTTTATTTCCCCAGTGTTTAAAAGATTGGAAGTGAAAAAACATAAACATAGATATACAGGCTAGAAAATGAGAATCCCAGTGTTAATTGAAGTCATTTCAAGAGGATTTCAGCAAACTCCTTTCTCATCAGTCCAAACACCCTTTAGTATTTGGTATTTAACAGAAATCCTAATGATCAACTTACTTTGGCAATATGAACTAACCCAATTCAGCCATGTTATTTGGACATTGCTCCTATTAGCTAATTCCCTCTGGCTCAAAAAAGAGTAATACAAAGATACGAAAAAACAAAAGCCCATAACTCAGTTCCAGACATGTTTCCACTTCCTCCAATACCCAAGCACGCATTTATCCTGTGCCTCAGTTTCTTTTGGTTAAGTGGGAATTAAATTACTAAATATGGAAGAGTAACAAAATAGATAGCCAGAACACTTTCCAAAACTAAATTTATGTGTTGCTGCTAATTTGCATATTGCTGCCCAATTTGAAGTCTGTTGAGATGCCGTACGCTTAAAGCAAAAATATGAGGTAATCACCAAGTCATTAAGTATTTAGAAAGAAGCAACTCTATCTTCTAATCTGGAATGGAGGTCAGGGCAAATGAAAAGTAAGAATAAGATTCGGTGTCTTCCCCAAAAGAACATATTACAGTATATAAACATATGTAGAGTCTAAAAGCACATGATAGTGTCACATAACAATATAAACAACAATTCAAGAGATGCCAAAGGGAAAGGCATGTAATACAGGGAAGTAAGAGGTAAGAAGCAACCAAGAAAAACAAACACGCTGAATTAACAAAACTTTCCATGAGTAATTTCCCCAGGTGACCTACGAAAAAGGAAGGTGATGATGCCGGGATATACAAGTAGAGTTTCCCAGCATATAGACAAATATATGACAATAGATAACACTACAAATGGAAAGAAAACTTCTAAATGCATTAAAATACCATTTTTTTCCAAGAGAGAAAACCTGAAGCATTTATGCTTCGTTGGAATAAGTTTGCTATGTACATTTTTCTTAGTGTGGATAGGTGGAGCAAAAAGCAAACTGAGAAGCTGAGCCTAATATATTTTGGTACATATTTTAAAGAACTGTAAATGATTTGTGAAAGGGAAGATATCCAGTCAACTTTGTAGTAAAAAATATTTATTCACAGAGAATTTTGTAATGTGTCAACAGCCCAATGCTGTTGGGGATCATCAGTTCCAAAATTTTCTGGGCATTTACATATTTCAGACAGGAAAACCAAAACTGGAGCTGTCTTTTTAAAACTAGTGTTTTGGGCCACTGTCCAAAAAAGAATAATAATAGGTTGCTCCTTCACGAAGGATAGTAAGACCTAATTAACGTGTAAACATGCATGCACCAAAATCAAGATAATGAACACATCTGTAACTACCAAAAATTTATTTAAGTCCCTTTGCAATTTCTACCTTCAGCCCCTGTCTCTCTCCATCCCCACACAGATAACAACTGACCTGCTTCTGTCTCTGCATTTTATAGAATTTTATATAAATGAAATCATATAGTTTTTGACTGGCTTATTTCATGCAGAAAAGATTTTTGAGAATTATACCTGTTGGAGCATGTATCAATAGTCAATGCT
The DNA here is from genome assembly GCF_964165515.1 of Mesoplodon bidens. NCBI lineage: Eukaryota > Metazoa > Chordata > Mammalia > Artiodactyla > Ziphiidae > Mesoplodon > Mesoplodon bidens. The sequence continues at coordinate 52,157,343 of NC_138173.1, read as the reverse complement.
TTTTCCTTGCTAAATAATGTTCAATTTTGTAGGCATTTATTATACATTATTTATCCATTCATCTGTTGGTAGATATTTGGGTTGTAGTTATGTCTTTAAGTATACATATGTATGTTTTTATTTCTCTTGGATAAACATATAGGAGGAAAATGTCTGGGTAATATGGCGTGTATACGTTTAACTTTTCAAGAAACTATGACACTTTGTCCAACCTTCTTCCACATACTACTAAATTCTTGATATGGCCAGTCTATTTAATTTTAGTCAGACTAATAGTTGTGTAGCGGTTCCACATTGTGGGTTTGATTCACTGTTTCCTTAGTGATTAATGGTAATCCACATCTTTTCTTATGCTTATTTCTCATATGCATATCTTCTTTAGTGAAGACTCTGCTCATATCATTTGTCCATTTATTACTGATTTGTCTTCTTATTTAGTTTTAAAGTTTTTTATCTGATACAGATGCAAGTGCTTTATCAGATATATGGCTTGCAAATATTTCCTCCCAGTTTGTGAGTTGTCTTTTGATTCTCTTAACAGTATCTTTCAAAGAGCAGAAGTTTTTAATTTTGATGAATCCACATTTATCTTTTATGCTTCATGCCTTTGATGTCATATCTAAAAATAGAAAATTGCCCAACTTAGTTCTAAAAGGTTTTTATCCTCTTATTCTATAAGTTTTATAATTTTAGATTTTACATTTAGGTGTTTATATTTACATTTAGAATAATGTAGTTTGTTTCCCCAACTTTGTTCTTCTATTTCAAATTTGTTTGGCTTTTGTATGCACTTTGTATTTCAAATGAATTTTAGAATCAGTTTGTCAATTTCAATAAAAAATTGGATAGCAATTTGGAAGACATTGTTTTGAATCTAAATATATATTAGTTTTGGAAGATTTGATTTTTAAAAATATTCAAAAATTAGACCCATGAGCATAGTACATCTTTCTATTTATTTAGATCTTTAACTTTTTTTTTTTTTTTTTTGTGGTACGCGGGCCGTTGCAGAGCACAGGCTCCAGACGCGCAGGCTCAGCGGCCATGGCTCACGGGCCTAGCCGCTCCACAGCATGTGGGATCTTCCCAGACCAGGGCACGAACCCGTGTCCCCTGCATCGGCAGGCGGACTCTCAACCACTGCGCCACCAGGGAAGCCCTAGATCTTTAACTTCTTTCACCAATGTTTTGTTATTTTCAAATGTTCAAGTCCTACATATCTTTTGTCAAAGGTATCTCTATACAGTTCATATTTTCAATGCTAACGTAAATGGTATCATTTTTGTAATCTCAGTTTGTGATTGTTCACTGATAATTATAGAAATAAAATTCATTCATGTTTATTGATCTAATATTCTTTAATCTTCCTAGAATCATTTTTTAGTTCCAATAGCTTTTTTGAGGATTCCATCACATTTTTCACATAGGTGATCATGTATTTGGTGAATAAAGAGATTTTAAAATTTTCTACTTTTTCCTTTCCAATTTGAATGTCTTTAATTCCTTTTTTTTTTGTTATTTAATGCACAGGCTAAAGCCTCCTGTTAAGTAGAAATGATGAGGAAAGTCATTCTTGTCTTTTTTCTCATCTTAAAAAGAAAGCATTTATTCTTTCTTAATAATAGTCATTATTCATCAATGATGAATGTAACATTTATCAATAAGGATGATAGCTGTAGGTTTTTCAAAGAGTACCTTCAACAGGTTGAAGAAGTTCCCTTTTATTCTTAATTTTCTGGGTTTTTTTTTTTTATCAAGAATAGATGTCAAATTGTGTAAAATGGGCTTCCCTGGTGGTGCAGTGGTTAAGAATCCGCCTGCCAATGCAGGGGAAACTGGTTCGAGCCCTGGTCCCGGATGATCCTGCATGCTGCAGGGCAACTAAGCCTGTGAGCCACAACTACTGAGCCCATGTGCCACAACTACTGAAGCCTGCAAGCCTAGAGCCCATGTTCCACAACAAGAGAAGCCACCACAATGAGAAGACCACGCACCGCAACAAAGAGTAGCTCCCACCCGCTGCAACTACAGAAAGCCCATGTGCAGCAACGAAGACCCAACGCAGCCAAAACTAACTAAATAAATAATTTTATTTTTTTAAAATTGTGTAAAATGCTCATTCTGCATCCATAAAATAATCAAATGTTTTTTTTTAATTTTGATTTTTTAAAAAGGTGAATTATATTTATTGATACCCAAATGTAAAACCAATCTTGCAATCCTGAGATAAACCTCACTAGTCCTGATGTATATTGTATACATTTATATTTATATATAAATATTTTACATTATTTATATATTCATTTATATTTATTGATATTGTATTCTTTAACCTATAAACATATATATACATATTTATGTATAGATATATTTACATATACAGTTGACACTTTGAACAGCATGGTTTTGAACTGTGCAGGTTCTTTTTTTTTTAAACATCTTTATTGGAGTATAATTGCTTTACAATGTTGTGTTAGTTTCTGCTTTATAACAAAGTGAATCAGTTATTCATATACATATGTCCCCATATCTCTTCCCTCTTGCGTCTCCCTCCCTCCCACCTTCCTTATCCCACCCCTCTAGGTGGTCGCAAAGCACCAAGCTGATCTCCCTGTGTTACGCAGCTGCTTCCCACTAGCTATCAATTTTACGTTTGGTAGTGTATGTATGTCCATTGTGCAGGCTTTCTTATACAGTATTTTTTTAGTAGTAGTAAATATTACATACAGTACTACATGATCCGAGGTTGTTTGAATCTATGGATGCAGATACAGAGGAACCTTGGTTAGGAAGGGACAACAATAAGCTATACGCATTGTTCAAGGATCAACTGTATATAGCTGGATTCAATTTGTAAATTTTTTTTTTTTTTTTTTTTTGCGGTACGCGGGCCTCTCACTGTTGTGGCCTCTCCCATTGCAGAGCACAGGCTCTGGACGCGCGGGCTCAGTGGCCATGGCTCCCGGGCCCAACCGCTCCACAGCATGTGGGATCTTCCCGGACTGGGGCACGAACCCGTGTCCCTTGCATTGGCAGGCAGACTCTCAACCACTGCGCCACCAGGGAAGCCCCAATTTGTAAAATTTTTTAAAGAAATTTTGCACAAATATTTCTGAAGACTATTGTTTCTAACTTTATTTTCTTTCAAAATTTGTCTGGTTTTGATACCATGACCTCATACTGGCCCTTCTATAAAAGCTTTTATTGAATTGCTATTATCTCTTTCTTCAAAGTTTGGATGAATTCCCTAGCAAAGTCACCTGCGCTTGAAGTTTTCTTTATGGGGAAGTTGTTAACCACAAATCGGCTTCTTTTTACAGATAAATGGCTAAGAAGTTGGATTTTCTATATAGATGATCATATCATATGTAAAAACAGACAGCTTTATGTCTTTCTTTCCAACCTGTATACCTTTTACTTCCTTTTTGTCTTATTGCACTATCCAGAAACTCCAGTATGATGTTAAAAAGGAGTGATGAAAGGGGACTTTCTTGCCTATACCTAATCTTACTGGGAAAGCTTCAGGCTTCTCACTATTATGTTAGCTGTAGGCTTTTTTTTTTTTTTTTGGACAATCTTTATCAAGTTGAGGATGTTTCACTCTATTCCTAGTTTACTGAGGGTCCTAAAATGAATGAGTGTTGGATTTTGTCAGATGATTTTTCTGATACAGTTGTGTAATTTTGCTTTTTTAAGCCTGCTGCTGTAATGAGTTACATTAATTGCTTTTTGTTTGTTGAAACTGCACCCCTGGAATAAATCCCTCTTTGCCATGGTGTATAAAATTCTTTTTATACATTGTTGACTCTGATTTGCTAATATTCTATTAAGGAATTTTACATCTATGTTCATGAGAGAGATTGGTCTATAGTGTTCTTTTCGTGTAATGCCTCTGTCTGGTTTTGGTACTGGGGTAATGCTGGCCTGATAGGATGAGTTAGGAAGTATTCCCTTTGCTTCTGTCTTCTGAAAGAGATTACAGAGAATTGTTATACTCTTTTCTTCAAATGTTTGGCAGAATTCATCAGTGAAGCCGACTGGAACTCATGTTTTTAAAGGTCATTCATATTACTTCAATCTTTTTAACAGATAAGCCTATTCAAATTGTCTATTTCTTCTTCTGTGAGTTTTGGCAGACTGTGTCTTTCAAGAAATTGGCCCATTTCATCTAGGTTATCAAATTGGTGTGTGTAGAGCTGTTCATAATATTTCTTTATTATTATTTTAATTTCCATGGGATCTATAGTGATGACCCTCTTTCATTTTTGATATTAGTAATTTGTGTCCTCTCTCTTGTTTCCTTAGTTTGTCTGGCTAAATGTTTATTGAATTTATTGATCTGTTCAAAGAAGCATCTTTGATTTTGTTGATTCTATTGACTTCCTATTTTAGTTTCATTGGTTTCTAGTCTAATTCTTATTGTTTATATTTTTCTTCTTCTTTTGATTTAATTTGTTCTTCTTTTTCTAGGTTCCTAAGGTGGACACTTAGGTTATTGATATTAGATCTTTCTTCTTTTCTAATATATGCATTTAATGCTATAAATTTCCCTCTTTTGCCTTTGCTGCATCTGAGAAAGTTTGATAAGATGTGCTTTCATTTTCATTTAGTTCAGAATATTTTGAAATTTCCCTTTAGATTTCTTCTTTGACTCATGTGATTTTTCTTTAGAAATTGTGTTGTTTAATCTCCACGTATTTGGGGGCTTTCCAGTTTTCTTTCTGTATTGATTTCTATATAGTTTAATTCTATTGTGATCTTGGAGCAGACATTGTATGGTTTTTATTCCCTTTAATTTTTAAGGACTAAATAAAATAACAAATATATTTGCTAGTTGGGAGTTTTTTTAAATATCTTGATGCTCTGAAGGCATTTAATATAAAACTATAATATCGTACCACTCATGGGCAACTGAAATAAATTTTTCTTCTGGTAATATAGAGTTATAATGATCATGTTGGACTTTCTTCTTTCAAGTTGTACTTTTTCATATATATATGTATGCATATGTGTGTGGATATATATTCCTCTTAATCTCTACCCTAGAGATCCTCTATGTGCAGAGGTATAGCCAAGTCTCTTGACTGTCATAGCAAGATTCCAGATATAGAAACAGTTATTCATCAACCCTCATTTTGAACCCCAACCCCAGGCCCTCTACATAAAAGAAATGTATGCAATATCCTGGGAAGGAAAGAGCTGTGTGGAAAACTGAAGAATTGTTTCACTAAGAATGTCAACCCCTCTGCTGGAGACCCCCTTTTTTCCTTCCCCAACTTCTGAAAAATAATATGCTTCTCTTCTTTCCAGGAGGTAGAATAAACAATGCCCATCATAGGAGGGAACAGCAAGTAAACTTTGGAAGGAAGTAGTAAAGGGAATAAAGGTTACCTAAGTATCAAAAAACTAGAACTAATTAGTGGCCCCCATGTTGGGACCTCAGCAAAAACAATGGCTGTGTCAGTAAACAAACCCAAAGATGCAATGACTTCTTAAGTCAGGTTCATAAATTTATTAGGTTTGAGGGATATCCAGGTTACATGCACAAATATTTATACTTCTCTCACATTTTACAGTAGCTTGAACTTTAATACTTCACTGGGATTCATGGATTTTTTCTACAAATGTTTATTTGTATTTAAACAGATGTAATTTAATCTGGTGAAATAAAACCATGAAATAGGGGTAGAAAGATCAGTATCTAAAAAAGACATGTTATAGGAACAGAGGAGGACAAAGACTGAAACAGCAAGAGGAGAGTTAATCTAGGGAAATTATAAAGAAAGACATTACTATCTCAAAAAATAAACATGTAAAAGAAAAATGAACTGTCTAAATATGGCATTCTTGTTTTTTCTTTTTTAGTTATCTCATATTTATTCATTCATTCAACCAACAGTTATTATGTGTCAGTGCACCGTTACTATGTTTAAAATATATTTTTATTGGTAACATATCACACATATTCTGGTTGCGAAAAATCTAATATAGGTAAAGGATTCTAGGAGAAAAACAAATAAAACAACACTAAGCAGGTAACCTTAAGTAGTAATGGATCAACAATCAGATCTGGTCTTTTGTCCTCTGTTTAAGGTTGTTGAGAATCTGATACATGAATTATTGAATTTATGTTGTGTTTCAATCTACACGTAACATTAGGTTGAAAGCATTTTTAAAGTATTATGTTACTGGAGAAATCCATCACTGGTTATTCAACTCATTTTCAACAGAAGGGAAAAAAAACTTTTGTGTTAAGAACTAAATCAAATGAAGTCTCCTCAGAATATCTTCTTTATTATTTCAGAAAGTAAGTATTTGAACTTTAAAAAGCTAACTAAGTACATTCTAAGAACTGATTTTTTTTTTAATGAAGTTACCGGCAACAACAAAATCTTGTGAATCTTTTCTCCTGCTTATTTTAAAATAACATTGAAAATTCTTTGTAGAGAGCACAGCATATACTATACAAATAACAAAATCACCCACAATCTCTTATTTTTACATTCTTTTACTTATTATTCCAAGTATATAATGAAATATATGTATTTTCTTATAGAAGTAGTATCTCTGCTTTTAAACTTTTTTCAACAAAATAATAAAATGTGAACATTACCCATAATCACAGTTATACCTCCATAACATCATTTTAAATGGAGACACAGTATTCCATTATTTACTGTATCATCCTTCCTAGATATTTAGCTGGTTCCCAAATTGTCACTTTATGCAACAAGTACATTGCAGTAAACATACTTGATGCATAAATGTTAGGTGACAACTTTATGTCCTTTTGACCCATTCCTAGCAGTGAATTTTGTGGACCAAAGGATATAATCATTTTTAAAGATTTTGACCTATATTCAAATTCCTATATTAAAGGTTGCAGCAATTTGCATATTTTCCTGTATATTTGGCAACATTAGATGTTAACATGGAAAGAAAAGGTGACCAACTGAAATAGATTAAACACAATTTTACTTTCTTATCTTTGAGATACTTTAAGAATTACCAAAAAAACAACATAAAACTTTATGCTTTAACTTAACAGTTACAACCACAATCAACAAACAAATCAATAAGCTTTATGTATTTGTTCTGATCACACTGAAAAATGAGACCCTCCTGGTTGGAGCAGCACAACTGAAATTCAAAGAAACATTGAAATAATGAAACCAAAAGATAAACCTGATGAAACTACATTTCAAAGGTGAGGCACAATGAAAAAGGGATTCCACATATCACTAAATGAGTACTTGGAGAGTTTCGGGTTTGGCCATGGGTTTCCTGACCCACTGAACCTTAAAAACTTGGTGGTAGTGGTGGGGGGTGGAATTTGGGGGTGGGGGAGAGATGTGCCCCATGGCAAGGAAATACAAATTATGTGAGAGTGATTTGAGCCAACCAGAATAATTTGGAGATTCACTACTACAACTCCACTCCACAATAAAATTTGATACATTGAAGATAATTGATAATTAGGAAGAAATTGACACAAAACTAATGTATAGATACTGTAAAAGAAACAACATGCAAAACCATAGAGAAGTAAAAAAGAAAAAAGTGAAAAACACATTGAGTATTAAAATCATTTGTCACCATCATCTCTTTATGCAAATTCTTATTTTTAAAATCTTCCTTTTAATTTGTTTTAGAGTTTAAAGTATAATAAGCCATTCTGATTCCTCTAAATACATATTACTTTTAGATACAAGAAGACATTTCTCAGTAATAGAGAGTGAATTTTAGCTGGGCTCTAAATATGAAGTCCTAGGAAAGAGTAAATGCAAGTCAAATTTCTAATTTCACAAATTTAACTAATTATCTAACAGGTTTCTCTGATCTATCATAACGTTTTCTGAACCAGTCTCTTACTTTTCTTCTTCTTTCTTTCTCTCTTTTTTTTTTTTTTTTTTGTCTTATGCTCTCTACTTGTCTCTAAGATTACAGTAAGAATCTCAAAACTTGGGATATTTTACTGAAGATAGCACTAGTTCTTTTAGGGTTCTTTCTGTACCAAGATAAAATATATTCCATTAATGTCAGTATCAGGAAAATAAGTTTCTTTCTTTAGGCATCAGTAGACTGTAGTTGAGCCTTTTTCTATGTTTTCATCTTTTCTGGACTGTGAAATCAAAAGACTGACACAGTTTAATACACATACGGAGAAACACAAAAACATGTCACTAGATTTAGTGCAAGATGTAGATATTTTCCAGTAAATATGAAAGCTGATTTCTTTCAAGTTAGTGTGTAAATATAACTGATGTCATCACTCTGGTAGCTCCACATTAATTTCATACTACTCAAGCTGTATCCAAGAATACAGTGAAACTTTTCAGGGCAAGGATCCTATCTATCTCACTCATTTTAAAATTTCTGTGCCTTGCAAATTGTGGTGCATAAAGTAGGTACTTGTCTTAGTCATAACAAAATATCAGGTTGCCATAACAAAATATCATAGACTAAGTAACTTAAACAATAGGCATTTATCTTTCATAGTTCTGGAGGCTGGAAAGTGTGACATCAGGGTGCCAGCACAGTTGGGTTCTGCTAGAGAACTTCTTCCTGGCTTTCACAAGGCTGTCTTCTTGCTATATCCTCATATGTTGGAGAGAGAGAGCTCTGGTGTCTCTTCTTCCCAGCATGGGGGCTCCACCTTTATGACCTCATCTGAGCCTAATTACCTCTCAAAGGCCCTACCTCCTAACACCATCACACTGGGGTGTGAGGCCTTCAACAGATGAATTTTGGGGAGGACACAATCAGTCCCTAACAGTGTTTAAACATATTTGTCAAATAAAAGTGGATTAAAATAAAGTATCAATGGCAGGAGTGATAAATCTTACCATGTCCATACAGATAGGTCAAGCATAGCAAATTGGTCAAATGCTGGGTCCCATTTGACTCAGCTCTGTACTAGTACAATTAATATATTGATCTCAGATATAATAACGTCTTACGTGATTTTTTTAATTCCCATATAAAGATGTTGACACTTTATTGTGCATATAATTTGAATGGAAGCTTCCATTAAAGATTTCATAAAGATTCTTCCATAAATATTCCAAGGATCTTCTCTCCATTTTTCACTTAATTTTTCTATATGCTCTTAATCTTGCTAGAAATCTACAATTAATTTTTTTCATGGAAGAGAGACAATGCTTATTGAGTATTAATTCTCAAACCTGTGCATAATATTTTCTTCCAAATACTTTGTGTAGTGGACTTTGCAATCCTGTTTAATGTTTGACTAACCTAATTGTTCCAAAATATAAAAATGTCTGTGCCACTCTTTCAATTCCCACTTTATAGATGTTAGTACTATATTGTGGGTACAATTTTAATGGAAGACAGAATTTTTTCCTTATGCTTCACAATACACGGAGTCCCCAAAGTACAGTCTTTATTCCCCTCTTCACTTTCACCATAAAGGCCCTTAAATTTCTCCACTGATTTTATTTATTTATTTATTTATTTTTGCGGTACACTGGCCTCTCACTGTTGTGGCCTCTCCCGTTGTGGAGCACAGGCTCCGGACGCACAGGCTCAGCGGCCATGGCTCACGGGCCCAGCCGCTCCACGGCATGTGGGATCTTCCCGGACCGGGGCACGAACCGTGTCCCCTCCATCGGCAGGCGGACTCTCAACCACTGCGCCACCAGGGAAGCCCTCTCCACTGATTTTTGCCAACTGGTAATTTCATAACCACTTTTTCCCCTTTCTGAGAAATTTTGAGAATTAAACAATGATATATCATGAAGCTGGAGAGGCAGTAGAATTTGGGTGTAATTAAGCAAGCCCTTGGAAATTTTTGCCTAATACCAAATTGGACTCAGTAAAATCAAATCAAATAATTTATTCTTCCTCCTCTTTCTTTAGCCAAAATATGATTTCTCCCTCAATTCAATTTTATTACAACTAGTAACATAAGTAGAGTGTACAATTTCTAATAAATAGGACTTGTGGGAAGTTATATATCCAATCACCAGTTATATAATTTTCTTGCTATAAGGAATATCTTCTAAGTTTGAAACAACCAGTGTTCAAATAACCATTTAGAGGAGAGAAAATATGAAGTCTGCTGTAGCATGGTCCCAATTTATGGTATGGAATAAATACAGCTATTTACATGTCCTTTGCTCTCTGTTATACAAATACTAGAGAAAGGAATAATTTATAGACTCCTGCTTCCCTGGAAAGGCTGTAGTATAAGCTCAACATCTCCTAATACACATTTTAAAAAATGGTTTAGTCTGTAAAGAAGTTAGTAATGGACAGATCAAAAAGCAAACCCAGATTTATTTGTTATTCACTAGATGAACTATCATCATGTGAGCAAAATTTTCAATAAGTATCTATGCACATAATGTTGACATTGTTCTTGTGGTAAGAACGGTTTAAATTGTGAAGGAAGTTTGAGAAAATCTTAGGGTCAGTTCTCTTAACTTTAGAAATAATTGCAGAGAATTCTGAACAGAAATCTAATTGTCCGAGCTGCAGATATTCTTAACATGTTTTCATTTAGCAACCCTGCCCTAGTTTCTTTTAATAAAGAATAGCGAGTCCATGTTATTTAAGGTGTCCTATATTAATTGGTTATGAGAAATGCTCAGCGACTTCTTTGAGACTTGACAGTTGCCTTGCATAGCAAGCACAGCCCTGTTTCACTTGCTGCACTCAATTAAAATCTGGGTCTGCTGAGCAGTTTCTAGGTAGAGACCCAGTCTGATAGCTAATCATTAGTTCATATCCTAATGACACAAAAACATTCCTGGAGACATTTAATTTTTAGCACCAGAGTTTTTCTTGATAAAAGATTTTTTTTAATAGCTAATAAAGTCTTACTTTAAAATCGTACTTTAAAAATCAGAAATGGCATCACTGCCTAGTAAAATAAAGGAACAATCACTGAAAGGAGAAGAAAAATAACGATTGTTGTCATCACTTGACAATGTATTTAAAGTGCTACTTTGTACAATAAGAATTTCTTCTACACTCAGGAAGGAAATAAGATGGTAGAGCTAAAATAATTAGGCCAAATTATGCTTAGTTTTTCAGCTCATTTTAGAGGTGTATCTGCATGTTTATTACTGAAAGTGTGACTTTCTTCATCAAGACTTGTTCCCATTATATGCTGAATCAGAAAGAGCCAATATTTTCATCATTCTCCAAAGTAAAGTTTAAAAATTTCTCTCATGATATTATGAAAGCAATGGCTCAAGGAAAAAGACCCATCCTTTAAATTTAGAAATGCTTTGAAAATAGTATTAACTCCAAGCCATTCTGATGTAATCTCTTAGTGACTATATGTCAACTCTTTACATTATGCAACATGCAGCACCCCAGCTTTTGTCCATTTTTACTCTACCATGAAATAAATGGGCTAAGCAAAAATACTATCACCCACCTCTAAAACAATATGTCATTTTATCAGTGGGCTAAATTTTATCTTTGAGGTTTGCATAAAATGTACTCACTCTGTAGATTCATGAAAAAATATAATTGGAAACATTTACAAATTTCTTTGCTGGCACTCCTCAGATCCTGGCATCAGTGCTGCTTCTCTCTATCCCTTCACAGCCAAGCTTTCTTTTAAAAATTATCTTGTGCTAATGCTCTGTATTTCTTTAAGCCCATTCATGCCTTCCTTCTTCCGTCTAACATCTCTTCCTGTACATACTTAAACCACTCTCATTTAGGTCACCAATAGCCTCCAGATAGCTAGATCCAAAGGACATTTTTATATCTGTATTTTATTGCACTCTGTGGGTTTTGATAATGTTGACAACTTGCCACCACCTTAAATTTTCTTTTCGCTTAGCTAGTGTGACAAGATTCATTCTCATTTTGGAAGTCTGTGTTTAAATGTCACCTCAGAGGCTTTCTCTGGCCACCCTGTTTAGAATAATCTCCTGTCTAGATCCATGCCCTGTTTTATTTTCTTCACAGTACATATAACTAACTGAAATTATGTTGTGTACTTGTCTCTTTGACTATTGTATATGTTCATCCTAGGTTCTAAGCTTCATGAGAGCAAAGACTGTTCTCTTTGCCACTAACCCTCGTACCTATAACAGTGCCTTCCACACACAAAAAGGAAGCTTAATAAACGATGACTGATAAACATGAATGAATGAATACTGTGTCCCAGACCCTTAAAGCTAACTGGATATTTTCACTTAGATGTTTTGCAAGTACCACAAAGTCAAGATTTTAGAACTTAGTTCTTTCTTCCCAAACATGATCTTTGAATGCTTCTTGTATATCTGAATTCCTTCATTTCATCACCCTTTGCATCTAAAAGGCAGACAGGATTTGGGGGAGATAATTCTGTAATTTTCTTGAGTTGTTTTTCTCTTATTTATTTCTGTTTCTTCTGTCTTAGTTCAAACACTCCCACCTACTGCAATAGGCTTCTAACTTGTCTATTGTGCCCAGTCTTGACTCCATTCAATCTATCCTCTACATTTTTACCTGCATAAACTTTCCAAAATGTAAACCTACTCATTTTCATCCTTAGGTAGAAATCTTTCAATATTTCACTAGGCTTCAACAATAAAGTGGAACTTTTTTTGCTTAGCATTGTGAGGATCTTCACGACCTCTATCTCACCCTTTACCATTCTCCTCCATGTTGTCTTCATGCTATAAACGTACTTCCAGTGACCTAATTGCAATATGCTCTTTTATTACTCCCTGCCTTCATATATACTGTTCTCTCACATGTTAATACTCCTTCTCATTCTTCTCCTCCAATTCTTCTAGCTATTAATCACTCATTCTTTAACAACAACACTTATTGAGTACTTACTACATGCCAAGCATTGCACTAGGTGCAGAAAGTATAGCAGTGAGGAACAGCTAGACATGGTCTGTCCCTTCCTGAAGTAATAGTGTGGTAGGGAAAGAGGTCATACGGTAGGAGTAGGGCTTGAGGAAGACAGAGGCATGCATTAAGTTATTTTAGAAAAGGTTATTTCATATTAAAATTCTCAAGAAAATTTCTGTGTTACACTAAAACAAAGACACAGAGGGAAGAACATTAATTTAAACTGCATGTGTTACTTGGTATGAAAACAAAATCCATAAATATCCCTTTAAAAAAAATTCAACTTCTAATTTCTCCTTTCAATGGTTGGGTAGAATGTCACATTAAAGAATCAAGTTGCATCTGGCTAACTTTTACTTTGATCTAGGTATACAAATAACAAAAACCATATAGGATCCTTAATCTCATGTGTGTGTGTGTGTGTATTGATATCTAGATAGATAGATAGATAGATAGATAAAATTTAAATATATATATATTATTTATATATATTATTTAAACCCATCAAGTATATTTCACCTGGGGATTATTGTTCATAATTTATACAGTGATAATTTATTAGATTAATCCAAATAATAGACCAACATTGTTGTAATGATATAATTTATAAATGTCGTTATTAAAACAGATAATTATGTGAGTTAATTATATATTTTTGTACAACTCTCAAATTTGTAGAAGTTATGTTCATTCACTCTCTTGTTTAGTCAAATGCAAACCAAGTTATATATTCTTGTTTTGGAAGCTTTAAAAGTAATATACTTTTGTTCCCAACAATATTACCCTCTTTCCAAATACTGTGTAAGGTGCCAATAAATAAAAGCTTTAGAATAAGCAAGCTTTATCTTGAACTAAAGCCTTGAACTAAAGCTTTATCTTGAACTAAAGCCTGATGGATTCTTGCAGTAAGAAAAATCTATACAACAGATAAATTGAAGTATTTACAGAACTCAATATAGAGAGCTTTATTTTTTTTAATTTGTTTGGTTGCATCGGGTCTTAGTTGCGGCAGGCGGGCTCCTTAGTTGTGGCTTGCAGGCTCCTTAGTTGCAGCTTGCCAGATCCTTAGTTGTGGCATGTGAACTCTTAGTTGTGACTAAGAGGGATGGGGGATCTAGTTCCCGGACCAGGGTTAGAAACTGGGACCCCTGCATTGGGAGCGCAGAGTCTTAACCACTGCACTGCACTGCACCACCAGGGAAGTCCCTAGAGAGCTTTTATAATAACCAGATATTTTGAGGAAAATCAGGATTAAAACTTTTTTTTGAAGTCACTTACCTATTTTTATACCATATTCTCCATTCAGTTATAAATTTGCTATTTAATGAGTAGCTACTCTAAGGCTCAGTTCTTCCGTCATGACTACTTTGGTTTGTAAATAACGAAAATGCAATTCAATTTTTTGATAAAAACAGGAACTTATTGGCTTACATAACCTAGAAGTACTTGGATAGATGCAGGCATGACTGGATCCACTGGATAAACAACATTGTCAAAGTCCAGCGTCTCTTACCTCTCTACTTTCCTTTTCTTTATCTCATGTCCAGGCTTCATGGGTTGAATCCTTATCTAAGCCCTGGCTTGAATCAACTTTATTACCAACAATGCCAGGTGGAAATGATATACCTTCTCCCTAAGCATTCCATAACTGCACATTCCTGAACCCATCACTGGAATAGGGGGAGATAGCCAGGTAACATAAGCTGAAGTATAGAGCTGGAATCAATTCCATAGGAGGTTTCAGCAGTTTAAAAAAATAGGGTGTTTTCCCAGTAAGGAGAAGGATGTTTTTACAATAAAAAGGTTAAGTTGCTTAGGCAGCAAAAAGCAAGAGTCATCAGCTAGACATGTAGCTCAAGGAATTTATACCTTAGTGAGAAAGAGCGATAGATTCATAATTTCCACCCAATTTGACAATTAAATTTAGCTTTTTACCAAATATTAGAATAAAATTATATCCAAAAATTTACCAATTCAATACTGTATTCAAAGCAGTGATCTAAGCATCTAGTGGAATCAATGAGGCATAAGTAAGAGAGTCTCTGCAGTTAAGTTTATCTGTTTTAAGGGATGTGGCTAGATTTCATGTAAATAAATAGATGGTAGATAGATAGACAGTAGATAGATAGACTGAAACTGCAGCAAAGTATAAAACAAAGTAGAAATCAATCAAAATGATGAGATTAATTCCTCCTCTCTTTTACTAGTTATGTGACTTTGAGCAATGCAACTCATTTCTCTAGGCTCTTTTGTTTACCTACATAATGGAAATACTATTTGCTATATATCTCTTACTCTTATGGGAATTAAAAATGATAAAATATCTGAAAATTCTCTTCCAGTAGTAAAACACTTTCCAAATAAGGCTTTTAAAAAGTTTCACGGGCTTCCCTGGTGGTGCAGTGGTTGAGAGTCCGCCTGCCGATGCAGGGGACACGGGTTCGTGCCCCCGTCCGGGAGGATCCCACATGCCGCGGAGCGGCTGGGCCTGTGAGCCATGGCCGCTGGGCCTGCGCATCTGGAGCCTGTGCTCCACAACGGGAGAGGCCACAGCAGTGAGAGGCCCGAGTACCGCAAAAAAAAAAAAAAAAAGAAAAGTTTCACAAGTAAATAAGTAGTTTATGCTACTTTGTACTAGTATCTTACTGTCATTACAGTTCAAACAGTTATTTATTGTTGGTTTTAATGACTTCTTGGAGTTTCACAAATAATAGTAAACTGAAAATAAACCAGTATATGTCATTTAAAGTAATTGAGGTAACATTAGTCATCAAT
This sequence comes from Mesoplodon bidens, assembly GCF_964165515.1. Classification (NCBI taxonomy): domain Eukaryota; kingdom Metazoa; phylum Chordata; class Mammalia; order Artiodactyla; family Ziphiidae; genus Mesoplodon; species Mesoplodon bidens. Next base: position 52,141,740 of record NC_138173.1, on the reverse strand, counting down.
TTTCCTAAAAGCACTGAGGAAAAACTAAATTAGAAGTGGGAAATTAACTGAGGTATTTTTAACATCCCATGTAAGGGAAATAAGATATAGTTTTAAACATATTAATTGAGAAATGCCCATTTCAAAAGAAAGAGTATAATTAATGGGATATACACAGACAGAGTCTCAGCAGAAGGCAAGGAAACTGTTTAAATTATTGGCTATTTTGTGGTAAATGATTAAGGCACAGGTTGGCAAACTTTTCAACAAAGTGCCTGATAGTAATTATCTTAGCCTCAGAGTAACATAAGTTCCCTGTCACAATATTCAACTCTACCAGCATAACACAAAAGCAGCATAGATAGTATGTACACAAATATGTGTGCCAGTAAAATTTCTACACAAACTATGGCCCAAGGCAATAATTTATAGACCCTTGGTGTAAAGCAACAGAATCATTAACATATCTAACTGGATATAAGCCATTTTTTTTCCCTTCTAACGTCTAACGTTTGTTAGCTTTTTTGCAAAAGGAAAAGTGGAAGGATTATAAAGTGTCTTATTATGACAAAATATCATTTTAAATTATAATCTAGAGGTAGAAAATGTCCTAAAAGTCATTTTACAAGCCCCATTTTGATATTTAACTGAACCCTGAAATTGTATCCACAAAAATTACTCCATCTTCTATTTCATATTTACCCATCTCGTCACCACACACAAAAAATAATGTCATTTCTGGGCTTCCCTGGTGGCACAGTGGTTGAGAGTCCGCCTGCCGATGCAGGGGACACGGGTTTGTGCCCCGGTCTGGGAAGATCCCACATGCTGCGGAGCGGCTGGGCCCGGGAGCCATAGCTGCTGAGCCTGCGCGTCCGGAGCCTGTGCTCCGCGACGGGAGAGGCCACAACAGTGAGAGGCCCGCGTACCGCAAAAAAAAAAAAAAAAAGTCATTTCAGTTATCAGATACAAACCCAAATTCTTTATTCACTAGAGAATCATTCCAGATCAACTTCATAGCTTATAAATGAGCCAAAAAAACTTAACAGGCAAAGGTCTTGATGAACATGCGTTGCTCTTACAATTAAGTAGAAAAGGCCAATCATCTATTATTAACTAAAAAGAGAAGGATACATGGTAATAGTGATGTGTGTGTCTGTGTTTGTGTGTATGTATGTATGAGAAAGTGTGATATATAAATACACACACATATATATGGAAATTCATGAAAATAGTAGAAAATGTCGTAGCCATCTTTGTTTTCTGTTTTTTTTTAACTTGCCAAAACAATTTCACCATTTTTCTGGCAATAGTTCCCCCAGTTTTGAGGAATTATTCTTTTTCACTCAAGCCATGAGGGTTTTCCAGTTTCTATACACAGGCCTGAACACGTGGCCCGAGCTGAGCCAATGAGAGCCTCTGTTCCTTCCAGTCACAGTGGTTCGCTGAGAGTTGAGGGAATCGATATGGCCCGTTCGAAACTTTCCCTGGAATTTTATGATTGAAGCTGGGAGAGAGTCTCTATGTATCTTGCCAGAATTATGCTAGATGCTTATGGAAATATTCTCTAATAATACATTTCTCTATATATATGCATACAAAAAGATAAGCTTTTTTAAAACTAAAATAAGATCATGATATAACTGTAATTATCCAATTTTCATGTAAAAATGTACACTCTTATTTGTAATTACATTGCGAGCTACCTTTATTAGTACCTAATTCATTTTCATAAGATATTTTATACACACACACACAAATTGACCTTCTAAAATAGTGTACCATATTTTTCTCAAATTTACATTTACAGGTACAAACAATGTTCATTTGTTTTTTACATTTATTTATGATGTTTTTCTCTGTAAAGACCTTTCAAACATTTTGTGTAGTCAAATCTGCCAATCATTTCATCTATGGTTTCTAGTTTTTGTGACTGGCTGAAAATGATCTATTACAAGAGAATCCAAACATTTTTTCTCCTAGTGGTTTTACTGTATTATAATGTTAAAATCTTTACCATTTTGAAGTAAGGGGCCTTAATTTATGTTTACTGAAATTAAGAACCAATTACCCCATCTATTGAAAACCCATGTTTTCAACTGATTTGAAATGCCACATATATTATTCCAAAATTTCCACAAGTCCTTTGTCCTGTTTCTGAACTTATTATTTTGTTCCATTGATTTATATGTCTTTTCCTGAATCAGTAATGTACTTCTTTTTTCTTTAGAGATTTATAATGATTTTGACACCAGATAAAGCAGGTCCCACGTAATTGTCCCTTGTTTTCAAAACTTTTAAGCTATACTTAACACTTCTTCCAGATGGACATTATGGTTAGTGTACTTAACATTCTTCCAGTATTAAAGCTTTACACTCAGAAAATGTTCTTTCACACTACAAGGCTTTTACTTTTATGAGCCATTTTACATGTTTCCTCATATACAACCTAAACATTTACTTTCTTTATGTTCTGATGCTTCTCTATGTGAGTGGTCTTTTTACCCCCACTGTATTTTCTTACTAGTTTTGTATCAGCATTTTGCCTAGAAGTCAGCCATCCTACTAGACCATCATCTTAATTATAATGGTTTGTAACTGAATCAATTGAGTTTTCCTGGTAGACAACCTTATTAACTATCCATAAGGATAATTGTTCTCCTTTCCAAATCTGTGGTTCTTTATCTTATTTATCTCATCTAAAATAATTGACATAAATATTCAGAAAAGTAGTTGAACAATCTACATCCCACTGCAGTAATATCATACTGGGTTGGATGGTGTCCACATAAACTCATGTCCTTCCCGGAACCTCAGAATGTGACTTCATTTGGAAATAGATTGCTGCAGACATAACTAGTTAAGATGAAGTCATACAGGAGTAGAATGGGGCCTTAATTCACATCACTGGTGTCCTTATAAGAAGAGGAGAAGGAGACACAAAGATAGAGACTAAGGGGAAAGCACCTTGTGAAGACAGAGGCAGAGATTGGAGTGATACAAGCCAAAGGATGGCAAAGACAGTGGGAAACCAAAGACAGTGAGAAAAAAACTAGAAGAATTTTTTATTTAGAATTTTGAATTTCTGTTCCAGAATAAAATGCCTTGTATTTCCAGTAATTAAAATATTTTAAAATGATATTAAAATTCAAATAATACTGAAAGTGATAAATGCATCCTTTATAAGTCAGTAAAAGATATTGTTACAACAGCCAAATATAACCTTTACTTTATCATTTGCTGAATCCTCATTATATGCAAGGGACCTTGTGTCATTTTTCTATTCAATAATCTATACATAACATTATTATTCTCAAATTTACTGTAAGGACTGAAGCTCAAATAAATTAAGTAGCTTGTCCAAGATCAAGCTATTAGTAAGGGTTGCAATTAGGTTTAAACTCTTACGTGAATAATCCCCAAACTTAATTTCTGGACCACTTTGAGGAGGTCTGGAGAACAAAGGAGGATCAGAGGAGGTAAACTGGGATGGCTTTACATCTGCGTCATAATTTACTCTGAAAACCAAATCTCTTCCTCAATATTTTCAATACTCAAGAGAAAACTGATAAGATACTTGAAAATATCCATCTGATAAATCAAGATAATCATAAAATTATTCAAAAAATTTTTATCTCTGAAAATAGTATTAAAATAGTATTTTATAAAATAGTGTTTTATTTTTACTTAGCTTGACATTTTTATAAGAAGAAGACCTATTAAAATGTAACTTGTAACTTAGTGAATGGTCAATTGTTGAAAAGAAGGTTTTTTTAACAGTGGTCCAGTCTTGCTGTTTATGCCCAGTTTGGCTGTGGGAGAAGTAACATAGTTTAGTAGTTGTGAGCACATTCTCTGGAATCAGATTATTTGGCTTTGAACTTCAGCTATTCCACTTACTATCTGGGTGACCTTGAGCAAGTTTCTCAGTTTAGCTGTGCCTCAGCTTATTCATATTTAAAATTCAAATAATATAAAATCTGTATCATAGGATGGTTATGAGGATTATACTAGTTAATACTTGTAAGAATCTTAGAATAGTGCTTGGCGTGTGGTCAGCACTATGCAAGTCTTTATTAATAAAAAAATTATAGAGTATTCAGAAACATCATATCCTTTTCTTTACACTAGCTGTAATAAATACGGTAATTTGTTCAGAGGCCACTAAATATCTGGGAAATGTTTACCAATACGAAAGTAGAAAAATCAATCAAAAACCATTGGCTCAATTGTTTATTAATAATATCACAAAGTGAAAATAGTTCAAAATGAGTGCTCTGGAGAGGAATAAGATGCTTAAAGATCTTACAGAACAAACTGAGGAACATCAGAGTCCAGTTTTGTTTCCAGAATTGTTCACTGTTAAAATTCTCAGAAGACATAGGGAACCAGAGGATGTGTTAATGATAGGATGGGTTGCAGGACTTTAAGCCTGAGACTGCAGTTAGCCATTAATTGGTTGATTTACAATTAGGAAGAGGGTAGGAACAGTTTGGAGGCTAAGATCTTGCTAGAATCAGCTGAAAATTTTCAGTTCTTCAGCATCTTTCACAGGAAGGAAGATAAAGAGAACGAATTTCAAGTAAATTAAGATGCCAATAGGGTTTACTTTGTGAATGAGGTGCTTTACCATCCTCCAAATGTAGCCAGAGACAAGCTACTCTAGCAATAAATGGTCACCAGAGACAGAGTATATAAATGTATAGTTAGATGGTTTATATTATACCCTTGGTGCAGTGAGTTGCACTAATCACAAATTTACACTCCAGGGGTAATGATGGTAGCAGTAGGAAGAGGAAAGCAGCCCTCAACTGGACATCATTGTCAGAGTCTCTAATATCCAAACAATGAATATTAGAAATAAGCTTTTGTGGATGAAATTAATAGACTGTCGATTTGGATAATATACAGCAAAAATGAGTTCTAATTGGTGATATAGTCAAGAAACATGAGTTGAATAAAATATCCGAAAGACACTCCTCACACTTGCATAAATGGGACATAAGATGCTAGCAAGTCCAATAGCCTCTAAATTTAGGGATGGTGATCCATGCCTAAACCATAAAGGATTTTATGTCCCCTGCCTTCTTTAAAGGACTCATGGTCTTCTGACTCAAGCAGATGTGCAGCTGAATCCTTAAACTCGAATGCTGTTAAGTTTTCTTCAGGTGAAAATTTTAGACAAAGTGTTTGCCAAGGTTACCAAAGACCAGAAAAGAGAGAAAGAGATAAAAAGCCAAGGCCACATCAAGTTTAGAAAACAAGTCGTATGACAGAATTTTTTTTTCTGCTTTACAATATATATGTGCTATTTATTATATATGGCAGAATTTGGTCCCTGACTCTTCCCCTTACAAACTAATTGTGGGATAGCTAATTCTTTCCTGCAACTAACATTATCAAACAAAACAAAACCAGCACACTAACAAAAATAGCTGGAGGTAACCAAATTGGCATAGATCAGTTTATATTTTCAATTTCATATCAATAATAAGAAAGTATTCCTTCTCAGTGAATTGTAGATACCCATATGTATTTAAATTTCATGTCATGCCATTCAATTATGTATGCTACATTGCCATTTTAATATTTGAACACATTAAATTTGGGTCATGGGACACATGGAAATTTGCCTGGCAGAATATTTTGAGTCTAGGGGAAAAAAACTAGCTGAGAAGCAACCATCAGGGATTTAGCTCAGGAAAAGACTAAGATTCTGCATGGGTCAGTGGGTTCTAATACCACTTTTAGGAAGTCGAAAAGTTATTGCCACTATTAACTGTCAATTGATTTATTGACACTTAGAGCTGTGGACCGAACAGTGAGCAATACACTTTACAAGAGACTTAAATTTGTAACCATCTGTGCAGTTTAGAAACAGATGGTGAATATTCTGGCCTGATTTTTTTTCTTTAAACCTGGCTTTAAGGAAGGCAAAAAATACTCTTATTTCACAAATTGGTACATGCAGTTACATTTAACTTATTTAGTGTCTATAGGTTTTCAAACAACTGCTTTTATAAATCATTAGAGCATCTTTAAATAGAATCACTTGATTTCTTTGCTTTTGCATTGTTTCTTAAGTTAGATTTATGTAATAAAGATGAGCAATATATCTATAAGTATAAAAACAGACTAAAATAACTGTATTAACATGATCATTATATTCTGTTAAAATACTATCTCAAATTTGATTTATTTTTATTAAAAACTTCAACACTGGCAGGATGAGAAGAGGGGTATTAGGAGTTTTTGCAGTTACAACTTTGCTTTTTATTTCAAACAAGTTGCCTAGTTGTCTGCTGGATGTTTGAGACTAAAAATCCACAAAGTACAGATGGTAAAGAGATTCCTTCTGCACTGCTTATAGATATTCTTACTTGGTTTTAGAGTTCCTTAGGATTCAAGGAAACCAAAGCGTACTGCAGCGGCTTTCTAGAAATAACTAGTGACTGACACCTTGTGTAAATTTAAATTTCAACAAAATATGTTAAAGTGTTAGGGATGTTATATGGCAACAGCCTAACTCAAAAGAATGTCCAGGACCATATCCATCCACATTTTTCTTCAGCCAGTGGGAAATGGAAACACAGGGAAGAGAGAAGGATGAAGGAAAAGGATTTCCCTTTGAAGATACAATAATTCCCATCTTATGAATAATGCATTGCTAAATTTGATGGATTACAGTACAACCCCATATGTCTGCCCCAAACCTGTTTATCCACACCCAAATTTCCAGTTTATCTGCATAATTTAGTCTGGCCTGAGACCAGAAATGAAGATGGGGCCAACCATATTGGACTTAGAAGACTTAGTCTGGCATGAAAATATGGAAGAGCCAGAGCTAGCAGTAGAGTTAGGGCCAGCTGGATCCAAAGATGAATGGCATGAAACTGTGGTGGGACCAGTTCCCAAAGCAGAGACAGGGCTAAGCAGAAGGAAGGAGAACAAGTGGCCACATGGCTGAAAAGAGAGCCAGGCTTTCAGGATTCCCCTATATCTAAATCAGCCTCATTCCCCAATGATCCAGATATAAGAAGTTTTGTTTTATTTCTATGTAAAGACAGTATTTGGGATGAAGCCCAGACAACACAAGGATTTGCCAGCAACTATGGCCTAATTCAGTCAAAATTCATAAGAAAAATATTATTCAAATAAAAAGATAAGCATGGTTACAGTCTTGTATTAATACTACAGATACCTGAATTTGAGGTTAATACTATCATACTGCTTATTTGATGACAATATCAAATCACTATGATGTGTAGAAAATTCAAATGAAGGCCACATTAAATGATTCAGATGTATTCATTACAATATATTGTGTGAGTTTAAAATTTCAGTGAAGGTAATGGTGTTGCTTTTTAAGAAAATATGATACTGAATCTTGCCTCTTATGTAGTACTAATAAGACATGACATGACAATATGACTTGTGATCTGAATCTCATAGCCCTCCTGTCTTCTGCTTTTTGAAGAAATTTCCCCTGCTTACAGGCTTCTTTCCACCAATATTTAAGCATGTTCAAGTATGTCTTATATTAAAGTAAAACATCTTTCCCTGGGCCAAGATGACCAAGCTTTTATATTCCTACATGTATAATTTGTTGGATGTTGGCCACCCCAGAAAGGAAGTGACCATGGGCAATCCCTGAAGGGCTGACAGCTGAAGACTTTCTCCAGAAAACACTCCCAGCATCTTTATCAACAAGTCTTTCATTGGGAGAGACTGGGTGGTGTATCACAGTGCCCAACATGGGTCATTCCTTTCGTTGTTTGGATTTACTTCTTTAAACACATTTCTGGAAGCAATTGCTCCAGGATTCTGGTGACCTCTCCTCTTTAGGGGAACCATGGGAAAATAAAATCATTGTTCCTACAGTTGCAACTGGTCTCATCATCTCCTTCATCCATTATCCATTTCCCACCCTTAGCAACCACCTCTGCCATCTTGGTGGCTTGACTCAGATTTTCATCTCTGAGAGTTCTGAGCCCCTGATCACTGTGCTTTTTTCAGGCCAGGGTTGATGAACTTGTCCATTTACCATCAAAAGAGCCACTTAATTGGATTATCTGGCTGACAAACATATGCCTTCCTCCTTTCTTCATTATGTAACAGCATCCCTGTCCCTTTCTAATAAAGGTCAATTACCCCAGCCTGGATAGTGACTCTTCTTTTTGCCTTCTGGTCCCTTGGAACAAGGAGCCTGAAATCCTCAGACAAGTTACAACTTACAATTCAATGTCTCTGTCCTTGACAGAAGGATACCCCATTTGAGAATTAAAGTCTTTAAACCAGCAGAGCACACAGTTGCAAGGACTGGAAGTAAAAATTCTGCAAGTGAGGCCATCTTTTTTGTTATCTGTTTTTCTTCTGAAAATTAATAGAATTTATCAATGACTATTTATTTTTTCCTTTTAGTGACTAGTTCCTTATGATTTCTCAAATACCTAATGTACCATGAAGGCTAATGCCTCCCCTTCCACCAATATACCATCCCAATTCTTTACCTTGTGCCAGGGTTAACTGCTCCACCTACGACCAATGATGAAATCCTCAACGTCCGCTGAGTAGCAAGTGATCCAGGTACAAACTTCATCTTTAGTACCTGCCTTCACAGACAGGTTGCGTTTTTCTGGAAAGATGTTATAAAGTGGAGTTTAGCATGCAGGTGGTTTATTAAAGAATAAGTGAAAGGAAGTAGGAGGGAACAGAGGGAAAATCAAGCTGTAATGCAGACTTAACAATTTTGGGCAATGCTATAAGAAGCTCCACAGCTAGAAAGGTTCTTCAGTTTTTTGTCAATTGGACAGAGATGTCCAGAGCTTTATATATCTGCATCAGTGAGTCATAGGATGTGGGTTGTCCATAGAGGGGCTTGGGTTTTTTTGCAGCTTTTTTTGCATACCTTGGTATACCTTGAAGGTGCTGAGACTAAAGGTTGTCTATTGACAGCACTTGTAACACATAGTGCAATAAGTCCTTCATTGAAGGAGAATCTAGTAGGTGCATAACCATGTTCACCACTCTTGTAGTTATGGAAGTTGCCTTCAACTCTATACTACTTGTGAGTGGGATTTTTTAACATATGGCTTAATTTTGATAAACACTATCATATTATTTTCAGATGTTCTTAAACATTTGTATTCCAATAACCTCAATATAAGTTCCAACTTCTCACAGTCTCATCAACACATAAATGAAGTTAGGTAATAACATACCTTTCTGATTATAGCCCTTCTATTTGGTAATAGGCAGTTTTTACTACTTATATTACATCTCTTCTTATAACTTTTAGCCTTTGGGTGTTCCCTCTGGAAGTTGCCTTTTCACTTCTGTTAGCCAGTTTTCTACTGAGTGTTATGTCTTATTTCTGTATGTTTTTTAGGATTTAATCTTCTGTCAATTTCAGATGTTGCAAATATGTTCCCTCTACTTAATCACCTGTGAAATAATAAAAAATATAGGTAGTGGTCTCTGTTCCTGGTTCCTGACACAGAGCTCTAAAACACTTGTAAATAGGGCTTCTAGGAGAATCTTTTGTTCAAGTATTTGGTCTTTGACTTTGGTTTATGGCACAGAACTCCTAAATCCCTTGCAATTTTTTTAGTGATTAGAATGACTTTTGTTCCAATGTGGTGATTCTTGGTGGGCTCCTGGATGGGGGCTGGCCACCAGAAAGATCAAGCCATGATTAGAAACTTGGTACTTTCAGCCACATCCCCCATTCTCCAGACTGAGAAGAGGGCCTGGAAATTGAGTTACCAATCAATCATACCAACATACAAACCCCAAAAGTATATGTAGGTCTAAGAGAGATTCCAGGTTGGTAATATGTCTACTAGCTAGGAGGGTGGTTTATAATATCCTTTATAGTAAACTGGGAAACAAAAGTAAGTGTTTCCCTGAGTTCTGTGAACCATACTAACAAATTACTGAACTCAAGGAGGGGGTTGTGGAATTTATAACCAGTCTGTCAGTAGCACAATCTTGGACATGCAGTAGCACATCTGACAATCTTGACATTTGAAGTAGTGACAGTCTTCTGGGACTGAGCACTTAATTCATGGGATATGACACTGACTACAGATATACAGTGTTAGAACTGAATTGAATTGACCAGCTAATGTTGGGAAATTGGTTGGTGTGGGGAAAAATTTACACATCTGGTGTCAGAAATATTCATTGTGTGAAAAACTTAAAATGGATTAAAAACCTAAATGAAAGGCCAGTCACTATAAAACGCTCAGAGCAAAACATAGGAAGAACACTCTAAGACATAAACCACAGCAAGATCTTTTTTGACCCACCTCCTAGAGTAATGGAAATAAAAACAAAAATAAACAAATGGGGCCTAATGAAACTTAAAAACTTTTGCACAGCAAAAGAAACTATAAACAGAATGAAAAGACAACCCTCAGAATGGGAGAAAGTATTTGCAAATGAATCAATGGACAAAGGATTAATCTCCAAAATATATAAACAGCTCATGTAGCTCAATATTAAAAAAACAAACAACCCAATCAAAAAATGGGCAGAAGTCCTAAATAGACATCTCTCCAAAGAAGACATACAGATGGCCAATAGGCACATGAAAAGCTGCTCAACATTACTGATTATTAGAGAAATGCAAATCAAAACTACAATGAGGTATCACCTCACATCAGTTAAAATGGGCATGATCATAAAATCTACAAACAACAAATGCTGGAGAGGGTATGGAGAAAAGAGAACCCTCTTCCACTATTGGTGGGAATGTAAATTGATACAGTCACTATGGAGAACAGTATGGAGGTTCCTTTAAAAACTAAAAATAGAATTACCATATGATCCAGCAATCCCACTACTGGGCTTATACCCAGAGAAAACCATAAATCAAAAAGACACATTCACCACAATGTTCATTGCAGCACTATTTACAATAGCCAGGTAATGGAAGCAACCTAAATGCCCACAGACAGAAGAATGGATAAAGATGTGGTGCATATATAAAATGGAATATTACTCAGCCATAAAAAGGAATGAAATTGGGTCATTTGTAGAGATGTCGATGTATCTAGAGACTGTCATACAGAGTGAAGTAAGTCAGAAAGAGAAAAACAAATATTGTATATTAATGCATATATGTGGAACCTAGAAAAATGGTACAGATGAACCAGTTTGCAGGGCAGAAATAGAGACACAGATGTAGAGAACAAATGTATGGACACCAAGGGGGGAGAGCCACAGTGGGGTGGGGTGATCGTGGGATGAATCAGGAGATTGGGATTGACATGTATACACTTATATGTGTAAAACAGATAACCAATAAGAACCTGCTATATAAAAAAAAATAAAATTAAAAATTTTTTAAAAATAAAAATTAAAATATAAAACAGAAAAAAAGTTCTTCCCTTCACATAGATGTATTTATATGAATGAATTATTTCCATCTTATATCTATAAATACAAAAAAAGAGGAATAAAATCTACCTTGAACCAAAAAAGAAAAAAAACCAGAACCCACCAGTTATACAGAGGAAAACCCATCAGGGCACCTGCTTCAGTGGTAAACAATTCTGAAGTTGGTCAGAGGTGGGGAATCGTCTCCCATGCAGCCAGCAGCACCCCCACAAGGAGCGTCCTCATTGCAAAGCTGGAGGACCATGCCAAGGCATCTCTGAGTAAACGTAAGCTGAGCCCCAGGCCAGCTGCTGGTGAACTTTTCCCACCCTCCCAGGTAAAACACCTAAATGTGTGCAAGGACTTGAAAGCCTAGAGGAAGGGCCATGGAGCCACACCAGCGACAGCACGCAGGCCGACTTGGTGCCTGCAGGCCAGCCAGGATGGTCCTGGCCCCGGGCGCTCTTCTGGAAGCTTTCCATTTCCCTGCCTTAGATACCCCTCCTGTCCCAGCCCCCACTGCTTTTTTCCTTCCTCACCTCTGCCTGGGGAGAAATTCCAGTGGCAGGTATGGGTGACACATCCTCTTCTTTAGCAGGTGGCCGCCTGGCAACTCCTGTAGAAAGTCCAGCAGAGCCCCACTCGCACCGGGCCACCCACAAAGCCGTTACCCCTCACTCCCTCCCAACAGCCCAGCCCCGAGGCTGCTGACGGGGCAGAGAATATGGCGTCAGGCACAGCTGCAAGGGCTCTTGCTGCCTGGAGCGGTGTTTATATTGACCTCAACCCAGGCACACCTGGGGAGGGCTGGCCGGCAGGGTCAGGTTGCCCAGGTCAGCCAATCCTCACCCCTCAGGAGCACACAGTTGCAGAAAATGGACCTTGCTGAACCGGCCAGGTCCAAGGAACAGGTGTGGGCTCCTGAGAGTCAGGATAGACAAGGGGCTGCAGCTCTGGCTTGCTTTCTGATAATTTTATCTGACCCATGAGTGGGAGACAACTTCAAGAAGACCTTCTCCTAATGAGAGGAACCCAGGAGTCAGAGAGAGGAGGGGTGGTGGGTGGAGACAGAGGCCTGGTTCCCCGGCTGCTGTGGACGTCTCTGGAAGACCAGGCAGAGGGAGGCCACACAGAGTGCTGTCCAGGGTCACAGACCTGTGGGGCTGCTGTTTGTTAGTTCAAGTCCTGCTCTGAGGTGCTCTGTGTCAGCTCTGAGCGGCAGGTGAGCTGGGGGTGCCCTGCAATGAGGGCTATGTGCATGGTTCCTGTGTGTCCAGCCCTGCCGGGGTACCTGCCCAGGGGAGCTCCGTATCCTGGGAGGGGCCTGACCATGAGAGCCCCATTGGCTGTTGGGGACCTGCTCAGGTGAGCTCCATATCCTGGGAGGGGCAAGACTACGAGTTTAATTACGTTTCATAGAATTATTATCCCTGAATCATAATTCTGTTAGTACACCAGGATGGAGATTATTTCTTAATATTTAGGTGAGAACCATTTCCTTTTGTTTTTGAGAATAATTCTGTAAACTCATTTTCAGTATTGGCACTCTTCCCCAAATCAAAGGTTTAACAAAGGAGATGCAGGCAGAATAATCATGAAAACACAAAGCAATACAACAGCAACAAAAAATTTCTAACTAGAAATAACTGCTCAAATTATAAGAGGGTTTATATCTTCAGAACAAAAGCATTCCTCCTTGGCTTTCTAACCAGTCAAAATCTGTGTATTCTACAGAAAATCTGTAATGTTATTCCCATAAAACGACCCTTTACTGCTTCTGCCTCCATTAGATTTCCTAAGCACTAGTGTTTTAATGTACAGGTTCAAAACAAAATCCTAATGTGATTTATTTATAATGTGTGTGTTCTGTTTCTTATCCTAGAGTCTAAAGTCTTCTCCTTGGCTGGACCACAAATAATCTTCCTGTCCGTGCTAAGTGATATCTGGAGAGTGGGAGAGGTTTAATAAATACCCTAAATCTAAAGTGTACCCTAACCCTAACCCATACCCGTACCCTAACCCCTACCCTAACCCTAACCTGTACCCTAAACCTAAAACATAGCTGTATCTTATCCTGTAACCTAACCCATACCCTAAACCTAACATGTAGCTGTACCCTATCTTGTACCCTAACCCGTACCTGAACCCTACCACATACCCTAACCTTAACACGTGCCCATACCCTAACATGTACCCTAACACATATCCTAACCCTAAACCATAGCCGTCCCCTAACCCCTACCCAAACCCTAACCCACAACCCAACCCGTACCCTAATCCTAACCCATATCCTAACACTGACCCATACCCTAACACGTACCCTAAACCTAAACTGTAGCCGTACACTAAACTGTACCCTATCACCTCACAAAAACAAACAACCCAGTCCAAAATTGGGCAGAAGACCTAAATAGACATTTCTCCAAAGAAGATATACAGATTGCCAACAAACACTTGAAAGGATGCTGAACATCACTAATCATTAGAGAAATGCAAATCAAAATTATAGTGAGGTATCACCTCACAGCAGTCAGAACGGCATCATCAAAAAATATACAAACAATAAATGCTGGAGAGGCATTTATTGGAGAAAAGGGAACCCTCTTGCACAGTTGGTGGGAATGTAAATTGATATAGCCACTAGGGAGAACACTATGGAGGTTCCTTAAAAAACTAAAAATAGAAGTACCAAATGACCCAGCAATCCAACTACTGAGCACTAACCCTGAGAAAACCATAATTCAAAAAGAGTTATGTGCAACAATGTTCATCGCAGCTCTATTTACAATAGCCAGGACATGGAAGCAACCTAAGTGTCCATCGACAGATGAATGGATAAAGAAGATTTGGCACATATATACAATGGAATATTACTCAGCCATAAAAAGAAACAAAACTGAGTTATTTGTAGTGAGGTGGATGGACTTAGAGTCTGTCCTAGACAGTGAAGTACGTCAGAAAGGGAAAAACAAATACCGTATGCTAACAGAGATATATGGAATCTAAAGAAAAAAAAAGTTTATGAAGAACCTAGGGTCAGGACAGGATTAAGGACACAGACTTAGAGAAAGGACTTGAGGACACGGGGAGGGGGAAGTGTAAGCTGGGACGAAGTGAGAGAGTGGCATGGACATATATACATTACCAAATGTAACATCGATAGCTACTGGGAAGCAGCCACATAGCACAGGGAGATCAGCTCGGTGCTTTGTGACCACCTAAAGGGGTGGGATACGTAGGGTGGGAGGGAGATGCAAGAGGGAGGGGATATGGTGATATATGTATATGCATAGCTGATTCACTTTGTTATACAGCAGAAACTAACACTCCATTGTAAAGCAATTATACTCCAATAAAGGCGTAAAAGGAAAAAAATAAAGAAATCCCAGAGATAAACCTACACACCTATGGTCAACTAATCTATGACAAAGAAGGCAAGACTATACAATGGAGAAAAGACAGTCTCTTCAATCAGTGGTGCTGGGATAAATGGACAGCTACATGTAAAAGAATGAAATTAGAGCACTCCCTAACACCATACACAAAAATAAATTCAAAATGGATTAGAGACCTTAATGTAAGACCGGACAGTATAAAACTCTTAGAGGAAAACATAGGAAGAATACTCTGACATAAATCACAGCAAGATCTTTTTTGATCCACCTCCTAAGTAATGCAATAAAAAAGAAAAATAAACAAATGGGACCTAATGAAACGTAAAAGCTTTGCAAAGCAAAGGAAACTACAAACAAGATGAAAAGACAACCCTCAGAATGGGAGAGAATATTTGCAAACGAATCAATGGACAAAGGATTAATCTCCAATATATATAAACATCTCATGCAGCTCAATATTAAAAAAACAAACAACCCAATACAAAAATGGGCAGATCTAAATAGACATTTCTTCCAAGAAGACATACAGATGGCCAAGAAGTACATGCAAAGCTGCTCTACATCACTAATTATTAGAGAAATGCAAATCAAAACTACAATGAGGTATCACCTCACATCAGTTAAAATGGGCATGATCATAAAATCTACAAACAACAAATGCTGGAGAGGGTGTGGAGAAAAGGAACCTTCTTCCACTATTGGTGGGAATTTAAAGTGATACAGTCACTATGGAGAACAGTATGGAGGTTCCTTTAAAAACTAAAAATAGAATTACCATATGATCCAGCAATCCCAGTACTGGGCATATACCCAGAGAAAACCATAAATCAAAAAGACACATTCACCACAATGTTCATTGCAGCACTATTTACAATAGCCAGGTCATGGAATCAATCTAAATGCTCATTGACAGACGAATGGGTAAAGAAGATATGGTACATATATACAATGGAATATTACTCAGCCATAAGAAGGAACGAAATTGGGTCATTTGTAGAGATGTGGTTGGACCTAGAGACTGTCATACAGAGTGAAGTTAGTCAGAAAGAGAAAAACAAATATCATATATTAACGCATATATGTGGAATCTAGATAAATGGTACAGATGAACCGGTTTGCAAGGCAGAAATAGAGACACAGATGTAGAGAACAAATATATGTACACCAAGGGGGGAAAGTGGGGAGAGGTGGGATGAATTGGGAGATTGGGATTGACATATATACACTAATTCGTATAAAATAGATAACTAATAAGAACCTGCTGTATAAAAAATAAATAAAATAAAACTCAAAAATTAAAAAAAAAGAAGTGATAAGTGTGAGAGTAAAGGAGAACAGTGCATTATTTCTAGGCATCACGCATTTCTTAAGTTAGTTTATGGTATTTAGCAATGTTTGATTTTGGTATAGAACATCAATGTTTGATCATAGGAATTGTACTTTTGTGGTCTTTTCTACCTTGAAGTCACAAAAATGTGCTCCTTCACTTTCTTGTTCATTTTATACTATTATTTTTTACATTTAGGGTTTTAAAAGATATTTTTAGAGTCTGCATTTACATATTCTGCCAAATTTGGATATTTATATATGGCCCCAAATTAATTAATTTCATCCTGATTTTCCATTGAAGGTATATATATATATAATTGTCCATAATATTATTACATTTTAGTCTCTATCCATATTGTAGTTAATTCTCTCTTTTTGTCCATTTAATTTATTTGTGCTCTCTCTCTATCTCTTTTCTAACCAACTGAATGTTAAGTGCCAAGGTTTGACATTTGAGTGACTAAAGGGTTATCAATGCTGTCAATATCTATGGGTTAAGTTCTGCACATGCTATTTCCTTAGATGGAGAAAATGGTAGTACCTACCTCATAGTGCTGTTGTAAAGATAACTGAGGTAATACATAGAACACTTTGAATATAGCTTGAATATAATGACCTTAATAAATGTTATAAAGTATTATTATTATAATAATCATTGTTTTATCAGTATCTTTATTTACAGGTAAATTATGAATATTATTGTAAGCTCTCTGGCAACCAACTTGAAAAAGATAAACCAATAAAGTGTAGAGTTCATATTCTACAAATAATAAAGACAAATTTGTTTATAGCTAAGTAATATTGTGAGACATTTATTTCTTTTCCCTTCTGTATTTTCTATTCACACACACACACACACACACCTTCAGAAAAGTAGCAGGTTTAACTTCATTGCATCAGAGTAAAGAAGGTCTGGAGTTGAATGCAAAGCAGCTTGAAGAACTTCCTGATTTTCATTTTCCAAAATATTAAATCTAGTACGTAAGAATTGAGGAAAGAGACAGAGTGTTTGGAAAACAAATGTGAACAAGTTTTTCTGCTAGACTAAAATGAGATTTCCCTGTTGGAGGTCAAGTTGGAAAAGAAATATGTGGGACTCATAAAAATGAGAATCAGACTTATCTTTGTCAGGGTCCTAGAGTGAGGTCAAGATCCCGGAAAGAAATGGCTGCTAGGAGCTTATAAGGAGATGGGACCACGGGTTCCAAGATGGCAGTCTCACCTATTATCTTTGGACCCAATTAAGATTTGAACTCCCAAAACTGCCTCTAAATTCTCTGAGGAATCACTGCTGGCTGAACACCTGTAACCAGCTTAACCTTCAGCCAGTTCATTTCTCTATGTTTCAGTTTCCTAATTTGTAATGATATCTACCTTACAGTGTAGTTTTTCACTATTAAATGAGGTAACAATTGAAAAAGACTCCTTGACCAAACTCTAGACAATCTCCTCTGCTCTGGGTACCCTTTCAAGTTGTAATAGTCCACAGTCCATTATGCCTTATGAAATGTCTAAATGAAGGCCTCTGGAAAATTTAAGTAATCCCAAATCTTTCGTATTTAGCAGTAGCACATATATCCAAATCAAGACCCAGGAACATATACATGACTTCACCTGTGTAGTTAGTAAACTAAACTTTCCAAAGATCTTTGTTATTTATGTGATCAGTAAAGAATGAATACTAAATAAGATTGACATTTCTGGAACTGTCTGGCTAATTTCAAAACCAAAATGAAGAAAAAGGTACAAACCACTGAAGATTACAGACCATATTTAATAGTTATAATTTCTTAAAGCCTTATAATTATTTTCAGAATGTAGAAAAGGAGAAGAAAAGTATGTTTCCATATAAGTTGCTTAAAAAGGGACAGGTGGGGGCTTCCCTGATGGCGCAGTGGTTGAGAGTCTGCCTGCAGATGCAGGGGACACGGGTTCGTGCCCCGATCCGGGAAGATCCCACATGCCGCAGAGCGGCTGGGCCCATGAGCCATGGCCGCTGAACCTGTGCGTCCAGAGCCTGTGCTCCCCAACTGGAGAGGCCACAACAGTGAGAGGCCCGCGTACCACCAAAAAAAAAAAAAGGGGGGGGACAGGTGGTGGGCTTCCCTGGTGGCGCAGTGGTTAAGAGTCCGCCTGCCGATGCAGGGGACACGGTTTGTGCCCCGGTCCGGGAAGATCCCACATGCCGCGGAGCGGCTGGGCCCGTGAGCCATGGCCGCTGAGCTTGTGCGTCCGGAGTCTGTGCTCCGCAACGGGAGAGGCCACAACGGTGAGAGGCCCGCGTACCGCAAAAAAAAAAAAAAACCACCGAAAGAGGCTGCTAATACTTTTCTCTCTTTGTCTCTTTACCATATGTTTCTTAATTACAAATTATGAGTATGAAAGTTTAAGTGCTTTAAAAACATTTTCAACAAATTTATTTCTACAGCTCAAATATTATAGTGTTTTTTCATGCAATAATAGTCCCAAATTGTACTAACTGGACATTTACTGCAAAGAAGGCCAATTCATATGAGTACAACAGGAGCTAATGAAAGGATATTGAAATAACAGGGCCACAGAAAAGTAACAAATTTTTAAATTAACATGTTAAAATTGAGACAAGCCCTGTCATACATTCTTAGTTTTTGATGAAGTCATTTAATCAACTGTTATACAGATTGCATTTTTATACCAAACTTTGCTGGAGACGAATAAATTGTCAATAAATCTCAGAATATCAATGATTCCTTCTAGCTTTGACCCTGTTTAACCTGAGCATTAATAGAACATAACTTGATATTAACTTAGAAAAGATATTTTATTTAAACCAAATTTGATTTTACCTCCTTAGCCACATGATCATAATGCTAATGAAAAATTGTGCTAAGAAGGTTTATGAGAAATGTGCTTGCACCTAGAAAATGACATCCAATTATAACACAGAAGTTATGTTCATCTACCTCTCCCCTAGTTAAAACTAAACCATGAGAGAAAAGAAAACTACATTCACATCTTTCTTATTTATTTGACGATTCACTTTTCTAATCCAATTTCTAAGCTCCAGACCTCAGAACACTTTGTTTGTAACCACAGATGGGGAGCAGTCAAATCTTTTTAAACTATAAAAACAGTCATAGAACTGGGTGAAAAAAAGTTGGTTAGCTAGAAGCCAGAAGAAGTAAGCCCTGCCTGACAATATCCAAAGTCAAAGAAAATCTGATTTAAACCAACAAAAACTGGGGATCAGGAATCAAGAAACATAAGAAGTTCACAAATGCAAGTTGGAAGTAAGTTTGGCCTATGCAGCAGAGAGAGAACTCAGTGGGAAAAGCCACTGCCATGAAGGCCCCCAAAGTCAGGGGTCTGTGGGCAAGTTATTACATTTTTCTTAATCTAAGTGTCCTTATGAGTTAAATAAAAGCTGTCATACCATGAGGTATGATAGCTACCTCATAAAGACAAAATGCTGCAAAAACTAACTTGAGCAATAAACATAAAACACTTAGTCGTGTCTAGTACATAAATGGGCTGGTAGATGAGGGTTGTTAACAAAAGGGTTACCCATTTTAACTAAAACCTACAAGGAGATGTAATATCTAAGTGGTTTCAGTTAACGTCTATAAAGCGATTGACTTTCACTTATGAACCAGAAAAACCTTCAGAAGCAGCTGAAGTGGGAGATTGAAGAGTTTGAAAATCAGGGTCATAGCGTCATGGACAGAAACCAAAAACAAGTTGGAGGCACTGTCTACGGCAGGCCCTTGTTGACACTGAATACAGTGTTAGTTAATAATTCTGCAGAGCTAGAATGGATAAGCTTCATTCTGCCACTTTTCTATAATGTCAACATCTACAAATAGCAGGAATTTTAAAGCTCGACTTGGCCTTCTGTTTTGCTGCAGGAATGCACTTGGAGAAATACTCAAGTTGATTTAATGAGAACTTTCTATAGGCTTTTTAATTTAATTTCCTAACTCTCTACTGCTACATTTATTCTTGGGAGATACATTTATTTGCTATTCTAATGTACCCTTAAAGAAAATATCATTCAGTTAATCAAATGTACATAAACTATAAAAGAGCATTATAGAATTTCTGATAGAGTTCTGAAGTCTATAGAAAGGGCTTTGTCTCACTTATGTCTTTATAGATTTTTTTTAAAGATTGATGTTGAGATTCAATATGTGAAAAATCCGATGTTCAAATATTATTACAGAACTATAAGCATGAAACCCATTCATTTTCATCACTTAGTAAATATTTATTGAGCATCTGCTACATGTACCATTACTGGGACATATGGGGAATTATGAAGTATTTATAGTGTTTCTAGAGACACAAAGCACTTTTCCTATTTATGCAGCCCCTTAATTATTTCTACAAGCCACAACCAAGCTGTTGGTTTCTGCTTGTCTTATTCATCATTCATTGATTTACTTTGTGTAGGTGATGATAAAAATAGAAAATGTCAAATTTAGTAGAACTTAAAATTATGAAAATGTCATTTAAATATGGTACTACAAGAACCAAAGAATAGTGATTGTCACATGTGGATCACAGAAGGCTTTCAGTGAAGTAGATGAAGACCTAAGAGTATGATTCTATTACAACAAACTAAAATGCAGCTCCTTAGACAGCAAGCCCCCCCTCCTCACTAGTTAAATCTGTTACCCAAGCCTACAGTTAACCTTTGACATGCAGAACAGAGAAAAACCATAGATTGTAACCTTCTTTTATGTATATTCATAGCACTAGCATGAATATAGATATTGCCAAATTCAATTTAACTTTCAGAGTCATACAAGTTAACATTGATTCATTTCTCGGTATTTGATCATTTAGAAATATCCTTGAGTTTCCAGCCCATGTAAACATTTACAAAGCTTTTAACATAGTGTCCATGATGGTTTATTTGAACTACAAGGATATTAAAAAGGGATCATCAAATATTTTCATTAGCTAAATGAAATTAATCCCCAAAGGTAATTATATCCTAATTGACATCCTAATAGGTATTATAATCAGAATATTAAAAAATAGTTTCTATAGAATCAGTAAACCAATTTTACACATGAAAAGACTATATTTTAGGGAACATTTTAGCTCCTCATAGATTGATGTATTCATATCTTTGAATTTGTCTCTCTCCATTTTCTATTTTTTAAAAAAAAAGAACTTAAAGTGAAAAAAAATTTACATGATCAAAGTCCATTTCTGTGTCACCGGAGGGTCCATATTATAATGCTACTGATTTCTAGCCTCATCAAATTTCAGTAAGTACCATTTTGACAACCCCGAACACTGTGTGCTCGGGGGCAAGCGCTCTTTCACCTTGGGGTTTTTAGAGAAATGGTCTGCTGCTCTTTTCTGTGAAGCATGTGTTCTCCAAAGGTAGTAAGGTGGGGGGCACAGCAAACTGCCTAGAGGATGGCCAAGGATTATATCCAATTTGATAGCACATATAGAAATTGTAGCATGTTTTTCAGTTATTCCAGATGCCTTTTGAAAACGTGCTTATCAAGTAGGTTATTGATAAGGCAAATGAGACCAACCTTATGGGCTGAAACTGCTCAGGCTTGTAGTACTGCACTGTTCCAGAGGTGTAGCGCAATTGAAAGATTTCTATTTTAAAAGCGCCCACATGTGTGGGAGAATGGGTAAAGAAAGAAGGAAAGGGAGAGGATAAATCAGAGGACAATCTAACAGTCATAAATTTTTCTTGTTTTCATGTTTCATTCTAATGAAAAAAATGGATTTTCATGCTTCCCGAGACAGTAGACTACTATTACATTTCATGTTCCCCCAACTAGAATGCAAACATCGTAAGGGCAAGTATTCTGTACCAGTCTGATACGCTTTCAAATCCACTGGTTTATGACTTAGGTGAAGTTGTTTTAATCCACTTGTTTATGGCAAAGACCGAAAAACTGTTGTTAAACATATTTTGATACAAGAATGAAGGAAGCTGTGTCAGGATGTCATCATCTCATCCGTTGTGGTTGATAAGCCCTCAGAGCTCAGCTGCTGAGGGCCTCAGCTTGGAGCTTGTAAGCAAGAACGCGTGGAGAAGCAAGCAAGACAAGGGAAGGATTAGGCCATGAATACCGAGAGTTTGTGAGGACTATCCGAGAGTTTCAGGTTCCCTCTGGACAAAGCTACCCTTTGCTGATCTCACTCTCCGAAGACCTTGGGACATTAGCTCCTGCCATGATAAAGGTGACTTCTTTATTGGCAGTGAGGACAAACCGTGCAGCAGCCCCTCCCTCCCAAGGAGATCAGCCTGCCAGTCAACACAGGCGCCCTCGTTCCCTAGCAATGTGCTCCAGCAACAAGGCACTTTTATTTTTGCACTGCAGCTGGATGTCAGCTCTCCACTGGCCAAGTTGATGCTCCCAAGAAACCAAAATTCATAGAAAAGGTACATCTCAACTAAATCTGGACTTATTCCTTTCATGTCCCCTTGCATGGAACAATAGAGTAATTCATTTTTCATTTGTTTGGAGTATGTTATTTCTTTATTGGCTTATTAAGAGACATTACCCTGTATGCTATTGGCTTGTGAAATTCCTGCAGTGAACTTATGTTAAATATACTACTGGCAAAAACAATCTCAGTCTCTGAGCATAATTTGCCCACTCCCTCCCCTAAACACTATAGCAGGGGATTTGGACTATTTGGTTTATGCATATAGACACAGTTCTAAGAGGAGTGCCTGGTACATAGAAGATGTTCAGTAAATATTTGTTAAATGGACAATTAAATTTTCCATCATATTTTCCATGGTTGAATATTTCTCTTCTGGCATAACAGTAGGTATAAGAAAGATGAATCATAATACGAGTGGAATATTGTGACATGATCATGTACATAGGCATAGACTATGTCTCAATTCAGCTAGGTTTTAAAAAAATACACATAACCTTAGTCACAAAGAGATTCAGGTTACAAACATCATTTAATACAATTATATCATCACACTAAAAGTTTTTTTAACCCAAAATAGGGCAATAGTACCATTGCAGTTTTAGTTGTATGTAACTAGAAAGTCATGACATTTCCTCCTCAGAACTTGAGACACCATGAATATATTCATGAATCTTGACAAATAATTTGTTTTCCTTATTATTATTTTTTTTTAATTATTTATTTATTTATTTATTTATGGCTGTGTTGGCTCCTCGTTTCTGTGCGAGGGCCTTCTCTAGTTGCGGCAAGTGGGGGCCACTCCTCATCGCGGTGCGCGGGCCTCTCACTATCGCGGCCTCTCCCGTTGCGGAGCACAGGCTCCGGACGCGCAGGCTCAGCGGCCATGGCTCACGGGCCCAGCAGCTCCGTGGCATGTGGGATCTTCCCGGACCGGGGCACGAACCCGCGTCCCCTGCATCGGCAGGCGGACTCTCCACCACTGCGCCACCAGGGAAGCCCCAGTTTTCCTTATTTTTGATATTATAAACTGTCTCTCTGTGGCATCTGTGATAAGCTGAAATAATGACCCCCAAGGGGATTTTTAGATCCTAATCCCTGGAGCCTATGAATGTTACCTTAAAAAGAGACTTTGCAGATGTGACTAAATTAAGGAACTTGAGATGCAGAGATTATCCTGGGTTATCCAGGTGGGTTTAAATATAATCAAGTGTCCTTATAAGAGGAAAACAAAGGGAGATATTCCTTATAAGAGGAACACAGAGAGAGAGAGAAGAAAAGGTAATGAGATGACCTCAGCAGAAAGAGAAAGATTTGAAGACACCATGCTGCTGGCTTTGAAGATGGAGGAAGGGTCCACAAGCCAAGGAATGCGAAGAATATAGCTGCTGAAGCTGGAAAAAGCAAGGCAGAGGATTCTCCTCTGAGCTTCCCAAGGGACCATAGCCCTGCTGACACATTGATTTAGGCCCATTGGAACTAATTTTGACTTCTGCCTTCCAGTACTGTAAGAAAATAGATTTGTATTGTTTCAATGTACCAAGGTTGAGGTAATTTGTTATAGCAGTTCTAGCAAACCAGTACAGTACCTGTCAAGATAGTTCAGGCAACTCTCATAGGGTAAGTCTATGAAGAAACTTAAAAGAGGTCAAATATTAACCAAAAAGATTGCAAGTAGTGAATTCTTGAAATCAAAGGGCAAAACAGATTTGAACTGTATTTCCTAAAGGAACACTGGATTCACTAGATTTACTCCAGTGACAGATTTAGCATTAAATGAGTCAGAGAATAAACTGTATCTCAAAATCAATAAGATAATCTTAATTGTTCTTTAATTAAAGTGGTGAAAAATATCCTTCAGGTCCTAAATGTTTATGTATTGAAAGACCCAATTATTCAAGAATCCTAGTATAAGTATCTAATAAGTATAGTATCTAATAATAAGTATCTAATAATATACAGTCACAAATCTTAAGATATGAGTATTGAATAGGTATAACATAGAGTTAAAATGCATCATAAATTTAAGTCAAAATAATATTTTACTACTGTCAATATTAAAATTTGTGCAGAAATATAGAATTTTAGATCCAGGAAAGACATTAGTAAATGTATTCCAAATAATTATACAGGTTTCTATATATATGCCAACTCTGATTGACATTAAGGCTGCCAAGAGTATTGTACTGAGCAAAATTGTGATACTTGTTCTTGTTTTGGAGAGAAATAATGATATTCCATGGCCAGCCACGGGCAAGCTTGATGCAATATTCTCCATGTATGAGTTGACCTAGGTCTAGTTCAACCAGTTTTTTTTTTTCAGATATGACTAAGACACAGAATAAGAAACTCAAGCGCAGACTAAGTCATCAAGTGAATTCACAAGGTAAGTTAGCAGCAGTGATGGAATCTTAACCTTGGTCTCCTAAAATAAATGTTTTTCTACTTAGACTTGAAAATAACTTTAGTTGGGAAATTCAGATAATTGATACTTTTATAAGAACTGTCCTGAGTTCTGAACTCATTTTCCTTTGCTCCATGATAATGTTCCCTATATCAAGTAGAGTCATTCTACATTATTATGAATACATTACATTAAAAACAACACACTCATCCCTGTAGGCCACTAAATGGCAACCTTATGCTTCTGAAATTCACCAAATGGGTGGATAAAAATGTAAAAGTATTAAATAATACCAAACAACCAAAGATGATAAATATATTTTTCCTGTTAAGATTACAAATGTTTTACAACAAAGGGGAAAGAAAAGAAAAAAATATTCATACATAAGAAAGATGCTAAGAAATTTTATAAGTATCATGTTGTGTTTTTAAATAATCTAAATGTTATTACCTCTATTTTTAAGATAGATCATGGCTTTAACATGCAAAAATTATGTCCACAAAAGGGGATAGATACTCCTGGTGAAGCTAAACCTTGTTATCCAGTCATATTTACTGAGCCTCTTCTTGTTTATTCAAGCCAAACTAACAGCAGAAGAAGGTTTGAAAATTAAAGATTGCCTTTGTGACATAGTCACCAGCTTTTGAAAATTTGGAAATAAATGAACTTTTAAAATTATTAGTGTTTTTGCTTTTCAATTAAGCAGATAATAAAAATGGGCGTGTCTGCCTCACACAGCACAAGATCAATAAATGACACCCAGAGCAATTAATTCTGCCTTCACATGTTGATCTTGGCTATGAGAGACTCTGCACTCTTGATTAAGGATATAGATGTCCTAGTTGGCCTTATGTAATGACTGATCAATGATGAATACAAAGCTCTGAATATCACAGGACAGTGATTTCTGAACAATGTTTCCTACCTTCTGTTCAGTGTATTCAATCTGAGGACAGTAAAGCTGGAGAAGAGTTTAATCTGAAAAACAAAATGGCATAAAACAATAGGGTGTGAAAACTGAGAATAGCAGAATTGATTCCACTTTCTGTGCCAAAGTTAATGCAGCATAGAATATCCTAGACTGATTGAAAGATCTGTAAATCAATGCACTTTATTAACAATCTCTCTTTTTCAATTCATCAGCTAATAGATGTATCACAAGAACATACATCTTTTTCCCTTTTTTTCTGCTCTAGCTCCTTCAGAGCAATTGTATACCAGGGGTCTTACAGAGCCTCAATTATTTATACAACCAGATTTTGCACTTTCAATTCATGAACTGGTTGAACCCTAGGTTAACTTCTTAATAATATTAAATTGATATACGTCTAAGCTAGAATTGTCTTTATTAACTCCACATCACAGCCTCATAAGAGCACTGAGCGAAGTTGAGAGTGGTGTGCAGTTTTCTGGGAAATCTCCAATGCTGAGAACAGGAAGAGTGTTAGCATTCAGCTGGGTTCACAGGGTAGAGGCCTGTCAGAAAGAGGAGACTACAGGAGAAAATGGAATGGAGTTGGTATTGAGAGGAGTGTGTCAGAGATGCTAAGTTGATGATCTGACTCAAGCAAAACACCCACACTGGGGACGGGATATCAGGTTCCAAGCAAACTTTCATTAACAATAAATTCCTTATTTCTCCCATGCTTGAATTGTGATATTTCCACAAGATTCTCTTCTCATTTCTTTTAGTGATCTCATCCATCCCAATAACTTCAACCATCCCCCTTTCAGAGCTGCCTAAATTTATTGCACAGTGGTTCTGAGTTACACAGAGATGGATCTGAATCTTGGCATGTCAACTTACTAAAATGAACCTGTTGCAATTTAACAAAACTCTCTTATCTATAAAATGGGTATAGTATTGGCTTTAATCACTTAAGTGTGTTGTGACAATGAAATAGGATAGTGAATTTAAAATGTTTAACAAAATGTTGGCCAGAGTAAGTACTCAGTAAATATTGAAAATTTTAATGATAATTCCTATGCAAATTGGCTCTTATATTTCCATTTAGATCAACACACTGATTCATCCCTTTATTAGTTTAAGTTTAAATGCCTACAATTGCTTTTCCTTTTTGGTAGTTTTTTTTTTTTTTTTTTTTTACCTTCTCTATGGTCATTATTTGAACAATGGAAAATTCAGAAAGGGAAAATAAGAAGGCATCGTTAATCTCACTATACCATTTTCTGTGAATGTTTCACATAGTTTAGTTTTTACTTATATAACCTGCCTAATTATAATATTTCCTTCATTGTTAAATAACTACATAAACATTGTTTTAATGGTTTTATGTTATTATTTCATGTAAACATACTAGAATTTATTTAACTAATTATTCTGTTTTTATTATTTAAAAAGTACTGTAATGATTGTATGTAAGAATTTTTCTGTTTTTAAGGTTCTGTGAAATTTTTTTCCCCTTAATATAAGTTCCTTGAATTGATATTTCTGAGACAAATCGAATGAGCTTATACATGATATCTCTCTCTTTTTTTAGAAGAAAATTCCTTTCCCAAAAGTTTGGAGCAATACCCATTCTCAGCCATCATACATTCTACTTACTCTCACATTTGCTGGGTCACACTTTTTAAGTCTTTGATAATTTGATAATGATGAAACTGCTTTATATTTCATATCTGTCACTTCAGTTTTCTCTCTCAACCTATCCAGCTTACAACTGCCAGATTAGTATTCATTAATCTCTGTTCATATAAGGTTCTTCCTGCACAAAATATTCAATAACTCCCCATCACCTTCCAATTGAAGTTCCAACTCTTTATCCTAGAATTGAGTATTTCACAGTGCAATCATAAATATTTTTCATCTTACCTTCTTATTTATCCACCTAAAATGTTAATTTCACCCTCCTTTGGGACTGACCTTTAAGGCTCATTCTGTATACTCTGATGAATCCCATATTGATATGAACTCTCTTCAGAGCTCCAGTTCTTATATTTTTCTTAACATCGTTACTTGGATGTTTCAAAGGCACCATAACCCAGCACATTCAAAATAGAACTAACTAAAACATGTTCTTCCCACATTCTTTTTCATTTCTTAACATGGCAACACCACCCACACAGTTGCTTAGGTCAGAAAACTTCTTCATAAAATCCACCATCTAAACTACCAGCAAGCCTGTTGTCTCTGCACAATGTGTCTCAAGTCCTAGATTGTGTCTCTATGCCCGTTGCAACCACCTAGTCCAAGCTACCTACATCCTTCTCTGGATAATGCTGCAGCCTGTTACTACATCATCCTAATTCCATGCTTTACCTTCTCCCTCTTATTCTCCTCATATTGAGTCATTTGTAGTGAGGTGGACGGACCTAGAGTCTGTCATACAGAGTGAAGTAAGTCAGAAAGACAAAACAAATACCATATGCTAACACATATATATGGAATCTAAAAAAATGGTACTGATGAACCTAGTGGCAGGGCAGGAATAGAGAAGCAAGCATAGAGAACAGACTTGTGGACACAGGGTGGGAAGAAGGGGAGGGTGGGACGAATAGAGAGAGTAGCATTGACATATATACACTACCATGTGTAAAATAGGTAGCTAGTGGGAAGCTACTATATAGCACAGGGAGATCAGCTTGGTGCTTTGTGATGACCTAGAGGGGTGGGATGGGGAGGGAGGGAAGGAGGCTCAGGAAGGAGGGGATATACGTATACATATAGCTGATTCACTTTGCTGTACAGCAGAAAGTAACACAACATTGTAAAGCAATTATAATCCAATAAAGTTGTTAAAAAAATAAAATGTTAGCACAGTTTTATATTTGCTAACTAGCTATGAAACACATAACTAGTACAATAAATAAATACTGAAATGCTACAGTCAACACTACAATACTGCAATAAATAAATAAATACTACAAAAAAAGTTTAAAGAGAAGACAAGTTCTTTTCTTGTCTTTTTTTTTTCACTGACTCATTTTTCTATGCATGTTTTACTTGGTTCAGTTTGTGCTCTAAATAAAAATTTTATTCTGCCTCTTTTAAATTCATCATTAAAAGATTATTATACACATTAGGTTATGTCATTCCCCTAAGTGAAATCTTCAATGGCTTCCTATTGTACACGGAATAAAAATGCAACCTCTTTATCACAATTTATTAGGCCTTAAACAGTCTGGCCTCACCAACCTCTTCAGCTTCACTGTGTGCTATGTGTTACCTCATACGCTATGCTCCAGGTTCATTTGCCGCCTCTCAGCCCCTCAAAAGTGTCAAGTACTTTCTCGCTTCTCACAGCGAGACTTTTGCACATGCAATTTCTACATACAAAACCCAAGTCGGTCTCTCTTTTGTTTTTGAATTGTATGTTTGTTTTTACAATGAAAATGTAGAGGTCTGCCACCCCTATCTAATAGAAGGTACTATAAGGGATTCTCAGGATTTGAACTGATCAAGGAAAAGATATAACCACGCAGAGGCAGTAGCACACACAAGTTTATCTGAGTGACACTCTAACAGGTTTACATTCAGGTGAGGTCTCCCATAGCAAGAGATTGTCCAGAGGTTATAATGTTGAGGAGGGGGATACCATCCAGAAGAGGAGAGCAAGAAAACTCTTAGGGGAGAGAGGGATCAGATAGGACTTCAATGTATCTAGATGGATGCTGCTCAGCAACATGGTGTTGAGTGTCTGGGTTAGAGAGCCCAGAAGGCAGCAGTAGTTTGGGTCTTTATAGCCTGAGAGTTTATCTACTCTATGGCTAGTAGATATTGGGTATAGTTTCTCCAGAGATGAAAATCAGGAAGGCCATAAGGCTAAAAGTCTGCTAGTATGAGCTGTGTTTAAAGCAATTGTATGTATAAAATTTTGAACTTGGCAGCAGAGGGTTTTTGAGTTCATCTTGCTGTGAAGGAGTAACAACTTATGGACCAATATACAAAGAGCATCTTTGGTGCATTTATATAGCAGGTACTTCTTTGGAAAAGTTTATTATTGCATAAAGAATTATTATTAATTCTTCCATTAATATTCTCCTGCTTTTATGGTCATGAAGACTTGTGAGTTTAAATCAACAAAGTCTAGATTTTTTCTAAATATCTCCTAAGAAATCTTATTGGGAATTATGTCATATTAAACTTCTCAGCTTTTTCTAAGTCATTTTTTTTTTACTTTACAACTAGAGTCATCAGAATGAGAGATTGTGAAAATTATAATTATTAATTGTCTGCTTGGTATTAATGATTCTTCCAAAATTAGTCTCCCTAAATCTTTACTTTTTAGAATATTTCTTATCTATCCTGACCCCAGTTTACTAAGTATCAATAACATTCCCTTACTCAGAATTTGATAGCCATCCATTAGAAAGTTTAATATATATAAGATTTTTTTATATTTCTGACAAAATTTTAGACTGACAAAGAAAAAAGAGAGAAGACATGAGCAACTAAAATCAGAAATGAAAGTGGGGATAAACTATTGACCTTTCAGAAATAAAGAGGAATATGAGGGAATACTATGAACAGTTGTATGTTAAAAAAAAAAAGTAGATAACCTAAAAGAAATGGAAAACTTCCTGGAAACACACAAATTACCTAAGCTGATTCAAGAAGGAATGGAAAATCCTAATAGATCTATAACAAGTAAAGAGATTGAATCAGCAATCAAAAATCTCCCAACAAAGAAAAATTCAGGGCCAGGGAAAGTCTAGGACCAGATGACTTTACTGGTATATTCTACCAAACATTTAATAACTAACATCAATCCTTCTCAAACTCTTTCTAAAAATAAAAATTAAAAAAAGGAAGGAACACTTTCTAACTCATTCTATGAAGTCAGCTTTACCCTGATACCGCTACTGAAGACACAGCATCAGAAGAAAAGAAAAATACAACCCAAAATCTCTTATAAAAACAGATGTAAAAATTCTGGGGGCTTCCCTGGTGGCGCAGTGGTTGAGATTCCGCCTGCCGATGCGGGGGGCACGGGTTCGTGCCCCGGTCCGGGAGGATCCCACATGCCGCGGAGCGGCTGGGCCCGTGGGCCATGGCCGCTGAGCCTGCGCGTCCGGAGCTTGTGCTCCACAGCGGGAGAGGCCACAACAGTGAGAGGCCCAATTAGTTAAAAAAAAAAAAAAATTCTGAACAAAATGCTAGCCTGCCTAATCCAGCAGTATATTAAAAAGATTATACAACTTGACCAAGTGAGAGTTACCCAAGAAATGCAAGATGTTCAACATAAGAAAATTCACCCTCATTGATCATGTCTTGTTGAATAGGATCCTATCATACTGATTTGGTTCACTTTTATCACTATTTATATGAATTATAGGCCTTGCTAAAGCAGGAGATAATATTTTTGTTTGCTTTATTCACCAACAAGAAGAATTTTGTCTATCAGACAGTAGCTTCAAATTATTTGGGAAACGAATAGTTAAGATTAGAAGTAATATAATAAAGAAAAACGTGAGATTTTAAAGTTTTTTTCTTCTCAAAATAGGGAAAAATAGATTCACAGAAGAAAGAAAATTAAAAGTCACACTGTGCTTTTAGAAGGATGTTTTTTCTGGCACAAGTCTTATACAAGACATTGGAACCTTGGTAAATGACTAACGAGGGCCCACCACAAACGCAGTCTTCGTGGTAGACAGATAGGAAAGAGGAGGAAAATTCCATGAATTTACTTTCCAAAGGATTATACTTAATCATAGTTAATAGATTCATAACATGAAACTAATCTTGTACTGAAGATTGTTGTATTAAAAACAAAATCCAAAGAGGAAGCATTAGGGCTAAGTTCTTCTTGGCTTTGATTCCATGTATAGCAGTATGGTCTCTTAAAGGCAAAAATAGAAACGGGGCTTCCCTGGTGGCGCAGTGGTTGAGAGTCCGCCTGCCGATGCAGGGGACACGGGTTCGTGCCCCTATCCCGGAAGATCCCACATGCCGCGCAGCGGCTGGGCCCGCGAGCCATGGCCGCGGAGCCTGTGTGTCCGGAGCCTGTGCTCCGCAACGGGAGAGGCCACAGCAGTGAGAGGCCCGCGTACAGCAAAGGAAAAAAAAAAAAAAAAAAAAAAAAAAAAAAATAGAAACGGAATTAGTCTGTAACCATAGAAACTGCATGTGGCAGTTAGGGAAAATACACTTAAGGTGTAAAAACACCAAGTGAATCTACAGTGCATAACAAAAATATCTTCGTAGTTGTCAAACTGAAGTATGAGTGTGACTATTGTTCACAATAGTCTTTGACAGTAATCCTAGTTCTTAAGGTGATACCTGCTAAAAGCATAAATTTTAGTGGATAGCTCCAAAGATTAAATCTCCAAAGATTAAAGGGAAAAGGAAAATTTCTTTTCCGATAATTGTAGTCTTTGAGTATGCTATTAAGAGATTAATGGAAAGCATATAGAATTTAATCAAGTTAAATTTCACTTAAGAATACATTACAGTCTTTAATCAATAACAAAAGAGTTTATTGATTATATAACAGTCCCAGTGAAAAACTAATGTTGTACTTTATTTTCTAGAAGAAATGAATGAGACTGTTTATTCCTCAAGCCAAACTGAGACCTGAACATCATGAACATGACTAGTGATAAGAGCAGGTATTAGAAAAATTGAGGAGAGACAATTGATTCTTTAACAGGGTAAAGAATAGATCAAAACTGTGTAGAACTTGGATATTAAAAGTCATTAGTGTTTGAATTCACTACACTTTTTTATTGTGTACTTTATTAGAATAATATTTAAATCAAAATCAAAATGTTCTTCTGTTTACTATCTTACTCCCAACCAGACAGTAAACTCCATGGGAGTAGAAATCACACCTGTTCATCATTACATTCTCAGTTCCTAGCACTGTGCCTTGCATGGAATAGGCACCTCAGATATTTGCTGAAAGACTAAAAGAAGAAAAAGACTTTAGAGAAATCAAACAAAGTGGTTAGGACCAAGTGAAGAGATGGTAAACTAGGGAAAACGAAGGTAAGAGATGAAGCTAAATATATCAAGAAGTCATTTGTGATTCCAGTCAAGGAAGAACCACACCCACTTCCAAAGGGTGATGTCAGCTTTTCTACACCCGCAGTGTTTTCACAAAATCTCTGGAGGATTTTGAAGCAGCTCTTAGGAACATGCTATGATTAAGAACACTTTTGTATATATGAAACTATCTGGAAATGTATGTGCGTGAAGCCTTCCAATTTTTTTGTATTTGTTTTGCCAAAGGAACCACAAGCCTGTGACTGCTCACAAAACAATCCCAAGTCCTAAAACCTTGCCAATAGAAATCAAATTAAAAGTTCTACAGCCCACAAGACATTAATTCTCTCCAATGGACATGTACAAGGAACAAATAACAACCTCTTAGAGTGTAAAGCAAGTCCAGGGGGGACAATGTACAAGGGAGTCCCACCTATATCCCTGGAATACAGACTCAGAGACCACCAGATCTGCCAACCAAGGCTGTTATTCCATTTCTGAAGAACGCAGAGCAGATGATTTTTGTAATTTCTGCTCAATGGGATTTGCTAATTATTATGGAATAGTGATTAATGTCTGTTTTCATTCTTTCCACTTCTCAATAGCAGCTTTACGGCAGCAAACTTGTTCTTAATCTGTTATTCTATACTAGGTGTATGCTGGTTTTGGGTGAGGATCAGCAGATAACTTTTATTTTGTAGTGGGTCTGACCATGAGGATCGATATCCAGACATAATGGAAAGAATGGCAACTTATTCCTAGACTTCGAACTAGATACAGTAACGATGGCCTTTAGGGTTGTTACTTGGAGAAGGGGTGAGTATGCTCTGTGTGTGGGAAGAAGGGTACATATACATTTGATCCACTGTAGTAATTTGCTTTTGAAGAGATGACTGTGTACCCCCGGTATCTGTTCTCCACTTCTTCAAAAATAGTTTTGTCTAGAACATAGCCACTCAGCTAAAGACTGTTTTCAGCCCTTACAACTAGGTATGGACATGTTTCTGTATTCTGGACAATGGAGTGTGAGCGAATACAATATAAGCAAGTTCCTGGTTCATTTCTTAAAAAGAAAGGAGAATTTTCTGCATTTTCTTTTTCCATTCTTCCCATTGAAGGAATTCAGACACAATGGCAGGTGCTAAAGCTGCCATCTTATATTCCTGCGGGGGCTACCATATCATCAGTCTTGAACTTCTATTATTCTGGTTCTTGTTACAAAACATTAACCAGCATTTTGATTATTAAAGTAACAATGGACAATTCATGTAGTGTCCGTAACTTTCAGTTTCTTCATATCTAAAATGGAGATACTAATTGCAGCGGTTTCTCAGGATTATTGTGAGGATTAAACAAGGTCATGTCTTGAAAGCACTTAGTCTTTGGTACATGATAACCATTGAAAAAATGATAACTATTATAACAAGCTTAGCCCTACTTTAACTTAAACTCCTTCATATACAGGAATGACCACAATTAACCATGACACTCTGCCTTCTCCATACCTGGTCTGCCTCACTCATCAAGTTACACTTTAGTATTTTAAAAGCTGATTTATTTTTAGTAAAATTAATTAAAATCTATTTTGAACCTTAATTACCTGTCATTTTTATCACTCCACACACATCACTCCATACTCAGTAAACTGTGAGAGGTAAATGACACTAGTGAAAATCTCACACAACTAAATTAGCTATTGGACCCACATTCAAACTGTATACAAAGTAAGACAGTCTTTCCTCCTTTGTAAGCCAATTTTATTTACAGAAAAATCTTTTAATCTATGTTTTGGGTAAATATTCAGGAATATTTATGGTCCTATAATGGTCCTATGTAAACCAACAGTAATCATCTCACTTAACATTGCCTAGAATTCATCCTGTGACTGGCTAATTTCACTTGGAATAATGTCCTCAATGTTCACCCATGTTGTTGCATACTGCAGGATTTCCTTCTCTGTAAGGCTGAGTAGTATTTCATTGTATGTATATACCACACATTTTAATTAATTTATCTATTAACAGACATTTAGGTTGTTTCCACAACTTAGCTGTTGTACACTTAAAAATCTGTTAGGAAGGTAGAGCTTATGTCAAAAGTTCTTACCACAATAAACTTTAAAAAAAGAAAATATTATCAAATTTACTGACCATAATTATTTAAAATATTATAATCTGTATTTAAGTAGCTCACCATATCTCCATACTGGGAATTTTTTCCTTCCACCTACATTCAACATCTGGTTTCAAAGTTTTGGATCTACTGAGTCCAAGAGGTCCTAAGAGCCATTATATATTTTAACAGAACGTTTCATTAATAAAAACAGATTCATTAATAAAAACAGATTAGACAAGAATTAATTTGAAAGAAAGCTTCACTAATGCTTCCTGATGGTAAATACCATTTAATGCCTTTATGGAAAAATGTGTAACCTACTATAAACCTCAGCATGTAAACTCTGAGAAATCAACTTCAGTAACTAAGAGTGGTAAGACACTATATTGACCACTGTCACGTCAATGGATATCAAACTGGTCACTGACAAGACTGGCCATCTATGTGACAGGATGTATGATTTATCAGAATCAATGGTTTTTGTCTATTCTGAGATTCTGTATTTAGCTACAAAGATTCATTTCCTCAAAAATATGGTATAAAATTGAAATGTTTATGTTGGTTCTTCTGTTTGGCTATATGTTTCTCAGTAAGTTGTTTTACCGTTCAACATCTCATTTCCCTTACTTGTAAAAGGGAAATAGTAACAGTTTTTTAACTTAAATAGATGTTGTAAAACTTAAAAATGATAATGGCTATATTGTGCTCATTGCATGCTTGGAAAATAGTAAGTCCCTACCTATTCCACCTATTATCACGTTTTTTAACTTTTCATTTCAAAATAATTATAGATATGTAGGAAGGTACAAAGAAATGTACAGGTTAGTGCCATGCATCCTTTACCCAGCATCTCTCTATATTTACATGCTGCATAATTTCAGTGCAATATTAATGCCAGGAAATTAACATTGGTACAATCCACAGAGATTATCCATGTTCTTTCAGTTATAAATGCAATCATTTGTCTCTGTGTGTATGTATTTATATGTTTGTGTGTGCAGCTCTGTGCAATTTTATCAGATGGGCAGCCTCCTGTAACTGTCACCAAACTCAACATACTGAGCTATACCATCAACACAAGGCTCCCTCATGCTACTCCTTTATAGCCATACACACCCCCTCAGCCCTCCTATCCTTAATTCCTGGCAAGGAATAATCTGTTCTCTATCTTTATGCTTTTATTTCATATTTGAATGTCATGTGAATAATAGAATAAGAATTTCTACATCCCAATTATCTGTTTAAACAACTGTTGTGTTTCCTAAAATACCATAAAATTTCCTTGTGTTGTAATATAGCTGAAATGCTTACACTTTGCTTTGGATACTCCTAATCATTTCACGAAGAGCTATTTTCCTTAACTACCAAAACCAAAAACATAAATGAAGAAAAAGTGCATGCATTAGGGGACCATTTATTTCAAGGTTTTATTTTAGTTCCCACTATTTACAAGGTAGTATGCTTAGTCCAGGACTTCAGAGCCCAGGGCTTATAAAAGGATTTTCTGTTAAGAGTCACAGTTAATGGCTCTTAACTAATTTCCAAAGCTGAAAAAAGTCTCTATGTTAACCTCTTTCATTCCAATGCTCATTGTTTGTATTAAGAAAAAAAGAGACTAAAGAGTATTGATTTCCAACAATGTACTAAGTACTGTGCTAAGGCACCTTTTAGGCATATTTTTGGTTTACTCTTTATAATAGCTCTAAAAGGGAAGTATTACCATCCCAATTTTAAAGATCATGATCTAAGTCTCAAGGAGATTAAATACTCATATTGTGTTTCCTTTTGATTCCTTGGTTAACTGATTAGTATAAATCTTAATAATTGTACCATATTTCCCTTATAGTCAATAAAATGTTAATATTCTTATTATTAGTTTTATCTATAAAAATTTCAGCCACTTACTACTTAAAACATGTTTATTATATTTAATAAAGTAGATACTCATTACAGCAGGAATACTACTTGAGTCTTAGTTTCTGATTGTTTTAGATGATTAATCTCTCACCTCCTGCCACAAAACCCAGCCATTTAATGGATAAGATTGTAAGGACACACAGAAGTCAATAATACCACACTTTGACAGCTCTAACAGTTTGTTGGTTTGGTAGAAATTTATAGAATCTGCAGAATCTGATTGCTCTTGCAATGACTCCTGACCACTTGTTCATTAGTCAGTACAAATATTTTATACAATTGCTCTCCCATGGCTATCAATTAAAGAGAAGGTGGTAGCAGAAGCTGCATTTCATCAGGCTGTAGAAAATGGTGAGAATTGGTTGCTGCCATTTGTAATTTCCTTGAGTATGACAGGAAAGCAAGGATGAAATGATATTAAGATTGATAAACAACAAATGATTTTAAGAAAATAATGCATCTCTTATCTCCAAAATTCCTTTAAACTGAGGAAAGGCATAATTTCTCTAATTACAAAGTCAGAGGTGAAAGTGCCTGTCTAGACACTTAGAATGGTAGGTGCTGAACTTCTGCATGCTTGGTGGAGAGTGTGTGTGTGAGCATTTAAAACAGGCTTTGCTGTGATGTATGTCATAGAGTGTTCTGACTATGTTTTACTCTAAGAGTTTTATAGTGTCTGGCCTTACTTTCGGTCTTTAATCCATTTTGAGTTTATTTTTGTATATGGTGTTAGGGAGTGTTCTAATTTTATTCTTTTACATGTAGCTGTCCAGTTTTCCCAGCACCACTTATTGAAGAGGCTGTCTTTTCTCCACTGTATACTCTTGCCTCCTTTATCAAAGATAAGGTGACCATATGTGTGTGAGTTTATCTCTGGGCTTTCTATCCTGTTCCATTGATCAATATTTCTGTTTTTGTGCCAGTACCATACTGTCTTGATGACAGTAGCTTTGTAGTATAGTCTGAAGTCAGGGAGCCTGATTTCTCCAGCTCTTGTTTTCTTTCTCAAGATTGCTTTGGCTATTCAGGGTCTTTTGTGTTTCCATACAAATTGTGAAATTTTTTGTTCTAGTTCTGTGAAAAATGCCTCCTAGACTAGTGGAAATAAAAACAAAAATAAACAAACGAGACCTAATGAAACTTAAAATCTTTTGCACAGCAGAGGAAACCATAAACAAGACAAAAAGACAACCCCCAGAATGGGAGAAAATATTTGCCAACGAAGCAACTGACCAAGGATTTATCTCCAAAATACACAGCAGCTCATGCAGCTCAATATCAAAGAAACAAACAACCCAATCTAAAAATGGGCAGAAGATCTAAGTAGACATTTCTCCAAAGAAGATATACAGATTGCCAACAAACACATGAGAGGATGCTGAACATCACTAATCATTAGAGAAATGCAAATCAAAACTGCAGTGAGGTATCACCTCACACCGGTCAGAATGGCCATCATCAAAAAATCTAGAAACAGTAAATGCTGGAGAGGGTATGGAGAAAAGGGAAGCCTCTTGCACTGTTGGTGAAAAAGTAAATTGATACAGCCACTTTGGAGAACAGTATGGAGGGGTTCCTTAAAAAACTAAAAATAGAATTACCATATGACCCAGTAATCCCACTACTGGGCATATACCCTGAGAAAACCATAATTCAAAAAGAGTCATGTACCACAATGTTCATTGCAGCTCTGTTTACAATGGCCAGGGCACGGAAGCAACCTAAGTGTCCATTGACAGATGAATGGATAGAGAAGATGTGGTACATATACACAATGGAATATTACTCAGCCATAAAAAGAAACGAAACTGAGTTATCTGTAGTGAAGTGGATGGACCTAGAGTCTGTCATACAGAGTGAAGTAAGTCAGAAAGAAAAACAAATACTGTATGCTAACACATATATATAGAATCTAAAAAAGAAAAAAAAATGGTTATGAAGAACCTAAGGGCAGGACAGGAATAAAGATGCAGAGGTACAGAATGGACTTGAGGACATGGGGAGGGGGAAGGGTAAGCTGGGACGAAGTGAGAGAGTGGCATGGACATATATACACTAACAAATGTAAAATAAATAGCTACTGGGAAGCAGCCACATAGCACAGGGAGATCAGCTCAGTGCTTTCCATCTAGAGGGGTGGGATAGGGAGGGTGGGAGAGAGACTCAAGAGGGAGGAAATATGGGGATATATGTTTATGTATAGCTGATTCACTTTGTTATACAGCAGAAACTAACACACCATTGTAAAGCAATTATATTCCCATAAAGATGTTAAAAAATAAAATAAAATAGTGCCCAAGGCACAATGCACCCACTTAAAAAAAAAAGCTATAAGGATATATTGTACAAAACAAGGAATATAGCCAATATTTTATAGTAACTAAAAATGGAATATAGCCTTTAAAATTGTGAATCATATCTCAATAAAAAAATTTGGACTTTAAAAGAAATAAAACAGGCTTTGCTACTACAATGCATTTAAGGTCAAACAACCTCTAAACTGCAGAGCTAAGTGTAAATCAGTTCCGTCATATTCCAAAGGTCTTGCTTTTGCCTTGAGAACCAAGCTCAGCAATGTTCATTCCCTGTCATAGCATTTCTTAGAATACCAAATAATTATCCATGATAAGAAATTTATATGTAAATAATAAAAACCAATTGTTTTCTTTTTCACTGACTTAATCTTACAGTCTTTATCCTTGAAATCTTACAGTCTTTATCCTTGATACCTTTTCAATAAGTTCAGTAATTTTTGCTGTACTAGATTCTAGGTTTGTTTCTAGAAAGACAATGCACCACAAGTTTCTTGGTATGTCTTTAAACATGGTGAGTAAAGACAGAGGCTCTCTCAAAAGCCATATAATCTAAGTTCAAACTGTGGCCCCACCATTCACTATTATGTGACTTTGGGCAAGTCAGTCCATCTTCTGACTTCTTTTTTCATCAGTAAATCAGGGGTGAGAATGATGCCCACCTCATAGGGATTCTATGTTAAATAAAGTCAATCATCTAAAGGGTATAGTGTATTTTCTGGCCCCTAGTAAGCACTATTAAATGGGAAATA
Source organism: Mesoplodon bidens (assembly GCF_964165515.1). Lineage (NCBI taxonomy): Eukaryota > Metazoa > Chordata > Mammalia > Artiodactyla > Ziphiidae > Mesoplodon > Mesoplodon bidens. The sequence continues at coordinate 52,101,805 of NC_138173.1, read as the reverse complement.
TTACACTTACAGTGATGAAGGTGTACCAGACACTCTATTAATCCCCAAAGACCTTAAAATGAATAAAATATGATCCTGACTGCAATGAACTCACTGCTTAGCACGCGTTAATTCTAAAATAGAAGTTTACACAGGGGATAGTGATTAACATAGCAGAGTTGTCAGCCTAATTTAAGGAAATTAGCAATGGGTTTCTTAAAGTGCTGGAATTTGATCTGAGTTTTAAAGGATAAATAAGAGATTAACAAGACAAGAAGATGAGTATTCTTGGAGGTAGGAACAATAGGGGCAAAGGCAAAATCATTTTCAGAGAAGTGTGCAATTCTGCTCAAGAAGTCAAGAATAAGATGCAAAGATGGGATCTGAGGCTAGACAGAAAATTAGGATCCTAATGTATTCTATATTAGGAGTGTGAACATTTTGATTAGAAAATTGGAGTAGCTTGGTATTTAAAAAGTTTATTTGTAAGAAAGAGACAAGTTCCCTTGAGAGTTAGTGAAAAATTAATTACAGGAAAGAGTAACAGTGGTATTAAGAAAAATTAATGTCATGAAAATAAATAATCACAATAATTGAGCTAGAACTAATGATTCTGAAGTTTTACATGCCCATTTTATTCTCAATTGAAAAAAACTTACTACAGAGTGCGGCTTCTAGGAAAGTTATTAAAACAAAATCTAAATATAATGAACAAGCTGAATTAGAGGACCAGGTGGTATGGAGGAGTGATTTAGACATGTCTCAACCACCAAACACGAATTAATCTTTTTATATAGTATCATTATCATTATTGTTATTAAATAGAAAAAAGGGACAGGATGTTAAGGGTGCATTTTACAGATATAAAAGATGTATTTAAGCATTCTAGAAAGTTGCAAAGCCAAGAAAGATATAGACTGGGTTTTATCAAGATGTTTTAGGGAATTCTAAGAGGAAAGAAAATAAAATGAAAAGTTCAAATAAAATTAGTTTTAAAAGAAAAATATTCAGTAAGGTTGTTGAAAAGATAATAAAAGTACTGTCAATGACATCTTTAAAATGACAAAATTGGTTTTCATGGATAGAATAAAATATTTGAAAGTATTTTGTCTGATTATATCCACCAACTAAATAAAACTTATATAGTAATTCTACTAAAACATTCTCAGTTTCCTGTAAGTTGTATTAAACTAGACACTTGTTAAGTTTTCATATTCTATCAACCATTCAAGGACTGACTCTTATGAGAATTTTTCAATAATTTAAGAAACTCCCTTACAGAAATATTAACCAAATAGTGTATTCTCTTAATACACACCCCCAAATTTCTCATATACATTATTATAAATCTTTTTTAAAAAACACATAAAGCATTTTGAGGTATCAAAGATGCCAATACATTTTAAGACTACATATGTAAAATTCCTTCACTGGTCATTTTAGAAAGAATTTTCAAAAAAATTAATGCATTAATAAATAAATTGCCTTAAAATATGTATGGCAGGTTCATTTACCAGTTAATTTTCACTTACACATGTGTGCATTGTTTGTTTTACTCTTCTGCCAGAAATGAAATCTAAGATATTTTGTCAAGCCTGGTCAAAAGCTTATAAAACTTAAAGGATTTTGCTTTTGAAGATGACTAAGTTTGAAAAAGAAAGAAAATATGGGCAAAATGTTGTTTCACCTTTATGGAACCAAAATGGTTCATCCTAGCAAGTACATCTTATTATCAGGGAAGTGGCATAGTTTAATTGGACACGAGCCTTCTGCCAGGATTTGACTCTGTTGTAGTTGCTACCTTGCCTACTGTCACTTCAGGTTGTATGATTTGGGGCAAATTAATTGACCTCTCTGCTTTTGTGGCTTTTTATCTAAAAAAAAGAAATAAAAAAATTAGCTCAGCCAGAAAGTTGTTGTAAGAATCAAATAAGTTCATATTTTAAAGCACTTATAACAGCATCAATAATAGAGTCAGCACTATATAACTGTTAGCTATTATTTATAAAAAATAACTTTTTTACTTCATATTATCATTTCCTCCCACCTCTACACACATGCATGTACACACACACACACACACATACACACATCAAGGCATTATAGGAAGGAGCAACACAAGCAAAAACCAAGAGACAAGGTGTTTTCAGACAAAATGTGGTTTGATTGTGCAAGAGAATGAAGCATAAGGGGGGAAATGGTGGGAACTGGAACAAGACAAGAAATTGGGATACAAATAATGCTTGTAAGGAGAGCTATAGTTCTCAATACTCACTGACCTTGCTTCACTTCCCCAGAAAGACAACATTAATTCACACCTTTGTTTCAAAAAATAAACAAAAGCATTCATCAAGCACCCACTTGAGTGTGTGAGTCAGAACCAAGGTGCCACAGCACATCTGATAATAAACAGAAGATGATTATAGTTTTCAAGAATTTTAATCTATCAAAGCATGTATAAGTAATAGAACACCAGTTCTTCCAATAAAAGACTGAATGTGATTAATGCCATAATAGTATTACAAAATTCTCTCACTATTTACCATTCAGAGGAAGAGGAAGAAAATCACATCTGGGGGAGAGATAAGGGGCCACTTTTAAGGAGGGAGTGGCATTGAAGGATATACACAAAAAAAAGGTTGGATTTCAGTGTCTGGAAATGTAATTTGTAACATCTTTCCATGATTTCAGTGGAATGCCACAATCTCTTTCTTTTCTTCAGCAACATAAAGCCATATAATCTATAATTATGCAATTTCCAGTAGAAATATGGTTGCGTTTTTTAACACAGTTTAGGTTGTCTTTCTCAAAATCCTCTCTAAGAGCCACCTTCAAATTAAACTAATAATTGATTGAAACATCTTCTAACTTCCTGAAGTCTGAAACCTATGCCAAATGTGACATTCGCTGCCAGGAAGCCCTGATCTTTCTTGGGAGGGTACAACAAAGTCTTATATCCCATTAAATATTTAACCACACGTTTTGAAAAATTTAAGACTAAATCACTCAATGCAATTCAAATAATTGAAACAATATGTCAGATACATAGATTTGTATTGATAATATTTCCACAATTCTTATTATTAAAATTGCAACATGTCATTCATAAATAAAAACGAAAAGCAAATGTTTATGGAAAGACTCTTCAGTTTGACTTGAATGATGTAAACTTTTCAATATAAAAGATGCTAACAAGCAGATAAGGTCATTTTCTGGGCCAAACATACATTATTCAAGAGAATAGCACTGTCAGACCATGGTGACCTCAAGAAAGCTAGAAAGTGCAGCCTTGCATACTGCATTCCAAATGTAGGAGCAGAGAAAAAGTAGCCCTGATGCTTGATTCTAGAGAGATGTATTTTCCTTAAACTTTCATGCTGTGCTCCATATTAAGGGTTCTATTCTCTAGCAATCTCATTTTCCTCAGCTTCTGTTGCTCAGAATTTCTTCAGATAACAAGATATAAAAGATTTTAATAGCAGAGAAGAACAGATGTGAGACTGAAACTCAGCAGGACTTTCGGGAATGCAACATGTTTCTTGTAGGAAAAATACAAGATTTTAAGGACAGAACTGGGATCCATCCCAAGTCTCCCATTTAAAGGTAGTGTGCAACACTTGCAGGTCACTTGACCTCACTAAGTATCACCATTAAAGTGACAAGACCTTCTCTGAGTTTTGGGGATGGTTAAATTTGTTAAAATATTTGGTGCATCTGGCGTATCACTTCATGTACCCTAGAGACTCAGTAATGTTGGTTCTTGCATTTTCTATGGAAATACAGATATGGAAATCGTTAAGTATGGAAGTAATTTTTGAAAATACAAAAAATGATACAATTACCAAATTTTATGTCCCCTTTTTATTTCTCACCCTGTTTCATTGAACTTTGTTGATCCCCCATTTCCTTCTACAAAATTTCTTCTTTCTTTAAGGACTTTCTCTTTGTTTCTCATTCTATATCTCAATTATTTGTCTTGTCTGTTTGCTCTTCTCTTTATGGAATATCATCAAATATTAGATATGTTGGTATTCCTGAGGGTTCCACCCTTGCTCTCCTTCTTTATTTTGATGAATGACTTAATTTGTTCATATGGATTAACTTCAACTTTTATGTCAATAGCTCTAAAATCTTAGCTCCTGTGATTCATATATTATTTGCAAACATCTAAATTGTCTTCAGGTCAGTATATGAAACCAAAGTCATTATCTTTCCTGCTGAACCTAAGCCTCTGTAGCAGCCAACCAAAGTAAAACCTTGGATATTTTACTTTTTCCACTTCTTCACCCACAATACTCAATCTATTACCATGTTGTGTTGATTCCATTTTCTAAATATCTCTTGGTTGACCTCTTACCATTCTCACTGCTACCACTCTAGTTTTAACCCTCATCAGTCACCTATTAAAAAATTGTATCGGGCTTCCCTGGTGGCACAGTGGTTGAGAGTCCGCCTGCCGATGCAGGGGACACGGGTTCGTGTGGGGCCAGAGCATTCACTCAGCTTGGGCTGGGGTGTGCAGTGAGGCAGTTGTGAAAAACCCAGCAGCTGCTAGAGCAGACCTCTCTCAACCCTGCCTCAGTGGCAAGCCTGCGCATGCATGTTCCTCATGAGTGGAGCCCAGGCTTCCCACAGCCCTTCTATTAGTCCCAGCAGTTCTCCAACCAGCCAACAGGGCTTGTGTCCCCCAAGTAGGAACCCAGGACTGAGATGTCCAATCTGTGAATGGCTTACTCCCCAGGGAGCATGTCACCCTGTGTAATTTCTCTTTTCTTCTGAATCCCCTCCCAGGGGCAGAGGGCTGACCCACCCACTATTCTTCCCTTACTACCTGGTTACGTGTGCATCTTATACAGCCGTGATTGCGTAGGAGTCCTTCTGCCAGTTTCCAGTTAGTTTTTAGTGAGAATTGTTCCACATGGAGATAGATTTTTGATGTATTCATAGGGGGAGGTGAGCTCCATGTCCTCTTACTTAGCCATCTTGATCCAAACCCCCTTCAGTGACTCTTCTGATTCCACAAAAGAATAACAACAAAAACAAAATTATGGCTAAGTTTTAAAAAGATGGAGACAATCATAAGTCTTCTAGAGGCTCACAAAGATAATGGAAATTGAAATAATTGACTTGAGAATGGACAGGAACTAAGATATTGTTACCAAGCAGAGAACTCTATCCCTCCTTGATTGCAATGCCTTCATAGCTATATAGGTTGCATTCAGAGGGCTTCAGAGACATCAGCTGAAAATCTGGAGAACTTACACCTTTTTTTAACATGGAACCCTGTATCTTCAGCAGCTCCCTCATGACTATTGAAATCTCTGCTTAATTCTTTAGCTTGTCAGCAACTGATTTCCACTTTGTTTCTTGGATTCTTGCTTGTCCATGAGTAGCTAAGAAGCTGACCTAGAAGGTAAATTGCAAAAGAAGTGTCAGTTTTATTTTTCTCCAATTCTGCCCTCTCTTTTATATTGACACTTTGAATCCTGGCTGCTTTGCCCAGTTAAGCTGCAGCAAGTTTCAGAATTTAAGACTTTTAGCTTATTTTGTTTGCATCAAAAATAGGCAAATGTCTAAGAGGAAAATGGAGGCAATTGTGAGGCTCACCTCAAAGTTCTAGCCCTTATTCTGGGACCTTAGCCCCTTAGTCCTGGCTGCCTTGGTTGTTCTCTGATGCTTCTATCAGTTGATGTTATATTTTGTCCAGGTTTCAAAGATACTGTTTTCAGGGAAATGAGTCTATAGGAAAGTACTCCATTATAACCAAAAGGTGAAAACCTTCCAGTAGCTGGGTTTATTTATAGGTCCTTGAAAAGAAGTAAATAATTCAGACTTTCTAATTGGCTTACACTATGGATGATAGAATCTTTCACCAAGATAGCAGATATAGGAAGAAGGAAAATTTGGAAAGGAAGCATGGAGGAGGTGTTAAATAGCCCATGTTTTGGTTCCTTTTGCTGGTAGCAAAGTAAGTCACACATGTGGAGCACACACACACACACAATTTGAAGCAAACATGATATACTTTATGTGGAGCACACACACACAAAATTTGAAGCAAACATAATGATACACTTTATGTGGACCCTTCTGTTTACGCTATGGCAAATAGAGTTTTCCACGACTAATAAATCACTTTATTTCAAATGTTGTCAGGAAAATGGAAATATTCTACTCAGCCAAACTTGTGAAGGTAAGGAATTTTCATATTATTCTGCCTCGAGTACAATTGTAGCTTCTCGGTTCTTCTAGGATGAATCTTGATGTGCCTTGGTTCAAAGTACTGAAATAGGTTATATTCTGAGAGAAAAAGTGTAAATGGCATATTCGATGGCTTATCTACATTATTTGTTCTTGACAATCTCAGTTTAATTAAATTGATTTGGCAGAACAGAAATTCTAAAGCTCACAGAGCCTGGAAACAAAGATTTTTGAGCCTCTTTACTATTGCCTGATTCATGATCTTGTCTTTATTTTGCTAATTAGATAATAAATTTTATATCACTATCTTCAACACTCAGGCTGTTTTCTCAGGTTATCTGTAGTCTTCCCAATCTAAGTATTATCTTTTTGGCCAGAACTTAAAAAAAAAAAACAAATGAGTTTGGAAAGATTTTATGTAGTAAATTTGTCACATACTGAAGAGAGTTTGCAGAGGTCTAGGGGGCAAATATCTTTTTCAAATGGATAACTGTTCCAAAGGTCATAAGGTATACCCAGTGCCTTTAAACTAATTATATTGAAAAGCTTGATTCAGCAAATGCAGTTTACTTACTACAAACCACATTTGACCTCCTCCAAGTTTAGAAATGATGTCCATCACTTGTGACATTAGTAAGATACCTCTATAACTTTTCACTGATGTAAGAGGGCAAACATTCAACCCTGGAGATGATCTATTGTACATCTCTTTACAATCATTAGCAAATGCATAAAATTCCTGAGTGCTTTATTGTAGAATGTACTTACCTTTAAACTCACTTTTGTAAATGGGAATATTTCTCTTCCTTAATATCTAACGAGTGCACTCTCCAACTTTGGAGACAGACCACACTACTGTGATGATCACAAGAAAAGGGAATATGTTTGTTTTCTTAATTAAATTTACTTTATAATTTTAAACCAAAGTCATACAATGTATATCTTATGTGGAACCTGGACGTTCAATTAATCCGATAGTTTACCATCAAAAATAATTATTTTTTTCAACATTATACGGATCTAATTTATCTTTTTTTTTACATCTTTATTGGAGTATAATTGCTTTACAATGGTGTGTTAGTTTCTGCTTTATAACAAAGTGAATCAGTTATACATATACATATATCCCCATATCTCTTCCCTCTTGCATCTTCCTCCCTCCCACCCTCCCTATCCCACCCCTCTAGGTGGTCACAAAACACTGAGCTGATCTCCCTGTGCTATGCGGCTGCTTCCCACTAGCTATCTATTTTACATTTGGTAGTGAATATATGTCCATGCCTCTCTCTCACTTTGTCACAGCTTACCCTTCCCCCTCCCCATATCCTCAAGTCCATTCTCTAGTAGGTCTGTGTCTTTATTCCTGTCTTACTCCTAGGTTCTTCATGACATTTTTTTTCTTAAATTCCATATATATGTGTTAGCATACAGTATTTGTCTTTCTCTTTCTGACTTTTCACTCTGTATGACAGACTCTAGGTCTATCCACCTCATATGTGACTAGAAGCAAATTTTAAAATGAAGGAGGTAAAATTAAGGAGAGGTGAGTAAATGGAGAAGTTTGTCTTAATGTATATGAGGTTAAGGTAAGCTATTTTATTTCAGCTCAAATTCCAGCATATTACATAAGCCATGGAAAAGTGTATTATATATTGGGAGAATACAAATCATATGAGGTGGCTGGCTGGCTCACAGTGATCCCCTCTTCTCTACGAATGGTCAGGTAATTCCAGAGTGCCATCACCTCTATCCTGGAGTCCATAGATACTTGCTTGACTCAGGCCAAGTTGATTCACCACTCCTATGAGAATTTAAACTTCAGTGGACCTGAAATTGACCTAAAGTCACTGACACTGAGTCACCTGCACTCAAGGAAAAAGAAGAGGGCCCTGAAATCCTACTATTCTAGTACAAAAAGAGCTCTAAGACTCAGTTATTATCTGTTCCCTTAATTCTATTAGTTACTCCAATACATTTCTCATAAATTGTTTATTCCAAAGCCTCATATGCAACCAGTAGGAATTCAACTCTGAAACTGATACAAGTGTAACAGGATGTTATCTCTTTTGCCTACTTTCATACATGTGATTAAAAAGCAAAAATTCAACCAAATAAATTTGAAGATCCCATTTGGCTTTATTCAACAATTCATGAATGGGCAGGGCTTCCCTGGTGGCACAGTGGTTAAGAATCTGCCTGCCAATACAAGGGACATGGCTTCAAGCCCTGGCCCAGGAAGATCCCTCATGCCACAGAGCAACTAAGCCCATGCACCACAACTACTGAGCCTGCACTCTAGAGCCTATGAGCCACAACTACTGAACCCACATGCCACAGCTACTGAAGCCTCTGCACCTAGAGCCTGTGCTCCACAACAAGAGAAGCCACTGCAATGAGAAGCCCACACACCGCAATGAAGAGTAGCGTCCGCTCAATGCAACTAGAGAAAACCTGAGCAGCAATGAAGACCCTGCGCAGCCAAAAATAAATAAATAAAAATAATAAAGTTCCCTTTAAAAAAAAAAACTTCATCAATAGGCAGCATCCCATCTCGCAATTAGAAGGGTGCTCCAAGGAGCCATACAAAATAAAAGGCTTTTATAGAAAGGAGGTTGGGGAAAGGAAGTCATTAGCAAAAGAAAAAAAAAGATGAAGGATTATTTTTAGGTCAGGACATCTTCTTTGGCAGAGGGGTGGGGAATGGTACAGCATGGGTTTTATGTCCATTATTGCCTCTTCTTCCTCTAGGGGACAGAGAGGACCCACATAACAGATTACCTCACTGGTGCAGACCAGAAAATTCCAAACTGGTTGATTAAGCTTACATTTCCGGTGAAGGTTGAAACTGCAATTAAGTTAGGTAAAAAAAATCTCTGCTTAGTATCATGGGCTTTATCACAAATGACATCATCTTGGGCCCGTGGTTTCTCTCTTTAACAATTTTTCCTTTTTGATCAGACTCTCAGCCTGAGAGATGTGATCAAAATTTAAGTCATTAGTGTCACTCTCATCTATGGCTTTGCAGTTTTGTTGATCTTTGATGTGGTATCTGTAGGCCATGATGTTTTTCCTAAATACCTGTGACATTCACAGGTTACGGCTTCAGGTTTATAATTCTTAAGTTGGTTACTGTCTTTGCTTCTTTTCCAATGTTCCAGTCTTAGGAAGATCTTTTCCCTGCTGGTCAGCAGCTGTAAACATGCACTTAAAGCTTTTGAGAGGATACAACACACCAGGGGATTGTTATGATTACAATAAGCAGTATGTTGAGAAGGAAAAAACTGTTTTTCTACCCTTCTAGGTTCTTCTGGCTGGTCTAAGAATTAAATTGACATGAGACACTTGCATAGGAGGAAATCAAACAGTTTAGTAACATGTATACATGGGAGAGACTCAAGAAAACTGAGTATCTCGCCAAAATGTCAAAGCCCTCACCTTAAATACCAACTTCAGGTAAAGACTAAAGAGGATGTTGGGGGTAGTAGTGTGGGACTTCAAAGGGGAGGACAATTCACATGGAGATGGAAAAGCAAATGTTTGGTAAACAAATGTTTGCTGGGCCATGCAGAGATGATGGGACACAGGAATTTTAACAAACATACTTTGCTAGGTTCCTCCTTGTCTACCATACCTAGTTTATGTTCTTCTAGAGTTATCTAAGGTGATAGCTCCCTTCCCTCTAACTAAATCCTTTTAAACAGTTAATGGGAGTCTTTTGGGCCTTGATTGTTTTCAGCTCAAAATAATCTACATGTCAAAAAGAAACATTTTGGGGTGGCAGGCAAATTTTGCTCACCTACAAGTAATTCCCAATGTTTGGAACATCCTTCTGGTTGCTAGATGGGAGGGTGCCTGATTCAAGAATCATTGAAAACTTAAGTTAGCTCTTCAGATTTATACAATTGATTTTTTAAACACATATATCACTCACTCATATAGAGGCAGGATAATATAATGATGAAGGATAGAGGTTTCTGTGATCTAGTTTTGGCTCCAAAATTTATTTAACTATGTGACCATGGGCAATACATAATTTTTTATGTCTCAATTTCCTCATTGTAAAATAGGACAATAATCCCATATACCTAATATAATTGTTGCAATTAAATGAGCTAACATCACTAAAGTGTTAGATTTAAACCTGGCACATAGAAAACAATATAAGAGTGTTCTATATTATTATTTCATCGCCATGAAACAAGAGGGAAGGGGGCAGGGTACAACCTTTGAAAGAATGATATAGCCATAGAACATGACAAAAACTGGTTAGAACCAAATAGGTCCAAGATGGTGGAATATTCAACTTCCAGTCGATCTTGAGCCTCATCATATGCTCCTTGTAACACATTAGTATGCTAAATGACACACCCCCCAGTGCCATGATGATTCTGAGACTAACCATAAAAAGCCAAAAAGTGGGCAGTGGCCCTATTTCTGGAAATCTCTGCCTCTTCCCCAAAATAGTTGAAATAATCTTCCCCCTCATTAGCCTATGAAATTATCCAGCCCATAAAAACTAACCACGCCATATTTCGGCCTCTCACCTTCTGAGATGGTCCACATTCTGTCTGTGGAGTTTCTCCCAAGGCTTCTTGACTTCTGAGATGGCCCACACTCTGTCTGTGGAGTGTGTTTCTCTCTAAATAAATCCACTTCTTACTTATCACTTTGTCTCTTACTGAAATTTTTCTGTGATGAGACATCAAGAACCTGAGCTTCATTAAGTCCTGAGACCAGATGTGTTATCTCAATTAAAAGACTGTGGGTTCAAGTCCCCATCTGAGTTACACAGTTTCAGCCACTGAGTAATAGGTACTACAGTTCGGAGGAAAAATAAAAGGATTCAGAGCTGGGGGCAGGTCAAAAAGCAAAAGACAGCAGAGAAAGACTAACTGTTAGGGTCTGGGGCAGATAATGCAATGGAATTTCCACAGAATATTGCTTATTATAGCTGAGCCTCTTTTGAAAAGCCATATACTTGTGTCCAAAAGTAGGTCCACTTTTGGGCTTCCCTGATGGCGCAGTGGTTGAGAGTCCGCCTGCCAAGGCAGGGGACACGGTTTTGTGCCCCAGTCCAGGAAGATCCCACAAGCCACGGAGCGGCTGGGCACGTGAGCCATGGCCGCTGGGCCTGTGCGTCCGGAACCAGTGCTCCGCAACGGGAGAGGCCACAACAGTGAGAGGCCCACGTACCACAAAAAAAAAAAAAAAAAAAAAAAAAAAACCAACAAAAGTAGGTCCATTTTTAAAGAATATAGAGTTTAAAATTCTTTTTTCATGCAGTGACATTGAAAAAGAAAATAATGATTTTTATACTGAATGAAAATTAAACCTGTGAATTACTGAACATTAAGTGATACTATGTGTGTCTTGGCTACTTAAGCTCCTTCATTTTCTTAAAGAAAATAAAGATAGATATGTTTGAAAGAACTTATATATTAGGATCATGGCATGATGAAATTATGCAAAATATCAGAAAGAATTCCTTAACAAAAATGTTAATAAAAGGAAAAATAGTCAATGACTCAGGAAAAATTAAACTGTAGATTAGTGCCTAACACTTCTTTATGAAGAAAAGAATTATTTTGGGAACTTCCCTGGTGGCACAGTGGTTAAGACTCTGCACTCCCAATTCAGGAGGCCCCGGTTCGATCCCTGGTCAGGGAACTAGATCCCACATGCATGGCACAACTAAAAATTCACATGCCACAACTAAGGAGCCCACCTGCCTCAACTAAGACAGTGCAACCAAATAAATAAATATTTTTTTTAAAAAAAGAATTATTTTAAAACTTAAAAAATGTTTTCATTTAATGAAATAGAGACTCATAAAATAAAAGACTTATTGTTTCACTTTATGTTCTGTGGTTAAAACCTACGATAAAACACCTCAGGCATTATTAATAAAACATGTCATCATTTAATGCGTTAAAAAAGTGTCATGTTGGCTATGTTGGATAAGTTTTCTGAAGTTAGGGTGAATTAATCTTTTTTTATATTAAAATAATGAAAATGTATATAAAAGTATGACCCCTATTCTCATACAATTTAAATTCATTGGAGAGACATGTATACAAATAAACAATTACATCAAAATAGTAAGGGTTGTAATGGAGTTAAGTAGAAGATGAAGTGGAAAAAGAGAGAAAAGCATTCCTGAGTCTTTAATTTTTATTTTTAATTGCATAATATTTTATTAATTTTTCCTTCTTTATCCTTTTTAGTATTTTCTTCAAGTTTTATTCTTGACTCTTTCATGAGGGTCAGGGAAGACCACAGAGTGGGTGACGTAGGAACCCATGTTAGGTGAAGAGCACAATGTGAAAACATGACAGAGCATTTCATCTTTAAGGAACTAAAAATAGTATGATGTTTCTGCAACTTAAAGCATCAAAGAAAATGCCTAAGGAAAAAACTGGACAAGTAAGCAGGGACCAAATCATGGAGGAACTATGCTATGCCCAGGAGGCGTTTTATCTTACAATGAGGATACACAAATTGAAGAAATTTGCAGTTTCACAGTGCTTGGGAAATACATCATTATTAGTAGTGTTGACTAAAAAAATATTCACAACATCAAAGTTGAGAGTTATGTTTTATTCGGCGGGAATTTTTAGGACTTCAAGTCCAGGAAGCAGCATCTCAGGTAACCGGTTCCAAGGAGGCGAGGGGGGAGCTAGGATATATTGGAGTTTTGCAACAAAAGGCAGGTAATAGGAGCACAAGATTACTGTTAATTAAAGAAAACTAGAAATCTCAAGTTAAGGAATTTAGTCCTTTTCTATGTATAGGAAGATGCAAGAGTCTGGGTTCACTGAAATAATTCCTTTTATATGCACCTCAGCTATCTGGGGCCAGTATCCTGTGTTTTCATATCCTGAGTTTCCTCAGGGCTCACCTGCTCACCATTGGAGGGATGCAATCCCTGATGACTGTGACATCCTTTGTTTACTGATAGGGCGGGCGATATTCCATTTCTCAGTAGGAATCAGGTTATAAGTCATTACTATTACATGGTGTGATACTGTGATTTATCAGAAATGTATATATTTGATCATTCAGTTTATCATAAAGTTCAAGTAGCAGTAGATGAAGAGGGAGAAATAGTAATCAAAGTAGTAGAAGAGTATAAAAATGTTTGTAATGGTTTTATAGGACAAATGAGTTGTTTCTTTAAATCTATTTCTACCCCACACTGGCTTCTCCAAACAATAGGCATATTTTGTTGGAACTATTGCTATATTTGTTCTATAGATGCTACACCAAATATAAGTGCTGTGACAGAATTTGTTACCAAACCAAACTTGGATCTGCTCCCCTGTATGCAGTAAAGCCAATCTACTGACGTGGAGTTCTGGTGAAGGAAAATGCAGCATTTATTGTAAAGGTGCCAATACAAGAAGGACAGGTGGCTTGTGCTCTAAAACCCCAAACTTCCCAAAGGGTTTCAGCAAAGCATTTTTAAAAGCAAGGTTAGAGAGTGGCATACCAGGGTACATGATCGCTGGTGCACAATTCTCTAAGTGGTTGATGGTGATCAGTCCTTGGGCTCCAGAAGGTCTGGGGGCTACCTGCTCATGATCATCAAGTAGTTAATTTCTTCCCTTTGGTGGTGGTTTTAGCATGTGAAAAGCTCAGGAAATGTGCATCAGATACTATTATCTTGGTACATACTTTAGAGAGGAGCTAAAGCGGAGGATATGGGGGAGGGATCTGTCCCGGGAAGGACCCATACTGTTCTGCTCAGTTACAGTATGATTGTTTTGCTGTAAGGGATCCATTTTTGAAGACCAGGGTTGTTGTGATTTATAAGAAATGTATAAATATATTTTCATTCAGATAACCAAAGTATGCTTCTCATATATATTTGGTCTTCATACACAGATCCTGGTTCACAGCTCCCCAAACCCTTGGAATTTGACAAGAGCAATGGGAGCATGTCTTAATATTTGGTCTCTTGTCCTAAGTGCCTGAAAACACTTCAGAGCCATAAATGGGTGTGTTGTTATTCATAACTCATGTTAATGAAAGTGACTTTTGGGAAGCACTTAAGGATGGGGGCTGGTTGTCAGGAGAACCAGCCATTTAACAGAAGGTTGGAAATTTCAGTCCTACTCCCTGACTTCCAGGGAGGAAAGGGAGCTAAAATTTGAATCAATCACCAGTGGCCAATGAGTTAATCAGTCATGCCAATGCAATGAAGCCTTCATAAAAATCCAAAAGGAGGGAATACAGGGAGCTTCCAGATCAGGGAATTAAAAAACACTTCCATGTGCCACTATGTTTACCTGACACTCTATGAGGACAGACACTCCTATGTTCAGGACCTCCCTCTACATATCTCTTCATCTGGCTGTTGATTTATATCTTTTAATATCCTTTGTAATACATCAGTAATTTAGTGAGTACATAGGTTTCCTGAGTACTGCAAACCATTTTGCCAAGCTAATTGAACCCAAGGAGAGGATCCTGGTTACCTCTGCCTGTCAAGAAGTACAGGTAACCACCTGGACTTGTGACTGGCATCTTGAATTGGAAGGGCTCCTTGAAACATCCAGTTTGTAACCCGTTGGTCAGAAGCTCAAGTAAAAACCTAGGTTTGAGATTGACATCCAAAATGGAGAGCCATCTTATGGAACTGAACTATTTACCTGTGGAATCTGATGCTAAATCTCTGGGTAGGTAATGTCAGAATTGAGTTGAATTCTCATACCAAGAATTGCTTGTCTGGTTTGGGGGCACTTTTCAGTTGAATAATAAAAGTTTACAACATAATACCAAGAAATCAACATGAACATAAGTAAAATACAATCTAGTGTACATAAATATGAAAGAGAAAAAATCTCCACTAAAAATAAAAAGTTAAACTTTATTAGTCAAATAGATCTATGTCTTTTCTGCTGGCTCTGTAGTCTTCAGGTCCCCATAAAGTCACTTTATTTGACTTACTTCTTCCTGTTTCTCTGACCAATCATAATCAGAGGGAGTGGGTTCATTAGCTACCCCTTATCCATGGAGATACATTCCAAGACACCTAGTGGATCACATTTATATATATGATGTTTTACCTATACAAACATACCTATGATACAGTTTAATTTATAAATTAGGCACAATAAGAGATGAACAGCAATAACTGATAATAAAATAGAACAATTATAACAATATACTGTTATAAAAGTTATATGAATGTGGTCTCCCTCCCTCTCAAAATATCTTATTGTACATGTTTAATGCCTTTTTCATCTTAACTAAGCATTTATCACACACTGTTGCCATTTTTGCAGTTTGAGGTGCAATACCAAAGTAGCATGAAGTTCTTTTTCCTTCTTCACAATTTCACGGATAGAAGATTCATTCTTACCATAGATCTTAGCAACCTCAGCATATAATTTCTTTTCTTTCCTTATTAAGTCAGGAATTTTCACCTTTTTCATTCAGAAGCACTTTACAGCTTCTCTTTGGTATATTCAAATTGCCAGCATCACTACCCTTGGGCTTCAGGGTCATTATTAAGTAAAATAAGGGTTACTTGAGCATGAGCACTGTGATACAGCCACAGTTGATCTGATAACTGAAGTGGCTACTAAGTGACTAAAGGGCAGGATATGCTGGACAAAGGGACGATTCACATCCTGAGAGGAATGGCATGAGATTTCATCATGCTACTCAGAACAACGTGCAATTTAAAACTTGTAAACTGTTTATTTCTGGAATTTTCCATTTAATATTTTCAAACAGCAGTTGACCACAGATAGCTGAAACCGTAGAAAGTAAAGCCATTGGTGGGGGGGATGCTATAATCAAAAATCATCTCCACACATGGGTACCCAGTGCTCAGCAACATGATGCCTCAGTGTTAACCCTTTAGTCCCTGCATTATTATTTCAGTTCTCTATCCTATTAGGCTGACATAAAAATCAGTGTGTGCTCTATGGTGACTACTGGTACAGAGTTTTCCTTGACTGTGCTGAATCCTATGGCTAAGGTATCCTCTGTAGGTAAGTTTCTGATTGATATATAGTGTCTGTATCCTATTAGGTACATTGATGGGTTCTTATTTTCATGCCATGGTTGGTCGGTAAGGCACCTTTAGTTGGCAAGTACAGTGCTCAAGGACTGAGTAATACTCCTAATTCAAGTAATGATACCAGGGCCCGGATGCCCATAAAATGATCTGTTGTTCCCCCTGCTAGCCTGTCTCCCTAAATTCTTTCCTGCCTGTCTACTTGACTCAACTGGTGAGGAGAAAGAATCTGACTGAAAATTGGGGGTTGGACCAAAATGAGAAACATAACGGAGGCCTTGAAACTTTCAGTGAAGAATGAACAGTCTAAGCCAGCCAATCCAAGTTTATTCTAATCTGGGCTAGCTTCAACATCCAAGAGATTAGAAGGAAGTGAAATATCCAGTAATATAGGCAGAAGCATCATTTATGAATAGAATTCCTGTAGTTAAGAGATCCAAATCTGGTTTATAGAATGTGTGTCCAGATTTGGAGATGAGATTGGTAAGCAGCCAGATTTCTTAGGAAATTAGAATTAACAGTAAGGGTCAGAATGTAGTCCCAACCAGAGACTTCCTCAGAAGGAATCAAGGACAAGAGACTTGGACATAAGGTTATTCAACCTGACTTGCATTAACAAAGAGCACCTGGGTTTAAGTCTTCCACGTGCATTAGAATGGAAGCAACATTGTACAAATCTTACTAGTGAAAAATTTTACTTCTCAGATAAGACTTTCCCAACTGATATTGAGTCTTTGGTCTGGTATCTTTGCAATCTGATACTTCCAAGACTTCCAAGCATATACTTAGCAAACGAATATTAAAGATTATAAGTACTGTAGAATGTGGAGTAGGTGATGAGTACAGTTGAATGGAATTCTTGCCTGAAAAGGTGGGACTTAAACTGATATTTGAAAGATAAATAGGAAAAGTAAATTAGAGTAATCAGGGTACTCTATGCAGGAGGCAGATAATAACTAAAGGCCCAGAGACGAGAAATTTTCCTCTCATTTCTGGGAGATAGGAAGCGCTTGTTATTATGTGTATATTATGCTTTTTTTCTGTTTGGATGATATAATCATTTAGATGAATAAGCATTAATTAGTATGTTATCTGGGAAATTTTAATGAAAGAGGTGGATTTATAAAAGATCAACTAATGTTATTTTACTTAACTGTAACCTGTCTACTATACACCAAAGTGCAGTGAAAAACAGAATTTTAAAAATATGTAGAGGTAAAAATACATTTGTTTTGTTTGAATTATAAAGCTCAAAATTCAATTCTCCACCTGAATTTTTATGATGATTCTGCTGAAAAGTGGGAGAAGGCAATGTTCAGTCAATTCAAGTCAGAAAATTTAAAAAGAAAAAAATCCTATTTGTGTGCTAATTCCTAGGGCATATAAAGTAGCATTGTCATATTTGGTCCCATTCACTAATAGCCTAAACTAAAAATGAAATCATCATTTTTATTTTCTCAAAAAATAGAAATGCTCCGTAAGAAACCATAGTCCCAAAGTTAAACTATTCTGACTTCATAATATAGCCAAACACCTTGAGGCTATTAATGACATATAGCTCTCATAACCCATAAAGTATATTGCTCTCATAAAGATAAAGGTTACAGTTAGTAGGTTGCCTCTTTAGTAATGTGCTCAAATGTTACTATAGCAACTCATCTATGCAAATCATGATGGGTGGTCCCTTACAACTCTCAGATGGTTGAAATAAGGGATGAAATAAAGCAAATGAAAGATTACTTGGGTCTTCTCAGTAGTCAGTATTACTCTTTTACTGGGTAATCACTAAATATCTGTAATACACAAATTTATTTATCCACAGGGTTGTGTTATGACTTCTGGAATTATTTTTCCTCTAATGATGTGAATTACATAGCAGCTCTACTAAATTAATCTCAGACAACTTGTTAATTGTTTTTCCCATTCATCCAGCTCCCATAGAGAAATGAGATCTGACCAAACAATATGATATTAGAATTTTAATGACAAATGACAAATCCTAGAGTAGTAAAAAGAACATTGATTCTACAACTAGTATCTGGGTCTAAATCATGGACCTACAAACTGCCACACATGTGATCCTGTACACATCATTCAAATTATCTAGACCTCAGTCTTCTACACTTTAGAATGGCAATAATAGTGAGGATTTCATAAATTTGTGTGAAACACCTAGCATATTGGTTGGAATATAGTAGGAACACAACAAATTCTAGTTAATACTATTATTATCACAATGAATTTTCAAGGGGCACATGTATCTAGAAGCATCGCTGCTTTGAAAATGAACAATAAAGTTATACACTATCTTATCCTGGGGGACATAATTTAATGAAGAGTAAAACATTACTTCAGTCCAGTTGAAATCTGCACATGTTGATAACTATAGCGCAGCCCTTGCTAACATTGATTCAATTTAAAAATTGTTCATGTCTACCTGAAAATACATAAATATATTATATATGTATGATGTGCGTGTTTATATACACATGACACATATATGTGTATGTTTGTGTCTATATATGTATGTACATAATTGTATACTGTTGACCCTTGAACAATGCAGGGGCCGGGGTGATGACCCCTGCACAGCCGAAAATCTGCATATAATTTTACAGTTGCCTTTCCCATGTCCCTAGCTCCACATCCCAGGATTCAACCAACACAGATCTTGTAGTATTATAGTATGTATTTATTGAAAAAAATTTGCGTGTAAGAGGACCGACGCAGTTCAAACCCCTGTTGTTCAAGGGTCCATTGTGTATGTGTGTATATATGTGTATATGTGTGTATACATGTATATATTATATTTATGTGTAGATATGTACACACACATCCCTCAGGTGATGTCAGTTCCTTCATAAGAGTTCTCCAAGGTACTGACCACAGACTTACTCCATCCTCTACTTGTCCCTCTTCTCTGTTACAAGATACCTAGTCAAGTGGTAAGGGCAGCCCCAGGACTAACACTGTTCTACAGAGAAACGTCACAGTCAGCACCTCTCTTCCCACAGACATTATACCAAGATGTCAGAGAAACAGACCGAAAACCTCTGGAAGTATTGTCCAAAGTCTTTTGTAATAAGTGCACACAAAAATGTTCCTATCAAAATAGCCACAGATGAACTAGTATTCATATAAAGAATTGATTTTTTATCTCAGAATTATATCACTCCCCTCTATTGTGGGAGTAATTGACTATTAGTCAAAAATCTATTGGACCCCATTCAATAAAAAAGAAATGTCTTTCCTTCAGATTTATTTTTCATCAGTGATTAAATCTAAATGTTTTCACTTATTGAAAAACCTTACTGAATCCATAAGAGTGACCTCATCCCTACATATATCATCAGGTAAAAATGAGCCTAAATGAAGTCCATCACCAGAAGTGGACCCAGGAATAAATGCAAAAATATAGTGCAAATCATCCTAGTCTGGAATAGCAAATTAATTCAAACACCTTCATAAATCAGACATTACAATGTTGGGTATGAAAATGCAAATTCCTACTGTACGAAAGACAGACCTTCACCCTTGTATATCTTTCAGCTTAGAAAATGCTCTTAGAGTGTCCTGCATATGGTAAAACCTTACCAAATGCTTGTGACTCAGTAGTACTAGTATTAGGATACCAATCTCCTGTTATTTCCCTAATGTATCTTCTCTACATGAGTTAACTATAGTGAGAGACCAGTAAATATTAACTGCAACTTATCTTAGTTTTCCTTTCCCTGTCTTTTAGTTTTATTCTTACAAGAAATATTATTTCTAAATAGTCCTAGTATGTTTTTTAAAGTTTATAAGACTGTATTTAAAAGCATCCAAAACTATTTGAAAGTCAATTTAAATGAGATACGTTGACGATCAAAGAATGCCTTCACGTTTCCCTTAAATAACAGAGGTTTTGAGGGTTTCCTTGAAGCTACCATCTTACACTTATTTCCCATTTTCTAGAAGTGCAATTCTGCAATGAAAAACCATGGGGAAAGGCTTTAAAGCAGTATGGTGAATGGGCTGTTGGTCCATGTTAACTATTCAGCACAGTCCATAAAATGCATTTTTCCTGATGCCGCTGAACTGCACTTATTTCCTGAGAGAATGCATGAGGTCAAATTCATTATGGTAAAATGGAATCTAAAATAAAAGCTCTATTATCAGAAGTCACTGCTCTACTTATTCATGGCATGGATCAGACTGCTACCAGCCCTCACAAATGAAGCAGAAGTTAGACGGTCACCTCTATAACATGATCATGAGCTAAAATATACCCCCATGGTATTTCAGAGTTACCAAATAGCAGCTGACAGGATCCACGGCAATATTTCAGTGGAACAGTTTGCAAGGATTTTCAAAAGCATTCGTTATCAACTCATGGGGATTTTGCTACCATGTAGGAAGAGTATTCTGGAGGCCATAATAAATTTACTTAGATGTAGTTTAAATAAACAAGAAATGTCATAAAAGACTCCGTCTTACAGCAATAGTACTAAGTTACACCATCGTATAATCCACTAAGAAATATCGTTTTTTTTTCAAAAGGAGCTGCTTTCTAGTGGCCTAAGCACGAGATTCACTATGCTGCATCTCTTGTATAAACAGTGTCCTGCTTGTACAAGCACATTAAGCCCTGAAGACCAATGCTATGGGCAATTTATTACAAAAGTCCTGAAGGCATTCTTATCCCTGTGCTCAACATGGTAAAATGTGATAACTCACTTTGAAACACTCAGAAAAATAATCCAAATGTTATAAACATGAAAAAAAAAGTAATAGCCACCATTTTCAGAGTGGCTGCTATCTGTCAGGCAGTTTACACACATTCTTTCAAAAATGGGTATATTGTGCTCACATACTACAGATGAAAAAGATGAGTGTCAGAATGTAAAGCAATTTGTGTAAGGTTGTTCAGAACCATGATTAAAGCCAGATCTCTTATGCTAAATGGTTTTCACTACATCACACAATTGTTAGGAATGGCTTATAGTTATATTTGGCATTTATAAGAGAACTACGTATATGGAAGGAAGGAAGGAAGGAAAGGAGGGAAGGAGGGAAAGGAGGGAAGGAAGGAAGGAAGGAAGGGAGGCGGGAAGGAGGGAGAGATGGGAAAGAATGAAATTAAAAAAAAAAAAACCTTTGACTACGGTAAAGAAATTCTATACATTTGTGTTTTAAGTCAATGCAAAGACAACTTAGATACCTATCATGAGATATAAAGTCTAATTGGGAAAAAATAGGATAACCCAGAAAAATAAATAGATATTTAGGTGATGTAAGTGCATAGATGTGATAATGATAAAAAAATAACATTTTTTGAGTGCTATGTGCCATGTCCTGGTCAAGGGCACTTTATTAAAACTGCATTATTCCATTTCATTTATAAAACAACCCATGGGCTAGGTATTAGCAATATGTCCATTTTACAGATGAAGAAACTCAGGCAGAGTGACCTGAAAAAACATTGCAGAGATTACATGGATAGTTAGTAGCATATCCAGGATTTGAAACTCAGGCAGTATGATACAGAGACACCGCTCTAAATGTACTAGTCTGGCAGTCCATATCATTTGTTCTGTTACTGGGATACTTCCATTTGCTCAAGATTTAAAAGATGTTACTATGTATAATGAGGTAAATAGCATTCAAAACAATGGCACTATTTTCCTCCACAGTAATCATTATCTTTCTTTTTACTCTATCAAGAGATAATCCCCTTGCTTTATTATCTATCTATCTACATCTTACCATACCAGAATATTGTGAACATCAGAGAAACAGGAGTAATATTTTTCTGGAGTTATGTTGTATTTATTTTTTCTCTTAGATGTAGTAATAAGTAGTAATAATATGGAATAGTAACTTTCCATACTGCTTTAGAGCTACCAAAGTGCTTCCAAATATTCAACTTTTCTTACTCCTCACAATAATCTAATATTATTATCAGGCCATTTCACTAATTTAGGAATTCAGACTTAGAATAGATAAGTGATTTACTCAACATACACACTAAGAGGTGAAAGATTTTCAGCTGAAGACTTCTTACCTTGAAGTTCTTTCTAATATAACACCGTGCTTTACTGCAATTTATACTCTTTTATAATTTAAAATTTTGTTTAGTTAAATCACTTATATTAAAAAAAGAAAAAAAATAAGAGAGACATCTTTGTCTCTGATAGACCTCCATCTGATCCGTGGCTAAAGCATTTGCCTACAAAAACAGGGATATATTTAAATTGATCATGGTATTGAAAATCAGGCTTGGAAATAAGCAGTGGCTGTTTTTCCTGGGGCATGAAAATGTATAGTCCTATAAAAAGAAAAAAGAATGCTGGCTTCATGGTTTTATTACTAGTCTTAGGAAGCAAGATCTAAATAAAAATTTTTTGTAGGGGCTATAGCAAATGCTTTCTCCCTCATTCTTTTTTTTGAATTCAAAGCTAGTTTTACCATTTGCATGTAGGAATGTTAACACAAAAGCTCATTTTAATTCAACAAGTTAGTAGTACAGGCATCATAAACCTTATTTCTACAAGCTTCTCTGAAGTGGAGTCATTCACAAACTGCCCATGTGGTTCAAAACATGAGAAAGTGACAACGGTTCTTACCCATTTACATACACTTCTGTTTTATACTCTCTCAAGGCAAAGAGTATAGTGGGAGCTTGGGTGTCCCTAATTACCAGTCTGTTTTTCAGCAACTTTAGGCCAAACTATGGAGATCCACTTGCAGCTAGGCAATAGCTTCCATTTTGCTACACAGTTTGAAAATGGCAGGCCAAGTGGGACTTTGAATACATTCTCCTAGTGGGGGAAAAGCAGCAGAGGACCTGCTCCTCCTTTGACACCAGTAGCCTGGCAACCTCACACTCTAGTTTGGATTAAACAAGACTCTGTGGGATTGCAAGACTCTCCTCCTCTTTTCCTCCTAGCTACACTTCTTGTGAAGAGAAAGTGAGACTCCTGTATTAAAAAGTACTTTGAAAGTATATTTATAGCATACCACTGAACAACTTCAAAGGGAAACTAACTCCATTTATATTTTAAAAGCAGAAACTTGTTTAACAGAGTCAATTCAATGAATACAGAAAAACTTGCCCTCTTCTCTTTGGTAAGACTTGGAACATATCATACATGTTTGTCTTTGATGTATGTCTTTTTTGACATAATAATCAGAGTTTTAACATAACCTATAAACCCCATTTATATTCTAGACACCCTTTTCATTTTTTGTTTCCTTAGGGGATTTTTTTCTCTTCTGTCTCAGAATTATAATTGTATCATCTTTCACTATTATTAAGGGACCAAGAAGATTGAAATGTACCTACTTAATTCCCCCCTCCAAATTTAACATCACAGCACATTACTATAATAAAAACTTACAGTGACTATCTGTATATTTCCCAAAAGAGAGGTTTTATATAATACTATTTTATGCAATTACCCCAACTTTATCTGGGCATAAAAACCAACATCCCACCGCAGATGGTCAGTATGAGGAGAAGCAAGTATATGGGAGTAGAACGATATATGTCCATCTTTTTGGCTGCTCATTAGCTGAATCTCCTTCCAATGATTGCAAAACCCCCCACCTTATGAATGTTCTCATCTCATAGAATCTAAAAATGCCCCAAACACAAGTCTGAAGCTCCCAAACATATAGTTAGTAAACATGTGACCTAGGCTCACCAATCAAATGTACTATCCCAAACTTTGAAGCAAGAGATAGTGAAAAAAAATTTGATGGAATAGCTGGATGTAGTGATATTACCTGAGGTCAGGAACTAGTGGTGTTGGTGGTACAGTCTTCATGGACTAACAGGGCAGCAGGATGATTACCCCGACCATTTCTGAGTCATAGTTTTTCTAGCAGCATCATCCTCAGTCTAGGTCTCCATCTTTCCTGTTGATCCTGTGAGTACCAATATTCTCTTAATAACATTTGTTTCTGCTTAAATCATCCAAGTTTTTATCTGTTTATTTCTGTTTTTGTATATTTTTGAGAAACAACTCTAAACCTGCTTGACTCAGAGATTTTTTTTTTTTTTTTTTTTTACTTCTGTTTAGGAGCCCTGTCTGTGCACATGAGTCCATTTGGTGAGCTTTTAATTTATAAGGGTCTAAAACACTAAATTATACAGTAAATGTTGTAGATGACCACCCAGTATGACACTTCAAATATATCTAACTTTGAGCATTTAGGAATAAAAAATAAAACAAATCCCTAAATTATAGATCTCATATATAAGAAAGAGATAAAAGCAAGGAAATCATTATCTTACAAGTAACTAATCCTTAAGGGCCTAAATCAAACGTTAACTACAAAAGGCCACATGACATGCTTTTCCTTAAATGAAGGGTATTTAAGAATTTAGCTAAAGCAGGTTTGACTCTATAGCTCACCTGATTTCTGATTGAATACTGCATCTTTAAGGAGATCTCAACTTTTATACTTTTAAAAAATCATAATAAAGTCAAATGAGAAATATACTGGAGGAAAAGAGATTTGGTAGGGGTTAGGTTAAAAAGAGTCTCTGTGGGGAAAAACACTATCATTTCTATGAAAGTAATTTTGAAATTAAATATTAGTTAAATAAGGATGAGCATTACAGGGTAATAATATGTTGATACAGGAAATATGGTATATTCTTACAAAGAGGGAGCCTGTGGTAAATCCTACAACAGGAAAAAAGAAATCTTTAAAAAGTATCATTCATTCAACTCATTCTCTGATTTTGGGAGAAAGTTTCATCCTCCAAAGTCATTATTCTGAGTATGCTATTTTAAACTCACTGAATATTTTCTAAATCTATTCCATTTAACCAAACCAACATAAACCAGGGAGATTTTTACATGGTCAAAAAGATTTTTTCTGTATTCAGTTTAATATCACATTTGGTATACAATGCTCCTCTCATACCAAGAAATGTAACTGTTTAGATTTGAGTACTCAATTCACCTGCTTGAATAAGATTCTTAGCCTTATCTGTGTCTAATACATGATACTGGTTTTTCTTTTAAAATGTATTATTTTTTCATGAAATTGCCTTCAATATTCTTCAGATTTGCATTTTATAGGTAATACACTTGAAATTGTAGATACTTCAAAAATCTTAGAATAATCAATTTAGTGTACTAATCATTATCCTTTGAAAAGAAAAATCTACAGTGCAATGATGATATCTGCTGAAAAGGCACAACTAGAAATCAATGATCAGTAATGTCCAAATAAAGAAGGATAGGTTTCTTTTTCCAAAAAAGTAGACCAAGTTATTTAAGGATTTTTATTTATCTGATTTTATATGAAGGTGAAGCCTAATTTATTCATGCTATATAAAATGTTTTCAGTGGACATTTTCTGTGTACTACTCTCAGACTTTACCTACCCAGGATAAGACATCTGTATTAAAATTTTAAAAATTAACACTTTAGGCACTGCCAAATTCACAAATAGGTGGGTTTCTTCTAATAAAATATTTGAGGAAAATTAGTCTTGAGGGAACTTACTTAAAGCTCACTGCCTGGTACTACACATTTCTTTAAAAGGATGAGAGAGGGAGAGAGAGAGAGAGACCAGAAAATGGGGACTTCAGCAGTGATGATGGCAAATTAGCAAGAAGCTTCATCTTTCTAACTGCCTTAGATGATGTTTATTTGCAAGGGTGTACTCCAGAGAATTCTAGGAAACACTCCTCTCTCCTGCTCCTGGACAGGTACAGAGGGGAGAGGTTTGGACACTCATCTCGGTCAGCTGAATTATCAATAAATATCACTGGCTATTTTAAGTATAGAAAAAAACAATTTTTGGTTGAACCAAATGAACCAATCATTTGGTTCCATGAAACTGGAAATCCAGCCTAGAGAAAGAAATGGGGCTGGGGGGCGGTGTATAGGTTAAGGAGGTAAGAAGGAAAGATAGAGTTGCTAACCTCAAGCTACTCCCCTGGCCATCTCCTGATTGGCTCTGAAGCTTCTGATCACAAAGGATAAATCTGGACTTAAGTTTAGCAAGTGATTTAAAAAAAGAGACCAAAAAAAAAAAAAAACCAGCTTCTACACGTCAAGTTAGTTTCTATCTAGAATTTTTGATATGATAAATTTAAAGCACTAAAGTAAATTAGCATTTACTGTTAGCATTGCCATCTGTAAATTAAAAGATTTAGAAATACTACAATTTTCTTATATGATTGATGTGAAAAATCCTCAAGATAACATTCCTTGTTCATAGCTCTTGTGAGAAACAACCAAATCTCTTGCTAAACATCCTCTTTTGCTAAATCCCCCTGATTCTTGTAAAGGAAAAAGATTAGTTTGAAATATAATCTTATAATGTTTCTTGACCAAGAAACATGTATACCATGTCCACAGGGACTGTTCCCAGGTTGTTTTGGGTACTCATATTTACTGAGTATTTATATTGTGTTGCTGGTTTGAACTTAATTAAGATCAGTTCTTAAATGAAACACAAATTACAAAACGATGTAAATTACTTCTCTTTTTGAGAGGAAATACATCTTGCCTATTATTGGGGATTATTAGAGTCTTACACCTTTCACTACCAAGATTCATATATGTGAATCTTTGTCAATTGATTTCAAGACTAGCACACTGATAGCTTACAAAATTGTGTACATACATATCCATTTTCTCTATGAGAAGAATGTGTTTCTCTTTTATAGCTATGATTCAATAATAAAGGTTATATAATTTGCCACATCAAACATCTTCTGCATCACAAAGGCTCTAGTTATTCCTTTAAAACAAATTGTTTCATAGATGAACAGTGCTCTCCTGTGATCAAAGAAAGGAACTGCCTGAATCGTAAAACAGGTAATTACTGTCTTTTTATAGCCAATATTTCACCTCCTGTTTTCCTATAGTTATTAGTAGGATTATCTCCTATATGTATTATGCCCATTATCTCTCTGAGGAAGCCTTTCTTTCTCCTTTCCAAAGTGAACGTTATTATACTAATTATTTTATTCACTAATTGTAATTGAAGTTCTTCTAGCTCCTCTTTACCCTTGTTTGAGTCATAATAGAAAAGATAGTTTGTGAAAAGAATAAATCTTTCTAGAACTGATCACATAAGTTTATGTTGGCAAATTGAAAGGTACGTTATTTACAAAATTGTCCCATATAAGCCAACATGACCATGTAAAATAAGAACCTTGAATTGCTCACTTTGGTCAGCCTTGTCTTTTATCAAAAAGTAAGAAAGATGTATGCCATAGCTTCAGGAAAAGAGCTTCTGAGGGTATTTGCCATGTTAAATGCCCAGAATTTACAAAGCATCAAATAGCACTTATTCTCAAACAATTCCTATTCCTATTAAGAAATAGAGGTTTAGGCTTCCGCCCATGGTGTTTTATATTCATGAAAGGAGTTTCCTGAGGCTTCTGGAAAACCACCATAATTTCCACTGACACATTCATCTAACGGTTGATGTCATTTTGATGAGAGAAGCAGAGCAGCTAGGAAACTTGTTGCCTGTGAGCACCGATCCAGAACACGCCGCAAATAGGTTTGTCAGAGTAGCCTTCTTTCGGGAGAGTAAGCCCAGTTGCTACATAATCGGACTCTGCCACCTAGACTAATGCCATACAGAAGAAGGCAGCATGTGTGCCTCTCTTAAAATGGTAGACACGTATCTGTCACATAAACTTAGCACAGGATTTCTGAGAAAATCTTCTATCATATCTAAATTGATATATAGGTAGTCACTGTATATTTGGAAGCTGTGAACACATTTGGGCCCTTCTCACTGCAGCTGATCACAAATGCAGCTGGCAGACATTAGAGCGACCACCTGCCACTCACCTGCCAAAGCCACTGCTGATAGTCCTAACAGCAGTGAAACAGGGATCGATCTCCCAGAGAGAAAAAGTCAGACCCTAGGGGAAAAAAGCAATCGCAGGGAGGTGTACCAGAATTTGACTTGTGTACTTGAGTGTAGATCATGTTACTTGAGCAAAGAGAACACTAGTATCTAGGGAAAGTGCTTGACAGACACACAAATATTAACCAATTAAATCAATGCCATGGAAACATTTTGTTACCTGGGAGTTTTATGCAGACAAGTTGAATAACTTGTCTAAATTTGCTGTACCTGAAACTGCAAGGCAGTAATATCTCAGGTATCAGCAGTGATGGTAAAATTAGGGGTGAGGATATCAGAAGGAGGGGGTAGTGCAACTCACAAAATAAAATATCATGTTCTCACAATAATGATACATTTTTTTTCAAGTAGTGAAAACAAAACAAATTAAAACAAAACCTGGAAAATGCTGTCCAAAAAGTGAAAATTCATCTAATCGATCCTGTTATGGTAGATAACTTCACAACCTGATCCTCCCTACAGTTTGGAGAAATAAAAATCCACCCCTCCACTGGAACATACGTCCACCCCAAATTGCCTTGTGTTAACAATTGACAGGTGTAATAGCAAAGTGATTATTGACAGTATGACTTCTTGGCAGAGGTATTTGTCCAGAGGTGGGAATATGACCAAGCCAACAAAGACCTTCTCTAAAATTTGGAACTGAAACTGATAAAGAGATAGCATGGGAACCTCAGAAACTCTTGACTGCTATTCCACCACCATCAGGAACAGAACGTGGGCTAGCTAATCTGGAGGGAGTGTAGGACAAAATCAAGGAGAGAAGAAGGAAGCAGATGTTCAAAATGTGCTTAGGTGAAATAAAGATAATCTTGACTGCATTCAAATTATTGGTTTTAATAGTTCTTGGTCCTCACCTATATCCCACCTTAGGTTCGAGCACAGCATGCCTCTTCTCATAAAGCCCCCATTTTTGCATAAGCTAGTGAAAATAGGTTTCTTGTGTTTGCAGCCAAAAGTTCTAACTAATGTACTGGTTAAGAATCCCAAGAGTATGCTAGTTAACAATATGCTAGTTAACATAAGGATTGTTCTATGTATAACTCCATTAACATTAATGGTTTAATAAATATCAATATATATAGGTTACTCCACTTAGTGAGCTGAGCCATTGTAAAGATATTCTTCTGTTGTCATAAGCTCTCACGAAAAATAATTCCTTCAGGAATTATTGATGTGAAGCAAGTAGTTCCAAATGACAACTCAAGTCAAGATTCAGATGCCTAGAATGAACTTAGGTAAGCAGCAAACCTATGACAATTCTGCATGAAATATATGCATTCAAAAATATTCACTCATACATATTATGTATGTAAATAAAACAATTTATTTCTAAAGTATGCTCCAGCAAATATCTGTATATTTGTAAGAGTTATTAAGCAATGCACTAGTTGTCCTCAAATTTAACAGTCACTCATCAGCCAATGCCATCTTCCTCTTCCCTAGGGCTACCTCAGAAGCTCACCAAAGACAATACTATTTGGAGATTTTACAGATTTTTCCTCGTTTTACACAGACACAAACTCATGATTAGTAGAATAGGATCTAGAGGACAATACTACACATTAAGGAATCTCTGTGTGTGTGCATGTGTGTCTGTGTGCACCCACACATTCATACATGGGTGTATGTACTTATGTAGCACTAAGTACCCAAATTGAATAGTTAAAATTCTCAAAATGTCATAGTAGTTGTACATTTACATTTCACACACTAAAATCCTAATATTATCACTTAGGATAGAAAAATTGCAAAGTAATAAGAAGACTATAGTTACAATGAAATTTGGACAACGGCCTCTTAGGGGAAAAAATCAACTTGTCTTATGTATCTTTAGAGGAGATAGTGAGATGGTGTGGCAAACTGGCAAGAGAAGAGGATTAAGAGAAAAGTAAGAGCTGGGTTTAGTCCAGATTCTTTCTTTAATATCTATGTTAACTTTGGTTCACTAAACTTATCTGAGCCTTGTTGTTTATATCTTTAAAATGGATGAAATAATACCTACCATTTAGAACTTTTTAAGGATTAAATTTATTCCTCCATCCATTTAGCAACAATTAAGAAGTTTTCTTTTCCTGTCAGACATATAAATATTTAATGAATGAATGGTGGAAGGAACGAGAGAAGAAAAGAAGGAAAGAGAAAAGAATAGAAGGAAGGAGGAAAGGAAAGAAGGAGGGAAGGGAGGAGGGAGGGAAGGAAGGAAGGAAGAAGGAAGGAGGGAAAGGGAGGAAAGGAGGGAGTTGAATTACTTGTTTTTTCTGGATTTTATATGTTAGATTTTTATCAAACAAAAATTGTTGCCTGACTAAAACCTGCAACTAGAGATTACTTGGTAAAACAAGGAAAGCTATACACAACAGTAGTCTAATCTGCCATGTGAGGATGTTTTAAAGTCTTTGCTTCATATTAAAGCCAAAGGCAAAATGAAAGCACTATGCTTTTGTCTTGTTTGATGTGAAAGCAGGATCCTGGAGATACACAACTCAAAAATTCAGACAAAGAAATAAAGAGTAATGGGTTGTAATCAACATGAATTAGCAAAATGATTACCTCTCTGTGCCACATTCCTTTGTTTCAAGAGCCCTTGTCAGCAAAATGTTTGTGACTCTTTTTATTACAAAACTCCATTTTTTTATTCTCATCCTTACTCCAGAACGGGGGGTAAGAAAAAACGACTTAAGAGCTTCAGTTACACAAGATGAATAATTTCTAGAGATCTGCTGTGCAGCATAGGACCTACAGTTAACAATACAGTATTGTGTATTTTAAAATATTAAGGGGACATCAGCAGATACAAGCTGCTATATATAAAACAGACAAACAGCAAGGTCCTACTGTATAGCACAGGGAACTATATTCAATATCCTGTAATAATGGAAATGAATCTGAAAAAGAATATATATATATATATATATATATATATATATATATATATATATATATATATATATAACTGAATCGCTTTGCTGTACACCTGAAACTAACACATTGTAAATCAACTATACTTCAATTTTAAAAAGTTACAATAGGGCTTCTCTGGTGGCGCAGTGGTCGAGAGTCCGCCTGCCGATGCAGGGGACACGAGTTCATGCCCCAGCCCAGGAAGATCCCACATGCCGCAGAGTGGCTGGGCCCATAAGCCATGGCCGCTTAGCCTGCGCGTCCGGAGCCTGTGCTCCACAACGGGAGAGGCCACACAGTGAGAGGCCCACGTACCACACACACAAAAAAAAGTTACAATAAAGCTTTAGGCACAGATGTTTAAGTAAATAAATAAAATGCTAAAAGGATAGATATGTCATGTGTTCCAACCACAACATGCACACACATGAGCACAGGAATCTTTTGGAGGTGACAGATATGTTCAGTACCTTGATTGTGGTGATGGTATCATGGGTGTATGCATATGTCCAAACACATCATGATGTATACAGGTGTACCTCATTTTATTGCACTTTGCAGATATTGTGTTTTTTACAAATTGAAGATTTGTGGCAATCCCACCTCGAGCAAGTCTATTGGCACCATTTCTCCAACAGCATTTGCTCACTTCATGTCTCTGTGTCACATTTTGATAATTCTCACAATACCTCAAACTTTTTCATTACTATTATATTTGTTATGGTGATCTGTGATCAGTGATCTTTGATGGTCTTACTACAACTCACTGAAGGCTTAGATAATGGTTAGCATTTTTTAGCAATAAAGTGTTTTTAATCAAGGTATGTACAATTTTAGGCATAATGTTATTGCACAGACTACAGAATAGTGTAAACATAATTTTTGTATTCACTGGAAAACCAAAAAATTCATGTGACTCACTTTATGGCAGTATTTACTTTATTTCAGTGGTCTAGAACAAAACCCACACTATCTCCAAGGTACGCCTGTATATTAAATGTGTACAATTTTTTGTATGTCAATTATACCTCTGTAGAGCTAAAAAAAAAAAGTCAATAAAAGAATTGAAAGAGAAAAAAAAATAGAGGTTAACAGACTGTCTCTATAGAAATGAGTATCTCTTCCTATACCTCCACACTGTTCAACAAATATTTGTAGAATAAGATAGGCACTATGGTAAGGGCTGAGAATACAGAAATGAAGAAACCATTTTCTCCCAACAAGAATTGCTCAGACAGTCTATTAGAGAGACAGATCAGTAAACATCTGGTTAGAATGAACAAAATTTGATAGACTCATAAATATGGCAGTGATTGGGTTTATGAGAAATGATACATGGAAAGCCTCACAAAGTACATTCAAGCCAGTGTTGAAGTATGAGGGGAAAAGGAGGTATACCCTTAACTCAGGAACACCCTGGTTTTTGTTAAGAAAGAATTTATGGCTTAATGGAATCCTTTAGAAAACTACAGTCATCCCTCGGTATCCATGGGGGAATCAGTTCCAGGACCCCCCAGGATACTAAACTCTATGTAGACTCAAGTCCCTTATATAAAATGGTGTAGTCCAGTAGCTGTACCTGCAAGTTCTGAATCCATCCATGGTCGGTTGAGTCCACAGATGAGTAACTCGTGGATACTGAGGCTGATGCTATTAGAAGAATAATGAGGTCTGTGGAGAATAGCCATGTCATGCCAATGGCTAAAGCAAGGCTAAGTCCAAAGTCTCTTGACCATCAATTTCCTGCCCCTTCTTCCATCTTGCCTTCTTCAAAGTCTTGAAGAGAAGAAGGTTAGAAAGGTGGGAAGCGGGGTAGATGAGTCACACTGGTAAGATGCTCTTGGTCTAAATACACACTACAAATATATTTAGAACTGTCTGTGGTTGAGGGGAATCACCCTTTCCTGAACATCTTTGGTGCACCAGACTTCACATTCACTACCTTATTTTAACCTATAGATTCTAGTGGCCCTCCAACCACTCTGTGATGGCATTGTGATGTTATTGTTGTTAGTTTTTATCCTCAGGTTGAAAGTACAATATGCCTGTCACATATATTTGTCATTTCCACTTTCACAAAATAAATTTTATACTCCTGGATTTCAGTACTAATCACTATCCTTCTTTATTTTCTCCAGATATCAAGAAAAGGGGCTTAAATACTTGCTAAATGAAGAGTAAAAATTGATAATTCAGTAAAATAAACTTCCTCGTAGCCCAACATTCACCTAAAGTGTGTCTGACACTTTTTCACAGTTCTGAACATTTCTTCCACATTGACATCTGTGCATAAAACATGAATAAATTCTGTTGGTATTTTCCATTTAAAATTAGTTTCTCAAGCTTTGTAACAAATGATTACTAACACATGCAACATCTGAATTGTTAAGTTAAAAGAATCCTTATTTTTCAGATCAACAAGTTAAGGCACAGAAAGTTTTATCAGGCCGAAGGAATCACACACAAACTTGGCTTGTACCTATTTCCAATATCACCATTTACATTCTTTCTAATCTACTACTTTTCTGCTGGTTTGATTTTTCATTCAACGATATTTGTACTGTGGCTACCTTGATGAAAATCAAAGTTTCTTGACCAAGTGTTGTAAATAGAGAAATAATAAAATTCCCTTTCAGTCTCTGTCTTTCTCCACAGCTAAGGAGTTATGCAGGGATATTTCCTTGCAGACAGCTGCTAAATTTATATTTATATCCTTTCTGTCTTTTGTCTCTTGGCTACTGAAATGCACTATTCATATGTTTCAGCATTCTCTGGGTAGAGTCTGATGTAATTTCTGGCAGATGCTTTAGGAGGGTTCCAGGCTGTTGGATTCTGGTACGAGGGGTTTGGGAGGAAGTCAAGCAGATCTTTCATAATAAGGGATTGTTGAAAGGTGCTTTATACACTTCACAGTAGCTATGAGGCTATTCTGTGGCACGTCCCTCTTAGCCTTGGTATCTCAACAGTTGTCTTATCTGCAACTGAGTCTCCTACTGAAACTTTCTAATCCCAAGAGCATGCTAAGGTCCTAGTAACCCAAAAATTACTGTCAGCTTGACAGCTATTCAAGCATGGCTGCCACTGAGTCACATAACCAGGCATCAAAAACACAAAGAGATTTTTGTAAAGAGGGTCACATCTCTTTCAAGACATTTTTCCAAAAATGTGTTACATGCCTAATACATTTTGATTGCTGTGGGTTAGACAATATGTTTGCCTCACTTTAATTTTTATTTGACATGCATTGGCTGATTTCTTTCCATCTCTTGTTTTCTAGCTGTGAAATGTGTTGCTCTTCAGAGATTCTCTCCATGAAAATTATGTTGAAAGTATGAGATATAAAGAAATCACAGCTTTCCTGGGTTTAGTAAAAGTCACTTGGAAAATTAATCATTTGTTATTTAATCTTCAAAAATAATTAACAGGTTGACAGTAGCCTACATTGTTTTTAAAGAGTCTCAGAATCCTTTCAAACAATTGATTTTAAACATTTTTTAGTAAAGTTTCTAGAGAGACAAATTGTGCCAAATCTCCTTTTCATAAGAATGATTTTGTTCATTAGTTTGAGGCTGAGTATTTAATGAATGAAAACTCTATATTGTGGTCCTTGTGTTTCCTTCCAAAGGACCAGTTTGGATTCTGTTGTAAAGCTCATTTCATAAATATCTAAAGCTTATTTTAAATTCTCAAATACTTCATTCAAAGAGAGAGAGGGTAGAAATAAACTAACTGAAATAATGTTATACCAGTTCAGATAGAGAAAGGCTCCTAGAGAAAACTAGAATGCCTGTTTTTGGTTTTGTTTTGCTTTGTATTTTTCTTCAGTTACAACTTTCATCAAGCCATTTGGCCAGAACTCTGAAGCACCAGTCTTCTCTCTCATGCAGTATTAAGCTACTCTTTAGCAAATCAGAACAACCATAGATTGTAAAACTTGACCCAACTCATACGGTTCTAACAGGCATGCCAATACAGTTTAATTATCCTGGCCACTAGCCAGAGAGCAAGTTCACACAATTCAAGGTGGAATTCTTCATGATTTTTAACAGCTTTATTGAGGTATATTTTACATATCATGAAATTCTCCCATTTAAAATTTACAAATCAATGACTTTTAGTAATTTTACTGAGTGGCAAAACCATCATCATAAATCAGTTTTAGAATATTTTCATCCCTCCTATAAGATCTCTCCTGAACACTTACAGTTAAGCCTCACTGTACCTCCAGGGCCAGAAAACCACTAATTTACTTTCTGATGCTATAAATTTACTTTTGGAACATTGCATATAAATAGAATCTTACAAATGTGGCCTTTTGTGTGTAGATTATTTCACCTAGCATAAAGTTTTTGAGGTTCATGCATGATATAGCATGGGTTATGAATAAATTATTTTTTCATTGCTGAATTGTATTTCATTATGTGGAGACCACATTTTGCTTATCCAGTAGTTGATCTACATTTAGGATGATTCCAGTTTTTTTAATATTATGAGCAATGTTACTGTGAACATTATGTGAAAGTCTTTGTGTGCATGTGCACACATTTTCATTTCCCTTGAGCAAATACATTCTAAAGTAGTTGCACCATTTTATATTCCCACCAGCAATGTACAATGATTCCTGTTTCTCCACATCCTTGTCAACATGTTTTAATGCCTGTCATTTATTATGGGCATTCTATTGGTTATTAAATGGTATTTCATTGTGGTTTTAATTTGTAATTCCTTAATGACTAATGATGTTGAGCATCTTTGCATTTGGTTACTAACCATTCATATATCTCCTTGGTGACATGTCTGTTCATATCCTGCAAATCATTTATCAAATATGTGTTTTGTAAATATTTCCTCCTAGTGGGTTGCTTATCTTTTAATTTTTTATTGGTGTCTTTTGAAGGACATTTTTATTTTGATGGAGCCTAATTTATTTTTTATAGGCTTGTTTTTGCTATAGTACCTAAAAAAACATTTGCTTATTACAAAGTATTGAAGACTTTTTCCTATGTTTTCTTCTAAATTTTTTAATGTGTTTTAGAACTTTACTTAAGTCTAAGATCAGTTTTGAGTTAATTTTTGTATATGATGTAAAGTGAGGGTAGAAGTTCATCTTTTTGTGTAGATATCCAACAGTTCCTGCTCCATTTTTTTGGACAGGCTATCCTTTCCCTGGTGAATTCCTTTGATACATTTTTTAAATATCAGTTGAGCATAATTATAAGAATCTATTTCTGTACTCTCAATTCTATTCTATTGATCTATATGTCTAACCTATGCCAGCACCACACTATCTTAATAACTCTACCTCTATAGTAAGTTTTGAAATTGAGAAGTGAAAGTCCTCCAAATTTATTCTTCTTTTTGAAAATTGTTTTGATCATTCTATGTGTTTGCATTTCCACATAAAATTTAGAATCTGTTTGTCCATCTCTGCAAAAAGAAAAATCCTGCTTGAATTCCAATAGGGATTTTTGAATTTATAGATAAGTTTGAGGAGAACACTCACCTCACAATATTGAGTCTTTTATACATGAATATGGAATGTATATTCATTGTTTAGATCTTCAGTTTCTCTGAGCAATGTTTTGTAATTTTTAGTTTACAAATCTTACGCTTATTTTGTTAAATGCATTCCCTTCATTGCTTTTTATTGCTGTTAATATTTATTTTGGTTCTGGTTTTGGTCAATGTTTTTTTTAATATAAAACCATGGCACCTTGTCACACAGCATGCAGAGCGGAAAGGGTAGGGAGAGGGAAATGGAGCTAATGGCAATATTGGACAGAACAGGCAGCAATGGTGGTCCTGGGGAAGGGCCAGACAATCACATAGATGA
Source organism: Mesoplodon bidens (assembly GCF_964165515.1). NCBI lineage: Eukaryota > Metazoa > Chordata > Mammalia > Artiodactyla > Ziphiidae > Mesoplodon > Mesoplodon bidens. Next base: position 52,064,966 of record NC_138173.1, on the reverse strand, counting down.
AGTACAAATAGGCAATGGTAAATATTTTTAGTCCTAGACATGATATACATTAGTGATCAAAAATGAAATGCTGGAGCTGGACTTCTGGAGTACAATTATGATTCTAGCACATACTAGATTTTGGCCTCGGGTGAGTTATTTAACAACCCTATGTCTCAGTGTCCTTACCTGTAAAATTTGTAATGTAATATTACCAGTGTATAACTCCAACTTTATGAACATGTGAGAGTTAAATGAGTTAATAGATGTCTATAGCAGTTTTAGAACAGGCCTAGAACACACTAAACACTCCATAAATAGTTAAACATGAGCATCCTAAGGGATTTCAACCAAGTAACACAATGGAATGTGACTTTAGAAATGACAGAGAGATGGGGGTGATGGTGGGCTAAAGTGGTAAAACCGAGCAAAGTGCAAACTTACATTTATAGAATAAATAAGTCGTGGAGATGTAATGCACAGCATGGTGACGGTAGTTCCTAATACGATGTTGCATATTTGAAGGCTGTTAAGAGAGTAAATCTTAGTTCTCATCCCAAGAAGAAAATTTTTTGTAACTATGTATGGTTACCGGTGTTAACAAGACTTACTGTGGTGAACATTTCACAATGTATAAAAATACTGAATCATTGTATTGTACACCTGAAACTACTATAATGTTTTATGTCAATAATACTTTAATAAAAAATAAGAATAAATGACAGAGAGATCATGGGCTTCTAGCAAAGCAGGTCACATTACCCAGATAACTGATTGACAACCAGGCTTCAGTTGGTTGCACTTCAGTTTCCCTGAAGTGCAACTACAGACCTCCCACACATTCTGCTCAGGTTAAGAGACCCTATTATGGACTCAAAATATAAAATTACCCAAGCACTTCATTCCTTATGATGATAGTGCTTCAAAGTAAGGTGGCTTACAATTTTATAGAAATAAAACAGGTATAGATTATAATAAAGAAATCAACTTAATTGCAGGGACATATACTATATGGAAGCTCTGAAATGACTGGACATATTATCAAAGAACACATTAACTTGGTATAAGATGACTGCCTTGTTCCACTAATTGTGACAGCAAATATCCTGTACTTTTCTTTTTTTAATATAAGGGGTTTTTTCAATTTACTTATCTATCTATCTATCTATCTATTTATTTATTTATTTATTTGGCTGCATTGGGTCTTCGTTGCTACACGCGGGTTTTCTCTAGTTGTGGTGAGTGGGGGCTACTCTTCGTTGCAGTGCGTGGGCTTCTCATTGTGGTGGCTTCTCTTGTTGTGGAGCACGGGCTCTAGGCGTGCAGGCTTCAGTAGCTGTGGCACGTGGGCTCAGTAGTCGTGGCTCATGGGCTCAGTTGCTCCACGGCATGTGGGATCGTCCTGGACCAGGGCTCGAACCCGTGTCCCCTTCATTGGCAGGCGGATTCTTAACCACTGCACCACCAGGGAAGTCCTCTCTGCTGTACTTCTCTATGGCTAAAGTTTATCCATCTATCTTATATTTGTGGTATTTCATTTTTTTTACTTCTTTATACTCCAGGAAAGACAGATAAATATTTTGGGAAGAAATTATCTGGTGCATGTGTATGTGGGTGTTCATTTTTCAGTATGAGAATAGATAATCAAAGCATGCTATTTAAATTTATGTGTTCTGCTTTCTTGAAGACTCAAATGCCATATAACTGATTGCCTGTAAATATTTCATAAGCAAAGGGGAAAATACAAAAAAAAAACCTAAGGTTAAAGATTCTCTTTCAGAATATTATACTAATTTCAATCACATATACTTCATCAAATTTTAAATGAATTCCCAGTCTCTGTACCTGTCCCAGACTTTCCTATTTCTGTGACTTCGTTCACTCGTCCCCAGCTGCCTGAAATGCCAATCACTTTCTCTTTATACTCCATTCCTCCGAAAATGCTATATATTTGTTAGCATATGCTGTGGTACCTGTTTGAAGATATGAATTTGGCTACAGAAGAGTAAGATGATCATGGGCTCATTGAAACATAAACATGAAAGGAGGCATAGCTAACAAGTAAATGAATGGAAGGAGACTAGGCAAATATAGACATGTCTCAAAATCATGTTGGACTGATCAGAAAAGCTGGAAATGAAGTTGAAAAAAAGAAACCAATACCATAATGTTCCATGTAGGAAAGTGATTTTAGAAAAAAATCTGGACTTAAAGGAAACACTAGGTCATGCAGAGGAAGAAAAGGATTGAAGGTTAATCCAAAAGCAAAAGTTTAATGTAAACACCTATATGACACTTTAGTTGCTGGCAACAGTAAAGGTAGGTAGTTATTTTTAGATAACATAAAGGCTAACATAGGGTTAATACTGCCAAGCATCATTGAATTTTGATGTTATATAACCCTGAGAGTATTTATTTAACATTGATGGGAAATGTTCCATAATGAAATGAAACATAATATCCAGTCTAAAGCCAAAGAAAAATTAGAAGTAAATCAGACAGATACCAGATGATAAGATAAATGCTGATACACATATCTGAATCTATTCAGTACTGATTGGGTGTAACAATATAGGAATCACTATTGCCTTATGAGTGAATACTAGAAATGTTAACCTAAGGACAGCAAAGTTACTGTCTTTACTAACTTACTAAACATCTCATGACATTGCAGATCCCTTGGCTTCTGGATCTGCTCAGTCAGGGCTCAATATCTGAGATGATGGAAAGGTTACCTGACTTAACCTCCATTTCCCTACAATTACATTTGCAAAAGTGCTTTATAAATTGAAACAATGTAATCCAGTATTATAGAACAGTATGCTGTATATAGAATCCAAAGCTTAACAACTATTTTGAGTGAAGAAGAAATCATACTTCATAAAGAAATTGATTTCACTCAAATAACATTAATCAAGAAAAAAATCTCATTAACTTTGCAAGTTGTTTAACCTAGATGAAATTCACTTTTAGATAGAGTTTAAGATAAAGTTTATGGGGTTAGATAGGGTTAATGGTCTTTATGGAAGAGTTAACAGTACCTGGCTTTGAGGGCTTTAAGGACTTTATATAAGATGAGATGAATAATATTTCTGACTCAGAGAAAGACCCAGAGAGGATGCTCAAGAAATGTCACTTTCTTAACATACTGCCTGCCCTTCATATGTGTAAAAAGACCCATATGTCCTACAATCTGCCAAATAACCTTATATCCTTTTATTCAAATCATTTTAAAGTAGGTTCTTAATATATTGAACCACTGCATTTGACTTCTGTACATTGTAGACACTGGGTAGAGAGTTTCTGACTATCCCTTTCTTGGGATTTGCTTTTTACCCCTGGTTGTTATAAATGGCATGCCAAATTGTTCTACATGCTAGATCCATAATTCAAAGAAGGAAAAGACATTTAGTTCCCAGTCAGAGAAATTTGATATGCTCTTCCAGGTTTGATGACCACCATAATTAATGCCTTCATGCATTGAAGCATTTCTATTTAAAGTGGATACAATACATTCACTGAAGTGGGAGAAAGTATATTTTTTCTTTATATCACTTCACGTGGTACTTAATGAAGCTATATTAACCTGGAAAACATGAACCCTAGAACTTTTCTCAAGAAGACTGTCCATGAGGCCCTTGTTGCAAAATCCAGTGGAGCCCTTTAGTTGTTTTTAGGTAGTATTTTGTTTTGTTTTGTTTTTAACTTTTCTCCAGCATTCGATGGTGTAGCCTTCTCAGAGGTCAGTGAAAGGCAGTGGTTCTCAGTGTGTGGTCTGAGCACCCCTGGGGTTCCAAGACCCATTCTGAGCATCTGCAAAATCAGAACTATTTTCACAATATTATGAAGACATTTTTGGCACTTTTCACTGTGTTCATATTTGTACTGATTGTGTAAAATCAATGTTGGTAGAACCATTGGCACCTTATCACTAACCAAGGCAGAGGCCCCAAACTGTACCACAGTTTTTCACTACAACATACAGTCAATACAAAATAAAGTCATTTCACTGAATAATACCCTTTGTGTAATAGTAAGAAATATTAATTTTATTAAATCACAACTCTAGAGCACATGCGATTTTAACATTCTATATGACAAAATAGAAAGTACATATTAAGCAATTTGGTATCCTTTCCTGGATACCAAGGAAAACTCTTGTGCAATTGAATTGTAAGCTTCTGGATTAGCTGCTTTATTCATGGAACACAATTTTTACTTGAAAAAACAACTAACAGGTAGACCATGGTGATTTGGATTTGAGTATTTGTCAGACATTTTGTTGAAAACAAATGTAGTGAATCTGTCTCTTCAACGAAGACAGCTGACAGCATGTTTTGCCAATGATAAAATTTGAGCTTTCAAGAGAAAATTAGAATATTGGAAAACTTGTATCTGCCACCATGCACTTGACAGCTTCCCAGTACTTTTCTGATAAGAACAGCAGTGATACTGATAATCGTAATTTTAAAGTATTATATATCAAAATATGTCAACATTTGAAAGATCTACATAACTAGTAAGCTAGTATTTTCCAAATGACCTATAAAAGATGGTACAAAATGATGCAAAGTTAAGGATTCTTTTAAAGTTCAAGATAGACCAAGGAATTTTAATGTGATACAGTACAAGAAGTTATTTGATATGGTTTTAGATGTCACACTGTAAATAACCTTAAGGAAACTATCACCAGTCAAGTTCTGTTGTAATATCAAAGAAGAATATTTACAATTATCATAAAAAGCTATGAAAATACTCAACTCTTCTCCAGCGAAATATCTATGTGTGGCCAGGTTTTCTTCATATACCTGAACTCAAACAACATATTGCAGCAGAATAAATGCAAAAGCAGATATGAGAATTCATCTGCCTTATATTAATCTGTACATTAAAGAGATTAGTATAAAACAATTTGACTCGTCTAAAATTTTTTTGAAAATGTAGTTATTTTCACAAAAATCATGTATTTTGTTAACATTAAATGAATCTATTATTGTTGTGGTTAGATAACTGATAAATGTTTTCAACTTTCTCAATATTATGTCTAATATAATAAACATCAATAGCTGTAGTCTACAAATTCTTTGGGGTCCTCAAAGATTTTCAAGTATGAAGGAATCCTGAGACCAAAAATTTTGAGCACTACTAAATTGAAGCTCTGAACTGTGCTCTATAAAAGGAGTCTTTAACTTCTGTGGTTATATGACATCATTCTCATGGATTTTTTCCTACTTCTCTGGAGCTCTTTGTCAGTCTCCCGTTCAGGTATTTCTCTTTATTTGCTCTTTCCTTTCATGCTAGGGGACCCCATGTTTCTTTAATCGGTTCAATTTTGTCTCGCTCCATATTCCCCTGGATGTTTTCCAGGCTCTTTGAATGTGTTAATCACTCCCAAATCTACATCACCAGGCCAGAATCCAGCATTCTAATGTTCTTGTCCTATATCTAAATGTCTACTGGATATTTCCATCTTGTGTCCCACAAATGTACCAGATTCCACAACCCTAGCAATGAGCTCATCAAATCTTTAGTTCAGAACTCTGAAGGTTTCCCTTTCCATGAATGGTATCACTATTCATCCAATCATTTAACAAATAGTTAGGATCAGGGGGAGGTCACCCTAGACTGTAGCCTATCCCATAATCACCCTATTCATTCACCATACCCCATATCCTACAGATATTACCACCTGAATATCTCTTTAATTAGTATTTTTCTTTCCTCTACTGTCATAATCTTTGTTAAGACTTCCATCATTTCTTATTGAACTATTGTAATAATCTCTTAACAAGCTTGCTATCTCCAGCAACAGTCTCTTAAAATTCATTCTCTAAAATGCAGCCAAAGTGATGTTTCAGTCTCTTTCCTGATTAAAATATATCCCCATAGACTTCAGGATAAAATTAAAAGTCTTTGAATATCAGGCCTTCATGATCTGGGCCATATCAAACTCAATACCTTCATCTCTCACCACTGCTCCAAATAAAGAACTAGAATTTCAATGACTTTCTCTCGGACAATTGATTCCACATCTCATCTCCAGGCAACATCAAAGAATAGTCAAGTTGAAAGGACCTTTAGAGATAAGGTAACCATGTACTTTATCATTCAAATCAGGACACTTTTGAAAGTGAAAAGGGTGCTATTAATAATTACATTGGGATAACAGGTGTAAACCAGGGCTGTCTCAGGCAAAAGAGCCTGTGTGATCACCCTACCTAGAGATCAACTAGTCTATGAGAGAACTTGAGTCATTCAACTGAAAGTGATCATGATGGTCATAACAATGATTAGACTAGAATCAGCCTTTCCTATCTCCCAGTCCTTTGCCTTTTCTTCCATGTTATGCTGTTTTTCTAATAATTCTCTTTAGAAAAAAAATCAAGTAGCTTAACTGTTTTTATAGTAAGATGTTTGTCACTTTTCACATAATTATAGTAAACATATGTGGTAGCTTCATTGCAGTCAAAAGTATCACTATTAAGGGGAGTTCGGCAAAGTGTAAGAGGGATTAAAAAGATCAATGTAATATGCATAAGAAGATTCCATTTCAATAGGAAGGTAATGGTAAAAGATGGCTGGGATCCCAAACCCCCAAGTCCTTGATTAGGGAACTTTATAACCACTGCCACTCCGGCTGGGTTACCGAAATGTGCTTTTAGCATGTGAGTGGGTAGTTGTGTGAATGAGAAAGAGAGAGAGAGAGAGATTCCCTACTACCATAATACTTTATTGCATTAATTGATAAACACGTTATTCTCATATCATAACATTTAAGGGATACTCAAGGTTTTCCCCATTTCCATTTCTTCTCTGAAGAGAAGAAACTTTGATATGGCACAATGGAAACAATGAAGTAAAGGGTAGAGCTTCAATGAAGGTGAATGTGAGATGCTGATAGAACTGGAGAGGGATAAGTTCTCTCTTGACTCAACTTCCCATTGTCTATTGTGGACCATCATCTCATCCATTAGCTGTGAAATGAGGGCTTTGAAATAATTTTCAAATTGGACTTAGTAACGTAGACTTTGGAATTCATGCATGATTTGAATGCCTGGGTTCAGATGAAAGAAGGCAAGAAGAAGCTATGTAGATCAGCTTCTAGAGTAGGTGATTAGTGAAGGGCAGGGGTAACTGAGTCTCTGGGTTTGTTATATGACTCAGTCTAGTTCACCTGGGCAGGGGTGAACTACCCAGAGACTCAGTTACCCCTGCCCTTCACTAATCACCTACTCTAGAAGCTGATCTACATAGCTTCTTCTTGCCTTCTTTCATCTGAACCCAGGCATTCAAATCATGCATGAATTCCAAAGTCTACATTACTAAGTCCAATTTGAAAATTATTTCAAAGCCCTCATTTCACAGCTAATGGATGAGATGATGGTCCACAATAGACAATGGGAAGTTGAGTCAAGAGAGAACTTATCCCTCTCCAGTTCTATCAGCATCTCACATTCACCTTCATTGAAGCTCTACCCTTTACTTCATTGTTTCCATTGTGCCATATCAAAGTTTCTTCTCTTCAGAGAAGAAATGGAAATGGGGAAAACCTTGAGTATCCCTTAAATGTTATGATATGAGAATAACGTGTTTATCAATTAATGCAATAAAGTATTATGCTCCATAAAATTTCCTGCCTTTAAAATGAGACTATGGCTTTAAATAACTATCATAAAGATTATATTGAAATAACAGAAATCCAAGTAGAAAATCACTCATAGTCCCAAGAAAATGAACAAAGTTAAAATTTTGTTCACATCGTCTACTTCCCATCCTTGTGGCATATTCAACTTTTACATGTTTATAGTATCATAGATACAATTGTATGCTCTATATTTTATATTAACGTTATATAGTACTTACATTTTCTATTTTGTTGAATACTGACAACACAGTTTTACATATAGGATAAAAACCATTTATTCCTCATCATTAAGGGGGGTGGGGGGTGTCTTCTGTGCTATCCTCTCCAACCACAGCAAAGCACTTCAGTCAGAAGACATATAAAAATGGCATGAGTCAAAGAGAAATACCTTTACATCAAAAGAAGATACTTGGTTGACACAAGATTAAAATTTCCCAAATGTTCTATTTGAGATATATCTAAGCAAAATTCCCAGAATTCTGTCAAAGCATGAATATTTTCCCATCAAAAAATTATCAATACCCTTAACAGTACCTTTTATTATACTTCAATCATGACCTACATTTCAGGGAGCATTGTTCAACGGTGAGTCCTTGTGGGGCCGTTGCAGTCAACAAGGCTTTTTTAATTTTTATTTTATATTGGAGTCTGGTTGATTTACAATGTTGTGATGGTTTCAGGTGCACAGCAAAGTGATTCAGTTATACATATACATATATCTATTCTTTTTCAGATTCTTTTCCCATATAGGTTGCTACAGAATATTGATTAGTGTTTTCCAGTAAAAGCTATAGACTCCTAAGCATCAAACCTAGTTGAAATTTTTCCTCTTCATGAAATATCAGGCAGGATAAAACCATTCCAATTCACTATAACATAGTAGAACACAGAGAATCTCAGACAGAGACCAAGTAGAAGGTTGCAATGTCACATAAACACTTTTATTTCCAGATAGCTAATGACTGAGATATGATCTTAATTGAAAAATATCAGAACCACATTGGATAGCATTTTAACTTCTTGTATATATATTTTAAGATAATTGTATTGTGAATGGTACATTGTCAGATTCTGACTTAATCATTTTGTTGTTATCAAGAAGTCACCTTCAGATGGTTTCAGAATTAGATATTTGGCTCAATTTAGCCTTAAATGCATGCTGTCAAGATTCTTACACTCCTCACAAAAGTGCTATTTTAACAATACTTTCTTCTGTGCATGCTGAATATTTTTGCATTTATTATGCCCTATTTGACCATTCTATTAAAATTCACTAAGCATCCTTTCACTTCTCTACCAATTTTCAACCCTTCTCTTCAGTACCTCACTTTCACTTAGGACCTTGTTTTCGAGACCCCTTCCTTCATGTTGGGCCCTACAGCTTCAGAGTTAACAGACTTGAGTAGTGTCCTCTGTCCATAGACTATCATTACCATGCTCTAGAACTTTAAATATATTGCTACAGATGGGCTTTGCCTTCTAAAACATCTACAATGGCAACCATTCCATCTAAGTAACAAACTGATGTTAACAGAGAAAGCCTAGAAAATTTCACTTTCTTTCCAGAAAGAACAAATGCATTCTCAGGTGACTTTCCTTCATCAATGGGCACCTGTAACTTTAACAAGAGAAAGTGGAGGCCAGGCCCAGTCAAAGAGAGAATAAGATGCAGTAGGACTTTGGAGAGCCAACACTTCCCTGTCATCTCCATCATTCACTACTTTTAGGCAGTTTAGTTATTCAATTAAATGTATATATTGAGTTTCTTCGATGTGCCAGGCACAGTTTTTGGGCACTGGAGCTATAGTAATTATGACATTTCCCCTTCCTCAGGAGTTTATGACCTAAGAAAGAAAGTAGTATCTACATAACAAGACCACTGCTGCTTAAGGAATCCCTTTGGGCATATCAGATATCTTAAAATATTAAAACTAGAAGAAATTACAAAAATCATCTAGTCCAATCCCTCCATTTTATTGATGGGGAAACTGAAATTCAGGGAAGATAGTTGAATTAACTACCTTCCAAAACCCAAACAAGACTTCATGGGTTCCAACTCCTAGTCTGTGCCATTTTCCACTGGATTACACCATTCCTCTCAGATCAGGAACTTCTCAGGGACTTAAAAAGAAATCCATCCTTCTTTCCATAAATTTTTGGGGTTTTCTTTCATTACAGGGACTATGACTTGATGCTCAAATGGAGTTCTGAAGTGAGAAAATAAGGCTGGAAATAATTTTGCTAAGGATCCAGGCACTGAGCAATGGCATCCTGCCAATTACCATAGTCCTGTTGAATTGTCATCTGTCACCTTTCATTATTTGTTGACTCCACAGAGGAGTTGGCAGCACATTGCACATAGGCTCTAATTTCACACAGTTAATGGTTTGCAACCAAGCTACACAGAGTGTATGTGATACAAAGGCCAAAAAAAAAAAAATAATCATACAAGATAAAGGAAAAAGAACTGCTCCAAAAACAGGTATTCATAGAAGACTGCTTTTAAAAAGCTAAATGGAGCCACCTAGTGACAGAATTCTGTTAATGGATTTACTGTATTTGTAATAAACAGGAAAAAAATTCACAGACTGAAAGATATTATAAATGACTATGTCAGGACCAGAGACTAGTTTTGTATATATAGAAGACCTCAATTGTAAAGGAGATATGATGAATCTATCAATGTTTTCCTTTTTAAATTACTTTTATTTTGCATTTATTGTCATCAGAAAGCTTAAATGTGCCTTCTGAAAAAGCTCAAAAATTTTCCAATTTAAAACTCTTCAACAAAGTGAATAAGTTAGAGATAATTGGATTCCACTTTTAAATTCTTATATTTCGCCCAACTGAATTAGGCTCAAAAAGTCAATTTCTTTAAATTGGAAAATATCTGTTAAAGTTTTCAAATGGAATGGAACAGGCTTTTTTTCCCTATGAACTTGAAAGAGTCTTTTATCAATGAGGCACATTTTAACAACAAAGCAATAATTCTAAGGAAGCCAAGGATACAGAAAATTGGCATTCCAGGTAAAACCCTTTGTATCTCCAAATAGAATAAAAATAACAATTGTATGTACTTACTTTAAAGGGATTTATACAGACATACATATAATTAGGACATTTCAGAAATGCTGTGATTGTTAGGACAAATCTTGAGTCAGGATCACATCAGCTTTTGTTAAACACTCAAATTGCCTTCTCTCATCTGAGAATTGATTTATTATTAATTAATCCTGAAATCTTCCAGAATGATGGATGTTTGATAATAATAACAGATAAATACCAAAGATTGATACTTTATATGAATAACAACTTACACTATGCATAACTAGATTCTCTATTATTTAAAATTTTATTGAAACATTTCTTTAAATTGTTAATGAAATTACAGAGGGAATGTGAAAGATGATTCAAGGTGGTTCATTTTAGTTTTGTATATTCTTTCATTGACCAAAGATAAATTTGAAAATTGCTTTTGTTTCATTTTTTGTTACTGAAAAACTTAATTGAAAATATTAAATGGCTGTAGCCCTTACTGATTGAGCCTCTGCACATAGAGAGAAAGGTCAGTGAGAAAGGACAAACGCAGAATCTCTTGAGCCTTGTCTATGACTTATGATAACATACATAAGGTACATGCTGATTTCTGATGACTGAGATTTGATAGTATATATATTGAATATAAGACATTAGCACACTTTAAACGAAAATATCCTTGTTTCTAAGCATTGCTATTACTTTCACCTACAAGTCAATCAAATAATAATTACAGCAAAGTAAAGATCAATAAAGCTGAAATCCTAGACATAACATTTTAAAAGTATTAATAATAAGACATACAATCAGATAACCCAACAATTTTTTTAATAGTGTGGGTGATTCTAGCAGAAAAGAGTCTAAAGTTTATACAGCTCTGACGCATAATTTCAGACAATATGACAATGGGAAATGTGATACTGCAGCAGCGTCCTCAGGTAGTCACTATAGCTACAGATCCAAAAATGCCCACCTGTGTGCATTGGGCAGACAAAAAACTGCTCTCTGTGGCTAACACTATTTCATTGATGTTATCACTGAATACAAAGCATAATAAGATAAGGATAGCTAGCATTATTGAATGTCTGCTGTGTGTTGGCACTAGACTAGGAATTTCACATATACCATTTCAGTTAACATTTACAAAACTCTTAAGCTGTTATTAATTGTTCTGTTTTGCAGGGGAAAAAAACTAAGACACTAAGAGGGATTCTGAATCCTTTGTTTGACTCCAAAACCATTTTCTTTCCTCTGTATTTATTGAACTACACAGGAAATACATATATGCATAATACATCAGTGTTATATAGCCAAGATGTCATTCTAATTCTGTTTACCTGAAAAAAGTAATCATTCTTTTTAAGATCAAATTAAAATTCTTCACAGGAGGTAAACGAAAGATGCTCATTCCTTTTTTTTTTTTTTTTTAAGAATGAGAGCCTTCTCTCACTATATTTTCTAAATGTATGCAATTAATACACAGAAATGTATGGAACTGGGGTAGATTAATCTCAAAGCCAAATGCATTGACCAATAAGTGCTAGTGATGTAATATACAGCATGATTAATATAATTAATGCTGTTGAACATTGTATATGAAAGTTGAGAGTAAATCCTAAGAGTTCTCATCACAAGGAAAATTTTTTTCTATTTCTTTAATTTTGTATCTATTTGAGATGATGGTGTTCATTAAACATATTGTGGTAAGCATTTCATGATGTATGCAAGTCAAATCACTAGGCTGTACCCCGTAAACTTATACAGTGCTATATGTCAACTGTATCTCAATAATACTGGAAGGAAAAAAAAAGAAACATATGCAACTAGGGTAGATTAATCTCAAAGCCGAATGCATTGACAATCAAACATTAGAGACCATGAGGATCATCTCCAAGGCTTGTGAAAATGCAGATTCTTGGGTTGCACTTTCAGAGGTCTTGGCTCAATGATTCTGATCTAGGACCTAGGAATCTGCATTTGGACTCACTTTCTTCCTCCAGCTACCCCAGGAGATTCTGATGCACATGGTCCACAGACAATATGGGAACAACTGTGATATATTATGCCTTTGAATTTTTGCTCAATTTCTTGGAATTTCATGTCATACCCTCAAAGTAATTTTTTTATTTTATTCTATGTTGTAATTATCTCTTTTTCATTGGTAGGTCTTATCAGAATTTTTACCTGATCATGATTGCAAGAAGGAAGGTCATCTTTGTGGGATTGATTCCTAAAAGATCATTAAAATATTATATGTATTTTGTTAAGAAAGACTACCTTATATTGTTTAGAATTTCTAGAGTAAAATATCTATGCTAGAAAAAAATCTTTATCATCTATTGTGATTGCTATAAGGATCTTTGCTTTATTGTAACATATTTACAATTTTAGATATGTGCATAATCACTTGAGCTGTGTGAGCCCAGTTATTGGGCAAATAAGCAAGGAGAGCCCCGAATACAGTGCATCCTGATCCAAGACTGAACAGCAAGCGACAGCAGGACCAGACCTCCCAATGCCCAACCCGGGGTTGTTGCCAGGACAATTTTGTCACTTACCGTGTGAGCATTCACCCACAAATCTGAACCTTACCTAAATACCTCCTAGGGTTCTTCCCTCTGTCATTCAGAACATGATAAAAAATTAAAACATTGGATTCTTTGGCTTTCACTTCCAGTCCCAAGAGCTCAAAGCAGAAAAGGGATTAAAGCAAGTGACCAGACACTCAACGAACGTCCAGAAAATGGAGGTATTTAAGTCTTTGTTGTGGACGATAATGGAAGAGAAGATTTGGGTTACAAGATGTATCCCAGGAACCTCTTGCTGCAGAGAGGAGCCCAGAAAGGAAAATCTCATTCTGAATGAGTCCAAGGCTGTGTAAGCAATTACTTCCCCCTTGACTCTTAGCCACTGAGTTGCATGTGGTTCCCTCCAGCAAGAATGTACTGGTACTGTTAAAGCAAAATAGTCTTGCTCCTAGACTTCCCCTTCTGGGGAGCTCTTGAAAGCCCAGCTCCCTCACCAAATTAATCTCTTCTATTTAATATGATCAGAAACATTCTAAAATATGAGTTTCACTTCATTCTGTTCTTTTCCATCTTTGAAGAATTATGAGAATGAATTCTATTAGCACACACAGAGAATACACACAGTAAGCCTTGAAAGTTGTTTATACATATCTCCTCGACTAATTCTATGAGTCATAATACAATTCTACTATGTTACAAACATAGTAATCATACTGCTACCTTCTAACAGGCCATAGCAACAATATATATATATATATATATATATATATATATATATATATTTTTTTAATCAGACTCTAGGAAGCATCATACTTTCAACTTATCGCACTTCCAACTTGGCCACAATGAGTAATAAACTCAATTCTATTCTCTAGCCCTTTTTTTTTTTTTTACAGTGTTACATGTAGCCGAGCGTCTAGAGCCCCAATCCCTTCCAAACTCCCTGAGACTTTAGATTTCTCCCTTGTTCTCCCTCCCTGCAACCCCATTTCTAACTGGATCATTGTAAGTTCTGACCATCCTGTTTTCCTTGGTCAAACTGCCTAATTAATCCTTCCCTGCTTCTCTGGGCCATTTCCTCCTTTCCTGTCGCCACCAGCATCTTTGTGGCTGATGGCTTTCCTCTTTTTTCTTCTGGTAGACTAACTTTAGAGCTGTCTAGCATAATGGACTTTCTTTTATATTTTGGTTGGAACATAACTTTTACAAACACAATGTATTTCCCATTCTTCTGGAGACTCACAATAATTGGATTTTATATAAGGCTGTATCACTGTATAAACTGTACAAATTAGGCATTACCTTTACTCAGAAAAACAAAGCCAGCAAGAGTTTCTTTTATGTGTTCATAGTTCAGTAAAGAAACAAAATTATAAAATTAATATTCATTTTTTTGTCAGTCAAAACCATTTTTCCAGTTTTACTGAGATATAGTTGACTTATAGTATCGTATAAGTTTAAGGTGTGCAGCACAATGATTTGATATGTGTATATATTGCAAAATGATTACTACAATAAAGTTAGTTAATATGCATGTCGAAATTACTTATTAATATATATCTTAGGTTATATAACACAGTAAAATATAACTGAACAAAAATACTAAATTCAGTCCAGCATTCATGTTTGTCTATATTCTACCACTTAAGGTACTTGGAAATGTCTGAATATTTATACACAATACTGACAAAATATTCAAATGACAAACTAAACTTTTCACTTTTATTTAAATGTTTGGCATCTGTGATATGATCTTTGTCTCAGCCCTTCACTTTCATTCCATGGCTACTTTTGTGCAAGATAAAATCTTATGTGTCCTAAAAAGGTAAATTAGAATGTCCAGAGATGCAAGTGTGGATGATTTAGTGATTTACTGGAGCACCAAAAAAACCTGAGTTCAGGGCTTTCCTGGTGGCACAGTGGTTGAGAGTCCACCTGCCGATGCAGGGGACACGGGTTCGTGCCCGGGTCCGGGAAGATCCCACATGCCGCGGAGCGGCTGGGCCCGTGAGCCATGGCCGCTGAGCCTGCACGTCCGGAGCCTGTGCTCCGCAACGGGAGAGGCACAACAGTGATAGGCCCGCATACCGCAAAAAAAAAAAAAAAAAACCTGAGTTCAAACTTCACCTCATTTTTTTCTAACAGTTTGAAATTGAGAAACACCCTAAAACTCTCCAAGCCCCAGGTTCTTCTGTAAAATAGCGATATACATATAAATATTAAATGATGGTAGAATTAAGTGCCTATTATCACAGCTATCACATACTAGGTACTCAATAAATGACAGCTAGTGTTTTCTGTCCTGAAGTTATCTTCAATTTGTATACAATATCCCACAATGAAGCACAAGATTGTCACAGATCAGGTTCATCTTAAGCTAAGCCACATTTAGCAAGCTAGAAGCCTTAACCTACATGAGTCAAACTTCCCTTTTAAAAGCCTAATAGCCTGTGCAATCTCCTTCAACTCATGAACTTTTATTTATTAAAGTTCCACTCGTAAGGTAATAGGCCTAGGAGTGCCTATAAACACAGAAACATCTCTTTAATAGATATCAAATTGCTGATAGAAAAGGGGATTTAATTTCCCCTTGAAGCTGATAACTCCATCTCCCACATTTACTTTGAAACAAAATGGATTCGATTTCTTAATAGCATTTTGTGATGATAATACTTAGCAATTTTTAAAATGACTAAAATGCACCTTTCCCTGCCCTAAATACATAGGCTAAAATGTTTATACATTTTTATTGCAGAATTTAAGAATTCAGCTCTTATATTAGCTGCATGGGTGGTACTCTAATAGCAGTTTATCTTTTTCCCACTTGGATTAACTGATACAATACTTAGACACAGTAATATCCAGTATTTCATTCTGTGCCAGTAGTTTCTCAAAGGCTGAAAGCAGCAAGGTTTTAAAACGTAATTTTTTTCAATGTAATATTCTACTATTATACCCTAATTTATTGAAAGTACATGCTGACCTTTAAAATTTTTAGTATTTAAGCAAAATTGAATGGGAAAGGGGTAAGCTTCTATATCTGGCATGTAGCTAATATGTGAGATTCCAAAAGTTTTAATAGTGAGAAAGAGTTGCAAAAACATACTCTCCACTGGTTTATTCCACCAATGGACATCTGGTTTGAAAGAGAGCAATTAGATTTGGAGGTTAAGAAAAACAGCAAAGCTAACATTTGCCTACTTGGGTAAAATGTTTTCAAGTAAAATATTAAATGTCACAGTCTAGTCACTCAAAAATACAATATTTTATTGATTGATTTTCTCTTTTGAATCTCAAGTATGAAAATGTTGAGTTAATATATATCTTAGGTCATGTAACATTTTCCTGGTGGGTCTATGTAAGATCCCACTTCTGTTTTACTTTCTCTTTCATTCCCACCCTTCACTCACACCCCCTTCCTCACCACTATAAGGGGTTGGATAGATCACACCTTGTAAAGCATAAAATGCTATATTGTATGTGGCTGTGGTTTTCATTTACATAAAACATATGCTATCAGGACTTATGATATACTGCAAATATGTTTGTTTTGAGCAGAGGATTGACAGTTTCACTCTGGCTGCTGTGAGGCTTTGAGGATGAAGGATAGTCTTGAGGCCACCAACAGTGGAATCAGTGAAGCTATTGCTGAAGAAGGAGACATACTACAGCGAGTCAGATAAGAGATGATGGTGGCTTCACCAAGGTTGGCCGTAGTAGAGTAGATAAGTCTCAACATCAATTTCAATGGAAAAGCCAGCAGATAACAGATCTACAGATAGATTTGATGTAGAGAATCAAAGATGACCCAACATTTTGGGTCTGGGCTAAATAATGGGAAAGACTTCTTCATTTTGAGGGGAGAAGAAAGAAATTACAGACTGTTTTAGATATGTTAAGTTTTAAATACTTATTTAATAGCCAGGTGGAACTAACACATAAACATTTAGATCATTTGGATATATACCTTGAGCTTGATAGAGACAAAAGGGCAGCAATGTGGCTCTTATTTTAAGCCATGGGCTTGAATGAAATCACCTCATCTATGAAATCACATTCATCTATGAAATGATGTACCATCTCAAGAATCATATTAGTATAAATTAAATCAAAGGATCATGCAGTATTAAGGACACACGTCTAGGGACTTCCCTAGTGGTCCAGTGGTAAAGAATCCTCCTTACAATGTAGGGGACAGGGGTTCGATTCCTGGTCAGGGAACTAGGATCCCACGTGCCATGGTTCAACTAAGCCCGTGTGCCACAACTACTGAGTTTTCACGCCACAACTACTGAGCTTGTGCAACTCAACTAGGGTCTACCTGCCACAAACTACAGAGCCCATGTGCCCTGGAGCCTGTACACCACAACTAGAGAAGAGAAAACCTGCACGCCACAACTAGAGAGAAGCCCACATACCACAACGAAGAGTCCGCACACCTCAACAAAAGATCCCGCATGCTTCAACGAAGATCCCACGTGCCGCAACTAAGAGCCGACGTAGCCAAAAAAAATTAAATAAGTTAATAATAAATGAATCTTTTTTTAAAAAAGGGAGGGGGGCTTCCCTGGTGGCGCAGTGGTTGAGAGTCCGCCTGCCGATGCAGGGGACACGGGTTTGTGCCCCGGTCCGGGAGGATCCCACATGCCGCTCCGCGGCTGGGCCCATGAGCCATGACCGCTGAGCCTGCGCGTCCGGAGCCTGTGCTCTGCAACGGGAGAGGCCACAACAGTGAGAGGCCTGTGTACGGCAAAAAAAAAAAAAAAAAAAAAGACACACATCTATTTTCTCCTTCCCAAATCCCTACAAAAGGGAGGTTGTTTTAAATGATAAATCCACAAGGTAGGAGAGGACAAGAGAGAGGACAAAGCAGCAATGAATTTTTTGGAAACTGAAAAGCAGGTGCATTTGAGAAAGTAAAATCTTAAACTACAATGAGGAAATCCAAGAAGCAACTCAATTTACACTGCAGAATCACCAAAGAGCTCTGGAATTGGCAGCTAATTTTTCTGGAAGTTGGGGTGAAAAGGAGTGATTAATAAGGAGGGTTAATTGAAAGTCTGCTTAAGAAACACTCAAATCTCCAGATTCCTTCCCTCACAGTAGCAAAAACTAAAGTTTTACCCTTTGCAATAGTAAAATAGAGAGTTCCTGTGTATTAGGGAACACATGGGGTCTTTCAGGACAGGGTTGCTGTTCTTAATCTCCTTATTTCAGACCACATGCAGGGTACTGGGACTCTGACCCACTTGCTTCTTGTATATCCCAGAATGCTGACACTTAGGGCTTTGCCCTCTAAGAGGGAAATAGGAAGCTTCTGCTTTGAGGAATATACACATTGTGGCTAAGCAGCCCTGCCAGAGAGCATCCTGCAGTGAAGCTCACAGTGGACAAACCCAACCGTATTCTCAGTGTGACCTTTAAGTTCCTCAGCGTTACTTATGAACAGCCACCAAAGATTATCAGACACATAAGGGAAACCTCTACTAAAAGATCGAGGCAAAATCAAAAGGCAGGAAAAAAGCAATTTAAATGAAACAGGGACTGTGCAGAGATAATATGTATATATTAAAGAGAAAAGAAAATATTATAGTAATAAAATTAGAACAGGATGCTATCAAAATGGAACGATGTGATCATTTTTAAAAAGTGCTCTTAAAATTAAAAAAATATAATAGACATTTTAAAAATCTTAATAACGTGAGTTAAAAGGTAAAATTTAGGATGTCTCCTATGAAGAAAAATTTTAAAGGGGAGATGGAAAATGAGAGAGAAAACGTTAAAACTAAGTTAGAGGACGAGCCCAAAGAGTTCAATAACCAAAAAAAAAAAACAAAAAACAGCAGTTCCAAAATAAAAGAACAGAGGAACATCAGAGAAAGAAAATAATTACTAAAGCAATTGAGAGATTTTCCAGCAAATAAAGACATATGTTTCCACACTGAAAGGACCTAACATGATGGATGGAAATAGACAACCTTGGTTATATTATCTTGAATTTTCAAAACACTAGAGACAAAGAATAATTTCCCTTAGCTTCCAGAGAAAGGGGAGAAAAAGTCACATACTCTTTTTTAGATCAGGGACTAAGTTGGCTTTATATTTCATAGCAGAAACGCTAGAAATGTAAACAAAGATTATTTCAGATTTAGAATTCTATATCTAACCAAGCTAGTACATGTAAGATTTATTATTCAAGGTACAATGCAAAAACCAGAATCCACCCCAGTTAGTTTTAAGCCATATTGCAGGGTGTTAAATGAGGAAACAGACTCTAGGTTGGGCATTCAGGAGTGAGTTTGAGAGCTTTGCTGCCAATCCAGGGCACCAAAGAGACTGCTGATTCCTCTGGTACCCAAAAGCCAGCACACTGAGGAGCTTCCATGATCAAATGACACCTGTCCAGGGGCTTCCCTGGTGGCGCAGTGGTTGAGAATCCACCTGCTGATGCAGGGGACACGGGTTCGTGCCCCGGTCCGGGAAGATCCCACATGCCACGGGGCAGCTGGGCCCGTAAGCCATGGCCGCTGAGCCTGCGCGTCCGGAGCCTGTGCTCTGCAACGGGAGAGGCCACAACAGGGAGAGGCCCGCGTACCGCAAAAAAAAAAAAAAAAAAAAAAAAAAAAAAAAAGACACCTGTCCACAAGGATGCTTGCCAGCAAAGCTTGGCACCTTCCTCACTTACACCTTCAAAATCTGTGTGAATATCTCACTGGCACAAACTACAGCACTTCTGGGACCCTACTATGAGGAAATATGGGCAATGTAGTTTCTAGCTTTCCAGACTGAAGCCACACCAAAAAAAGTTTTAAATTAATGCTGAATGACAATTCACTATATCCACCACACAAAGTCTCAAAAATACATTTCCCAGGCACTTGAAGGGTGTATTTCATTAAAATATGAGTTAAGCAAGAGAGAGGAAACATACGATACAGGAAACAGGAGCCCCAACCTGGGCAAGAAGAAGAAACAAAACCAGGTTGAGCAAGTCCAAAGGCCCCAGGAAAGTCTTTCAGGAAGATAGAATGAATAAAATACTTAAAGCGTCCACAGCCTTGATTTTTAATAGGCAACAAATTTGAGGCTGAATTTGTGACAAATACATAGAAAACCAAGCAAATGATAAAACATGACTACTCCTGGGGAAAAAAGGAGAGCAGAAAAGGAAAGTTATCCAGGGTTAATTGTCTCAGCATATATTATCTGTCTTGGCATATGTGATATGTCCTCGGAAAGGAAAGAGAGTTGACTCCTCTTCTTGTCTAATGCTAAAACAGAAAAAAATTCAAGGAGTCGCAATAAATATGTTATTTAAGGCATGGAAGCAAATATTAAAAATCAACTAAAATTAGGTATGTGTAATTGCTTTAAGGAAAAAAATAGGGAAAAAGCAGCAGGCAATTTCTGTTTTCTGTATCTAATCTTATACAATTATACAACTATTTATACTATGTACATTTATATATCTGGTATAAATTAAAACCAGCATTGAGAGGAAGGTGGGGATTGAGAAATAGATTACAACTCTTTATATTGCTTCAGTCTTAAAATAAATCTGTTCTACAAAGGCATTCAAACATTTCCCAAACTATTCTCACAATCAATTCCTCTTCCAACCTTAGTTAGATCTGAAATAGCAAGGGCTCAGACTGGAAACAAGATGACAGATGATTCAGCAGCAGCTTTAAAAATGTTCACATGCTACTCGCTTTTGAGAATTCATTAACCATTCACTAGATGGGGCTAACACACTGCAGAGAGTGACAACTAACTAAAATATTCCATTTTGTAAGTAATACACCTTTGAATTAAATTCTGTAGATTTGTTAGATGGAAATTTGAGGTTAGACAGCATATTACATAAATTCTGTTGTTTTGTAAATACAGAAAATTTTTGCATGTAATTAAAAAAGCAGAGTATTATTATACAATCTTAGGTTAAAAAAAAAAAACTTTGATGATTATCTAGTTGAACTTTGTGATTGTGTGTGTAGGAAAACTATGGTCCTGAGAAGAAGCACTTGCCTGCCATAGAGCTTGGTATAGTGGCCAAAGTAAAGACAGATCTCCTGAAAGTCCACCAGCCCGAGGCATATAGGCAATCTGTTTACATACAAATACATATTGTCATTGGGCTAGACACTGGGTTTGAGAAAGTTACAAAGGTGAATGAAATATAATTTCTGTCTTAAAAGGAGCAAACAATTTAATGAGAAAGGTAAATGTCCAAGGGAGTTAGCAAAGCTTAGGGCAAGTTAGCAAAGCTTAGGGTGGGAGGAGTGCTGATAGAAGAGGCCCTGCTATGTTTAGTGTGTAAGCTTCCAAATTAGGAATTAGTCATGGTTTCCTAGGAAATTCAGTCTTGGGAAGCATAGGCTGATTCCACTGGGATATAAAGCAGGAGAGCTGAATAGATGGAAGGGCTGCCTTTAAATACTTTTATATTGAGAGACCCTATTTCACAATGTTTAATAGCTAACAACATTTGATTAAAACAAGACTTATTTTACCTTTACCAAGATATCGTTACCACCTAAATAGGCAAACACTTTTTAAAGATTGATAATGCTCGATATTGATGAGCTTGCAGAGAAACCCCCTAATTCATATTCATTTACTATTGATGGGAATCTAAACTGGTCTAAACTTTGTCACTATAAAATTGTAAAATATGCATGCCATTGACTTATTATTTCAATTTCCAAAACTTATCTTAAATATTGAGTTACATAAATGTGCAAACTTATATTTACAGATATTTATTGTAGCATTATTTATAATAAAAAATATTTGAACCTAAATGCCTAACAGTTGTGAATTGGATAAATAAATATTATATTAATCTCTCACTGAGCCGCTTGCCCATCATTTTATTTCCTAGGA
Organism: Mesoplodon bidens; assembly: GCF_964165515.1. Taxonomy (NCBI): domain Eukaryota; kingdom Metazoa; phylum Chordata; class Mammalia; order Artiodactyla; family Ziphiidae; genus Mesoplodon; species Mesoplodon bidens. The sequence continues at coordinate 52,042,892 of NC_138173.1, read as the reverse complement.
CCCATTCTTTACTCATCTACCTGGAAATAGCAAAAGAATTCTAGCAGCCACTTCACACAATGGCAGTACCCTCCTTCATCTAAGTTGATTGGATCAGGGGTGGCCCCACTTGGCCCAAACTGGAGCTTTCCTTTGGAATTTAGAATCAAAACTGAGAGTAAAAAGTCAAAGTCTGTGCAGGTGCAATTATAATGTGCATATTTGAGTTCTATTATTGTAAGTACTTTCTGCCCTGTGGGCTATATAGTCAAAGTAAGCCATTCTGCTGGGAAATGGGGTAGGGAGAGGATTATGAAGAAGATGCCTGTATAAAAGCCATGAGTGTGGAGTACGATATTACTCAAGTCCTTGCATCCATCTTGCTCTTAGGACCACAGCACTGTTCCCCTGTTCTTAATTATGTGAAACAGTGTTGTTTTGTTATAATATATTGATACTTTTGCATCAGTTGGCTCAAAATGTGTTTTTCTAACTCTAAGTAAAATGAGCCCTATTTTAAAATGTGTATCTCCCTGCAGTGCAGTACTATGCATCCATCAGATTATACTATAAACACACATACATTGAAATGGAAATATGTCGAAAATATGTTAGTGAGAAAAGCAAATACCAAAATAGTGGGTAAAACATGGGCCCATTTATGTGAAAACAAAACAGTACATGTGTATGTGTGTGTGCACACGTGTGATTGTTTATCTACAGAGCAAAGTTTAGAAGGAATCATACCCACCTCCTAACGATGGCTAACTCTCTGGAGTTGAAAAATGGCAAAAACCGTGAGCCAAACAGAAATCCCTTGGGAAAATAATCTGAAAATGCCTAGGAAAATATCTAATGTGATATAGTAAATATAAATAATCAGAGCTTTCCAAAGATCTAAATTTTATTAAAAACATGCACCTACAATATAGAATGACTGTGGCTTATTTATTCCATCAACAGTGTTCACCCTCTTTAGTTACCACTTCAAATGAGCCTATTGCTTATATCACTTTTAGTACCTCCTACCTGTGGGCAGTGCCTTATAGCCCAGAGGGTGGATTATTACCAATGACTAGAGAAATGGAAACGCCACAAGCCAAATTCCAACATGTAATTATTCAGTTATGCTTCAAGGAATCCTTCCGACATATTTGGCAAGTCAATATATTAATGAGCACTAGATTTGATGATGCAATTGCCCAGTTGTATAGGAAGCATCAGCCCTTCATAAGAATGTAATTATTGATGAAATCTCCAAAGTCAAGTTGGAAACTGGTCATGCTGATTTGATCTGAAAGCTCCCAAATATACAAGCATCTAAATGCCACATCGATCACATGCACTAGAAGAACTCCAGTGGGTCCATTAGAGACAACTGCTACCCTGAAGCCACTTGAAATATGCAAAGTCCAATCTCCCCTTAACACCCATAGCCCACCCTATGAAGGATCAATTTCTACACTCCATCACTGAGGCTCACTCTGACTAACTAAATGCTGACCTACTCTCCTTCAAAGAAGGTCATTTGAGATGCCACATTCGTGAAGACATAGATCCAAGATCTTGTTCATGGAAAGGGGAGCAAAGAATTTAATTTAGAGATAAATATCTATCTGGAGACATATTTTGTTCATAGAAAGGGTGGCAAGGGATTGAATATTTTCATCAGATCTGATGAAGCTGTGCTTACATTACACATTATCATGTTGCCTGGAAACAAATCTGAAAATATTCAGCATGTACTTCTCTTGGATGTCATATCTCCATCCCTTGGTATTGAATTTACTGTGAGAATTCTGACTATCTTATTCTTTCCACCAAACCCCTGTCTTTCTAAGAGGATTATGAGGTATATTATCATAGAAGATAATATCTTTTTTATTAATGGAAGTTTACTTCCCTCATGTTTCTTTGTTGCCCCTACATTCTCCTAACATTCAGTCAGCAATGCTAATTTTCTATTCATACCACCTTCAAAGACACTCAGTTCTTAACCTGTGTAATTCTCTCCTCCAGTCAAGCCTGTGACATACTAAAGAAAATGTTTCCCCTGGATACTTGACCTCTTGTGGGAAGGTGAAATATATTGTTTCAGGAGAAAGTACTAAGATGCAGAATCTGGATGAATCATCACCACTGTGGGTTCAGGAATTCTAGTAACCAAATATTCTGGGTTACTCATATGCTTTTAATTTAATCAAGATATGCAGTAAACATGCGCCCTGCATGTAGAGCACACAAAATAAGCTGTCATTGGGTTCCGTCCTTGCACCACATGATTTAAATCTTATATAAGGTCATTAAGTCATTTTACCATTTCTTAGCACAATAGACATTTCTCTTCGTGAGCAGCATTTTCCAACTGTTTCAGCCCACGAAACATTTTCATTCTTTTGACTATTTGGAGCACTTTTGGGGGGTCAGAAAAAGGGTAATGCTAAAAACAAAGTCATCCATTTCCACATTTTCTTCCCCCTATACTATATATAGTAAATACCACTGTAAGATAATAACAATGAATTATCTTATGAGATTATGGAAATAATACATACTTGGAATCAGTGAATCTGGGTTTAAAACATGTTCTAACCAAGTGCCAACAAAGTGACAAGTCATTTCACTTCTCTGTGACACAGTGAATTCATTAATTAATAAATAATAATAATAATAAATGGATAACTTGACTGGGAACTTCATGCCAGACTCTGTCCTAAGCACTTTTCATTTATTAATTTATTTGATTCTCATTAAAACTATATAAGTTATAATTTTTAAAATCTCACAGGTGAAGAATCTGAAGCACTGAAGGGTGAGTAACTTGGATACGGTCACAGAGCTGTACATGGCCTATCCAGGATTTGAACTCAGGAAGTATGATTCCAGAATCTACATGCTCAACACTACTATATATCACCTCTCTCAGAGTTCAAAATGGAGTTAGTGGTAAATTTTCAAAAACTTTTTCTAAGGTTTAAATGAGAAAGTATATCTAAAACACTCAAGACAAAAGGGTTTGGCAGAGTAGAAAATCAATAATATTGGTTGTCTTAATAATTTGCAATTTGATGATATACAAAATTCCTCCCATTGTCCCTATTGGTTAACTTATATTTCCATCAGTCTCACTCAGTTAAAAAATAACAGAGAGGACTGGTTCGAATACCTAAATTAGTGGCTGCCCATTACAGCTTTCATGTCTGAATGTCACCTGCTCCTAATCTTGACTCCAGTGAAAGAACAGAAAAGATAAAGTTCCTAGTCAATAGTTATGACACTGAAACCCAGCAGGACCCTGCAGGGTGCCAGGGAGAGACACCCCCATCTCATGTGCCCACCCCTCTTGTTTGTAAAAAAGCATTAGCCTTCTAGGCTTTCCCTGAGTTCCAAAAAGAAAACTTTCATCCAAAAAGTGAAAAAATGCAGAAACAAAAGAAAACAGTCAAGCAAGGCAAAATAGTAATAGTTTAGCCATAAAACAAAGTCAAGAACTTTTAGTTTCTCCTCAATGGCTGTAGATAATATCCTGAGCCATATCCTTGAGTTGTTTTGCAGACACTAAAACCCCCCACCAGGTGGAAGAAGTTAACTGCATGCTGACCACCAGCATGTAGACACCAGACCAGTTGGAACCATAAGTTTGATGATTGAGATTCCTGAAACATCACTATGTTACCTCACCATCAACAAATCAGAGAATCAAATGTGCATGAGCTGATCACACACTTTGTGACCCTCTTCCTCATACTGTCTTTAAAAACCCTTTCCTAAAAGCCATTTGGGGACTTCAGGTCTTTTGAGCACGAGTGACCTTGCTTGGTGCCTTGAAATAAATGCTGTACTTTGCTTCACCACAGTTGTGGTGTCAGTAGATTGGCTTCGCCGCACATCGGGTGAGCAGACTCAAGCTTGGTTTCATAACAACACCAAGCTGAGATATGCTAAATAATTTGCCTGCTTTCAATATCAAGGAAGTGGTAGTGACAGAATTTTTGCTTAGTTCTTCTGGCCTGAAGTGTTCACTACATAATTCTGCAAAAACCTCAACAGATGGCACTGAGACATGGAAGCTAGGTGACATGCAGCTTCTGAATGCAATAAAAGACACTACACTGTACAAATGTTAAGTAGTACGGTCTAATTTGTATTTCCCTGCAAATTTTAGTATATAATGCACTTCTGACACAAATAATTAATAACAGTTCATAAAATCCTCATTGCCATAAAAGTTACAGTTTTTATCATCCTGTTGGATTAAGGAGCAAAACATGATTGAAATTGGGGTCAGTGTAAATTATGTGTCTACAACCATGATCGTTATATGTCTGTAAGTTAATTTGTACAAAATACAATAGAGAAAGAAAGAGTCTGGGTAACTAAACAAAGATAAAGAACTTGGTTTAATAGTTTATTTCTACACTTCAATAAAAAAAATCTGTTGCCATGGAAATAAGCCATCCTTTGGAAAATAATTTTTGTCACTGGAAAAAGATACATTCTACAATTGGGAAATATTACAGAAGTTTTGTATTTCTATAGTTGACTAATTATCTGAATTTAAATAAAACTAAGATAACAGCTATGTTAAAGATACTTGAAAATAGTAAAAGAGTAGGTTGAGATTCAAGGAAAGGTGAAGGGACGCAATATGGCATAGTGATTAGACATCTGGGCACAAAACTACATGTATTTAAACTGAGGCTTCATCAGTCATTTGCTCTGTGACTGCTACTTAAACATTCTAGATCTCAGATTCCTCACTGATAAAGTGGCAGTGAATGATAGATGTTCCTTTGAGTTATTCAGGTCATGGCGAGTTAATTCCATAATCTCCTATAAAATTCATAGGAGAGTATAGGGAACATAAAAATTCTCAGTAAGCATCCGTTACTAGCAGGGTGACTTCATTTGAGTTTGAGAATAGTCAACTTCAATATATTGAAGAAGGAATGAGATCATCCAGGGAAAGTGTCTAGAGTAAGAAAAGACCTAAGAGAGATTCTTGAATAATTCTGATATTAAAGGAATGCATGATGGAAGTCAGGTCACATGAAGAGACTACTAACGAGGAATGTTCAGAAGCAGGGGAAAATATTGCAGAGGCCAGAGTCATGACAACCAGCTGTTTTAATAGCCAGCAAATGCTACAGAGATGCCAAGGCAAGCCCTGAACAACTCATTTTTCCACAGGATTTCTCTGAAGTCAGTGTATCTCTAGCTTTATTGGGGTGTAGTTTACATAAAATAAAATTCAGCCATTTTAAATGTACAATCTGATGAGTTTTGTCAATTGTGTGTAGTCATATAACTGCTGTTAAAGGATAATTTTTAAATAGTAAATTCATGACTCTCATACAGGTGTAAAATGGACATTTGTCAAAGATTTTACTTAAATTGGTAATTAATGAGAGAACCAGAATGATATTACCAGTTCAAAGGAGAATCAAAGACCAGACATATATATAAGCCCATCAGGAAAGTTGACATGAATTTACTAATAAATGCAAAAATGACAAAACTGGTAAATGACCAGAGGGCAGTAATAAATTACTTTCCACCATACAAAATTTGCATTTCCGTGAGCAAGAATTATTTGCCTTATTAGTTTTCCACAAGTTACAGAGTTTGAAAATATAGCTCAAAGAAACTGAAAGGCACAAATCCCACATAAACAAATAACCCAGAAAGACGTGCTCTAAGCAATGCATAGTTTACCATTGAAAAAATCCAGTAATCCCCCTACCCTGGAATTTATTTTTGTTCCAGCTTTACTGAGAGACAGTTGACATAAGACACTGTGTAAGTTTAAGGTGTACAATATGATGATTTTTTAATATACATATAAATTTTAAAAATTGTCTTCAATCAACAGTGTGACTTGATACAGGACAGAGGGGTGTGGTCATTCAATTGATTATTGACCAGGTGAGGAAAAGCAAAACAGCCATTTGAGCCATCTTTCTGTTAGAATAAGTTTTAATTTCTTTTTCATAACATCTTTTTGAGATATAATTCACATAATTTACAATTCATGCACTTAATGAATACACTTCAATGGTTTCTAGTATATTCACAGAGTTGTGCAATCACCACAATCAATTTTAGAACATTTTTATCATCCTAAAAGAAATCTCATACTCATTAGTAGTCAATCTCCATTTCTTCCAATCCCTAGGCAACCACTAATCCATTTTCTTGCTCTAATCTCTTGACTTTCCTATTCTGGACATTTCCTGCAAACAGAATCGTACAATATGTGGTCTTTTGTGACTGACTTCTTTCATTTAGCATATTTTTAAGGTTTATCCATGTAATAGCATGTGTCAATATTCCATTCTGTATTCTTGTTGAATAATATTCCATTGTATGGATATACCACTTTGATGTATCCATTCATCAGTTAGTGAACATCTGTGTTGTTCCCACTTTTTGTCTATTATGAATAATGGTATAACTATTCATGTACAAAATTTTGTGTGGACATATGTTTTCCCTTCTCTTCTTACACAACTAAGAGTGAAACTGTTGAGTCATAAGGGTAATTTCTATGTCTAATCTTTTGAGTTGCCAGACAATTTTCCAAAGTAGCTTCACCATCTTACATTCCCACCAGCAAGTATATTTGCTCTTGTGGAGTCACCAGCCTCCTCTTAATTACTCACAATCAAAATCCCCATTGCTTTTTCAGGGTACCCCTAGGCTTGGATTTCCCCACACTCCGTTTCAAATAAAGTCAGTTCCTTTGGGGGTAGCCTTGGAGCTCTCTTATGGAATGCTTTTCTGAGCTTCTGCTCCAGAGCTGGGGAGCAAGGACGGTGGCCTGATTCTCTCTGAGTGACCCCTTTGCTTTAGGATCAGGCACTGGGCAGGGGTGGTAGCCTTCATTCTTCTAGGCTTCTATCTCTCAACATGGAACTTCCACCCTACCTGTGAGTTGTGGCAGGGGCGATCGAGGCCCCCGTGTTCCCAGCCTGCTGCACAGCCCCACCTGGGATAGAGTCTCCCCACTGTGAGTGAGGACTCAGTGGAGGAAGGGAGTTCCTGACTCTTGGCCACAATGTCCTGGAATTTACCCTCTGCCACATGGAGGTGAGGGTGCTGAGAAATACCAGTGGCCTGCCTTTTCTGGAGAGATTCCACAGTTTTGACTAGGAACTGGGAGCAGAGAAGCCCCCATCTTCTTGGCCACACCTGTCCAGACTGGAGCCTCCATCACACTTGGCTTTGGTGGGATGGGGAAGGAAGGGTTTGGCTCAGGTGCCATACTCTATCACTCTTTTTGCAGAGGTTTATTAGATTTTCTTGAATAAGTATTTCTCCATTTTCTTTATGCACTTAGGACAATTTCCAGAGACTTTAAATTGTTGGCTTTTTAAAGTAAATCTCACCAGTTATGATTGTTTCCCTGGACACAGTCCACAGACCTCCTCACACTATCACTCTGGAAGTAGAATTTACCTTCAATTTTATTATATGTCAAGGATTATAGCCATAAGGTTGATTTTTTTTTTTTTTTTTTTTTTTGCGGTACGCGGGCCTCTCACTGTTGTGGCCTCTCCCGCTGCGGAGCACAGGCTCCGGACGCGCAGGCTCAGCGGCCATGGCTCACGGGACCAACCGCTCCGCAGCATGTGGGATCTTCCTGGACCGGGGCACAAACCCGTGTCCCCTGCATCGGCAGGCGGACTCTCAACCACTGTGCCACCAGGGAAGCCCATAAGGTTGATTTTTAAATTGTATGTTCATACTGAGTCATTGGGTTTATCCTCTATAAATTCACAATTAAATTTAAGAATTATTTTTTGTATGAGTGATGTTAAACTGACAAAATCTTCTGTTTTTAACTGATTACACTTTTTGAAAATATTTAGCACTCTTAGGCATCAGTGGGTAGTATATTCAAAGCTGAACTTTGAAGAGAACTTTCACTTAGTCCTATACCACATTTAATTATAATTTTTAAAGGGTGACAGGAAGTTCAAATAACAGTTAATTTATTTAAGTGTAAAAACCCGTCTCTTAGTGAAAGATATAGAAGAGCTTCTTCAAATTTCCTTCTGTCCCAAAGTGCTGTCAACATCACTCTGTAGTTTTCTAGGTCCTTTCAATTACAAAACCCAAATTAGCAACAATTTAACACTAATAGCTTACTAATTAATGCACAGCCTCCTGGGCATATTGTCTAGTCTATTCAAATAAACCTCAGCTGTGAAAAACATACCAGGACCTATTTACCAAACTATCCTATTCTAAGGAATTCCTGTCATCAAATAATACCATGCAAAACTGGCCCATTTACAAAATTCCTTTTTTCTATTTCCTTGGATTAGCACTGCAATTATCCCCTAAGGCTAATCATAGCTAAAATTGAGAATTAGGTTAAATTTTTTCTTGATGTTTTCCCAATTAACCTGGCTGCATTTCTTCCTCAGCTTCTGGCATTCCTTTCTCTAAAGATAGTGTCATCAGATAGGCTTATCTTCACTGGAAAAATATCTCCACATTTCAAAATGACACCCATACAACTGGCTTCGAGCTCTAGATACCCCAATTTCAACTGACTGGTACACTAAGTCACATTAAGCTGTAAGTGGACAAAAATGTTAACGTTTTACTCTTCTCAGCATTATTTTTATTTTATATGTAGACCAATTATTATATGCAAGGTACAAATGTAAAAACATACTGATGCTAGGAGTTCAAAGATAAATGAAACAAAAATCTGTGACTTCAGTGAAGTGATTAACTAGTGAGAGGCATGGATGTGTTAATACTTTCTAGCATTTTTGGAGCTTCTGCTCTGTGCCAAGTAATGTACTAGGTGTTTGATTTACCTTATCTTTCTTAAAGCTCACAGAAACCTGTTAAGGTAGGTATGACTATTATTCTCATTTTGTGTGTGAGAAAACTGACCCTCAAAGAGCAAGATCACATAATCTAAAGAGAAGCCAATCCAGACTTAAACCCGCATCCATCCGTCCCCAAAGCCAGAGTTAATAACCCTTGTGCTACAAAAACAAGACAAAACAGAACCTTATATAAGAAGAACTTACTATGTCCCAAGCACTATGTTCAGTGTTTTATGTTTTGTCACAGTTTCTACTCATTGCAGCCCTATTGGGTAAGCACCACCATTTTCTAGATTTTAAAAGAAAGACACTAAGACTTTGTTTAATGTGCCCAAAGACACACAACTTGGAAATGAGGGGAATTGGGATTTGAACTCAAATTGAGATAGAACAATTGGGGGACATATCAATAATCTGAAAAATTTAAAGAAAATATTTACAGAGAATATAAAAAATTATACTCATAATATTTATAAAATCCATTCATTTATTGAAAAAGCAAATACTGAGGGCCTATGAAGTGCTGATCTTTAGAGTAAGGGCAGAGAACAAGATAGTGAACTCGAAACACTTCCTCCCTTTAAAATGTGTTTCAGTCTTCTGTGGAAAAGGACAGGCAGGTAAGCAGACAAGAGCGCTGGTAGGATACACCCAGAAGACCACAGGACAATAAAGGAGGAACACCTAACCTAGATTCAGCAGAGAAAATGCGTAGCTCAAAAGCTAAAAGACACGTAAGAGTCAGGCAGATGAAAATGGAAGAGGGAAGCTGTTCTACATGGAGAGTGTGAAGGCCTAGATGCAGGAGAGAATAAGACTCATTCTCAGAAGCAGGGGGAGTTTAGGACGGCTACTGGAAAAGGGTGAGAGGTAAGACTAGAAGAGAACTCTGGATCCTGAAACACTTTGTGAGCCTTGGTAAGGAACTGAGAAAGTGTCCTGAGAGGAATGGGGAGCCCCTGAAAGACTTTAAGCAGGAGAATGACATAAGCAAATACGCCTTTTAGAAAGAACACTCTGACTGCTAAGTGGAGAATGTGTTGGACCCTGGCAAAGAGTGAAACTTTAGGCAGGGAAATCAATAAGGAGACTTTTATAATAATCCATGACAAACATAGTGATAGCATAAACCAAGATGGTGGCAGTAGGCACTGGGATAAAGAAAAATTTATTATACCTTTTATTAATTTGTTGTTGTTGGTAATCTGGTCAGATACTACACATAATTAATGGATCTTTGACTAGGCATTTTTTTTAATCATTAAAGGTGACTAGTCGATATACTGTAGCTAGTGAGAATTTTTAGTGGAATTTTTATGTATATAAATCTTCTAAAATTTTTAGATAGCAGATGTCTTATTGATAAATTAGGGAAGTTTTCTAGCAGTAATTTGAAGTACATCATTCATGTATTTAACCCAATAATTTTATATTCCAAATTGGGTTAAGCCAGGATTACTAGTCATATTAAAATCTATGACTAATAAAACTGAAGAACAAGAAGTCTTAAATGTTGTATGCAAGCCTTTGTCATGGTTATAAATTGAAAAGATTATTGGCTTACTAATACTTCTTAGAACATCTTGTTAGTTACTGTTAATTTCAATAAAATCTAAAATACCATGCATTCATCATAAGTGACTCCATATAGTACTATAAGGCACAACTTTTAATAACATAACAAGTTAGGTTTCCTAAGGGTGTCATTTGAGAAAGTAACCTAAGAAAAATGGATATTAATTTAGAATACAGTCAAGGGTGAAATATGCACCTAGAAGAGAATAATAGTTGATAAATAGCTTACTGTGCTGGAGATGAACTTCCTAATACTTTCTACTTGGATTTCCTGCCTATAAATTCATTTGAGCTTTGTGATACGAGATAATGCCCATAAGAAAAAACATCTTGGTATCTAACTTTTTCATTTTATTATATTCCACATTTTCCCACAGTGATTTAAGATTGCTTAAGCAGATAAAAAATAAGACAAAAAAAGAGTAAAGTTTGGGAAAATAAGCTAGATCTACTTGAGAGGCAGCCTGCTTAAGTTAGGCAGTGTTCACAACTTGATCCCAATACTGTCTAGTTGTGTGACTTTGGACAATTTTTTATCCTTTCTTGCCTCAGTTTCTTCATCTGTAAAATAGGAATAATAACAATACCTATATCATAGGGTTATTGTGAGAATGAAATAGGATAACCCATATAAAATACATTTATAAGATAACTAACTCATAGTAAGCACTTGATAAATATTAATGATGTTTTAAAAATACATATATGTGAATAAATCCTCCATACTCCAATGTTCACAAGCAGAATAAATCAATTGATAACAACTATTCTTCTACCCAGGAAAGAAGAGAATGTTATAGTGGAGCTCCTCCTAGAGAGAATACAGTGTACTGGAGTGGATAGCGTCCTCAACAACATCTTTACAGTAAACACAAAGATGGGGTGCTTTAAGGCTCTTTCTTATAAGGTCCATACACATAGACCAGCAAAGATACATCAAAATGTAACTCAGTTAAAAAAAATTCTACACTAGACTGATTTGGCATGATCCCAATGAATGTCTTAATAATGGCCTAACAAAACCAAAGAATAAAATGTAGCATATCTAGAGTAATGAACTGGATATTTGCCAGACAAATCTCATTTTTCTCAGCATTTCTAAATATTTGAAGGGTGTCCAAGAACACTGGATTGGAGCATATATTCTCTCATAACTGATGAGTAATCCTACGTTTAAAGGCTCTTGGAGATTATCTAAACTAGGAGAAAAGAATTGCCAGGAAGAGGTGACATACCTTTGCAACACTCTAGGGCAGAGTAATAAACAAGTCCCACAACTAGTCTATCTACAAAAAGGTAATGTCCTCAGCTCTGGCTTGGGAAATTGAGAATTTACATATACAAATATTTCCAAACCTGAGTTCTGAGAACTGCTACATGGCACAGTAGCATATTAAAGTCTCTAAGTCATTGTCTGCATAATCTGTATTTATATTAGTGCCAATTATGTGACAGGACCTGTATTAGGCCCTGAGAATATGATAGTGAACACTACAGACAAGACCACTGCCCTCCAGAAGCTTACATGGCTGTGCTGGAGAGACATGAGGAGGTATTAGGTATTAGGAATACTCTTTTCTTCCCTCATCTTATAACTGATACTAAATAAGACATAGGAGACAGGCAGCAGAAGATCAAAACATCCAGCCCGTGTAGTTACAAATGGTTGGAGAGGTCAGAAGCCTTGAAGGCCAAGGAAAGGAATTTAAACTTCATTCTGCATGCAATGAAAATGGACTGAAGGCTTTTAATTGGGAGACTAGCATTATATGATTTGAATTTTTTAAATGCCATAATGTGGCTATAAGAATTTGGTAAAAATCAAGAGTAGAAGCAAGAAAGCATTAAATGGATACCAAGAGTTGATGGCTCAGACTAGAGGAGCAGTGAGGAAGTGGAGGAGTAAATGGATTTGAAATTTTTTAAATGCAAACACATTTGATAAAAGAGCTTTTTGTTTGTTTGTTTGTTTTTTCTACAAAATGCCTCTTAGGTGTCTGAAGTGGTTTGAGAAGACTTAGGAAGTGTTAATAGGAATGGCTCCTAAAACTCTATCCATTCACATCCTTGACAATCAAAAACAGGTAGGAAGGACTGTTCTTGCTAACACACACCACAGACTCATCAATAATAAGTGGCCTATTCTTAAAATTAGGAGTTAGGCAGCCCGATATAACTTCAAACCCCACTGGGATAAAAAGATGGGAAAGATGGGTAGATGGGTGAGGTAAGGATAATCAGACTTCTAAGATCTATGGTGAGCTACAGCAGAACCATTAAAAGGCAAAGCAAGAAAAAGAGAACAAATAATGTTAAGGATGTGCTGAAGCAGAGTTTCAAGCAATAAATAAGATTCATTGGATGCCCAGAGAGAACAGCAGTTGAGCATGCCAGGTGTGCAGCAATCAGAGACCAATTGGCTTTTTTGTATCTAAGAATCTATTTAAAAGGAAGACAGACTCTGTAATAGTGGCTGAAATCATAAGGAAAATGATTGCCATTTGTGTCTACAATGTGCTCAGAAGGAGGTGACTATTGAGAATTTCCTACTTCATTTTTTTTTCAGTCAAACATACAAATAGCAGTCACTGAATATTAACAACACCTTTGTGTTTTATGCCCAGGAAAGAAAAATAATGGTAAAAACTTACTGACTTTTAAAATATTTCACCTCATATATAATCTCACCTAATCCTCAAATATTCCAGTCCCTATTAACATATCAAGCTTTCCCCACCAAAAAATGGCTGGATGTCTTGATCGACTGGGCTCATGTGTCTTAGGGAAAATGCTTCTAGCCCATCTGTTCAGAGATGGTTACTTAGTTGAAGACTCAGCAAATACTGTTTCTTAGTCACCTAATCATGCCACCTCACCTAAGATTTCATCTTTTAACCATTTCAGCTGTCCTTTTAGTCGGGTTGTGGTCCTCTGCTGAATATACAAAAACTTTGCCACATAATCATTGCCTTTTTTGGTCAGTTTTTAAGGACTTTTCTGACTTTTCTAATCAACTATTTAAACTGTGCCTCATTGCATATTACTGGATAAGTACGGAGAACAAAACTATGGGAGGGGTTTCCAGTTCTGCATCATCAATGAAAAATTTCAACTGTATGTTACAAGTCCAGACTACACTCAAAACGAACCACTTGACATGGTTATTGGTATCTTTGAACCCCAAAATGCACTTCTACTCAAATTCTCATAAATCAATATTAAGGTGAAAGCAAATGAACCCCAATAGTCGACAAAATTGTAAATAGTGAAAAAATTTTAAATATATATTGTTAACTCAAAACAAACAAATGTTTCTAGAAGCATCAAAAAATGTCAGTCTCTAAAAAAGTCATTTTTATTTTCAATTTGATATGTTACAAAAGAACTGGATAGAGATGATCGATCAAATATAAAAATTCTAAATGGTAACATGTGTTTCTGTCATGGTATTGGTGTCAATAAAACAGCTAATTCATCAGGTCTGCAGTGAGGCAGGAGAACACATCTAGCTTATACACAATGTACTGGATATTACTATGGAATTTGTAATTTGTGTGCTCACACATCATTGTCATCTTCCTCAATTAAAACATCTCCAAAACTTCCACTGATTCTGAATCACTCCAAAATTAATTCACAACTCAAGAAATATCCATAACATACAAGTTTTTAAATGTTCTCTACCAAAAAAAAAAAAAATCAATTCAAATGTGTTACTCTCACCAGGCATAACATATGACCAGTAATGAATGTATTTGGAGGAAAAAAATATGGCAAAATTAAATAAATTGAAACTGTTAGATAGTTACGGAGAAGGCCTCCCTTTGCAAATATAAAATATTCCAATGAGTAACATCCAATCTGAATGGCTTTAATCTTGTGCATTGACTTAAAGAATCAAAATTATATGGATAAGTTGTAGAGAACTCTGATTTCAAAGTTCAGTGTTTACCCATAGAGTTCTAGGAATTTTGTATGATTACCATGCATATAATATGTATTTTAGTAAACAGAGATGAAAGTTTGGAATATTCTGAGTAAACAGTATCAGAAATATCTAAGGGACACAGTTAACTTTTTACACTCTATTTAGCTCTTTTCTACAGGCAAACTTTTTTTTCACATGTGAAGAGTCAGTTGGTAAACTGAGTTAAGAAAGGAAAAACCAGATTTATGAAGTATAAAGAGGTGAATAGAAAAGCACTGCAAAGACATTTTGGAAACATCAAAACTTTTTTGCAATTTAGGAGGTAAAATCATTAGCTGGAAGCGAGAAAGGAGATCATTTAGAGTACTCTGTCATTGAGAAGGCTGACCAAAATTATCAAAGAAAATAATTTGAGCTTTTTATGGATTCTTCTGGAAACCTTTCAAGGTTGCTGTAGCACATAAATGACAGGCTGTTTACATAATGTATGCCAATGTCCATCCATAAGGACCTGCACCATCTCAATAGTTACCACAAGAAAGCAATGTAATTCTACATTACATTTAAAATATATGCATAGGTATTGATATATTTAGCTCTTCTGTTTAATGTGTCATCCCTATGCAATGGTAATATAAAACATGATCACAAATTCAAATGCCTAATGTATGTACATATTTCATATACTGATAGTAGTATTTTTTTTTTTTTGTATTTCTGGTCCATGACATTTTTTGCAGTCAACCCAAGGCAACTATCCATCTGGAGGGTTGTGAGAAGACAGATAATTAGTTCTGCCTCTGTCATAGACACCATGGTTAAGCTGTAAAGCTTCCTTCCCTAGGATCTAAGGAATTTGTATCTAGAGCAGTGTTTCTCAAAAGAGCACTACTATCATTTTTGGAATGGCAATTCTTTATTTCCTATAGTTAAAACATATTTAGTGTGTCTGGCTCCTAGATAGTAACTGTCAATAACATTCTCCAGTCACTGTGACAGACAAGAGCCTCCACATGCCCATGACCACATTTCCATATGTCCCTTTAAGGAGGAAGTACTAGCACTGATTGAGAACCAATGACTTAGAAATAAGGGGAAAACATGAATAATTATAAAGAAAAAATTGGGGAAGGGAGAGATAGAAACATCAATGGATCAGCTTCAGGGTTCTCGTACCTCCATAAATACAACACACATGGATGACAAACCTCAGCGGGTCCAGGAGGGGCACTTAGGAACTTCCAGCAGGTATGGGAAAGCCCAGGAACATGTGTTAACACTTCACCATTCCTTTTTATGAAAAGCTGCAAGCTCTAGGAGGTGCCCCACGCCCAGCCACTTCTAACTTGGGGCAGGTGTGATTATGCGGAAATAAATAGAAGATTAGAGAGAGATAAATGTCAGATTATAGATAGGTAAAGTGTGAGCCAACAGTGGCTCCATGCACTGCTTGAGGAGAGACAGAGACGAAAGGCTTGAGAGGCCTGTTTAACCATTTATATCCTGAGGGCAAAGAGAAAGAGAAAAATGAGGAGGAACCTGAGACCGGAAGCAAACAACCAACCAATGGCCTCTAGCCGTTCACATCTATGTACACCCCAGAAGTCATTAGTCCAGGAAACCCTCCTACTAGCCAGGGCTGATTCAACTGGTATCATCTAAACTATAAAGGAGCATCTTATCTTCCCAGGCCATACCTTGCTCATCTGGAGTGAGGCATAAAAGATGTCAAACATTTGAGAGACTAGGCATTTTTACTCCAAAAGACAACACATTACCTAAAAAAATTAAATTATTGCATTATATTATATTTACTTGATTAAACTAAAAAGTAGGGTTTACCTAATATCCAATGTGGTGGAATTTATAAGAAATAGCTGATCAGTTGGAGCCAAAATTACATTTTCTCTGCATATCTGACAACATTTCTATGATCACGTTTCTGTGTGAGTGAGTATATGTGTGTGTGTAATATCTATGTTTAGGATATGTGTGTGTTTATCTCTGTATAGTGTATATTAGGTACAGGAAATTTTTTGATGAAACCTTGAAAAACAAAATATAAAAGTCCTATACTTCTCTAATTCCTGAACAATGTAAACATAAATCCTGTCTTTAAGTTGGCAAAATACATATATTCCTTAGAACAAAATTTTTCAAAATGTGGCCTATATAACCCTAGGATTTTATGGGACCTTTTTAGTGGTCCTTGAATTAAAAAATGATTTTCTTAATAACAAGACAATATTTGTATTTTCCACTGCATTTACGTTTGCGCTAATGGTATAAAAGCAACAGGTGCGCTTATGTTTTTAGCGCACCTCAGAGTGGTGGCACCAAACTGTACTAGTTGTCTTCATAGTCTTCACACATTTGTGGGGGTAGGGGGGAAGATGGTTTTCCTTAACAATATCCTGGATAAGCAATAATAAAAGTTATAAATTTTATAAAAATATTAATTTTATTCAATCTCATCGCTTGGGTACCTGTCTTTTTCATGTTTTATTTGACTAAATGGGAAGTGAACTGAAGCTTTCTGCAGCCTGCTTCAGTACCATGGATGGCTCAAGGACAAGCACTTGGGTAATTATTTTGAGTTACAAGCTGAACTAGCCATTTTTGTCCCATGAATCCCCGTGTTTACTTGAAAATCTGACTGATAGGCAAATTGGTTATTCAGAGGTTTGTGAATAATTTCTTAAAAATGAATGAATGGATCCTGCTACTAGCAAGGAAATCTGACAATATTTGTTACAGATGATAAAATATGAGCTTACAGTGCTTCCCTGGTGGTGCAGTGGTTGAGAGTCCACCTGCCGATGCAGGGGACACAGGTTCCTGCCCCGGTCCAGGAAGATCCCACATGCCACGGAGTGGCTAGGCCCGTGAGCCATGGCCGCTGAGCCTGCGAGTCCGGAGCCTGTGCTCCGCAACGGGAGATGCCACAACAGTGAGAGGCCCGTGTACCGCAAAAAAATAAATAAATAAATAAATAATAATAATAATAATAATAATATGAGCTTACAAGCAAAAATTAGAATTTTGGAAAGCTTACTTGTACCACCATAAGTTTGATAACTTCCCTATACTTAAAAAAAATTCTGATGAAATTGGTGGTGATATTAACAAAAGAGATTTTTTATGTTGTTTAACTAAATGTTTTACTTTTGGGAGATATACAAAACTAAGAAACCAACATTTTCCAAATGAACAATGCAAGACATAACAAAGTCATGCATGGATTAAAAAAATCCATTCCAAGGGCAAGATAGACCAATGGGTTTTAATATAACTGAAAATGAAAAGCTCCTCAACACAGTTTCAGATTCCATTTTGGAACTAACCTGTTAAGTTTTAGTGTAGCACAGAAGAATATACAAAATTATATGCAAAAGCTATTAAATGCCCCACTTTTTTCCAACTACCTATCTGACACTGGATTTTCTTCACTAACTTCAACAAAAATTTCAAATTGCAACAGTTTGAATGCAGAAGCAGATATGAAAATCTGGCCGTCTTTTATTAAGCCAGATATGAAAAATTGTAAAACACTGTCAATATTCTCACTAATTATGTTGTTTTGAAAAATATCCTTATTATCAAAAAAGTGTGTTCTTTTGTTAAAACATATTGGGCTTGAGACTGTTTTTTTAAATTGATTTAATAAATATTTTTAAATTTTTCTGTTTTAATTTCAATATGATAAATGTCAATAGATATAACCCATATCACCAAGAGATGTCTGGGGTCCTCAATAATTTTTAAGAGTGTAGAGGGGTCCCAAAACTGCTGCCTTGAAGCATGGGTCAGCCATCTTCCATCACAGCTATATTTGAAAACCTGGAACTTTGAAAACAAATATTTTAGTAGTGTCCCTTATCCAGTACTTATATAAGTGATCGCCACCAATTCACTGGAGAGAGGCCCATTCACTCTGTGACTCTTACTGCCCCAGGGACAGATTCTCATTCAAATCAGAGATTAAAGTAGATCATCATTTCTCCAGTGATCTTGGCTCCAACTGCAGGTGAAGTTTGTTTGCCCACGTTCACAACATTGAAAGAGGCCACGTGCTCGTCTATCAGGGTCTTATTCAAGCCCCTATCTGTACCTATTCAAGCAAATACATCAAAACTTGCTCTTTATTTTACTTTTAGTCACTCAATAAAAATTTTACACAGACCTTTGTTGCCAGTTGGTAATGCTATTAACACAACAAAAATGAAACAAGCCAAAAATTAACTGCACATAAAGTCTTTTTTTAATTTATGCTGAAAGATATTTGTGATATTTTCTATTTATTGAGCAATATCAAATAAGGAAACAATTCTAGTATATTTTTAGCTTAAATTTTTTATAACTTAAATTTAAATACTTGTTCTACAGACATATGTAAACATATCTCATCCATAAAACTACTTAGTATTCTCAAAGCTTCCATATAATCAGTAATTATCTATTCTGATTTTTTGATAAGCTTCTGCTACCAAAATCAAAACATATGTGGCCTAGCATCATGTAAATATTGAATGTATATTGCTAACTTAATGTTTTCCCAAATTAATCTTAAAATTCCTATTTGTTTTATTTTTCTTCTTTTACAAATTCTTTGAGACTTACTTTCATTTAAAATATCATATAAGTGGTACTGAACTGGATATTTCTCACTGCTGCCATGAAAATAAAACAGTCCTGGTTAATAAAATGGATAAATTTGACTTCACAGAATTTTTTTTTAAAAAGCAGGTCCAGGACAACTTTGCTATGCTTTGACTTCCCATTTGGTTTAGATTTCCCAGAAAGCTGTTTGTGGGAGAACTAGGAGGCCAGGTCTATAATTGAGCTGTCAATCAGATGCAATGGTGTAAGAAGATGCCATATGGCTCACTGATATTTTTCATGTTGAAAAAAATAAATTTTTATATGCAGGTCCCACCAATATAATTACACTGTGTGGGGAAAATAAACGCAGCAATGCAGGGCTCTTTTTTCAAATCAATCAAATTAACTTATACTAATTAAAAACCCATTTTTCTATTCTTTTGAACCAGCAAAAAAAAGTATAAGCAGATCATAGAGTTAAGGGTAAAAAGCAGTGATTTTTTTTAACTAAAACAGTATTGCGTTTTTCCCATTTGTGTGCAATAGATTTCATACATAAAATATTTATTTAAATTAATGTTGTTCTATGTGCTTAAACTGAGATTAGAATAATAGGTATTCTATACAGCATTGCAATCCAGTTAACAAAACTACTTTGGCACAGATTTCAGCATATGTGTCCTAAAAAATTACTTCATATTTTCTTTAATTAGATCATGTTTAAAATGCCATGAGGGTGCTATTTAAAGGAACTACACTATATAAGTAAGAACCATTTCGAAAGAAAAATTGCCTTTTCCCTTACTTATCTCTACTATTCTCCTCATACTGCTTCTGATTGTTCACTACTTTTCTTGTTAAGAGTAGTAATAATGTGGGGCTTCCCTGGTGGCGCAGTGGTTGAGAGTCTGCCTGCCGATGCAGGGGACACGGGTTCGTGCCCCGGTCCGGGAAGATCCCACATGCCGCGGAGCGGCTGGTCCCGTGAGCCATGGCCACTTAGCCTGCGTGTCCGGAGCCTGTGCTCCGCAACGGGAGAGGCCACAACAGTGAGAGGCCCGCATACCGGAAAAAAAAAAAAAAAAAGAGTAATAATAATGTGATCCACTGACATAGAAATCATTGTAAACTTTCCTTACTCTTAGTTTTTCATGTGTGTGTATTCACATACATAATATAAATGATGTATATGATATACAATATATATATTCTATCTGTATTACATACGAACATCTCCCCTGAAGCTGAGAAAATTACATTTCTAAAATATTTACTGAGTGAAAAACTTTTCAATTTTGAGTTGATTCCAGGAAAATCAAGAAAATGCAACATAAAAACTTTATAACACGTATGGATTTCAAAGATTACCTGTCTTCCAACTACAGGATGGAATTCAAGTTTACTGAGTTCCTTGATAATGAAAGAAAGCACTAAATAGAATAAGGATAAGCCTAAATACAATTTTACTTCTAATGTTAATAAATTGCATATACCCAAAGGGAAACAGTTTTTAATGGTCTGTATGACTCTACCTCTCTGTCATCATAAGGTAATTCAATAGAGCTGGGTAAAAAGGCTTTAATTGGGATTTTCAAATTCAATATTAGGTTCACTTAACAGTGTACAGAACATGATGAGCAGAACACTTGCCTTGCTTTTGCTCCACTGCTTTTAAATCTTGTTTATAAAGTTTAATTTCAGTGTAATTATGGGAGTTAATCCAGTGAACAATAAGTGCCTGATTCTACATATTTTCTTGGTAACTCAGGAAAAATGTGACTATATCTTTTGCATATCAACAGGGCATAGTGAGAATCATTTAATGACAAATCCAGTTGACTATTGACTTTATGATGGTTACAAGAAAGATCCAATTTATTAAAATGTGAAATCACAGGCAATGTGTTGGTCATGGTATATGAAGTATGGTCATTGCTCAATTATTTGAAGCATAGAATAGAAATTTTCTCCTTATAAAATTATTTTTAAAGAGAAGAGCATTTCTAACAGTGATTTCTCATCATCACATTATTTTCATATTAATGCCCTTTGAAGGCTTTGAATCAAACAAATGTGTTCAAGCCTATACTGACTATCAGTATGATACTTGAAAAGTTATTAAAATGCTGTGATCCTGGTTTCTCATCTGTAAATTAAGGATGATAATAATACTCTCCTCATAGGGTTCTGTGAATTATAAATGAAATGAGATTAAACAATTAACATGACATTTATCACACAAAAAGTGCTCAGTAAGGGGGATTAGAAAAATATTCCTGCAACATTTTGATAATAATAAAAGTGACAACAAGAATAATGACACCGCATTAAACATTTACATGGATGATCTCATTTAGTTTTAAAACAACAACATAAGGTAAGTACTACTATCACTCCTACTTTACAGACGAGGAAAATGAGACGTAGAAGTTTCAAGAAACGTGTTGAGGTCACACAGCTAATAAAAGACAGAGCAGAGGTTGAATAAGTAAAGGTAGCATCTATTATTATCATATTACTATCATCATCACCATCATCAACCCATCCTGTGATCTCTGTAGCAGACTAGGCTATAAAAATGAGTTCTTGGGTACTTCCAAAGACAATTGCCTCCCCTTGGAAGGAAGCCAGAACAAGCCCACATTAAGCTAAATTCTGCATTAGAGTGGGCTGTTATACAGTTGGGAGGATTTATTCCAAGCACCTAGAAGGCACATGAAAGATGAATAGATAGAATTTGTCAGATTTTCCTTTACCTTTAAACATATTCCAATGCAGTGAAAGGAAAGAAGATAAAGTCATTTGTCCTTACACAAAGGCATTGTAAACATCATTACAATTAACTCATCTGGTTGTCAGTCCCTAGGTAATGAAACACAGGGTCAAAGATAGGCATGCACACCTCGCATGAAATATGGTCTGCATTGTTAATGAATGATAAATTAAAGGGGTTTTAGCGTGAGTCTACAGTGATGTGGTTGAAAATGAAAATGTAGAGTTTACTCAAGTTGAAGTCTATAAATTGCTTTATTCAAAATTTTTCAGTCATTATACGTCCCCTGTCTATTTAATTATTAAAAATAAATGTAAAGTTGCAGTATTGGTGATATAAATTAATAAGGAATGTACATTTTTCCTTTAAAAATATTTCAATGACTTATAATCATATATGTAAAATCATTTTAAAACATTCATATAAAAGATGAGAATTAATAATTTCACAGAAACATCATATTATATTATTTAAATAAATCACAGAATAATGGAATACAATAATAATATAAATACATTTTCATTACTTTTTCAAAAACCTGAATAAAATGTTCTAGGTTTTTAATAATAGAAATTTTGAACATGCTTCAAATTACTTTTAACTTTTACTTTCATAATTGTCTGCGTTAGAGTCAATTTAAGGTATCTTGTGATTTTTCTTTTAATCCAATTTAAAAACATGACTGTTAAGAATGCATGCTGTTCATTAATAAATTTGGAAATATTCATAAAAATTGGAAGAATTAAAAATACAAGTTGTACCTAGGGATTCAATATTCATATCGATATTTTGAAGACCTGATAGATAAAACCAAACACCAGTAGCGCACTTCATCACAAGACTGTTAATGGAAAATCACCTGAATATAACATCTGATGACTAGGGAAATATACACAAAGCCATTAGATTATCGAGTTTTCCTGTCTCAGTACTGTGCTACCTCCTACATGACAATCATATTCCTCCCATGCTAAGTAGGAATGAGATCGAAAGCAAGACCTCACCATCCCCAACTACTTATCAGCAATTCTTCTTTCATTTCTTGACATACTTCAGGGTATATCTCAGGTCAAGATCAGGGACCAGGAAGGATTCACTTTGAATGGATTTATTTCCCCCCTAATTTGTCATATGTTTTTCAGTGGGCTCTCTGACTCAAACCTGGACAATCAATGAATGAGCAGAGACAACAGATTAAAGGGAACAGGACAGGGAAGAAGGCAGGGATTTTTGCTACCCAAGAGTCTATATTTTAAAATAGGTCTTTTGTGTTTGTATACTCCCAGTTAACTAGTAACCATCTTTCTAGTTATAATTATTGTTTTGTGTTTTGGCTGCGTTGGGTCTTCGTTGCTGCACACAGGCTTTCTCTAGTTGAGAGACTAGTTGCCGCGAGCGGGGGCTACTCTTCGTTGTGGTGCCCGGGTTTCTCATTGTGTTGCTTCTCTTGTTGTGGAGCATGGGCTCTAGGCGTGAGAGCTTCAGTAGTTGTGGCACGCGGGCTCTAGAGCGCAGGATCAGTAGCTGTGGCACAGGGCTTAGTTGCTCCATAGCATGTGGGATCTTCCCGAACCAGGGTTTGAACCCATGTCCCCTGCACTGGCAGGCGGATTCTTAACCACTGCACCACCAGTGAAATCCCTAGTTATAATTACTTTAATTAGTGGAAATTGTTTTAATCAAATTGAATGTCAATTGAAAAATTTAGGTTCTTAGCAGTTGAGATGAAATCTGGAGTCAGAAAGACCCCAGTTTCAGTCCCTTAATATACTCCTTCACATATTCACTATACAACTGGGAAAGTTCCTAAGTGCCTGAATGCCTCTGAGTTGAGATTTGTGGCTAAGGATAACAATACTTACTTCATGGGATCATTGTGAGAATTCATATGCTTAGCTTGAGCCTTACACTTCAAGAGTGGTTATTGTTACAATTACTTCTACAGGACACCACTAATTACAACTGATTCCAGGGTCCTGGTGGCAGTGTAGGAGACCTGCATGCCTCACTCACCATTTGCTAACCTCTGGTCACCTGTCCAAGATCTCCTTTCTCACCCAAATCTGTCACTCTCCTCTGAAAGTTTTCCTCCTTCCTCACAATAATCTGTAAAGCTAGGGGAGACTTTACTGCTAATCATTTGATTCAAGTTATTCACACTAAAGGATGAATAAAGCTTAACAGAACTTTTGGCTTTTTTCAATACCCAATATATAAGTGAAATATTGGAGAATTTTTTCTCTCTATGTAAGGGAAAATCTTCACTACCTTAAAAAAATTAATTTCACAGTACTCATACATAACGATGAACTACTTACTAGGATGATTTTTAACTCCATATTTTCTGTATGGAAGAGTTCTTTATAGAGGCAAAGTTAACCAGAAGGATAGCCATCCAAAGAGCCATAACTGATAAATACTATATACTGTTTTATAAATTTCACTGAAGTTTTTCTTTTATTCTCACAGGAAAATGTTAGTTCCGTAAGGACAGGGATCTTGTCTGTTTTTTTTTTTTTTCATGGAGCCATCTGAAGCACCTAAAATAGTGCCTGGTACATAGTGGATGCTCAACAAGCATTTGTTGAAAGATTAGAGAAAATACATCATTAAACTCCTGCCCTTCTTTAGAAAGCTGCAAAAGTAAGTAAATAAATAACAACCACACTTTGGTTTATTTAAAGATCACACAAAAATGATATGCCCCAAGCACCGTGTTTATGGGGTCAGCCTCTGACAATTAGTCCTGGGTTTTAATTTGGAATGTGTGACCCTAAGTAAATCACATAATTTCTGTCTGCCTCAGTTTTCCCTTCTGTAAATCAAGTATACTTCTACCTCATAGTATTGTTATTATGATTAAATAAGGTACTGAATGAGTAAGGGGCTTACAAAAATTTGCTGGCATAAAGTAAGCACCCAGTAAAGGTTAGGTGTTTTTTATTAAAACCTGAAATTTTACTAAGCAAGGCGTTGAGGCCCTTGAAGTAAATGCCAGCTAGAGGTCCCACAGCCAGTTGACAAAGCCAGAACTAAACAGCTATGTTTCAGGTCAATCTATGAAAAAGCCCTCCCTACTGTACCAAGCTGCCTGCTTTACCTCTTTATATATATACTTTCTAAAACTACTTACACGGAAAAAAAGGAGCTAAGTGTGGCTCACTCATTCTTGCAAAGACTTTTGAAAAATGCAGGATTCCCAGACGCTTTCTGGAAATAATGAGGACAACCTTGAACCGAACCACACAAAGCAGTTAACATAACTGCCCTAACCCTGAGTTTAGCAGATTTATACAACTGGAAAATTTTGTTCTTGAGCATTTGTGAGCGCACAGATTCCGGGAAACGAGAATCTAATATAGTAATCCGTGAAGCGCCTTCAGGATGAATGTAAGATTCAGAGTCACTGAGCGCCTCACTTCCTCCTCCGGTCTCACCTCCCTCCTCTCCCCGCTCTCCCCACAGCTGGCGCTGGGAACCGCCGAGGGCTGGGAGGGAGCGCGGGCGGGGGCGGCCACCCTCCGCCGCAGCCGAGGGGCCGGAGCCGGGAGGCGCGTGGCGAAGAGGCGAGGCTAGACAACCAGCGCGGGCGAGGAGCTCAGCCGCGAGCACAGCCCTCTTCCCGGACCTGTGAAGTCAGACTCACGTGTAAATCGCGAGGATCAAATCGAGGCTACGCAGCCAGCTGCGCCCACTGAGCGCACCCCAGATGTGCCCGGAGCAGCAGGTGAGTCACCCTGCCCTCCTCCTTGCTCCCGCCCTGTGTCCAACAGGTTGGCCGGGGCGCGACTCCCAGGGGCCCCGTGGATGCACTTCTAGCCTCACCTGGGCACGGCGCTCGGCTTCTCCCTTTACCGAGTCGTCGTTACTATTTAAACTCCTGCCCCAGCCCACGCCTGTTCTAGTCCTTGTCTTTTTGCCTTCCCTTCTCCTAAAATGACAGCTCCGCTGTGTGCGGAAGAATGCCCCCAGAACACCTGCTCTCCGGGAAACTTGTAGCGACAGAAAAGGCTAAACCGAAGGGCGCAAAGTGCCTCAACGCGTGACGGGAGCTGGCAATGGTGGCCCCTAGTTCTCAGTGACTCACTGGGGCCTATCAAAAGTCATCATTAATTGTCCTCGTTTCTCAACCAGGAGGTCAAAAATTAGGGGAGGAGGGAGAAGAAAACGAAGCGTGAGTGACAGACTAGAAGGAGAGTGGATGCGAGCAAATGACTCGGACCCCGCACCCAGGTCACCCTCCCCCACGTGCGCGCATCCCCAGCGACCACTCCCTGGGAGGCCTGTGAAACTGCGCAGCAAAAGCAGAGAGAGGAATATATATCCTGAAGTTGGAAAAGACTCAGACCCGGTTACCACTTCCTTTGCCTTCTGAACTTTCCGTTTTGGTCTCCTGCAGGCGGGAGTGAGTCTTGCCCTTCCCCTTGCTTGCATTCCTCCAAGATTCGTCGTGCCCTCCTCCACTGTAGACCTCCCTCCCCCTTCCCCTCCCCTCCCGCTCCAACCCCCAAGCAGGGAGGCCTTCAACCCATACACCTCCCGGGCTGGAGATCTCAATTACAAAGCTGGGGAGGGGGTACTGAGTCCGGGAAGGACCATGGCGACCGGCAGTGTGCCCTGCGGATGTCCTCGGCTTGGTCCACACCTGAGCAGTTCTGTGGGCACGACCCCTCCGCTCCTCCCAGACCCGGCGCTCAGACACTTGTGCGCTGCTACCGCGCACTCACAGCTCCCTAGCGGCAAGAGGGAGAACGAGCACAGGCGGGTGGAGAGAGTAAGGGTTCGGGGGTGGGAGGAACCCACCTCGGGAGCCCGGGAAATCCCGGCCTTGCCACCGCCCCCAACTCTGTGGCGCCCTCCGGCAGCGGCGGTAAGGATGGAGCTGCCTCCCCGAGGCCGGGCGTCGCCGGACTCGCCGCTGGACAGCGCCTCCCTGACCTCGCTGGACTCCAGCGTCTTCTGCAGCGAGGGCGAAGGGGAGCCCCTGGCGCTCGGGGACAGCTTCACGGTCAACGTGGGCGGCAGCCGCTTTGTGCTCTCGCAGCAGGCTCTGTCCTGCTTCCCACACACGCGCCTTGGCAAGCTGGCCGTGGTGGTGGCCTCGTGCCGGCGCCCCGGGGCCCTGGCCGCCGTGCCCAGCCCCCTGGAGCTCTGTGACGACGCCAACCCCGTGGACAACGAGTACTTCTTCGACCGGAGCTCGCAAGCATTCCGCTACGTCCTGCACTACTATCGCACCGGCCGCCTGCATGTCATGGAGCAGCTGTGCGCGCTCTCGTTCCTCCAGGAGATCCAGTACTGGGGCATCGACGAGCTCAGCATTGACTCCTGCTGCAGGGACAGGTACCCTCGAGGCGCTTGGTGGCTGGGCGGGGCAGCGGGCGCGGTGGAGAGAGGGCGGCAGAGGGAAAGATTTGAGGCTTTACACAAGCCTCGCTCAAGCCAGGCTTAAGGATACCTGTACCCACTTCGGAGCTAGAAGGTGGGGTGGCAGTGGAGGCCAGAAAGTGTCAAAGCCAACTTCTGATTGGAAGTTTCTGAACCTTCTCCTTTTTCCAGTATGCTAATTCATTTATAAGTCAAGAGAGGTCAGGCTTGCAATAAATATTTGGTGGTTAAATAAATGAGTCAGAAATCTTATGCTCCAAAAAATGCATGTATAAGGTTGTAGGTTTCAGTGGAGAGCGTTATTGTTTATCAAACCTAGGCCACTAACTTTTAAAACTTGGACAGAGAACTGCTTTAAATACAGAAGACAGAAAGTTGGTTCTTTGACTGTGAATGATTGTGGGACTTTGGTGATTTATTATTTTGCTATTATTTTGCTATTACTACCATTTCTTCATGAATACCTTTCCATTAGCCACCTTAAAAAATTACATATCGCAAACTTCTGTTCCTGTTACAAGAAAAAATGGGTGATAAAATGCTTTAATCTAAAGTAGCTTTGCCATGTATAAATTCTTTTGTATAAATTTCTACCATGAAAGTGCTATTTTAAAAACAATAATCCTAAATGAGAACATTTGAGTACTGTGGGAAGAAAGCCTGGGTAAAATATGAATGAACATTTTCTGCATTTTACTGAAATAAAAAGCATGACTTCACTGCCAAGTTTAATTCTCTTTACTTCTGTATTTTAAAAAAAGTTAGACTAATCACCAAGTTGTCTTCTCTAAAAGATACTTCAGAAGAAAGGAGCTGAGTGAAACTTTAGACTTTAAGAAGGACACAGAAGACCAGGAAAGTCAACATGAGAGCGAACAGGACTTCTCACAAGGACCTTGCCCCACCGTCCGCCAGAAGCTCTGGAACATCCTAGAGAAACCGGGGTCTTCCACAGCTGCCCGAATCTTTGGTGTCATATCCATCATCTTCGTGGCAGTGTCCATCGTCAACATGGCTCTGATGTCAGCCGAGTTAAGTTGGCTGGACCTGCAGCTGCTGGAAATCCTGGAGTATGTGTGCATTAGCTGGTTCACCGGGGAGTTTGTCCTGCGCTTCCTGTGCGTGCGGGACAGGTGCCGCTTCCTGAGAAAGGTGCCAAACATCATAGACCTCCTAGCCATCTTGCCCTTCTACATCACTCTTCTGGTAGAGAGCCTGAGTGGGAGCCAGACTACACAGGAGCTGGAAAACGTGGGGCGCATCGTCCAGGTTTTGAGGCTGCTCAGGGCTCTGCGCATGCTCAAACTGGGCAGGCATTCCACAGGTATTTGGGTTTCATTGATGCCTCTTAATTTGCCATTGTTTTTAAGCATTAGTGCTTTGACCATGGTCCACGGGAAACGACTCTTGACTCTAAATTGATACTCAAAACTACCAACTCCTATATTTCACCCAATTATGATCTCCAGGAAGGTACTGAAAAGCAAAACCTTGAGGTTTTATCACTGGTATAGAGGACAAGCTGCCTCTCACAGAATTCCTCTCCTTAAGACATTTGAGAAACAATTTAACCATATGTTAACTTTATTTTAACCCAGGTGCCCAGAAGATGTACAAAAATTAAAGATACTCTGTTTCTGGAAGGTTCTACATAAAATATGCACAATCAGCACATAAAAAGATATGCACAGATTATATGTGATATATAGGAACGTAAGCCAGTTTCTTTTCTGTGTCCAAGGAAATATCACACATGTTCCTTGGGAGAAGAGAAAGTCCTCCAGGGCCTTCTCTGGCTATGCAGAAAGAGATGACTGGGCACTGGTGGCTCTCCCATGATTTTTGAAGAAACAATGGAAATTTTGCTTTGGAAGAAAGCAATTAAATGCTTTTTTAAATTAAATTTTTGTTAATTAAATGCTTTGTCTAGTATCTGAGAATTGTTTTGTCCCTAATTGGGGAAGCACAAGAGAGACGGTAACAGGAATTCCTTAGCTTTTTGAATGTATCATAAAGCCTTGAAGATATAAAGACCACTCTCCCTAGAAAAATCTCTACACAACACACACACACACACACACACACACACACAATTATATGTGAAAATTTTAGGCAATGTCAGAGGAAATCACACAAATCCATTAAAGATGATGCTTGCATCCCCAAGGGCACTGATTTTCAGTGGCTGGCCCAGCCGGCTGTTAGATGTTCTGGAGCACATATATGTTACCTTATGTTAGACTTTAATGAAAATAAGAATCCCTTGAAAACCTTGTTAAAATGCAAATTCTGAGCCCCAATCCCTGCGAGTCAGATTTTAGTTTTGGGGGTTGGATCCAGAAGCATACATTTTAACAAGCTAATTTTGATGTAGGTGGTCTTGAACCACACTTTGAGAAACACTGGAGTAGGATGCCATATTTATACAATACATATAAATATAAATAATTTGACTAGAGAGTCCTATTCCCACCTATTTCCCTAGATATATGCCTGACTGGTCACCTAAAAGGAGTTGATGGTAGTTGTCTCTCCCTATAAATATAGGGAGAAGTTAACCTCAGATATGTTTTTTCCCACACATCTCTGAGGAAACTATAATTTCTCCTAATATAGTTTTAGTAGTGTATTTTCCTAGCTAGTCTCACATACAGGGATTTGATAACGGGGTTTCCAACAACTTTTAGAAGTACCACTCTTTGTTTTCTGACACACATAATGGGATGCTTTCTTCTAGTATTTATAAACTCATCACAGTATTCAATTTAAAAACACCCAGTAAAGACTACATTTTTTCCCAAAAGAAAGGAAAAAGAAAATAACAGTAGTTTCCACAATGCCACCTCTTCAAAGGTTTTGTCAGTTCTAAGCAAAGTAGAAGGATTAATAAAGCCTTAATTTATTGAAAATATATGAACAGTTGCATAAATATTTGACAATTTTATCTTAAGCATTACATTTAGCAAAATATAGACATAGATCACATATTCCCCTATGTATTAACTACAAATAAAAATTGAGAAGCATTATAGAATAATGGTTAGGAGGACAATGGATGGACCAGACAGCCTAATTTTAAGTTTTTAGTATGTAACTTTGTACTAGATATGCTACCTTTCTGTGTCTCAGTCTGCTCACCTCTAGAATGACATAAGTATAACACCTATCTCATATTATTTTTTAGGATTATCTGAGTTAATTGAGGTAACATGCAGAAATTCAGGCTGCTTTGTTTTTTTACAAAATGAAATGTTTAGAATGTTGAAATGAAAACAACCTTCCCAACACTATGCATTTCTTCATATGTTGTCAATATATTTCAGAAATGCAATTTAATACAGACACATCAGGCCAGTTTCCTGAAAGGTATTCTAAAGATATTCTTTAAATGTCTTTTGAAGTTAAACCTCAAAGTTATATTCATTGGTCTTTTTAAATAGCTGGTTAATAATTCAAGAACATCTGAAAATTTCAAGAACAAAATTCAAAATAATGAGAGCACAAATAGTATTTTAATGTATTTAAAATAGTCTTCAGTGAGTGAATAAAAATTTAAAAGTGATTCCAAGAGGCACTGCTTTGGACTTCTGAGACCATATCATTGTGGCATCATGTTAATATGACTTCAAAATGTGGATAAACTTTAATCAGTATCTCTCTAGAGTTGGAAAGATACCTTATTCAAATCACGATCCTGTAATGGGCTCCCCTTACTATCCTGAGGGTTTAGTCTCGTCAGAGGTGGGATTGGACTCTCCTGGGTCTGTCTTGCAGAATCCTCAGAACTAGCAATGGGAAATTCACCAATGCCTCATAGTGAGTGAATTCCCTAGTGGCTCCAGTCCCCTGTACCTTTTTGCAATGGAGGAATAGTCTGTATTCAGGTCTATCTCCCTACAGGAAAGGAGAAATTCTATGTATTCAAGGGAGATAGTTTCCTATAGCTTTGGTATTAAGGACAAAAATTTCAATGGGTGCAATGGGAGTGCAGGAACCCCTCCTGCTACACCTCTGAGAATGTCCTCGCATGTACATATGATGTTCTTATGTCAATTTTTTCACTGATTCCTAACTTGTTTCTGCTGCTTCACTTCATTCTCATCTTTTACTTCCTCTGACTTTCAGATAATGATGCCCCTAATTGTATTAAACTTTATCAGGAAGGTGAGAAAAACAGACATAAAATATAAGGAGACAACATAAAACTTCATTAGAAAAGTGTGCTAAGGTGAGGCACTGAAATGCAGACCTGACCAAGAGAGCCCTCCACATGCAATGCTGCAAAGTTTCCCATTGTATAAAGTACAAACTCCTATCAAACATCCCCTGCCTGCCCTCCAACTCATCTCTCACCTTTCTTTTGTATAAATTGTAGGTTTTTAATAAATGATAAGTGAGTGAATGAATCTATTTATATTTTTCTATCCTTCTCAATCTGGCCCCATCAACTAGACTAAGAACTTCCTGAAGATTATAATTTATCATCTATATATCCCCAGAACATTGCCCAATGCTGGAGCCATATTAAATGTGAAATGCATGTGTGTGGGTGGGTAGCAGAGAAGGAGAAGGGAAGGGAGGGACGGACGAAGGAAGAGAGGAGGGGTGCCCATGACTGACACCGATTGTTCTGTTACAGGCTTACGCTCACTTGGAATGACAATCACCCAGTGTTACGAAGAAGTTGGCCTGCTGCTCCTATTTCTGTCTGTAGGAATCTCTATATTTTCAACTGTGGAATATTTTGCTGAGCAGAGCATTCCCGACACAACCTTCACAAGTGTCCCTTGTGCATGGTGGTGGGCCACAACGTCCATGACTACCGTGGGATATGGGGACATCAGACCAGACACCACCACGGGCAAAATCGTGGCCTTCATGTGTATCTTATCGGGAATCCTTGTCTTGGCCTTGCCCATCGCTATTATTAACGACCGCTTCTCTGCTTGCTACTTCACCTTAAAGCTCAGGGAAGCAGCTGTTAGACAGCGTGAGGCTCTGAAGAAACTTACCAAGAATATAGCTACTGACTCATATATCAGTGTTAACTTGAGAGATGTCTATGCCCGGAGTATCATGGAGATGCTTCGATTAAAAGGCAGAGAAAGAGCAAGTACTAGGAGCAGTGGAGGAGATGATTTCTGGTTTTGAATTCACTTTCAGTTTATTTACAAAAGCCTGTGTAATACTAACTTGATTGATAAAGCCTTGATATGGATGTCTGTACACTGCTGATGAGTCTCTTTTGAGTACTACCTGTGTTCATTTGGTTCGTACGTTGCTTGATCTACTAGAATAATTCACATCCCCCAAAACAGCAACACTTTGTTTTGACACATTTGAGTCTCAAAAATATCTATTTAACACAACCAGGCCAATATACACATGTCTGAATTGTCAAATACCAAATAATATTGCAGTGCATTCAACAAAGTTAAATGTTTTACACATCACTAATTTTTAGAATCTTTTTTTTTTTTTTTTTTTGCGGTACGCGGGCCTCTCACTGTTGTGGCCTCTCCTATTGTGGAGCACAGGCTCAGGACGCACAGGCTCAGCAGCCATGGCTCACGGGCTCAGCCGCTCCGCGGCATGTGGGATCTTCCTGGACCGGGACACGAACCCGTGTCCCCTGCATCGGCAGGCGGACTCTCAACCACTGTGCCACCAGGGAAGCCCAAATTTTTAGAATCTTTTGCACCACTAATTTTAAAAGATGGAAGTTAAACTGCATAGCCCAGAGAAAAGATAAGTAAACATTTAAGAACACACTGGACAACTTTGCCATTTAAAGATACTCTCCAAGTAAATAAATCCCTCCTTTCTCCATCAGTTAAAACTGTTGAATATAACAATTCTCTTTTCAAGACAAAATCCTGATTTGATGGTCATAGACTGAGTTCCTATCTTTTCTCTGGTGCAGATGACCGATCACAAATGGACTGAGCTCTGTATTCTATCATTATGGTTGGAGGTAGAAACCCAAAACTGCTTAGACTGTGGTAGAAGAGTGCTACCCAAAGGCTTCGAGAGTTGTGCATCTTCATCCTCCCCACTGAGTGCATATGTGCAGTATAAAGGCGGTATCTCTTAGTACTCCATGGAAATTAGGTGGTCTTAAAAAAATCTCTTTATTGATGTAGTGTTCAAGTTATGTCCTTAAAATCATGACTTTGTAAGTAAAGGTGAAGTAGTGAACATCCTAAATGTATATACACTGAAATTATTAAATAGTCTTATTTCATAATATGAGAATGATATGTTGAATGATACCACTGGGTGAACTTGACGATCTTTTATTTGTTAACAAAAGATATTATGGATAGCTTTCTGACTGTTGGGGTAAATAGCAAATGTTTAAACTTTACACGCATTTTGACAGTCATTCATGATAATAATAAAATTTCTAGTCAGTTTGTTATATAATTAAAGCCAACAGCTCTACCTAAGCCTAAGAATTAGTTTATGATTTCTAATATTCCAGTAAATGAGGTTTTTAAAACTAAGAATAATACAGATTTATCACTTTCATACCTGCCTTTTTAATGGGTGTAACAGTGTCCCCAATGGGATAAAAATTGTTTCTTGGTGGGGGGACAAAAATATCTTACTCTTTTTATTCATAAAATACATATACATGCAATACATAAACAGATACAGAGTATATCTATGGTATTAAATTTTCATGGGATGGGAAAGTAGAAAAAAGAGCCCCTTTCCAGAGTTGCACTATGATAAGAAATAAACATTGAGAAGGACAAATTTAATATACGTCTGTACCATATTTTATTAAATCTATTTAAGATACCCTATTATATTATGAACTACAAAGAAGGAAAGGAGGAAGAGAGGAAAGACAGAAAAAAGAGAAAGAAAAGGAAAGAACAAAAGAAAGTCCAATCAATTGTAAGATGCCATTGATTGTAAAATGTGTCCAGATTTTGGACACGTAAAAATTTCAAACATGCATCTTAATATTAATGAAATATCATATGTGCTACCTCTAGTTTTCTGGTATGCATGCTTAACTTCTAAAAACATCTTCATTGATAACATGAGTTTTAGATTGTATGCTAAAATCCTTTAATCCTCTTGGCTTGTTTCTACTTCTCTCAAATATTATGAAAGAGTTAAGAGATATGTGTAGTAGTAAGTATTTTCCCTCTTACACAGTCCCCAGGTGCTAGAGTATGGCACAGGTCCAGTTGTCCTAATATAAATATGCCATCCACAATCTGAAGGGGAAATAGAGATTAGACACAGAAGGCAAACTTATCCTGACTTATCTAGAACTCCCCCCAATAAGAGAGTTACTCTGATCCAGGACTGTGCTCTGTATTCATCATGTTTTATGTCACTGTATCCTCAAAATATTCCTATTATATAATTACTATTGCTATACTCTTCTAGTTATATCCATGCAACAAATATTTATTCAGGACCCATTTGTATGCTGGGCACTACAGATTCTTTGTTAAATCAGACCAAGTCCTATTCTCTTGTATTTAACATTCTATTCAAGGCTGTGAGGGGAACACAGACAACAAAGCTGAGGCACAAAAAGATGAAGTAACTTGGCCCAAATTCACACAGCCCATGCATGAGTGACAGAACCGAAGAATGAGTCCCAATCTGCTGGACCCTGAAAATGATACTCCTAAAAGGCATATGACAGATTTCATTATTCCCACACAACCTGTGCTTAGGGATTCCCTTCCCAGGCAGGCAAGCCAATTTCTCATGGGTGGAGAGGCTCAATATGCCTTAAGAAAAGTATCAGCTTATTCTCAAGGTGGAATGGAGCTTTTAAGGAACAGTCATCACATCGTGTGGTCTTTATTAGACAAAAAAAAAATATATTACCTTAAGAATAATAGTTGGAAAGTGAAAAAAAATGAAGAAACTATATGTATTATATATATACTTTTTCCTACCACAGAAGATTCTAAACATGTTCTCCAGAAACATGGTATGTTAGCTATATAAATTTTGTTGAGATGTGGACAATTCAAAAGAAATTTTCAAATATCACTGATTAGTCAACCTTGCTATTATATAAAATGTTGGTGCATTTTCAACAAATTATACATATAAGCAGACCAAATTTAAGTAACAAATCAAGGCAGGAACTCTGTTAATCTTATATCTCAACATCTAAAAAAATTGATGTTTGTCAAAAACCTAAGAATTATTGCTATAAAATGGTATTTAATTTGTTTGGACATATAAATAATAGAATTATTGGCTTTAGGCTATTTAAAAAATACTAATTAAAAACATTTGAGTGCACAGAGGGAATGCTTGAGTACCTAAAAGAGCAATTTTAAGAAATTACTGAGGTATGTTTGGTAGAAGTGGCATCTTCATGTTTTACTGGGTTTTTTTCCCTATATATACAAAGAATAGTTGCATTTATCATTTTAATTCAAATTAGTATAAAGCATAATGTATTAAATGCACAAAGAAGCTAATTGAGGTAGAAATCTCAGTGCTGTGTTTCAATGTGGAATTCTTGCTCTCATGAAAATCTTTTGACTAATTCTTGCAAAAAATATACATGCTGGCCCAAGTTATCTAAGCAAAACATTATCAATGAGTAAGCTTACTGCTTTGACAAATATTTCCACTGATTCATTTTCTTAACATGAAAAGCCTGCTCTTTTGAAATATGAGCCATTAATATCTCTGCCCTATCAATCCTGCAATTCAGTCCAAGACGCTATCAGTTGGCAAATGATGTGTTCTAGTGCTTCCCTTGGTGATTTCCCTTTGCAAAATCACCCCGACTCCCGAACCTGTCTTCGAGCCATGCTGATATGTGGAAAAATGTCACCTAAGGAGAATTTTACTCACAAACTCCACTTGGCATTTGCTTATGTGGTGTTCTTTAGGGATAATGGGATAACTGAGATGCTCACCATCTTCATGTCCTCTTTTGCCTTGTGTTAAAATCACTCTCCTGCTTACGACCTCAACTCCATTGAGGTATTCAGTTGGTAAAGCCCAAACCCTAACTAAATCCAACCCAATGCCTATTTGTGCTGTCCCTGCAGAGCTGATCGTGATTACAGAAAAAAACCAATGTGTGCTGACTGCTCTCATTTTACATTCATGCCTAAACCCCAAATGGGTTCTTAATGCTGCAAGGCAATCATACTGCAATTCCTGAAGCTATTCACTCTCTAGATAAATATAAACCTCTAACACCTCCCTTTGATTCCACTTTCACTCAGAAAATAGAATCAGTTAGAAAAGATTTTCCACAAGGGCCGGCACCCACATTTATCCACCTACCTCCATCTGTGCATATTCATCTGCCTTTCCTTCTATCATGAGTTGAACTGTCCACTCCTCCCTGTAACTCTAGGACATTGCTTCAGAATGCCTTTCCCCTCTCCCTACTATACCATCTCTTTCCCCCCTCCTTAGTAGATCATTCTTATCATGAAAAAAAACATAATTTAATTTTTTCCATCTTAAAAACAAAAACAGCAGCAAACAAATGACAAAAAAACTTGAATCTACTTCATCCTCTAGGAAACACCCAATTCCTTGCTCTCCTCTATGGCAAAACTTCTTGAGAGCATTTTCTAGTCACTCTTTTCATTTCTATATTCACTTTTTCTCCCCTATTCTTTCTTGATAATCCACTCACATCAGTCTCCCACCACTACATCTCCTCTAAAGATGTTCTTCTCAAGGTCAACGATTACCCTGTAATTGCTAAATCCAGTCATCAATTCTCAGACTTCATATTGCTTGATCCATCAGCAGCATTTACAAGGTTAATTATAGACTTCACTATAATTGAAAAACTTTCTTCACCTGACTTGCAGCCCATCACACTCTCCTGATTTCCCTCCTACCTCATTGTCCATTCATCTTTTCTGGTTGAGAAGGTCAATCAGGGCTTAATCCTCAGGCCCCTCCTTCTCTCTATTTACATCACTACCTTGGCAACTCATCCTGTTTTATTGCTTGAATACCATTGATGCTTGGTCAATTCCCAAATTTCTGTCTTCAGACTAGACCTCTCTTCTCACTTCTTGCATCCTCAGATTTGTGTGCATAACTGCCTATTCAATGTCTACACCTGAGCATCCAATAAATATTTCATGATTAGCACATCTAATACCAAATTATTGATATTATCCCAAAAACCTATGTCAGATCAAGTACTCTGAGAAGCTGAGGCCAAGATAGCTGATTACTGTAATTATGTGCAAGACATTTATTGTAGGGGAAAAAAGCTTGTGAAGAATAAAGAGGAGGAATCTAGAGAAAATGGGAAGAACCTTCAAACCATGATACCAATCTGACACCTGTGAAGAAGAGGGAGAGAAGAGGATTGGGTAAAAAGAGTCTCTGATTACAACCCAGTTCTAAGAAAATTTCAACAGAGTTGATTCAGAGTCCTGAGCAAAAGTAGCCCATTAAGGAGCCCCACCTCTTTTAGATATGGGACTCAGCTCAAGTCAACAGTCAACCATGCTGCCCTCAGGAGGAGATCTGAACGGTGGATTTTCACAGCCACCACAGTCAAGCCCTGGAACTGCGCAGGTCTGCTTCGCCATGCACATCCAGAAGGAGCCCCTCCAGGGATTCCATGGGCCTCTCTTTCTGAATAAAAACTTTAAAAAAGGAGTTGGTAGATGAATTAGATCGTTCATTGTTGCTTCGCTCTCAGAATAGCAGCTGGTAGTCATCCTCTCCTTGCTCCTCTGTCCACATCACCCCACTCACAGCATATGATTTCCCCCAGTAAACCCTTGCAGCCTAAAAAAGTTATAAAGAGAATTCTAATCTGCTTATACTCTTCTCTACCTCAAAGAAAAATTGTATATCCTGAGAAACACTTTTATCATTATTGTGGACTTAAGTGCAGCATAATTAGTTATGTTGCACAGAGATGTCATTGCCATGTTACTTAATATTTTTCTGAACAAAGAAATGGTATTAATAAATTGATATTGCAGGGGGAAATTTCAAAACAATTTAAATCCCATTTTATTCATTTCTGAACTGGTAACATCATACTGACTATGACACTATTTTAATGGGCACCATTAAAAATCCAATGACTGAAAAATTCTTTCCTGTTTATATATTAATTTATGTAAAACCATTGAGTTAGATAAATACATTTAGCTTTCAACAACATGATGCAACTAAATCTGAAGTAACAAGAAAAATATGTTAACTTTTGGATTTCCTTTTCATGTTCTAAGTTGAGGGACATTTCTTCTAATTACATAAAACCTTACTTTGTCTTCCTTAGAAAGTATATAGTCTAAGAGGTTTTGTAAGTAAAGGAAGATAATGGTAATGTGTGTATTTTCTACATTACTCTATCATTCAATACTCAAAGTATTTCCAAAGAAATAGTAGTTGAACTAAAGAAGTTTTAATAAGTTTGGTGCATGCACACACACAGACTGAGAGAGAGAGGGAGAGAAAGAAAAAGGGAGAGAAAGAGAGAAAGAAAAAGAGACAGCGAGAGAGAGAGATTGAGGGGTAAAAAATTAGATAACAAATGTGATTTTTTTTTTGGTTGAATACAAATGCTTTATTCTGGGTGCTTTTTAACATTTCAAACATCATAGATAGCAAAAAAAATATTGCAAAAAGATTTAAAATATATAATTTACATAAAACCACAATGTAAGTATATGTCTTCATTATATATATTTTATTCATAATTTTGTTTATAGCTTTATTTTAGTATTTTTATGGTTCTAGTAATGTAAGTTGTATCCTTTATAAAAGCCTTGCAATATTCTTACTAGAAGTCAACATAAAAGAATACCAAGTCAAACTAGCCAAGGGTCTAAGTTATCCATGTACTGATTTTTGGTCAAAATACAGATTAGGATAATTTTCCTTTGGTGATTCAAACCTGAGACACTTGCCATTAGGCTGACATTTTTCTTTTCTTTTTTTTTTTTCAAGTGAATTCTTATTTTTTATTTATTTATTTATTTAAACATCTTTATTGGGGTATAATTGCTTTACAGTGTTGTGGTGGTTTCTGCTGTATAACAAAGTGAATCAGCTATATGTATACATACATCCCCATATCTCCTCTCCCTTGTGTCTCCCTCCCACCTTCCCTATTCCAGCCCTGTAGGTGGTCAAAAAGCACCGAGCTGATCTCCCTGTGCTATGTGGCTGCTTCCCACTAGCTATCTATTTTACATATGGTAGTGTATATATGTCAGTGCTACTCTCTAACTTCGTCCCAGCATGGCCTTCCCCAACACCGTGTCCTCAAGTCCATTCTCTACGTGTGCGTCTTTATTCCTGTCCTGCTCCTAGGTTCTTCAGAACCATTTTTTTTCTTTTTTTTTACATTCCATATATATGCGTTAGCATACGGTATTTGTTTTTCTCTTTCTGACTTACTTCACTCTGTATGACAGACTCTAGGTCCGTCCACCTCACTACAAATAACT
Source organism: Mesoplodon bidens (assembly GCF_964165515.1). Lineage (NCBI taxonomy): Eukaryota > Metazoa > Chordata > Mammalia > Artiodactyla > Ziphiidae > Mesoplodon > Mesoplodon bidens. The sequence goes on along the minus strand of NC_138173.1, from coordinate 52,003,346 downwards.
CAGTTTCGTTTCTCTTTATGGCTGAGTTATATTCTATTGTATATATGTGCCACATCTTCTTTAGCCATTCATCTGTTGATAGACACTTAGGCTGCTTCCATGTCCTGGCTATTGTAAATAGTGCTGCAATGAACATTGTGGTACATAACTATTTTTGAATTATGGTTTTCTCAGGGTATATGCCCAGTAGTGGGATTGCTGGGTCATATGGTAGTTTTATTTTTAGATTTTTAAGGAACCTCCATACTGTTCTCCATAGTGGCTGTATCAATTTACATTCCCACCAACAGTGCAAGAGGGTTCCCTTTTCTCCACACCATCTCCAGCATTTATTGTTTGTAGATTTTTTGATGATGGCCATTCTGACCAATGTGAGGTGATACCTCATCATGGTTTGGATTTGCATTTCTCTAATGATTAGAGATGTTGAGCATCCTTTCATGTGTTTGTTGGCAATCTGTATATCTTCTTTGGAGAAACGTCTATTTAGGTCTTCTGCCCATTTTTGGATTGGATTATTTGGTTTTTTGATATTTAGCTGCATGTGCTGCTTGTATATTTTGGAGATTAATCCTTTGTCAGTTGCTTCATTAGCAAATATTTTCTCCCATTCTGAGGGCTGTCTTTTCTTCTTGTTTATGGTTTCCTTTGCTGTGCAAAAGTTTTTAAATTTCATTAGGTCCCATTTGTTTATTTTTATTTTTATTTCCATATCTCAAAAATGTGGGTCAAAAAGGATCTTGCTGTGATTTATGTCATAGAGTGTTCTGCCTATATTTTCCTCTAAGAGTTTTATAGTCTCTGGCCTTATATTTAGGTCTTTAATCCATTTTGAGTTTATTTTTGTGTATGGTGTTAGGAAGTGTTCTAATTTCATTCTTTAGATGTAGCTGTCCAGCTTTCCCAGTATGACTTATTGAAGAGGCTGTCTTTTCTCCATTGTATACTCTTGCTTCCTTTATCAAAGATAAGGTGACCATATGTGTGTGGGTTTATATCCGGGCTTTCTATCCTGTTCCATTGATCTATATTTCTGTTTCTGTGCCAGTACCATACTGTCTTGATTACTGTAACTTTGTAGTATAATCTGAAGTCTGGGAGCCTGATTCCTCCAGCTCCATTTTTCTTTCTCATGATTGTTTTGGCTATTCAGGGTCTTTTGTGTTTTCCATATAAATTGTGAAATTTTTTGTTCTAGTTCTGTGAAAAATGCCATTGGTCGTTTGATAGAGATTGCATTGAATCTGTAGATTGCTTTGGGTAGTATAGTCATTATCACAATGTTGATTCTTCCAATCCAAGAACATGGTATATCTCTTCATCTGTTTGAAACAAACAAAGAAAACTACAGACCAATATCACTGATGAACCTAGATGCAAAAATCCTCAACAAAATACCAGCAAACAGAATCCAACAGCACATTAAAAGGATCATACACCATGATCAAGTGGGGTTTATCTCAGGAATGCAAGGATTCTTCAATGTATGCAAATCAATCAATGTGATACACCATATTAACAAACTGAAGGATAAAAGCCATATGATCATCTCAATAGACACAGAAAAAGCTCAACAAAATTCAATACCCATTTAGATAAAAACTCTCCAGAAAGTAGGCATAGAACTTACCTCAACATAATAGAGGCCATATATGACAAATCACAGCCAACATCATCTCAATGGTGAAAAACTGAAACCATTTCATCTAAAATCAGGAACAAGACAAGGATGCCCACTCTCACCACTATTATTCAACATAGTTTTGGAAGTTTTAGCCACAGCAATTAGAGAGGAAAAAGAAATAAAAGGAATCCAAATAGGAAAAGAAGAAGTGAAGCTGTCACTGTTTGCAGATGACATGATACTATACATAGAGAATCCTAAAGATGCTACCAGAAAACTAATAAAGCTAATCCATGAATTTGGTAAAGTAGGAGGATACAAAGTTAATGCACAGAAATTTCTTGCATTCCTATACACTAATGATGAAAAATTTGAAAGAGAAATTAATGAAACATTTCCATTTACCATTGCAACAAAAATAATAAAATACCTAGGAATAAACCTACCTAAGGAGGAAAAATATCTGTATGCAGAAAACTATTAAGACACTGATGAAAGAAATTAAAGATGATACAAACAAATGTGATTTTGAAATTATGGGAGGGAAAATGTTCTTTGCAGGTGTCAGTAATAACCTCAATACTTCACACTGGATATATAGATAGATTTTTCAGTCATCTATCTAAGGAAGAAAATCAAATCTTCCTTAAAAAGTAATTTCAGTTTCTCTAAACTAGGAAAATTTTCCCAAAACCATGTCTTTATACATGTCTTTGCTATATAGCAAATGTTTTATCTAAGTCTCTAATTATTATTGTCAACTAATTCTAAATGGTATATGTGAAAATAAAAGACAGCTACAGTTGCTATGGAGAATATACTTTGTAGGAAATTCATTCAACAGGACTTGTTCCTCAAATTAAAAAAAAATAATAGGGCTCCCCTGGTGGTGCAGTGGTTGAGAATCCGCCTGCCGATGCAGGGGACGCGAGTTTCGTGCCAAGGTTCGGGAAGATCCCACATGCCGCGGAGTGGCTGGGCCCGCGAGCCATGGCTGCTGAGCCTGCGCGTCCGGAGCCTGTGCTCCGCAACGGGAGAGGCCACAACAGTGAGAGGTCCGCGTACCGCAAAATAATAATAATAATAATAACCTTCACATACAATGAACCACCTTGACCACAAGCATCAGGAAAAGAAAGAATAAATGAATAAAAATGTAAAAATAAATGCAATTCTTTCCTATCTTTAGCTGGATTCATAGCTTCTTTCCTCACATGGACTAATTATTATTTTAAGATTTCAAACAAAGGAAAATAGCTACTCCCTACAAAAATCTCTATGTATAAGGGTGGAATTTCTTTTTTTAAGTTCAGTGATATTTAACTTTGTAATAATAATTTTAAGAAGTCTATTATCAATGGTCATTTGACAAACTCTTTAACTTTGTACTCTTCTCTCAATTTAAATTAAATACGCTATACAATTTTTCATACAGATTAATTGAATATGCTAAAGAAATAACTCAAAGAAACCAATTTGTTTGATTCCAAAATCCTCAGTAATAAATAGACTCTATCTCTCCCCTAGACATTCATCACGTTATCTTGTAAATTAATCTTCAGGGAAATATTAGCAGATATACTTGATTCAATTAGCAAAATCATCTTTCTCACCCATTGCTGACATGTATTTTCTAGAACTGTTTTTCAGAGCACAGAGCAAGAGTTTTGCATTCAACTTCATATGATAGCCTTTTAAGGACATTGTACATATGCAGAGAGAGGGGTTAGGTAACAGGTACTTACTTGAACAGGATATTTATGATCTAGAAAAAAAAAAAAGAATTGGGACACAATTTGTCCAATCCATGTCAGAATTGGTCAGGACAGTATAATAGCAGACTTTTGCTACCTTCTTTCAAATTTCAAAGACTGGAAGACTTGTGGGTCAAAGAATGTGTTTTAAAACAAAACACACATCTTGGAGTCAAATAAAAGTAATTTTTATAAAACAAATGCTAGAGCCCTTTTGCATACTTGTATAGTATTCCTGTTATCATTTTAATATGAAAATAAGATCTCTTTTAAAAGTAATTACACAGGGGCTTCCCTGGTGGCGCAGTGGTTGAGAGTCTGCCTGCTGATGCAGGGGACACGGGTTCATGCCCCGTTCTGGGAGGATCCCACATGCCACGGAGCGGCTGGGCCTGTGAGCCATGGCCGCTGAGCCTGCATGTCCAGAACCTGTTGCTCCACAACGGGAGAGGCCACAACAGTGAGAGGCCCACGTACCGCAAAAAAAAAAAAGAAAAGAAAAAGAAAGAAAGAAAAAAAAATGAAAAAAGTAATTACACAGCTCTTCTCCCAGATTTGGAAACAACTTGAATTATTTCAATGTACAGAGTGTGTTATATTTTTTAAACTGCAGATCCAAAACCATTAATGGATGATGAAATAAACTAATTGAATTGTGACCACTCTTTTTTTAATGGAGTGTATGGAAGAAAATGGAATGGAGGTAGAATAGAATGGAATGAAATGGTTGGGATAGGATGTGAGATAGCATAGCATAGACTAGACTAGAATTGAATATATTAAAATACAACTCACAAGTTCCAAGCAAGAACTGCACATGTTGCAAAAAGCACTGCAGATTATAAGAACAGTGGCAAAGGAACATGGAGAGGATGTGCCGGCAGCACACATTGGCTAGAAAAGGATTACTTGATCTTACGCCTTCATTTCAAAAAAATTTTTGAAACTTCAAAATTGAAAAAAATAATTGGAAATTTAGCAAACTACTTGATAGTGTCCAAAGTATTTTCAAGGAAAAAAGTTAATTTATCAACATAATTCCCTAATTTTCTATAACTGCTAATAAAAAACATATTTTGCCTTATTTAACTCATAATTTGGGACAAAAGAGAAAATAAAATGGCTCACACAACTTTCCAAAGAGTTATTCCTACAGTATGTATAGAAATGGAATATATGATTTTTTAAATGAAATATTGGCTGACAAATCCAAAACTCTACTTCTTAGTGATAACACAATATCTAGTATTTTTGTATAAAATTAATTAAACTTTTTATATCATAATTAAATTTATTGCTTTTTCCAGGAAAAGTCTGAGAGATTGTGTTGAGGGACAGTTTTCCATGTGACTCTTACACTTCTGCATATCTTGCAAACAGAAGCACTGATAGCTTTGTTCTAGAATATCTTTTCAAGGATGTCTATACAACATAAAAGTTTAGAAAATAGTGGTATTGTCTCCCTTGAGACAGAAGTATATTTGTGTGATGCCGAAAATAATAAAGATAGTGTCTCCCTTTGAGTCAAAAGTTGGACATGTTTACTTGAAGGCTTTTAAAAGATTAGGGTTCTCTAAACTCAACTGTGACACACATCCACTGCACTGACCAAGTCCACCTCCATGTCACCCCAATGAGATGTGGGAAGAAAGAGAAATATGACACTCATGCTGCCTCATTTGCCATGAGTAATAGAGTCCTTCAACTCTGTCCCAGGAGTCCCATGACTTTTGCCAGGATCTTTGAAACTATGGCAGGCTGACTTTTTAGCTTACATAAAGGACAAAATCTCAGACACCTCACCATTCTTGACAGATTGTGAACTCAAAAGTGAATTTCATGATTTTCTAAATGTAAAGTAACCACAGTTGGCTGATATTTTCTATGTGTTATTTTGGTAATAAAAATCATGTATTTAACTGGCATTTAAAGCATTCTTTATGGGCTAAACTTTGGGGGTGGGGGGAAACTAGCAATTTTGTCAACATGCCAAACATATGTGAAGGTTTCCAGAAGTATTATTGTTATGGCAAACAAGACCCAAAGTCATCACCCCATCTCCCACATGTTCCCCAAATATGTTGCGTTCCATTGAGGAGGGCATTAATAACCAAAGGAGTTTGAATAAAATAAAATTAGAAACATATTTGCATCTTATTTCTCTGTCTCAAACTTTTAATCATTGCTTTACTGAAAAAAATAGAAAAACTTTTAGAAGAAGATCTATTTGCTATTCAAAACCCTGCATCAATAATTGAGTTAAATGTCATACCTAAAGGGTATAAATATTACAATCCATTTATCGTTACAGTTCATTACAATTATTACAATTTTGTTCTTCATTTACATTGAAAAGTAATTGTCAGATATTAACATTTATTGTGATTTTGGATTAAAGTTAAAGAATATTTCACATTGCTAAACAGAGGAAATTGTTATTATCCACAGCTTATCTAATTGAACCAGAATCTTCATCCTTGACTGAAATGGAGAAATGGAAGGGAAAAAACTCAATCAGGCATAAATGGCATGCATAGCATTATCTTTGTGTGCTATGAACTTCCAGACACACTTACACATTAAATTAAATATTTTCTAATTCATACGGAGGTGGTTTGAAGATCTCTCTATGAGTTTGAAGATCTCTCTATAATTAGATATTAACAAAATATTTGACATGAAACTGATTTTGTAGAAAAGGCAAACCTTATCTAATACATATGTGTGTATATGTATGTAGGGGGGGATGTTTAGTTGGCTACCAAATAAAATGTAATTCTTACTACAGCTTCTTTAGTATTTAAAAACACTGATATAAGGAAACTATCCAAAGAAAAAGAACTAATAGAATATATATGTATGTATGTATGTGTATATATATATATATATATATATATATATATATATATCTCCAGTATGTATGTATATATAAAATAAGAAATAAGCTTATGCGACTATAGAAGTTGACAAGTCCCAAGATCTGCAGTGAGCAATCTAGAGACCCAGGGGAGCCAATGGTGTACCTCCAGTCTGAATGCCAGCAGGCTCAAGACCCAAGAAGAGCCAATGTTTCAGTTTGAGTTCAAAAGCAGGGTAGTACCAATGGCCCAGTTCAAAGGCAGTCAAACAGAAGGAGTTCCCTCTTAGTCTTTTTTGTTCTATTCAGGACTTCAACTGATTAGATGAGACACAAACACATTAGAGAGAGCAATCTGCTTTACTCAGTCTACCAATTCAAATGTAACCTCATCCAGAAACACCCTCATAGACACACCCAGGACAATGTTTGACCAAATACCTGGGCACGCCAGAGCCCAATCAAGTTGACACATAAAATTAACCATCACATATGTAAAAAAGTGAAAAAACTGGAAACCCAGTTACACAGAAATTTATCCAAGGTCACACAATAAGGGAGACATCCAAGAGGCACTCCTTGCTTTACTTCACCTTAAAAATGCCTAATTTTTCCTTATCATTATTTTGCCTTAGAACCAAATAGAAGTAGGTGTTTTTCAGTATTATAGTAATGGAAGGCATAAGGTAATATCACAAATAATGCATTTTTCCTAAAACAGGATGCTCCTGAATCTCATAGTAATTACTTCTAGGATCACCAAAGAAAACTACAGCTCACATAAATTATAAGCCACCAAAGATATTCTTTCTCTAAAGCTATGATAGGAGTATGGCAACATAATTAGACAAAGCCCACCTATCTCCCTACCCACTCATACCATAATGTTAGTGTCATTTTCCCTAATCCACACCTGAGGTTAAGCTAAGCTGAACATGGACATGAGCTACTCAAGACTGAAAAACAAAGTTGGCACAAGAAGTATTAACACTGAAAAGAAAAAGTATGCTATAATGACTGTTTAAGCTTTACTGTTACTCAGATTTATCTGATTTACCAACTTATTATTAATTTTTTTGATGGTCAACACTAGAACAGCTAGTTAGTGAATGCATTAGTCATTAGGGTTCCTCAGAGAAACAGAACAAACTCTGTGTGTGTGTGTGTGTGTGTGTGTGTGTGTGTGCGTACAGAGAAAGAGAGAGAGAGATTAAGTAATTGGCTGACACTGTTGCAGATACTGGCAAGTCCAAAATCTGCAAGATAGATCATAAGGCTGGAGAGCCAGGGAAGAGTTGCAGTGTGATCTGAAGGCAGTCTGCTGGCAGAATTCCCCCTTCCTTGGGGGAGGTCGGTCTTTTTCTTAAGGCCTCCAATTGATTGAATTGAGGTCCATCAACATTATGGAGGACAATCTGCTTTACTCAAAGTAATGGAAATAAAAACAAAAATAAACAAATGGGACCTAATGAAACTTCAAAGCTTTTACACAGCAAAGGAAGCCATAAACAAGACAAAAAGACAACCCTCAGAATGGGAGAAAATATTTGCAAATGAAGCAACTGACAGAGGATTAATCTCCAAACTATACAAACAGCTCATGCAGCTCAATATCAAAAAAACAAACAACCCAATCCAAAAATGTCAGAAGACCTAAACAGACATTTCTCCAACAAACACATTTTTGCCAACAAAAACATGAAAAGATGCTCAACATCACTAATCATTAGAGAAATGCAAATCAAAACTACAGTGAAGTATCACCTCACACCAGTCAGAATGGCCATCATCAAAAAATCTACAAACAATAAATGCTGGAGATGGTGTGGAGAAAAGGGAACCCTCTTGCACTGTTGGTGGGACTGTAAATTGATACAGCCACTATGGAGAACAGTATGGAGGTTCCTTAAAAAACTAAAAATAGAATTACCATATGATCCAGCAATCCCACGTCTGGGCATACACCCAGAAAAAAACATAATTCAAAAAGACTCATGTACCACAATGTTCACTGCAGCTCTATTTACAATAGCCAGGACATGGAAGCAACCTAAATGTCCAACAACAGATGAATGGATAAAGAAGATGTGTCACATATATACAATGGAATATTACTCAGCCATAAAAAGAAATGAAATTGAACTATTTGTAGTGAGGTGGATGGATCTAGAGTCTGTCATACAGAGCGAAGTCAGAAAGAGAAAAACAAATACCATATGCTAACACATATATATGGAATCTAAAAAAAAAATGGTTCTGAAGAACCTAGGGACAGAAGAGGAATAAAGACACAGACGTAGAGAATGGAGTTGAGGACACGGGGAGGGGGAAGTGACACAGTAGCACTGACATATATACACTACCAAACATAAAATAGACAGCTAGTGGGAAGCAGCTGCATGGCACAGGGAGATCAGCTCGGTGTCTTGTGACCACCTAGAGGGTGGGAGGGAGACACAAGAGGGAGGGGATATGGGGTATATGTATGCATATCGCTGATTCACTTTGTTATACAGCAGAAACTAACACAACATTGTAAAGCAGTTATACTCCAATTAAAATGTTAAAATAACTAAATAAATAAATAAAATACAGAGGTAAGAAAGTTATAATTTCCATGAAATATAGAGGTTATCTAAAATTTCCTTCTAAAATACATTTTAATTATTAAAAATATAATGGTCACATAAACTTTTAATCAAATTCTGCATCCACCCTGGATGTAATCATTTGATTCAAGATGGATTGTTTTGTCTCTCAGGCTTACTTGGTCTGTCTTTATATCAGCACACTGTAAAAGGCACTAGTTATATTTTGCTTGTATTAAAGTAGATGGGTATCCTCTAAAGGAGCTTACAAAATAGTTACATGGATAAACATACATCAGTTTACTTTGACCTTTATATCTAAGAAGATACTCTTATTGTGTTATTTATTCACCATGATTGCAATCTCTCTGTTCAAAGATTCTCATCTATTTTCCTTCAGAGGAAAGCTGGAGTTCTGTCATTTCATTGGCTGTGCGAAGTTGATTAACACATGGTTCCTATATAGGAAGTATTTGCTTATCTGAAGGCAATTCTCTTTCAGAACCTATCACTTTTAGCTACTTATTTCCATGTCATTCTGTCAAAGGTTACATTTCATTGTCTCAGGCAAAATGGAAATTCTAAAATGCCAACACATATAATACATTATCATTATGTCTTTACTATTCTTTTTTTCACTCTTTGTTTAAATAAATATTTCCAGCTAGATAATCTACCAGATTGAGGCTACCATGGAGAGGAATTTGGGAAGAAAACAAGAGAACAAACAAACATCTCTACTAGATTTTTACTCATTTCCTCTTCAGTGCTTTTTAAAAATTGACTTCCCTTTCCACTGTTTCTTCCTGATTTTAGCTTTTTTTTTTTTTTTAAACCAATGGCATCCACCTCCTTGGGAACCCCAGAATTATAAGTAGTAACAAATTAGCAAACCCTACTACTCAGGACACTGCTCAGTTAGAGTATTCTCTCTTACCCTGCCCAAACCGAAGTTAACACTTTCTAAAGAAAGCAGAGACTAGTTGAGTAACAAGATGTCCAACCAATGGAATGAACAATATGCAATTTGCTAAGTGATTAATACAAGTTTAAATATGTAAGTAATAAATCATAACATGTGGGTATAGCTAGTGTTTAATTCTATCATTTCCTAGAATGGGAAGCCTGAGCATTTGCAATTGCCCACTGTTATATCCCTTGGATTCCATAAGCACCTTAAATATAATAGAGGATGGTAGGGCAACAATACAGAAGGAATCTGAGCCCTTTAGTGATTTTATGATACAGAGCCATCTCTCCACTCTGCTGGACCTACCTACATCTTGTGACAAGAGAGAAAAACAAATTTTCCTCTCATTTGAGCTTCTGTACCTACTAGATATATCCTAGCCAATGAAGAAATTGGTACCTAGAAGTGGAATACAGCAGTAACAAAACCTAAAATATGTAACACGCTTGTGGAAAATGGACAACACACAGTGAGGAAACAGCTACTGCAGGCTGGAGAGCTGTTGAACCTGACTATGGCATGACAAACCGTTTGGCAAAATGGTCCTCCACGTTTGGAAAGTTGGTTCATGTATTTCCTGAGTCTCAAGATCTAGGAAACACTGTTGGAATATTTCAGGGAATTGATTTATGTTGGCTACTTGTTGCGTTTCACAGTGTACAGAAGGAATGAGATTAAACTAAGCAAGAATTAGCCAGTCCACAAGCAGAGAAGGAACAGTTCTGCTAAGAGAAGTTTTCTAAGTACTAACAGCAGTAGATATTGACAGAGTCCAGTAACTCCAGGCTTTGGAAGATTGGAAAAGTCAACTGCATCTATAGCTTAAATAGAAGAAGATAAGGCTTAAGGGTGACCTTTCTTAATCATCTCACATTAAGGCTTCTGTCAGACAGTGAATGGGTTTCTAACTAACCAATGCTAAATTATTTCAGCTTAACCGCTGAAAGAGTGATAGGCCAAGCATTGAGACCAGGAAATAAAGAAGAGATTCTCTGTCTTACTAACTATAGCCAGACAAGATCTTTGGTTACTGTGGTTACTTTTTCACATAACTGACGGAATCAAATAGACCGAATGGTCCATGTTTTTAAGGAAATTGTATTATAAAGGAACTCACAAGCCTGGCTTGCAAAAGCAAGTAATTACCAAACTTTAAAACAACCCAAGGGCTACCCTGGTAGTGTAGTGGTTAAGAATCTGCCAGCCACTGCAGGGGACACGTGTTCAAGCCCTGGCCTGGGAAGATCCCACACGCCACGGAGCAACTAAGTCAATGCACCACAACTACTGAGCCTGTGCTCTAAAGCCCGCGAGCCACAACTACTGAGCCTGCGTGCCATAACTACTGAAGCCCATGTGCCTAGAGCCCATGCTCTGCAACAAGAGAAGCCACCGCAATGAGAAGCCTGTGCACTGCAATGAAGAGTAGCCCCCGTTCACCACAACTAGAGAAAGCCCGCGCACAGCCCCAAAGACCCAACACAGCCAAAAATAAACAAATAAATAAATAAATTTATATTAAAAATATATATATATTCTAAATAGCCTAGCAGAAAGGAATTTCTAATACTTCTCCAAATTTTCTCTAATGAGTGTGTCATAACTCTATTGTCAAACAATAAATGAAAAGGATTTGCTTGTGTTTATTTCAGTAGATATAAAAACTCAAAAATCACTGATATTTGGAAGCATTATTTATAGTAAATAGTAATTCTTTAAGGCTTTGCTTCAATAAAGCCAGAGGACAGCTATTCTTCAAGAAGCAAGTCTATGAGAGGTAATACATATTAACAACCAAGCATATAAAATGTAACGTAATAATTGCTCCAAGAAAAGTATGTAGGAAATGGTATGAGAGTTTTCTAAGTGAAGAAGTTGAAGGGAAGAGCTTCTTTTCGGAAGAAACAACATGAAGAAAATCAGGGAAAATGTGTATATATTAGGGGAAAACTAAAGATAAGATCAGAAACTAGTCAGGATGAGATTATAAAGAATCTAACATGTCTCGAAATGGGAGCCTGGGCTTTATTTTTTAAGCCAGTGTGTCCCAACACACAATCAGTGTATCAGTGACAGTACACAGAAAATTTTATGAGGAATATGACAATTTTGTAATTTTAATGATGATTTATTTTAATGAATATTATAAAAAAATAACCAGAACATATAATGCTTATTTCATAAATATTAGTATTTAGGATGGCATTAAATTGGCTACTGCTATTGTAATCCACCAAATGTAGAAATAAAGGCTTCGTTCACATACACTTAGAAGTGTTTCACATTTTCAGTAATTAAACCATCCATCACAACTATGTGGAAGCCATTACTAGATGATCAGTTACTAGATTGTGAAGTGTTCATTTCTATATAAACTGATCAATTCAAAATTTTCTGGAAGTAATGATAATTTTGACAAGGAAATTTTAAACCCTGATCAAGGCAATTAAATAGATGATACGAAAAAAAGAAAACAAAGAAAAATTATTTACCATCTGTCAAAATAAATGAATACTGTGTATAGATTAATTCATACAGAAAGATAAAAAGAAACAAAGATCATTCAGTTGGATACAGAAGGCACATTTAAATGATCTAGCTCTCAAAAGCAATGCAAGGAAATTATATGACAGTGGCAAACAGAAGTTACTTAACTGATTAGCTGGATTTTAAATACCATAAAGTTTCAATTGTCAACAAGATGTTTCTATGTCAAATATCCATATGAAATGGAAATAGGAAGTAGGTCCCTAAACAGATAGAAATTTGACATCATGTAGGAAAACACGATTCTTCCAAGTGACTAAACATTTCATAGATAGAGGAAACAAATGTCTTAGCCATAATTCATTTAACTCAACATTTTGCTCATTTTTTTTGGTATAGATTGTATAGATCAGAATGAGATCTTACCTTGCCAATAAATTTCTTTATATTTTGACTGTACTAAAAATTTAAACTGAGAAGTTCCTGGTTGCAACTGTGCTCTCAGTTCTGTGAAAGCTTACAAATCTTCCAGTCTTAAGGGAATAAAGCCATATCATTTTAGGAATATGCAAAGCCAAGTAAATATCAGGGGAAAAGAGAATCCTCTCTTCTGCATTTAATTTTTGAAGGCTACAGATATAAATATATCTTTTAATTTACTACTCCAATAATGTGATGTAATGCAATTGTATATAAGTGAATGTTCTCCGTATTCATGGAAGTTAAGCGATATCTTAAAATGTTTAACTTGGAATTTATTTATACTGCTAGAAAATCTTTGCTGGGTTTCTGGATGAAGATGAGCATATGAGACCATTGCCACAGCAACCAAATCTGTAAATAATATTGTGTTAGTCACAGGGAACACAATGTATGCTGTTTTTAATATTTCTGCCTTTACCCTTTGTCACTGCTAATTTATGCACAAGCTAACTCTAAATTTAATATGGGAACATTGTCCTCTTTGAATTAAAAATTTAATATAATGCAATTCTTTTTCAAATAAACTCTTTCCAAGTTTATTCCACAAGAAGCTACTTAGTGACCTTTGCTGATTATGATAGTTATTAACACTGTTATTTGAGCTAGCAAATCTTCATTGAGATGTAACTTGGTACACTGAAAAACAACAGCCTTGGAGTCAAGATAAATCTGGATTGTAATTATAATTTTGCTATGATGACATTTTTCCTCCTCTTAAAATAGGAATAAAAATAGAATCATTTAGGTTTGTTGTGAAGAGTGGGGATAATGTATACAAAAGGCAGGGCACATAACAGATGCTCAGTATACAATATATTCTATGATATTGATGGAAATAGGTATGCATATTTTAAAAACCATGCAACATTTCATTGGTGTTATGATTCTGTTTTATTATTCTTATATAGAATGTATAAGTTTTGGACTAAAACTCCCATTTTTCTATTTTCTTTTTAAACCTGAATGGTCAGCATTGCTCCTCTAGAAAAAAGAAACCACTCTCCAACTTGTTATGTTATCCCTATGGAACAATCACAAGTCCTATCTCTCCATGGGAACATAGTTTAGGCTGAGCCTATCAAGGCCCTTCCCTCATGGACATCACTATGGATGTATGAATCAAGTCCAACAATCAGTACCTGAAAAGACTGCCTTTCCTCAGTGGAGCTGCCAATGTCAGAGGCTGTGAGTCTGCAACTGCTGGGGGCCATCTTGTCCACCTGGAGGAGATATTCTATAAGCAGGCTATTCCTAGGAGATACCATTGGTTTGTTTCCAGACCACCACAATACAGGGAGTTACATGGATTTTTTGGTTTCCCAGTGTATATGAAAGCTTTGTTTACACTATACTGTAGTCTACTAAGTGTGCAATTGCGTGTGTCTAAAAAAACAATGTAGTGTCTTAATTAAAAAATACAAAACAAAAAAATTACAATAGTAACATCAAAGATCACAGATCAGCAAAACAAATATAATAATAATGAAAGAGTTTGAAATATTACAAGAATCACGAAAATATCACAGAGTCACAAAATGAGCAAATGCTATGGGGAAAATGGTGTCGATAGACTTGCTCTATGCAGGGTTGCCACAAACCTTCAATTTGTAAAAACGCAGTATCTGTGAAGCACAATAAAACAAGGTATGCTTGTATACAAGATGAAACCAAGCATGAGATAGCAGAGCAGTCAGGGACAGTAACATAGTGCTTAGGGTATTTGAGGCCCATAATCTAGATTTTCCAATTACATTAGCCAATAAAGGCCTTTTTGTTTATCTTCTTTTGAATTGAATTTCTGTCACTCACAATAGGACATGATTTTCTTTCTAAAAACTTTATTACTTTTCTTTTGACTTAGATTTACAGCCAACTTGGAATTAATGTTTATGTATGGTGTGATGTAGGGTGAGTGCAGGGTGGTTTTTTTATTTTTAAAAAAAATACATGATAGTTCAAAACCATTATTAAAAAGACCCCACTGTTCTGATTGTTGAACATCCAGCATTCATTAAAGCATGACTTTGTTTCTCTACTCCCTTCTCCAAGCTATGGGTCTAATTCACCCATCTTGTGTCATTGCCATACTATCTTAATTACAATAAGTTTATAATAAATCTTGATATCATCTAGAGCAAGTCCACACATTTTGTTCCCCCTTAAGATTATCTAGGTATTCTTGGCATTTTGTATATCCATAAATTTTTTGGAATTGGCTAGTCAATTCCATTTTTTTCATTTCTTGGATTTAATGAGTATTACATTGAATTAATGTATCAGTTAGGAGATCCATCCTTAAAATATTGATTTTTGCAATCCATGAACAATCGCTCCAATTATTTGGATCTTTTAAATATTTTTCTACCAATTTTCTTTTATTGTTTTCTAAGCGGAAGTCTTGTATTAGATTTACTCTTAGCTATTTTATGTTTCTGATGCATTTTATAAATACAATTGATTTTTGTATGTTGATCTTCTGTCCGGAAACCTTGCTACACTCACTCAGTAACTATACAATTTATTTTTCACTTTCTATACTCATAATCATATTACCTGCTAATAATGACAGTCTCATTCTTCCTCTTGAATCCTTATATCTTTGATATCTTCTTTCTTTTTGATTACCCTGGCTAAAAACTCTTGTTCAGTATTAAATGGCAATGGTGATAGTACATAGTCTCATCTTATTCTTTTCTTAAAATGAAAACCTAATTTTTTTCAAACATTGGCTCCAGGGAGATACTACCTATGACATTCAAAATAAAAGGGAAATAATTTAAGGAAAATATTATGGGGAGAGTGTGAAGGAAAAGGAGTGGAACACATTTTAAAAAAAAGAAGGAAGAAAGAAAACCAATTTAGATTTGGTATAATTGGAGGTCAACAATTTAAAAAGTCATTGCTAGTTCTCTTGAACATTTTAGTTCAAGTATTAGTTTAGTATTAGTTCTCTTGAACTGATACTGAAAGTTATCAGTATCTCTTGAATACTGATATCTTTGTAGTTGCCAGGCACAGTGATTTAGAAAACATAACATTTTTCCATGCAGCCTTCAGTCAACTGTTTCTAAGCAAAGATTTTTTGATCATTTCAATTACTACATTCCAGAATGCATAGCGGTGTCCATATAATCCATTCAAATAGGGTTATTAAAATAACTAAAATCAAAAAATCAACCATTTTTCCTAATATTTTTCATCTTCTATGATCTGAATCTCATTTTCAACACTAAATTTTTAAACCACTCTATCTCCACCCAAATTAGGCTGAGTATCTGTGGTAGCCAGCTTCCCAGATGGTCACCAATGATCCCCTCCTCCTGGGTATCTACACATTTGAATAAGGCTGACCCACTAGCCTACCCACCCACATTAAATAAGGCTGATCTATGTAACCAGTAAGATATTTTAGGAATTGATGGTGTGTGACTCTCAGAGGTAAGTCATAAAAGGCATTGGTGCCTCCTCTTTTCTCTTTCCTTAAATCACTCACTCAGAGGGAAACCAACCACCAGATTGTAAGGAGAGTCAAGCAGCCCTATGGAGAGGCCAACGCTCTTGCCAAAAGCCACCACCAATTTGCCAGCCATGTGAGTCAACCATCTTGGATATGGATCCTCCAGACCCACTTAAGCTTTCAGAAGACTCCAGCCCCATCCAACATTTTGACTGCAATTTTATGAGACTCTGAGCCAGAACCACACAGCTAAGCTTCTCCCTTGTTTCTGACACATGAATGAATGCTTATTGTTGTCTTAAGACGCTAAGTTTTGAGGTAATTTGTTACAGAGCAACAGATAACTACTACAATATCCTTGCTATATGCTCCCATGTAAACCAGTATTTCCTTTAACAAAAGTTTATTTTTCCATTTTTAATTGTATTTTTTCCCACAAACTTAAAGCTATGTGAGAATAGACAAGTGATCTCCTTTTTTTTTTACAGTTATAAACCCAGGTTTAGCACAGCGGCTGTCTCTTAGTAGATGCTAAATAAATACATGTAGGAAGAAGGAAAAGAAGAAAGGTTAGAAGGTGGGAGGGTAGGAAGAAGAGAGAAAGACACTTCTGTTTGACCAAAAGCCCTCAAGTTTTGAATCAATGAACAGGGGTAGCCCTCGTATCTTTCCCACAAAAAGCATCAACCACTTCTTAAAGCAAATCTAACAGAAACCAAATGTGATTAATGTGAAGTTAATTCTAAAGTTGTTCTAAAATTAAGCCTCGACAATTTTATTTGTATTTTAAGGAACAATGATCTTTGTAGTTTAGTATAGAATCAAGTACGGTTTCCAAAAGAACCAAATGCCGAGACTAGATCAGGTGGTTCATGTTCCTTCCAAGAGAGTCCTTTGTTAAGATCCCCATTATATAGAACTATGTCGTTAAATTATAGGGAGTTTTTGAATGTCACTCCTTGGAGGCCAGGGTTGTAACAGCAAGCAAATCAAAGATCTAAGGTATATAGAGTGTTGAGTGAAAAAAATAACTCTTCTAAAAGGAGATCAAAGGTTTCCCATCGGGCTCCCCTGGTGGCCCAGTGGTTGAGAGTCCGCCTGCCGATACAGGGGACACGGGTTTGTGCCCCGGTCTGGGAAGATCCCACGTGCCGCGGAGCGGCTGGGCCCGTGAGCCATGGCCGCTGAGCCTGCGCGTCCGGAGCCTGTGCTCCGCAACGGGAGAGGCCACAACAGTGAGAGGCCCACGTATCGCAAAAAAAAATAATAATAATAAAAACCGTTTCCCATATAACTTTATTAAAATCAATGTTCTAAATGCTAATCAATAATAGATTATACATTTATGTTCCTTTTTATAACAAAATAATATTTATCTTATCACATAGTCATTTTCCTTATTTTAAAAACAAATTTTACCATTGTGAAGTTGCACTTTGAACAGTTAAGTATGTATGGTTCTTACTGTGTTTTAGTTAATTCCATTTCTGTCTGTAATATTCAGCATCAAATAGCCAAATTTTAAAGGAAGATTACCTTTTTCTAGAATAAAAAAGAGAAGTTTCAAACAATCAAAAACTAAACCCAACTAATCAGGAGTGCATTTGATTTGTAGCTTTGGGGACAAGTTTTTCTATGCTCTTCTTTCACTGTAAGCAACAATCCACATTAGATCTTAAAAGGATTGTAATTGCACCAAGTTCCAGCTAATATACCTGTGGAGTTCAAAGCAGTCCTGAAGTATAAACAATCTAAGAGCCAAGAAATGTGATTGCCATAGTGCTCTGATTTCATGAAAAACCCTTCTTTAAAAAAAAATACTTTTTCCTGCAAGGTATGCTAATTCCATTTGTTTCTTTTATCCTCACTATTTTTATGTTACACCATTATCCAACATTTGATGTTCTGAATAATGTTTTCTATGGAGACAAAAAAATAAATATTTTAATACAATGGTTAGCTTTGCATTTGACCACTTTGCAGTGGTCTATGGAATTTTCTAATGAGAATTTTATCATTATAAAAAATAAGGGCAAAATAGCTGAATTATCTTTCCCATAGGAAACCTGACATTCTGCTCTGATTTTGTACAAATCCACACTTCTAACAACTTGCTTTAGATATGAGTGGGGTATGTGAACACACCTCTGAAAATGAAAAGACCGTGGTCAAATGAAATAAGAATATAAAAATAATTTTACTTCTTTTTTAGTTAATGTGCCCTTAACTAACATGTTTCCATAGCGTCTGTTTCTGTTTTTCTAACGAAGTGCTCTCCCATTATTTCCCTTTATATGTGAGAGCTTTAGGGGAGAAATCAGGAAGGGGAAAAAAAAAAGAACTCCATTAGAGAACAGAAATAAAGATGGGAAAATAATTAAAATGCTTCTTTTTGTCTGAAAGTCTGAAAATTAATATTATAATTATGTTAGTCACTTTGCTCTACTTGCTTTAGAGGAAGTTGTAACCTCATCTCTCTATGTCATGACAAATTAAGACTCTCTGTTTTGATGAAGAAAAGCAATTTACATGCAAATAATGGTTCCAAAATATCAATCTTACTTCCTGCTCACATCTAGTAATTAAAGAGATGACTTTTCCCTCTTCTATACCCTATAATACCCTTTTTGGTGGGTTGTTTTTAAATTTTTTGGCATTTTACATCCTCTCCTAAGCTAAAATGTTTTTGACCTAATGACTTCCAAGGACTGAAGATAAACCCATCTCCTTACTTAATTGATTTCCCACTGGAATCCCGAAAATTTGTTTTTAACCCTGCCCTAGACCATTTGATCTCCTGTATGTTTCTTGAATGCATCAAGCTTCTTCCCACCTTAGGGCCTTTGTATGTAATATTCTCCTGGCCCTCATTCAAGGGTCTCCTTCTCAATGAAGCCTTCTCTGGCTTCACTGTCTAAAAGTGCACACTCTCCCTTCCCCCCCACCCCACCCCAGCACTCATTATTCCCATTTCTTGCTTTATTATTCTTTTTGGCACTTCACTTATTGTAAGTTGTCATAATATATTTTATTCACTTACCTGGCTAATGATCTGTATTCTACCTATGGATGGTAAGCTCTTAGGGGCAGGGACTTTGTCAGTTTTGTTACATATGTTTCCTCAGTCCTTAGAATAGTGCCTGACACATGGTAGGTGCCCAATTAATATTTGTTCTATGAATGAGGACCATGGAAGCACTAAAATGTTACAGGTAGTCCTGATATCTCTGTGTCCTTGAATTTTCTGTGAACTGAATAATGAAAAGTACAACTATTATCACATGGGAGTTTGTGAGACTGTTTAATACTAAAATGCTTTTCTTACAATAAAAAGTGTGGACTCTAAAATTCTCAAGCAGAAATTACACTCTTAAATGTTTACAAGGACCAGGCATGTAAATAAGCTGAGGGATGTGGGCCAAGTGTGGACTGTAACTAGAGGGAGTGTGTCTAAAACAAATGAGGCATAAAAACAAACAAAAACAACAAAACCCAATGATAAATAAATAAATGAATATAAAATTATTATACCTAAAAAAAAAAAGAAAAAGACAA
Source organism: Mesoplodon bidens (assembly GCF_964165515.1). Taxonomy (NCBI): domain Eukaryota; kingdom Metazoa; phylum Chordata; class Mammalia; order Artiodactyla; family Ziphiidae; genus Mesoplodon; species Mesoplodon bidens. The sequence continues at coordinate 51,983,571 of NC_138173.1, read as the reverse complement.
GTGAGTCACAGCTGTTTATCACCATCAGGTACTTCTCATGGGGCTTACTGCCCAGAGCTGCTAGACTGTCCATTTCTTTCAAGGGAAGTAGAAATTTGAATTTTCACTTGAAATCTCCTGGTTCTTGAAAGTTAGTAGCTAAGCCAATTGTGAGCTATGCCTGGTGGCCTGAATAACACTGCACAATTAAATGAAGCCATATCCCCTTTCAATGTACAGATCACCTACTATCACCTACTCAGTCTGTCTGCTATTTTCACCTGAAAATTAGAAATGTTGACTTGTTGTTCATACAAACATGAAAAATAGAAAAGAGCAAATACTAAAGGGATATTTAAATAAGAAAGCAAACTCATTCATCTGAGGATTTTACTGACACCTTATAAAAAGAAGTTGAACAAACACAGTCATTTCTTGCTTAAAGACTATGTTTTAAAACCAACGGCACCAATACATGTCATATATAAATGAATAAGTTAGGAAAATTGTACAAACAATAAGCAATTGTGTGAATAAAGGGATGTGGTAAAATGCTGACTATAAGAATATGATCCAAGAAATTAAACAATTAATAACATTGCCAGGCATCTTTTATCTTTGGATCAATCAGGTTAAGAACTAAAAGTATCCATATTATGTTAATTTCATTAGGCAATTAAAAGAAAGGATATCAACCAAATAGAATTAAGGCTTCCATAGAAAAGAAAACAAAAAGAAAGTATAGCAAACTGGAATTCAAGGTACAAAAAAGGCATGAAACATACTAGGTGGTCTGCTAGGACAAAGAAACCAAACAGCCTAATAAAAAGAAAGAGAAAAATGTAGCTCTAAGGAATAACACAACTGGTGGAAAAAAGTTTTCTACATGTGAAAATAAAAAGAGACACATTAACAAACGGCAACAGAGAAGAAACTGAAGCCAACCATGACATGAAACTTTACCTACGACAAAGAAAAAAATATCTTATAGTAAAATCATACTTTTAAGTATATAAACCACTTTACTTAAATGTTCTCCTTTTAGCCTCATGAGAAATTAGGTAGATAAATATTCCCATTTTGTATGTGAGCAAAAATGTTTAAGTGGATTGATGATTTTCCCAAAGTCTTCCAGGAATTTAAAGAGTCAGAGCTCAAACCCAAGACCTGTGTATATTATTTCATAATGCACATGAGTTAATTTTTTTCATATTGAATTTTTCAGACTCAATACTTGCTAAAGTAAGTATTGAAAATGTATCCCAAATCTCTCCTTCTAACCTAGACTCAGGCAACCATTTCCATTCTTTCTGATCCAGAAACTAACTACCTTGTAGGAGAAGCCTATGTTACCATGGTGATTGGCCACAGTACAGATTTATGATTTCCAGCCTCAGCTGGGCCTTCCTTGCAGCACAACAATCATTTTACTCATCACTAGTTGGCTCCTTATCCCATTTCTCAACACATAGACTAGAGCAGTTAACACTTTCCTCCCTCCTCAGCCCTCCCCATCCTCTGCCTGCCCTGTTTTCAGCAAATTAGTTCACCTTCTGCTCAGGTGGGACAATGGATGCTATTTGATATAAATTGTTCCTCCACTAAAAATGCAGTTATCTTTCTCCTACCCTTGCATCTTGTTTTCCCACCTACCTCAGAGGAAGAAGTGCAGCTGTTCTTTATTTTCCGATCTTTATTTTCCAAACGTATTCCTTTAACTAACAACTCCCTTTATATAAGCACCTTTCTCCTGTCTTACACGTCTGTTCCATTTTCCTCCACTTTGCCTCCGTTTCAGCTGCCATCTCATTTTTCTCCTTTCTTTTAACACCGTTCTCACTGAATAGTAAACAACACTCCTGGCTCAGCTTCCTCACAGAGCATTGGACCTAGTAGCAGTTTAGCAAAACTTTCTCAAATAAGTAAAGGAATGAATAAGTGAACTTCTAGTTTTGGGTTCCCCAAAAAGATATATGAGCAGACTCCTGTCTTTGAGAGAAGTGGTGATTAGAAAGCAACTTTGCAGCTCAGAAGGATTTCATGAAAGAAGCATCATTTACTGCTTTACTACTTGGGTTTTCAAACTGTCCATATTCTCTGTGCTGTCCTTCCTTTTACTCTCTCTCCACCATCACCACCCTCTCCCACCTCAGATGGGAACTTCCATTATGTACTCATCACACTGTATTATATTGTTATATTATCTGTTGCTGCATAACAATCAACCTCAAAGCTTAGTGGCTCAGCTGGGCAATTCTTGCATGTGCTCCTGTATACAGTTGAGTAAGACGGTTATTGAAGGCTAGAAAAACTAAGGCAGAGCTGCAAGTCTACTTCTGACCTAGATCTTGTAGGTTATACAGCATCACTTCTGCTGTATTCTATTGGTTACAAGTGAGTTAAGGCCAGTCATAATTGAAAGGGAGGAAACTATACAAAGGCATGAATACTGGGAGGAAAAGTTCACTAGGAAACTACGCTAGATGAGAAACTATCTTCGGAGTCTGACTGCCACATATATTCAATTGTGTAAGTATATATCTTCTAAACTTAGCTATTAAAGTATAAGAATTGTGTTTTTGAGTGCCTACCAAATAGTAAAGAATTGTTGAAGACACCAATATATCAGTCATGCACCAAAAAATGCAAGTGACCAAATTTATATAAAACCATTTCTTGATGTTCAAGACCATTTCAATTAGTAATGAAATTTATTTCATATGTAGAGCAGTAATGTTAAGTAAGCCTGTAAAGCAAATGATGTGGATTGAGCACAGTTCAGCAAACATCAATTGACACCAACCATGGTCCCAGCACTGTGCTTGCCACTGGACCCCAGGTGCCTGAAGAATGAATTACAGTCGGCCCTTCTGTCTGCAGGCTCCATATCACCATTTCAACCAACCACAAATTAATTTTTTGTTGGTTGATTCTGCAGGTGCCAAACCTGCATATGACAGAGGGCCAACTGTACTATTTTATATAAGGGACTTAAGCATCTGCAGGTTTTGGTCTCTGATAGGGTTCCTGGAACCAATTTCCCATGGAGGCCAAGGGATAACTGTAAATACAAATTAACCCCTTAATATGTATATGCTTTCTGTTAGATCAATAAAATATTTATAATTGAAACACATCCACAACTTTAATCTTAAAAGTGAAAGTTTATTACTAAGATTATAGTAGAATCTAATGTCAAAACCACACAGAGAATTAAGAAAGAAATACACCATCCCTCAGAATCTGTGGGGCATCCATCCATGGCAGATGCTCAAGTCCCATAGTCAGCCTTCCCTAGCCTCTGTTCCATGGATCATGTAGTACTGTATGTATTTTTTGAAAAAATCCACATGTAAGAGGTCCCCCACAGTTCACACCTCTGTTGTTCAAGGGTCAACTGTATATGTAGATGTCAGAGAAGAAGAAAGAGAGAGAGTGTGCAAAAGAAAGGAAGGGCAAATTCACATGCTTTTACCTTCAGAAAACCTACATATTTACAGAATAATTATTCAGCAGAGATACTTAAAAGAACCCTTGTGAAACCTGACAAATTTTTAATCCATTTATCAAAAAAAGATCATAGGGCTTTCAGGGCTTTTAAGACAACTACAACTAAAATGCTAATGTAATATTAAGCAAAAAAAAAAAAAGGCTAATCTTAAGAACTAGATAAGTTGCATAATAAACTATTAAAAACCAATAGGGTTTCTAAATTCATATGAATATGCCATCAGCATATTTCCAATATGTATAATAAGTATAAAATTAAACTACATTTTATGTTTTATAAATGTGTTACACAAAATCATATTCTCAGAAAGGATTTCCACTTGCTTGAAATACTATTATTTCAAAGCTGAAAAGCCTGAGTATAATGTTATAGAAGAAACACCAGCTGGTAACCATACCATGCTATATTGAAATTTGCAAATGAAAACTGGAGAGGGAAGTAATATTCCCAGTGGTTGGTATGCTGAGATGATTGTGTTGCTAAAAGAGAAAAAAATTAAATCTAATCTGTATATTAAAGCTAGACTGCATCATAAAAAATATTTCACAAAATAATAATCACCTACATTTATCCTAAAAGGTTAAGTATTTAAAATGGATTTATTCAAAATCTTACAAATATTCTAAAATAGAAATGTCACTTCAAGAAAAATAAAATGTCAAAAACTATTTACTTTCTTCACTCTTTCCCATCCCCTATAAAAAATTAAAATGTTTAAAATTACATTTGCCAATTTTTCATCACCAAGGTATTTCTGTGTTGCCTTTAGTCTCTGGAATGCCCTTTATTATTTTTCTTTCAGTCTATCTCTTTCATTTCTAAATGCTCTATCTCTTACTCTACCTTCCCAAATCTCCAACAACCCCTCCTACCACAAGTTTAAAAAGTTTAATAGGTTAATTGATTCTCCCTTAGCCACATCAAACCCCTTTGCATAACACATTAAAATGCAGTCAGCGCTCTGTATCTGTGGGTTCTGCATCTGGAAATTCTAACAAGCTAGGGTCAAAAATATTCAAAAAATTTTTCAGAAAGTTCCGGAAGGCAAAACTTAAATTTGCTGTGCTCTGGCAACTATTTGCATATCATTTACATTGTATTTACAACTATTTACATAGTATTTACATTGTATTAGGTATTATATGGAATCTAGAGATGATTTAAAGCATATGGGAGGATGTGTGTAGGTTATATGCAAATACTATGCCATTTTATATAAGGGACTTGAGTATCCACAGATTTTGTTATCCTCCAGGGTCCTGGAACCAGTCTCCTGCAGATACCAAGGTATGACAATAATTGAATAGAGGGATACTTCAAAGATCTACTTTACTCAATCTAATTTAAATGGGTTATGACCCTGTAGCTTTGACAGCTTGTCACACAGTACAAGTTAATAAAACGATAATTAAAACTGGGGATATAAAATTAAGATTCAGAATTTTTATTTTTAATAAATACGTAAGGTCCTTTTTTGTAAAATTTTATTCAGATATTTTAAATATATGCGTTATCACCAGACATACATACAACAGATGATTAACCCTGATTTCAACAAATATTTCCTGACAGTGATTGGTATATTGTCTCCGTATGTATATTTGTCTGTTGATTATTGATTTTAACTACTTTTCTCTCTTTTATCAACTGTATGTTGAGTCCATTTCTAACAGGACTACTAACAATAATTTTCAGTAAAAATTCCAATAAATGCATATACCAAAATGACTGTTTATGTACTTACGTCCCTTTATCATGTCACTTACAACAAACAGAATTTGCTGGAGTTTTTTCCCCCATTTCTAGTACAGTAGCAACTAGCCTTATAATAAATTTAACATCTTTAATAAATACCCATTAACTTGATGGTGGGAATATGAATTTATTAATATTATGGCATTTATTTATTTTAAACAAAAGTTGCTTACAAATCATAGAGCCTCATCCAGTGATAAGTTTAATTTGGTCATATTTATAATCTCTGAATTTTTAATGTTATAAGAACCCTTGTGTTTGATTAGAAGAAAGTCTAAGATTCTGATTAGACTGATTTTATTCTTCTGTTCTGTTGGGGCTGGGGGATAGGAGGAGGTGATTCTTATATTTAATTAGAGCTGTGGGAGGTATCTCTATAGCTCCAGTGCCAACTGTTTTTGCCACCCTTCTGCTCCTTTGACCTAGCTGATCTGTGGTCCATGCTGCTGCTGATTTTCTCTGACAGTTGACCTCTGTGCCCTTCCCTCTCCCTGTGCCATAAGGAGGTTCTGTCCATTTCTCATAGTCTGCTGTTTTAAGGAGGCCTCCCAGAGCAGGGCTTTAGGACACCTAATAACACAGTTCTTTTAACAAGGATCGCAGACCTGAGTGTTGGGCCAGATATGCCCTGTAAAGATATTTAATGTGACTAGTGTTCAAACAAAAAAATAAACAATGAAGGTCTTTAATTGTGACATGTACCCTTCATCCCACCAGCCCACCTTGCCCTTCCATACTGTCATACATCTCTCCTGCTTCCTCCTTTGAGCCTCGAAGTATCCTCCTAGCAGCCCAAATGGTGGGGCCTCCCAGACAGCCAGCAGCAAAGCAAAAATGTGGTTTGTAGAGTCAACAGTGCTGCTTAAACATCCATCTTTTTTTTAAGTGGGAATATTCACCACCAAGATCAACAGCCCATCATCTAAAGCTATAAAGCCTAAATTAAGTTGTGACAAAACATTTTAAACTTTCTGATCTTAGCCCTTTGTGGCTCCTGCTGCATTTTCATATGCAGCATTTCACTGCAAATACAAACTAGTTAATAAACACTGGTTCTTTTCAAGCTGGGTATATAATTCCTTTTTTTAATGCTAGAATCTTTCGATAGTCAAAAGCACTGCAGAGTCTTAGCCTGTAATTTAGTTAAATGAATTCAAAACTCAATACTGCCCTTAGAGGATAGGGAAATGAAATAATACTCACAAAAATGATGGTTAAGCATAGTTATGAAGAAACTTGGCACCACTAAAGAACTATTCAGAAATCTGAGATTGAGAAGGATAATGATGTAAGACTAACAACTTGGATAGAAAATAAAGGCAATGAGTTCATTCTGGGAGGAAGTGACTTATCTTAGGGTATTCTGAGTTTCTCATTAAAACAAATATCTCTGATTTCTTTCAATGGTTCCCAGTGAAAACATGAAAATCACAGTGATGAAAATGTTACTGATTACACTGTGTTCTTAAAACCTAAAATTATCTATTGAAACGAAAGAAGTTTCCGCTGGAGCAGCTATAAATGTAGCATTCATATAACCATAAGTAGCAATTAATCAAGAGTAAAAATTTTTTTTAATTCTATCAGATAGCTATTTATTTCATATGATTGTATTAATATGAATACTACTGAATAACTTTTGTCATTTACACTAACAGCATCCACAACTTGTTGAGTTAGACTTAATACAGCAAATGTCTATGTGTCAGTGAATTAAATGACCATCACTAAATATGTAGAAATTGTTACAGGAACACAAAGAAAGGGTAAAGTGCCCTAGTATTTATTATTTAACACCTTCTGCTGAGTGTTTGGTGCTTCACCTAGCCTTTCTTATTTAATTTTCACATTTTAATATATTTTGTTGTTATTCAAAGATCTATTCTATAGATTAAAAAATAAGTCAGGTCCATGGAGTCAAGTAACTTTCTGAAGGCCATGCATCTTGTACATGATAGAACCTGTCTAATTCTAGACTCATAATTCTAACTATAGAGAAAAGAGGGAGTTTCTTCTCACCACAGTACTGACTTTCAAATACCCTTGCCACCTCCTCAAAGTTCCCTTTGTTTTGGTACTTACAGGGCATAGTGATAATTATTCTACCTTAACGCTCTACCATTGATAGTAGTCTTATCATTTTGCTTCGTCGTCTTCTTCTTAATCTAATAGATCTATACAATTTGTGAATCTGTTAAGCAGTACACATACACACAGTTGTTCCCATCAAAATAAATATCTGAATATCACAAGACAATCTTCTGAAGATTTGAAACAGCATATAAAACATTGACCAGCTTAAACTAGTTTTGCCTAAATAAGTTGTCGATTAATCAAACTTCGAGTTCTTTTACAGAGACAGCACTGCGCGTGTGCAAGACTGGAACCCACGTCTCCAGTATGACTCTGGAACCAAGAATCTTTAGTCTATGGAGAACTCTAAGAATAGAGGTGCTACCACAGGAGCCCTTTACAAAGTGAGAAGTCCTTCAGTAAGGAAACCATGGTTTCCAGCAGCACGTGTAGCTTATATGGACTGATTTGAGTGTAGACAATCAGCTTCCAAGTTTGAAATTCCCCGGACCCCTTTAATTTCTTCCTGAACCCTGGATCAGGGAGACAAATTTGAGAGCCTTGACTCCTGTCTCCTTGTCAGTTGACCTGGCAATAAATCTCACTCTTTTCTCAAAAGCCAGAGTCATAGTACTGGCTTCTGTGTGTGTTGGGCAGTGAGCCCTTCCTTAGTAACAGATTGACAGGAGTCATACAAGCCTTATAAAAATATGATCCTCTTTAGATGTTCAGATTAGTTCATTCAGAGATCCTTTATGTAAAAAAAAATAAATCTCATTATTAATTTGATATATCACATGATAATTTTTGTAATTATTGAACATTTAATTACACTCGTTGCCCCAACGCCATTAAATTTTGTTATATTATCTACTACTCTCTGTATAACTAGTAAAAACTGTAATCATTATGTAGATACCAGATTCATGTCTAGCTGTTTTTACTAAATTTGTAGTACAAATCTATGTTCTAATAGTAAACTGAAACCACCCCATTTATTTGAACAGGGAATTTCATTTAATTTTTTTAAGTTGACTAATTGTTAATTATAAATAGATAGTTGTTAATTAGTTGGAGAAACAAATAGAAAATGTTAAAATTATGAGATTGGTCTATTTTATTAATCTTTTCAAAGAACCAGTTCTATTTTATGCCAGTGTATTTAATATAACCAATTTTTTTTTTAACTGTGAAAGCAGATTTATTCGGGAGATACACACTCCATAGACAGAATGTGGGTTGTATCATAAGGCGAGAGGGCCCTGGGGTATCCAATTTATTTTTAACATATTGTTTTCTTTTAATTTATTTGTGTTTGGTTGTATTATTCTTTTTCTAACTTCTTGAGTTGGACACATAAGTCACTAATTTTCACATTTATGAAATCTTCCTTATCACTTAAGTTACATTCCATTCATTTTTAGCATAGTTTTTTTCATTTTTGTTTGGATTGAAATATCATCTAAATTCTAATTTTTTTCTTTGATCCCAAAAGGTGTTTTCTCATTTTTCCATAGAATGACTTGGGTGTGGCTATTATTTTTTAATTGATTTCTAATGTTATTTTGTTATTATCAGAGAATGTGATCAGCTTAAGTTCAAGTGTTCAATCTTGATTGAGATTTAGTTTGTTGCCTAGGATATGCTCTCTAATTATTATGCATAAAGTTTCAAACATACATCCGTTAAATAGGTTAGTTAATGGTGTCATTGGCTCTTCACCATTTTCTTACTATTTTTTTGCCAAGTTTATCTCTTAATTTTAAGAAATGTCTATTACAATTTCCCCACTATGACTGTGGATTTGTTTATTTCACCTTGTAACTCTATCAGATTTTTATTTTCTTCTGTGTTTAGATACACACAGGTTCAGAACTGTATATTCTTGTTATAACAACAAGTTGTTCCTTCTGTGATTGTGACTCTCTTTATCTCAAATAATGAAGTTTGCCTTAAAGTCCGTTTCATCTTACATAACTTGATGAAGTTATATCAACATTATTCAATTTAATATTAACCTGACATTTATTCTTTATCCCTTTCCTTTAAAACTTTACTTGTTTTTATATTTTAGGCTTGTCTTGAAAATAGTATAAAACTTGATATTGTTTTGTTTACTTTTATTTTAATCCAATCTGAAAATCTTTGCATATTAACTGGTAAATTAGAACATTTACATTGATTCTAATTCCTAATATATTTAGATGTGTTGCTATCATTTTTATTTGCTGCCTTCTATTTAACAAAATTTTTCTTTATTTTTTTCTATTGGTTGCCATATTCTCTTTTTTCTTCTGCTTGTATGAAAGTTATATTGTTACTTCTATTGTTTAATAAATGATCTTTAGTTTTTAGAGTACACACTAACAAAGTCCAAAATTAATTAATATACATTTCCTCACCCAAAATAAAACAAGGATTTTAGAAATAATTCTTTAGCTCAGTTGACTACATTTCCATCTTCATTCACATAACTTCCATCCTTTTGTTACGCTTCCAAATTAATCATTAAAACTATTATTAGTTTTTACAAAAAATTACTACTTAAAATTACCTGAATGTTTACCAAATTTCTTTCTTATTACCTTTTTCTTTCGGTGCTTAGGTTCCTTATTCACTAAGTAGTTATTTCTTTAGTCTTAGATAAAACCTCCATTTCACCTTCACTCTTGAATTTTTATTTAGCTGGTAAAGGACTCTAATTTGGTAACTATTTTCTCTCCACTCTTTGAAGATATTACATTATTATTATCTGATCTCTGTTGTTTAAAGTTTGCTGTTAGTCTCATGGTTATTCCTTTGTAGGTTAATTGTTTTTATTTTTGAAAGATCTCAAGGTTTTTCTGTTTTCCTCTGACGTTTTGCAGCGGGTCAATAATATGTCTATGTATGGATTTAATGTTAATCACAATTGAGGTTTATTGGGCATTTCAGAACTGGCAGTACACATCACTGAAAAATCGTCAGCCAGTACATCTTTGATTATTGTCTTCTTAATCTCACAATTCTCCCTTTCCAGAATTCTTACCTTGAAACTTCTAATTCCTTTCTTTGAATTCTTTTCAAATAATTAACTCTCTGGCCTCATGCATTTTCATCATTTTATAAGATGTAGCTTTTAGTTCACGACCTCTCCTAGTTCTATATTTACTTTAACTCATCAATTAAAGTTTTACTTCAATGCCTCTATATTTTATTTCTATACGTTCTGATTTGATCTTTCTTTCATAGTCTTTTGTTTTGTTTTGTTTTGCTTTGGTTACTGTATTTTTTCCTTATGAGCTACATTCCTTAAAGGAATATAACTTAATTTCATCATTTTAAACATACAGACCAACCCCCACAGAAACCTCGCTGGCTAATATTTTCTGGTAGTATGAATTATCATTTTTATATTCAAAAATTCATAGAGTATACACATGTCTCAATGCAATGTTTTTTTACGCTAATGTCTAAATAAGGAAATTTTTGTTTACATTTTATAAAACTCGTTGCAACATTTTTTGTTTGTTTTTTGGTTTTTTGCAGTACGCGGACCTCTCACTGCCGTGGCCTCTTCCGTTGCGGAGCACAGGCTCCGGACGCGCAGGCTCAGCGGCCATGGCTCACGGGCCCAGCCGCTCCGCGGCATGTGGGATCTTCCTGGACTGGGGCACGAACCCGTGTCCCCTGCATCGGCAGGCGGACTCTCAACCACTGCGCTACCAGGGAAGCCCCTCGTTGCAACATTTTTTAACAAAATGACATTTGGAGAAAAGTCTTAAGCTATGGTCCAACTATAATTGGTAAAATGTTAAAAATCAAAGTTAGATGTTTTGAAAAATCAGGTCAAGTGTCAATGAAAGAAACATATGTCTTGAATATTGCTGGCACTAGGAGAAGCCTAATGTTTCCCAATATTAAAAAATGGGCATGTAAGCAGAGTTCTAGTTTATAAGAGATTTCATCCTAAAGCATTGATTCCATCGCCTTTAGTGAAGGTTTTTCAAAGCCTTCCTGTTCAGGAGTCTCTAGAGCAGCATAAAAATGGTGGAGAACTATTCCTCTTAACCTGATATTTTGCCTGACATGAATTCTTCATCACCCACTGGGCACTATCAACTTTTGCAACTGGTTGCACACAATGATGACTTCAATGGTCTTCCCCTTCTCCCTCTGCTGGTCAAGTCCAAGTTTTTAATCCTCTTGTTGAGTAACTACAATTAATTAGTGAAAAATGTCTTGGTGTTCATTATAAATTGTGTCTGCATTTTTCTAACAGATTTATTTATTGCTCTGTTTTTACTGTTTATATGAAAATACAGTGCTTAAGGTACAGCATGCAAACCATTTATGTTACTGCATACGGAGCAACTATTAACAATCACATTAATTGTTTTGTAATCCTGAAGCAATGTTTTAAACATTTACATGCTAACATGATAGTTTTTTTACTTATATGTAAAGTTTTTACAGTGCCTTAGCTACATTTTAGGAAATTTATTGGGAGTTTGGGAGTGACTTATAACACATGGTAATTTTTCCCATTTGAATAATGGAAAAATTCATTTCTAGTTATCATTTTCCTGCAGAATATCTGCTTTTCAGAATTTTCAGACTGCTACTGTTAAGTAAGGGATACATGTAGTTTTTTTTAAATCATATCTTTCATTTTATTCATAATCTCAAGTTCTTAGGGAATTATCCTCTTATTATGTCTATATACTGACATTCAAGTTGAGTTAGATCATTGTATGGTTTTCGAGTATTTGTATGTGTGGTGTGTGTGTGTGTGTGAGAGAGAGAGAGAGAGAAGGAGGGAGGGAGGGAGAAAGAGAAAGGGGAAAAGGAAGGAGAAGGGGAAGAAGAAGACGAAAAGAAAGAGAAAGAAAGAGGGAGCTTTATTTTTGCAAGAATTTTTTTTTCCTAATAAGAATCCTGCATGTCCTTACTTCTGGAAAATCCCTCTAGAGAGGTTCTCTGTTTGCTACTGTTTTGGGCACCAGGGATATCACCAAGCTAGGATCAGCATTGTTACCATCTCAGTTTAGAGTTTTCCTCACCACCTAACGTATTATAAATTCAGATGCAATCCCCTCCTCAGTGCTTAGAATTTTTCCTTTTTACAGAATACTTTTTTTTCCCCATGCAAAGTATCAGCAGGAGTAAATTTCATGCTCTCTAGGGCAATGGATGGGAGTTTTTGTAGTCCTCTTTTCCAGAGATGGCTCAGCGAGCTTTTTCAGATACATTTTTTTAAATTAATTTTGTTTATTTTTGGTTGCGTTGGGTCTTTGTTGCTGTGCGTGGGCTTTTTCTCTAGTTGCGGCGAGCAGGGGCTACTTTTTATCGTGGTGCGCAGGCTTCTCATTGCGGTGGCTTCTCTTGTTGCGGAGCACGGGCTCTAGGTGCACGGGCTTCAGTAGTTGTGGCTCGTGGGCTCTAGAGCACAGGCTCAGTAGTTGTGGCACATGGGCTTAGTTGCTCCGAGGCATGTGGGATCTTCCCCGACCAGGGCTCGAACCCGTGTCCCCTGAATTGGCAGGCGGATTCTTAACCACTGCACCACCAGGGAAGTCCCAGATACATTTATTAAGGCTCTGAATTCTGTCTCTCTTGATGGGTCTGAGGTCTTGTTTTATGCCCTTTTGTGAATGTTAAACTATCAATTCTTTTGCCACAAAAGGCTTATCTCTGGTCCCTGTAACTACTCAAGACTACCACCTTACCATCTACCAGTCCCATCACCCTAGATTTTAACTTCCCATGGTTTTCTACAAGAGTTACCTTTTTTGCTTACTAAATCATGTATTTATGAAGTATATTTTGGATTTCTAAATCTTTGCAACTGGAAGCATTTCCATATTAATCTGTGTCACAATGGTCCATTCCTACAACCGAACATTGATTGAACAAGTTAAAATGATTTCTCTCAAAAAGCCCAGTTTTTAGGACTTTCTGCACCTTACCCTCCTTTTGAATTTATTAAAGCTGCGTTTCCCTTTCCTTCTTCTTCCTGTCCATGTGGTTATTGTAGTATGCCGACTCTGTCACAGGGGGCGCATCGGAGCAAGAATTTGATTGTATTCAAACAAGACCATGGTGGATTGTATTATAACTCACAACTATGAACTTCTCCTCACCCCATGGAGGAGAAAGTAACCTCCCCTGCCTCACTGATGTTTTGGTCAGCCATACCACATGACATACAATGGGATAAGAGCAAGCATAAGTTAAATACAATTACATAGTTTGTGTTGGCATCTCCTGTTCCTGATTCCTGCCACTGAGAAGGGCATGTCTTAGACAAAGCCATTAGAAAAGCAAAACTAAAGCATCAGAACAACATCTACAATAAAACTATGTGGTTAAGTATCCCCAGATCCCCAAAGCTGGAAAATCATGATAACCTAGTACCATCAGTAACTGCTACAGGAGACAGTGAAGACAGGGAGCAAAGGGAAGGTCATCATTCTGATAACCCTAAAAAAAGACAAGCCTCAAGCAGAGCGCATCTTCATGGCAATGGAAACGAAAGCTAGGAGGAGGTTTTGCAAGATCTCATGCAGAGGTGAGTACAAGAAAAACCATGATGGCACTTGATAGTGCCACAGCAATCTGGGCAAGAGGAACTCCTGAAAATTGTAAATCAGAATAACTCTGCAAAGACAATGCCGTAGGGGGTAATTCCTGAAAACAAAATTCAAATGCGAGGGGCAAAGGAAAGTGAAGGTTTACATAAAATTGGAGAAGGGGAGCAGAAAAGGAAAAGCTGTATTTCTTTAATCACATTGAAAAACCACAGAAGAGGGAATTCTAGAGCATTAGAAATAGAAAAGGTATGATGGGTGACCACACTCTTCTCAAAGTATAGGAAGCTGCATTTCACTGTGAAGTATGAAGAAGAAAAGGATTACGATCAAATCCCACTCAAAGTTATTAGGAAAAGAGACTAAGAACAGAATAATGTTCCTCCAACAAAAGCATGTCCAAAGCACATGCCCACAAAAAAGAGGTAGAAACTGCAACCTAATATTTCAAAACAAGCAATTTTTTAAATGATAGAAGCTATGAGAGAATAACATAAATCAGAATTATAAAAACAGAAATGGTGATTGTAGAAAGGGAAAATTTAAAAAGAGAAGTAACAAAATTAGAATAATGGGTGAAACATTTCAGAAATGAAACTAAAAGGAACAGAAAAATGCATGAATATAATAGATAATGCTTTAAGAAAATTAAAGGTTGAAAAGAGGAAATTACCCAAAAAAGCAATAAAGGAAGACAAAAATGGCCAAAAGAAAGTGACAGATATAGAAGGTAGGCAAACAGGATAAAATATACATCAATGTTAAAAGAAAAAAAACATAGTAATGAAACAGAATTGATTTGAGGTAAGTTTCCAGAAATAAAAGATATATTGATATCTTTATATATTATTCAATATATTAAATATATATTGAAGCTACATACTTGATAAAATAGTCTCAGAATGGTCAACACCAAGACATATTCTAAAATAGCAGTTCTCAAACTGTGCTCTGGGGAACCCACAAAAACCTTTCAAGAGGCACACAAATATCACTATTTTAACATTTGCACTAACAAAAAAGCAACAGGGAGTAACTATACTGCCTTGTAAAAGCAATGATGGGTAAAACTCTTACCATGAGTAAAAACTGGTACTAAACTGTATTCTTCATTAACACTAATGCAGAAAAAAAAAGTTAGATTCATTTTAAGAAGTTTCTTGATAAAGCAATAAAAGTTGATTTTTTTAAAAAAATTTGACCCTTACAATGTTATGTGAGGAACTTGGGAGTATGTATAAAGCACTTCTGCAGCATACCAAAATAAGACGGTGTGTCTTAAGGAAAAACCCTTGGGCATCGCTTGAGCTACAATCTGAACTAGTCACTTTTTACATAGAACACCATTTTTATTGCAAATAACAACTTATAGATAAAGTTATGGTTATTAAGGTTTGGGTATTTGACAGACATTTTTCCAGAAAATAAATGAAGTGAAGAAAATTACTGATATTATTCTTTATCAGTGATAAAATTTGAACTTTCAAAAGAAAATTAGAATTTTGGAAAAAAACTTGTATTTACAACTATAAGTTACAGCTTTCCAATACTCAAAGACTTTTATGATAAGATCAATAGTAATATTAATAAATGTGATGCTTTGATATTATATAGTGAAATGTGTCAATATTCAAAAGGTCTGCATAACTCAATGAACCCATAGTTTCCAAGAGACCAATACATACATGATGCTAGAGAAAAGATCTATTCAAAGTGCATAACAGATAAATGGATTTTAATGTAGCCATGTCCCAAAAGTTCATTGTTATGATTTCAAATTCCACATTGCAACAAATCTTTAAGAAACTATCATTTGTCAGAACTTGGTGTAGCATCAAAGAAGAACATCTGCAATTATCTGAAAACACTATTAAAATACTCCTCCATTTCCTCCTACGTATTTGTGTGAAGCCAGATTTTCTTAACCCAAACAACACATTTCAAAAGATTGAATATACCAGGTATGAGAATCTAACGTTCTTCTATTAAGCCAGACATTAAGAGATGTGTAAAAATATAAAGTAATTATTTTCACTATTTTTTAATTTAGAAAAATATATTATTTTTTCACTTAACATATATTAGGCTCTTAAATATAACAGGTATACTATTGTTATTTTAAGTGATTTAATAAAGAACTTTTTTAATTTCTCAGTTTTAATTTTTAGTAAGGTAAAATATCACTAGATGTACTACACATAAGTAAAAGGTTTGGGGGATCCTCAATAGTTTTTAAAACTGTAAGAAGTTCCTGAGACCAAAAATACTCGAGAATCCCTATTCTAGGAAAAATGTCAACCTCTGGAGAAAAGGAAAAGTCAGCTTATCATTAGACTTTTCAACAGCAATTCTTTAGGCTAAAAAAGAATATAAAAACATATTTAAAATATTCAAGAGAGCAAAATATGAGCCAAGATTTTATATCTGGTCAAACTGACCCCCAAGTATAAAGACTGCAGACAGTGTTAAGAATGTAAAATAACTTACGAAATAATGTTTCCATGAGTCGTTCCTGAGGAATCTGTAAGAGAAATTTCAGACAATCAAAAAGACTGATGAACAACATTAAAAACACATTTACCTTTAGAATTTTTACTAAGTGATTATTGTGAAGGGGCAATTATAATATATAATGTATATATGCTCTGAGAATATAGATACATTAGAACTACCAAAAAATGGGTGACAGGGCAAGAAAGGGGAATATATTAAAAAGTAAAATGATTTTTTAAAAAGTAAAATGAATTCAGTGATTGCTTAAATATTAACTTGGATTAGGTATTAACTTGGATGTTAACTGGGAATAAAAAGATATTATTTCAAATAAGATATGGAGGGAAGAAAGAGAATTTACTAGATAATTTCAGTATTGCTCATAGTAGGTAAGCTTCAGACAATAGGAAGAGAGATGGGGACTTGGGGAGCAGGAAGAGGGACAAAAGGAGAGGAAAAGAGAAATTAGGGTATTATATAAAGATATTAGTATAAAGGTAATTATTAGGGAAAACAATTCAAACCTTCCTAAAATATAAAAAGATATGTACTCCAAAAGAGAGAAGAGTGAATAAACCACCCAATGAAAGACAAGTCATGTAAAATGAAACTACCTGGCAGAACAGAGGCCAAACGTTTACCATATCAGTAAATATAAATGAACCTAACTCATCTTTTAAAGAGAAATAGAAGAAGATTTTGATTAGCTAACAAAACAAAATCCAATACTCTACTGACATTCCTGACCATTCAGCCTTCCTTGAACTTGCCCAGCACTTTCACAGATTTATGCCTTAGTTCATGCCCTTTCCAATCCCTTTGTCTATAAAAATTCTATTGAGTTTTCTATTGAGTAATGCTACTTCTTCCATGAAGCCCTTTGTAATTGCTTTAGTCAGAAATTAATCTCAAAACATCTTTGTACATTTATTAAAGTAGTTAACTAAATCTGGAATGTTGTAGACAGCTGTTTACTGAATGAATGAAGACAGAAGGACATGCCATTCATTTAATTATATCACTATAGAATTTGTCTAATTATCTATATTTGTAATTATAACTGATTACTTCTTTTTAAATTATAAATTCACTTACATCATTTTAGGTTGCCTCTAGACATTTAATTAAAATTCTACCTCCCTAGATAGTTATTGCTTCTAGATTGTTAAATGTTTATAAATAGATCTGCCCATTTTGGAAACTCTCCTCTCACAATTGTGAAAGTTTCTGAATTAATGAACACTTTTTATGGCATGTTTTTTCATATATGCTAGCAAGCTTAAATCTTTAACTCTTTTGTGTTTTTCTTGCTCCCTCATTCCCAATTCTGTTTTTTTTAGCAGTTTTCAACATTTTGTTTGTTCATGTACATTTTTTATACTAGAATATCTGATGCAAAAATTGAAGGGATTAAAACACACAAGTCGGCAATGACTACAATGTAATGACTATTACAACTAACCAGGTCTCACAGTGCTATGAAAACATCTAACTGTTATTTCATTATTCACTTGACTGCCCTTGAACACAGTGTTAGTTGAACTCTTTTATGTGTATAACCGTGTCTCCAAGTGCCTATAAAATTATCTTACTTTTATTTCATTATTCACTTAGTCGTCCTTCAACACACTGTTACTTTTTGAATAGAACTATTTACTGGCTTTTATATATGTATAAGTGAAATTTCCTAAAAGCAATCAATCTTCCTTTGGTATCAGCTATGCCTTTTACCTATTCCACCCAGCAACTACTACCTCAAGATCCAGTGTTTTAAATGACCTACCTAGCTCAAAAAAAAAATCTACTTACCATGGGTGTAAGAATATGTTTGTTCAGTGTAGTGTGGTGAAAAATTAAATGTACAGATTCATCAGAATATGAGAGTCACTTTACCTCAAGGCATCATAGTATTTTCCATGTTAGCCTTCCTTTTCGTAGGCTGGCTAATTATGTCCCTGGATACAGACAATCCCCTGGATACCACTCAATCTTTATGTAAAATTGTATGTATCCACTCAGCACAGCTTTTATGAAGGAGACATCAACTTTCAAGAACTGGGAAGGGTCTGAGATTTTACCCCACTTGCAAGCTAACAATTTAGTTTGCCACAGTGTTATGTGGCAAGAAGTGTCATGCTGACAGAGGACATGAGATTCCCGGGTCAAAGACAAAGGACTTTATTATGCACAGCACAGCAACATGAACTTCAGCATACTTGCCCCAGCCCACAAAAGGTAACGGGAAGGGCTAGATGCACATCCACACATGGTGGGCTGCATTGCACAAGAGAGGCCAAGGATCCCAGTACTTTCTGAATGAGCAGCAAACATTGTAGCAAGCAGCAAATAAGCCAATCCGTCTCTTGGAAGAGCATCTAGTTACACATAAACCATGCTGCAGTTACCTTGATCTACTCTGTAGTCTGTGTGATTAGCTACAAAGATGGTTCAGTAACAGAAGATAGATAAGTCTTAAGATAATACTGACAGATCATATTCAGCAAAAACTTTCAGGTTTGCTCAGAGCCCATGGCTGACTGCATCAGTGAACTCCACAAATCTAATATTTCCACCTAAGACTGAGCCTAATCTTAGACCTGTATCCCAATTCTATTAATGATGACCTCATACCAAAAAATATTGCAACAAAGCAGAACCTTCTAAAGCAGATCAAAACCTGACCATACTCACAACCAGCAAGCTCTTTATTCTTGCTCATGTGCCAGTCTTCAGCTGCCTTTTATACAACGCTTGTTGCTTTCACATAACAATTGATGAAGTGTCATCAAAATCACAGATGTGCTTTGCCTGGGTGTCCTTTGTAGCCAAAAACATCTGCTACCACCCACTTCTCCATTTCTTCCTCTTTTGAATGGTCTGTCTCCAAATATTCAAATATTCCCTCAGAATTCAACTTTAACTTGCTTTCTTTTTCATTTAAATGCTTTCCCATATTCCCCACAAAATGTCATTAAATCTCATTTGAAAGTTTACAGATAAATCCATCTTTATAAAATGTATAGTTGACATTAAACAGAGTTGAATCATAGTAATAAATTCCGTTCACCAAACATTTATCAAATGCCATTCAAGTCCCTGGAATATAAAGATAAAGACAAGGCTCTTGCCTTTAATAAGCTCACAAATTAGTAGGAGAAATTAACATGAGATTGTAGTTAATGCAATAACAGACGTAGGTACAAGGTACAGAGTAATACTAAGGTATGTGTTAGGAAGACAACACAATGTGCGTGACCTGAGCCACATATTAAAATAAGAGTAACAGTGTGTTAGATCAAGTGGGGAAGAATATCCCTGGTAAAACTAGTCATTTGTTTCTAAGGGTTAACATAAGTGAGCATCAGACCAGTAACTGTAATATAGGCAATAATACTCCTCCTTAAAAATGTATTTTTTTAAAAAAGCCACCTGCAAAGAAGGTTATTAAATTCAAAATATTCTTTATTCAATGAATATTTTGGGGGTTCTCTCTGAATGGTAGGAACAATGGCAGGTATTCGAACATTAAAGCTATATTTATACACTAAAAATTAATGACTTTGGAATTAACAATTTAATTAATTTAGTCATTATAGTATGTCCTTATTCATCAACTGAATTAATCAAATCTGCATTTTACTAATTGACCAGGAAACAGAGGTACAGTTTTAGAATTCTAGTGAGTGTGTATGTATTTTGTATACAAGTTATACATAATAACAAGTTATTATTATAACTTAACCAACCAGGATGAATCATATGAAATGGCCACTGGCCATTCTAAGTGGTTCAGCCTAATATAATTTTTTTAATTCTATAGTGTAAAGAAGATCTGGTTCAGATTCTGACAGGTTGAATTTGAATCTTGCAAAAAGTACTTACAACCTGTGGAACTTTGGGCAAGTTACAAAACCTCCCTAATCCTCCATTTCATCATCTATAAAATAGGAAGAGCAGAATCAATCTGAAATAGTTATACTTGTGTTGAGTGTATAAGGAAACCTCAACCACAGCACCCTAACTAAATAGGGGCTTTCTTTTTATCACATAACTAAAAATACAGAGGCTGTGAATCCAAGAGTGAAGCTGTAGTTTCATAAAGTTATCAATACATGGAAGAAGCTGCTTTCCAGAAGAGAAAGAGGAAGGCGTATAAAAGGCCAGGCCAGTGGCAGCCGGAAGGGAGAGGAGGGCAAAGTTTTGAAAAACAATCAAGGCATCAAATCTATAGAATTCTGATTAAATTAACTTGTTGTTATTCTTGTTCACCAGAGCAGTAGTTTGGTTTTGGACGACGCTACTTCCTAACAGCCTATTTAATGTCCCAGGTGACTCTTCTTGCTTCTCTAGTCTTACCATCCTTTTTTCCCTCATGTTTTCAAAGCTCTGCTGCACATCTAGGCATTGGGTCAGGTTTTAGATAAACACGGGGAAGGGTGAAGGGTGAAAATCATCTCCTTGAAAGCTTTTGAGAAGAGATTCTATTCCAGAGATGTCCACCTATATCTCATGGGTCGGAATTATATCACATGGGCACATCTAGTTGCAGGAGGGGCTGGGAATTCTAATATTTCACTTTCTAACCATTGTAATATACAAAGGTAAAGGAGAAGGGTATTAGAATAGATACTAAGTGAATCATACATTAAGTGAGCATTCAGTATCTGCCTATCTTTCTGGATATCTAAAGATTAAATGAGGAAAAATATGTGAAAATAATTAAGTACTTGGCAAATAGTACATTCTCAATAACTGAGAGTTGCTAACAATGACCATGATGATGATGTAATGCTGATAATGAGACAAAAGTTTAAATGCTGAACATATGAATAATTGTACTAACTCAAGTGTGTATTTTTTTAATCCTGAATTCAATGATACCTTTATCCCGTAAATGACAAAGTCAAATCATCTCTAGTTACCTCACATCTATAACCTCATTGGGGTTGATGGGTGTATTTTTAGGCAGAAAAATCTCATGTTTGACTTCTTTCCAAAGTTTATTTTCTTGGAAAGTTTGAAGACCATCTGGGGAGTTATTTTGAGATATGAATATAAAAATCTGCTATTTTATTCATTTTGAATGCAGCACTTTTTAGCAGTCAGAATATTCCCACAAAAAAAGTAAACGAAAAGTTGGCAATATAAGTAACTTTTTAGAAACACCAAAAAAATGGGTTGTAAATCAATTTGTTTGGGTTCACCTAACCTATATGCCTCTAATGATGACTATCAACAAATTTTCAGCTCTCTATATCCTTTGGTCCTTGATCACTTGAGCATAATTTTTGAGGCACCTCTATAAACCCGGATATACCCAAATCATTTTATACACTTAGAACCACTTTGATCTTAATCATCTGACGGACTAGGTGTAGACACTGCAGAGGTTGTGGGGGGAGGCTAAGATGATGACTAAGATTAGTCTCTGCATTTAAGTCATCTTCTTGTAGGGCCAAGAGACACATAAGCAAATAATGCAATACAATATAATTATGAAATAACAGAGGTACTAACAGAATGCTATGGAAACACTGAGGAGGGAGTCACTAGCTCTGCCTAGAAAATATGGGGAGTTAAGAGCAAAGTCTTAAAGGATTGGTAAAATTTCCGAAGGTGGTAAAGGAAGAGAGGAGCATTTTAAATAAAGTGGCCAATAAATTTAAAGGCTAAAGACGATAAAGAGCCTGGCGTGCTAAAGGAATGTCACCTGGGTTGGTGTACCTGCAACAGAGGGGATATTACACGGTGTTCAATGGCAAATTAGACAGGTTCAGGTTTCAGGGCTGTGAAGGACTCACGCTCTGTTACGGGACCACCAGGAGCCATGGAAGCCTTTCAAAAGGTAGATGAAATGAATCAAGTTTGTGTTTTAATCTGCCGACTCTGTTGTGAGTGTGGAATTTGGCTCATAGGGCAAGGAGCTGGCTTCACGAAGAGAAATTGGCAGGCTCATAAAAGGTTCTCTCAGTGGCTGTGAGGATAAACATGAGGGCAAAGGTTTGAGAGATATTCAAGAGAGCAAATCTATAAAATTCTGATGAAATTGATGTGGCTGTTTCATTGTTATTGTTGGTGGTCGTTGTTTACCATGTTAATGGCTTGCTTTTGAATGAAGGTATTTTCTAACAGCCTATTTAAATCATTGACTCTGCTCTTAAATACATCTCTCTTCTCCCTTATTCTTCCACTTAACCATTTCTTAACCGCATATGGAGACCCTGAGCATTCTCTCCACACTCATTTTTAGCCCTTAATTCCCTCTTAATGTTTTCATTCTCCTTTATTTTTTCCCCCTTCCCCACCACACAGACACCAGTATACACCCTAGCTTTGATGTTTAGGAAGTTCACTGGTAAAGTGTATCCCAACTATGAGACTGATGGTGCTTTTTTGCTTGTAGCTATAGTCCATAATAGACACTCAACCATATAATGCCAAAGAAAACCTCTGTTCTATAACAATTAATGAACATCTTAAGGTACCATATTTTCAGAATGTCGCCTGTTTGCTCTATTGAAAGAATTTTGTTTTAATGCTACTTCAGTGAAGGAAAGTATCTGCTTAGTTAATTGCCACTGTAGTTAATACAGCCAGTAAGTTGATTCTGGGTTTTTTTGTTTGTTTGTTTGTTTCCTTTTTATAGTTCAATTAGCTGCTGATGTTTTATGTAAGTATCATTTAATTCCCATGGCATGTTCATATTAAGAAAAAAACCTTGTCCTGCAGATAAAAGAAAAAGCAGAATCATACACCCATTCCTTCTACAGAGTAGTGGGAGGACAGTTTCTATGCTGACTGTGAATTTCAAACTTTTGCCTAACCTAACTTGATTGAGACTTGAGGAATGTTTATAGCCATTTAATTAATTTTAAATTTTACTTCACTCAGCAGTAACTCAAACGGACCCCAACCAAACATTATTGAATCAACTCGATTACACATTCACAGGGCAGCCTTTCAGAAAGGAAACATATCTCCAGCAAACTGGCAAAATGGTAGTCTCATACTTACAGAGAATTTTAAATAAGAAACCTTATCTTCTTTTTGTACAGAATCATATATTGAAAAACCATGTTGAAAATTTCAGTTCCATTATTATTCACATGGCTATCAATCATGGTCCATGATCTTTCAGTGATGCACTTGATTAGAATCTTTCTACAAATGAGTAATAATAAAGCCTTCATAGAAATTATCGTAACCAATATGCCAAGTTAATTTTAAAATTTCATATTTGAAATAAGGATACTGTTAGTATTTTTATCTTCAAATTACTTATCTAATAACACTTACATCTGGAAATAATAATGGCTGTTATGTTTCCTGGGAGGCACAAAGAGATAAAATGTCATTTATAATTTCTTCAGATGCAAAGGCAGTTGTGCTACACTGTGAAAAACTTACTATTATAAAATTATTTTATACTTCAATTAAAATGTCCAGATGCATATTTCTCTTTAAGATAATAATATTGATATCATTTGTCAGTCAAATAATAACCAATGTCACATCAGTATCACTTAAAAGCACTAACAGTTTTGTTAACATTTATAGAGAGAATAAAACAATCAAACTATGCATTAAGAGTTGGAAAAAAACCTATTGTTTAAAACAAAACAAGAGTAAAAACTAGTAGTTTTAATTCTGACACCACATTTTGCTTCTCTGCCTTAGTTTACCTCAGCTAGAGGTAAGCTCACCCTCCCTCATCTCCGTCTATTATAATAAATGCTTTAATCAGTCCATAGAAGCCTGTGGATGCTTAGCATATAAGGTATGTAGAAGTAGCCATATTTTGGGTCTAATTTTTGTATGAATTTTATAGCCATTATTCTGATTTAATTTTCCGTATAATAATTTGTCTATAACCCCCAAATTTACTCTAATTGGTAAAGACTTGAGAAAGGATTCAAATGAAAGTTTCCTGAAACAGCAAAGTCTCATAAAGTGATGTCTGTATTATTATACATTCTTTGTAATATCTTCTTTACCTAGTCTTCTCCATAAACTCTCATGGAAAGAAAAAAAAAAGAAAGAGACAAAAACTTTATAAGTCTATTGCCTTAATCTGTTTAAGCTGCCACAACAAAATACCACAGACTGGGTGACTTATAAACAACAACTTTTATTTCTCACAGTTCTGGAGGCTGGGAAGTCCAAGATCATGGTACTGGCCTATTAGGTGTCCGGTGAGGACCCACTTCTACACTGCACCATCTTTTTATTATAGCCTCACATGGTGAAAGGGAGTCTCTTTTATAAGGACACTAATCCTATTCATGGGGGTTCACCTTTATGATCAGATCACACCCCCATGCGCCTCACCTCCTACTATCATCACACTGGGGGAATAGTCCTCAACATGTGAATTTGGGGAGAACACTCAGTCCACTACATCTATGTTAGGCAGGAGATTTGTATTTGGCCAAAGTACCATGTTGTCTACTCTGTGACTCGGGCCTTCATGGTCATTTGTTCTGTGAGTGCCCACGTCCATATCTATTTTAGACCAAGGGGTCTTTATGTATATTGAAAGGCAACTCATCACATTCCATGAACACATATGAAAGTGAAAAATGAGCACAAATGCCCCATATTTTGCTGGTTGCTGCTCTTGTTTTGACTTGATGTTTCCTAAAGGCTTTACCTAGGCCTGCAACCATGTATAGCAGACTTTTTTTTAGTAAGTTTGCTCAGAAAAATAATCTAACAAATAAAACTTGATCAAAATCTAAAGTGAACTATTTGATTTTATTGGGCTCGTGGTGTTCTGTGAGATCTACTTTTAGCATCTAATAATTTCATGGGTGAGGACAGAATATTTGAGGTGACTCTGCTTTGAGCAGCATAGAATTAGTCATGCAGTGATTTCTTTTTCTTCCATCTGATTCTGCTGTCATATGAAAAATAAAACCAGAAAACATGTGTTACTGTTAGCTTGACAACAGGTAATGGAGCATGTCAGGAACCCCTCATTTGGGTCAGCTGAGCAATATGCTTTAGAGCAAATGTGGTTAGTACAAGGTATTACAGTGTAAAATTTCTTTGGGGAATTCATTCCAGTCTCATAAATAAATGACAATTCTGGATACACGATAGAGGGTTATTTTCTGACAGTTATTTTGTTGTAAGATAGTCTATTATCTTTCATAATTCATGCTTTTCCATAAATCATAAGGTACTGGGCTCAAGACCTTTTCCAAGCTTCCATAACCACAAAAGGCAACCAATAAAAGGCTGTGATGGGAGTAAAGGCACAATTTACAACAGCAACTCAAAAGATCAGACTTCTAGAATAAAGATAATCCCAAAAATGTCCCAGACCTATATGAAAACCCTTGCAAGTTGCTGTAAAATACAAAAGAAGCCTTGATCAAATGGAAATGCATGCCATTTGGATAAGAACACTTATCATAAAGATGTTATCAACAAGCTATAATCTAAATTTAACTAAATAATTTAACTAAATTCTGATAAAAATGACAAAAGAATGTTTTTGAAACTAGATGATTATGAAATTTCATATATACAAAGTGAACAAGCAAGAATAGCTAATAAAAGTCTGGAAAGATGGACATTAAATGGTGTTGGCATTACCAGATATAAAAACATATAATTAAACCCAAATGGTTTTCAAAAGAAATATACCAATGGAACACTTAAAAAAATAAAGTCTTAAAATTACAAATACATCTAAGAATTAATATTATATACCCAGCATCATTTTCATCAGAGAAGTTGGGATAAAAATTCTAAAACTAACAATTCATTCTTTTATTCCATTTTCTTACCAAAGATATTTACTAAGAAGGCAAATATTTTGTTAAAAATTATAAAACTATCCAAAGGACAATTAAATTACTTCCTTGAGGCAACTTTAATTTCCAATATGGGGACACAAAAATGACTCCATCCTGAACCTAACCCTTAAAATACCCATTAAACAAGGAGTCATCAAATTCTTTAGCCTTTAAGAGAAGGTGGGGACTGGGAGGGGTGGAAAGAGAATGAGTGCTTATCAAAAGTCTAATGCGGGCTTCCCTGGTGGCGCAGTGGTTGAGAGTCCGCCTGCCAATGCAGGGGACACGGCTTCGTGCCCCGGTCCGGGAAGATCCCACATGCCGCGGAGCGGCTGGGGCCGTGAGCCATGGCCGCTGAGCCTGCGCGTCCGGAGCCTGTGCTCCGCAACGGGAGAGGCCACAACCGTGAGAGGCCCGCGTACCGAAAAAAAAAAAAAAAAAAGCCTGATGGCCTTTTGGACTTCAAACCCTATGAGGTAGATATGTTTAGCATTATTTTTTTTATTAATTAATTTATTTATTTTTGGCTGTGTTGGGTCTTGGTTTCTGTGCGAGGGCTTTCTCTAGTTGTGGCAAGCGGGGGCCACTCTTCATCGCGGTGCGCGGG
Source organism: Mesoplodon bidens (assembly GCF_964165515.1). Classification (NCBI taxonomy): domain Eukaryota; kingdom Metazoa; phylum Chordata; class Mammalia; order Artiodactyla; family Ziphiidae; genus Mesoplodon; species Mesoplodon bidens. The sequence goes on along the minus strand of NC_138173.1, from coordinate 51,956,781 downwards.
CCTCTCACTATCGCGGCTTCTCTTGTTGCGGAGCACAGGCTCCAGGCGTGCAGGCTCAGTAGTTGTGGCTCACGGGCTTAGTTGCTCCGCGGCATGTGAGATCATCCCAGACCAGGGCTCGAACCCGTGTCACCTTCATTAGCAGGCAGACTCTCAACCGCTGCGCCACCAGGGAAGCCCTGTTTAGCATCATTTTTAAGGAAAAAGTAGCTTGCCTAATGTCGTATAGCTAACAAATAGTGTAGTTAGTATTGGAAATTAGTCATCTAATTCAAGATTTATTTTTAAGTAATAATACAAACTTTAAACTTCAAAGTAACTTCAAAGGTTGTATACTAAGATAGAATCACACTCCCCATGTGGAGTAACACATGTCTATAAGTTTAATTTTTCTAATGGAAAAATAAGAATGCCAAGACTCATAGAAGAAAGGTACACAAGAACCGTATGAGGAATTTCCTGGGTGAAGCAGAAGCCAATCACAGGAATTCTTGCTGATTAGCATAGTTTACAGTTCTGAAAATGTCCGAAGTTTATAAGTAAAAAGTGTGAAACAGAAAAAAAAAAAAAATCAGGCATTTTGATCCCTGTGTAAGAAGGTAAATTGAAAGACAAAAAAAGAAGGCAAGAAAGAACACACAGGTTGAACGGACCCCTGCTGTCAGTTACAGAGGAGAGCAGCAGGAAGACCTTAATTCTAAGAAAGAGACTCATTAAATGACATATGTTTTGTTTCATACAATTAGATCATTTAGAACCACATTAACTACTAACTGATAAGAGTTCAGGGTCTGTAGAAAAAGTACCAGGTTCCCTTGAAGAAATCACTTAAACTCTATAGTCTGTAATTTACTCATCTGTAAAATTAGTGGATTAAGACAGATGATCCCTGAATATCCTTTCAAAGCTGAGATTATACTCAAATGTATTTCTTTAAATCTTTCCATTTTTATATCTCATTCTAATTTTTTAAGTTAGTAACCTGATGTATGTTTATACTTTCTGATTTTTTATGAAATGTAACATATGTGCTTAATTTACGTTTGAGTAAAAAGAAAAAGTCTGGGGCCTCCCTGGTGGCGCAGTGGTTGAGAGTCCGCCTGCCGATGCAGGGGATGCGGGTTCGTGCCCCGGTCTGGGAGGATCCCATGTGCCGCGGAGCGGCTGGGCCCGTGAGCTATGGCCGCTGGGCCTGCGCGTCCGGAGCCTGTGCTCCGCAGCGGGAGAGGCCACAGGAGTGAGAGGCCCGCATACCGCAGAAAGAAAAAAAAAAAAAAAAAAAGAAAAAAAAAAGAAAAAGTCTGATGTGATAACCACAAGCCCAGCTGTTCGGAACTTGGAGCCATAACCATTGTCCATTAGCTGTTCACAGTTACAGGCCAATTATATATCAAAAAGAATGTCTGAAGAACTGGCTTAAAAATCCAAATCTATGAAGGGATAAAGGTTGCAGACAAGAAATGGGAAAGGATGACAAAGGGGGAAAAAGAATTTATAAGTTAGATAGAGGGAAGTAGACCAACTACATAATTTTCAGGGCCCAGAGTAAAATAAAAATGTGAAGCCCCTAGTTCAAAATGCAGAGAGAAACGTGCAGTTAAAGGTATAAACAAAAATTTTTTTCTTTAAAAATACTTTATTACTTATAAAATGTAATGGGGTAATAGTGATACATATATAACAACCTAAACTTACAAATTGCAAAAAATATATATTCTTGGTATCATACTTTTATGCAAGGTAACAAATAATTTATTAATATGATATCCAGATTGTGCATATAAGCTTTCTAGCTCACTTTCCTGCAAATTCCTTTCATTAGGTCATTATAATTTATGCTTTTAGCAACTTCAATTTCAATCAATAAAATTGAAAGTGATATCAGTCATTCTTGGCAAATGCAAGATTATAATTTTTTTCAATAATTTTTATTTTTGAAAAGGATCTTTCTGCTGATGTAACTGTTACTGAGCTGTTGAGAGCATTCTATAAGCTGTGACAAACTGGGTTAAATTTCTAGTAAATTATTTAAAATATAAATTTTGGTACATCTAGAGATGTCTCTTGTGGAATATTTTTTCTAAAGATATTTAATTCTTCAGTTTCATGTAAGTCTGAATTTACTTTTAAATGTATATGTACACAACACCATTTTCACATCCCCCCTGACATTTTTTGGCAACTTGTAGAGGGCACGCAAGAAAACAAGTGGTTTCACAATTTGTATAGAATTCAAAACACTGTTTATGCATTCTGTTGATGTAGCTTCAGTAACAAGGACAAAAATAATATTAAAGTTGTCTCTCTCCTTAAAAGTTGGTTTATTTGCCACTTCATATAAAAATAATGTTTTCAAGTGAATGTAACAATATTTAAATTTAATTAATTAAATGTATTTCTATTTGTAAGCTTGTGAATATTTGCCTTATGATGCTGCAGCAATTTTTAAAACCTGAGATTCTAAACCCTAAAGAATTATAATAACTCTGAAATGCTTTATTGCAGTGTCCACGTGTACGCTTTTATTTTGCAATAATTTACTGACAGTGTACTGGCAGTGTCAGCAATTCCTCTCCTGGTGCTGAAACCAGAAAGTTAACAATTGTGCAGCTGCCATAGGGACAGGGTCTGGGGTCTGGGGCCTGATTGGGCAAGCACTCTGCAGAATGCTCTGTATACACCATCCCCTTTAGTCCAGAAGTCAGTTAGATCTGACCACGAAAGAAGCCTCTACAACTTGAAAGCTATGTAATTGTAGGAAAGTTACCTAATTCCTTTACCTTTGGAACTGTGTTTCTCATCATTAAAATGATACCCCACCCATTTTCAGGGCTGTTTTGAGGATTAGGTCACCTGTACAAAGTGTGTACCTCCTCCCATGACTTCAGCGCACAGTGGTTGTTTGGGTTACTGAACTCAGGCACTAGCCCACATGTGGTCAGCAGTGAAGCTGCATCCTCTGTCCATCCACTTTGGTGTCAACTTGCTACTCTTGTGTTAGGCAGGATTCTAAAGATGTCCCTCCCAAGACTCTTGACATCTGGTTATTTAATCCAAAGTTTAACCTAGTTGCTGCTCTGAAGTTATGTTGCAGGTATAATTAGGTTATGAGCCTTAAGAGAAGGAGATTATCCAAGGGAGCCCCATATCATCACTTGAGCCCTGTAAAGCAGAGAGATTTCTCCAGGTGGAATAAGAAGAGAGATTCCACTGAAAAGGAAGGCAGAGGAGAAAGGAGGAAAAGGGGAGGTCAGGGTGAATCGAAGCATAAACAGCACTCGACCCTCTACTACTGGCATTAAAGATGCAAAAGGGGAGTTTACAAACCAGGGAAGAGAGGCCGCCTCCAGAAGCTGAGAACCCCGGGCAACAGCCAGCAAGGAAATGGGACCTCAGTCCTATAACGCCATGGAACTAAACACTTCCAACTATCCCAGTGAGCTTGGAAACAGATTCATCCCTAGAGCTTTGAGAAAAGAGCGCACCTTGCCAACACCTTGATTTTGGCCTTGTGAAACCCAGATCAGAGAACCAGAGGAGACACACTACACCTGCCCTTCTGACCTGCAGAAATGTGAGAAAACAAATGGGCAGTGTTCGAATATCCCTTTGCTGCTAAATTTGTCGTAATTTATTATGGCAAAAAATAGCAAATGAAAAAAAAAATGATAACACCCCCATGGAGAAAATTCAAAAGATTATTGAAAACAAGTAGTATTAGAATTCACTAAAAGATGCAGGAGTAACCCTTGTCTAGTTCATACTGTGTCTATCCCCCACGTGTAGTTAATGTTGTCAGTGACATACAAATCCCCCTCTCCATGAAATTATTAATGAGGCCTAAAAGGATAATTACATGATAATTCATCTCCACTGGTCCACTAATGTAGAAAGAGAAATATAATTTCTAAATAGATCAGTTGTTACATTTTTTAAATATGATCTGTTGTCTCAGCAGATGAATCTCAGCATCCCCAAGTTTTCAGGAAACAGAAGGGAATTTTTACAGCTATATATGATGGACATTTTCAGTCACATTATTAGGAAGACAACTTTGGTATCTGCAAACAACAGGCAGAGCAATTCCTATGTCTGCTGAACAGAAAAAATTAACACAAATGTTCCTGACAGCTGAGACTGAACTATTAAAAACTGTGGGAATGCTCTCAGCGGAGACACTACTGAAATAGAATGTAATTTTTAATTGAAGAATGACAACTTGTAAGAAGGCTCTCTGTTCCCCTCTCCCCCCGCCACCTCTAGTAGCCCAATTTTTACTTTATACTAAATGTAGCAATTGTTCTACCTCTGATTTCCCGTTAAGTATTGATTTTTAAATAAATAGTCTGCAGGGTTTGTTGATGATTTGCCATCTTCTAGTTTGGGAAAAAAAAAAACAAAAAAACTGTCATTGATAATCTTAGTCATCAAGCTAAAAAAAAAAAAATACTTGGAAACTGTAGGTGCCAAGTCTCTGACCTAAACTGACATTTCTGGAGGCAGTTCTGAGCTTGGAAGTGGAGTAGGCCTAGCTCTCACCCATTCGTTAATTCAACAAATGATTATTGGGCAACTACTATATTTTGGGAACTATGCCAGGTGCTGGGAACACAAGGACAAATACTATAGAAACAGCTCTTTCACCCTAGAGGGGACAAATGTAATGAGAGCTATAGACAGGCACATGAAGACAGAATCCTAGGTGAACGAAAGTTGAGTCTACAACTAACGGGAGAATCAAAACAAAGGTTAATGCATTTCCTTCCCATTTAGGTCACCACAGAGCACTGAATAGAGTTCCCTGTGCTATACAGTAGGTTCTCATTAGTTATCTATTTTATACATAGCAGTGTATATGTATACATATGGATGATTTACTTTCTGTACAGCAGAAACTGACACAGCAGTGTAAAGCAACTATACTCCAATAATAAAAAATAAATAAATGTTAATGCCAAAGATAAAGAGAAAAATCCTGAGGAGAAGTAAAAACCATAACAGCAGGTGGTGCAAGTAGCTTAGGGAGGGGGGTTCTGGTGAAATCAAGGTTCCATAATTTCTACACAAGGATATATTTTTAAATGCTTCAGCTCTCTCCCCTGGGTGGAGAGAAAGCTACTATGTTAATACAGCCTGAAAGAGAACCACTGGAAATGGCCACATGAAGACAGGTTAGTCCCAATTCAAGTCAACCCTCTCCTTTCAGGAGAAGTACTGGATTATATCAGAAAGTATACCTTCCTTACCTCCCCATGACCCAGGGGGGCCACTGTAAACAAGCATTGAAAAATTATTTGTCCCTAAATCCTTCCTCTATAGCCTCTCCTTCAGAAAGCCAAAGTTCCGTATCCCTAGTCATAAAGAAAATTCTCCAGAAAGAAGTATCCTAGCTCATTTTAGCTAATACCAGCAGGATTTAGTTGACACTAATTTGATAGCTCCAATAATATAGCTCCATAGTTTAGGAAAGCAGAAGCTAAGGCAATAAGATGTTGGATTGAAAGGAGGAGAGGAGCTGGATAGAAATATTCTAAATCTCCTTCCTAATTCTGCCTAGGGCTGACCACAGAAGCAGCAATGAAGCATAGACTGTGTGAGGGTCACATTCACTAGGAACGGAGGAAAGAAGCACTTGTATCAGAAACCAGCCACCACTTCCCCTCAAGGGGGTGCAGTGAAGACATCCAAGACATCCATTTGCAGCGTCTCTGAGCCTACCAAAGGAGACTTCATTGTAGACTGGAGCTGTGGAAGGAAGGGGTTGGGATTGTTTGCAAACATTTTCAGACTTAGAGCAAATTTCATACAGCAAAGGATGCCAATCTGAGTGTAATTCAGGAGGTCCCCAAGATCACCCAATGATTCACTAGGAGGACTCGTGGAATTTAGAAAGCCATTATACTCTCTGTACAGCTTATTACAGTGAAAGGACACAAGTGCAAATCAGCAGAGGGAAGATGCACATAGAGCAGGATTCAGGAGAGATCAACTGGGGAGCATCCAGTTGTCTTCTCCTAGCAGAGTCATGCAGATGGCACTTATTTCTCCCAGCAAGGATGTGTGGTAACATGCATGGAGTAGCCAACAGGGAAACTCACCTGAACCTCAGTGTCCAGGGTTTTACTGGGGGCTGGTCCCTTAGGCATGGCTGACCTTCGGCTCCAAAACCTCAACCTGATACTGCGTGGCCCGAGGCCCCCACCCTAAATCACACTGCTAACATGGAGTGTCTGGCATGGTCCAAAACCCTCTGGTAAGCAAAGATACTTTTATTAGGTAGGATATTCCAGTCTACAGCCATACCACCCTGAACACACCCGATCTCATCTGATCTTGGAAGCTAAGCAGGGTTGGGCCTGATTAGTACCTGGATGGGAGGTAAGATATTCCAAAGGCTTACAGGTTACCTCTCAGAAGCCAGTCAAGGGTCAAACCACTCTTTTTTTTTTTTTTGCGGTACGCGGGCCTCTCACTGCTGCAGCCTCTCCCGCTGCGGAGCACAGCACAGGCTCAGCGGCCATGGCTCACGGGCCCAGCCGCTCTGCGGCATGCGGGATCCTCCCAGACCGGGGCACGAACCCGTGTCCCCTGCATCAGCAGGCGGACTCCCAACCACTGCGCCACCAGGGAAGCCCCAAACCACTCTTTGGGCAAGGTTAATCTTTTATTGGGCAATAAACATGTGAGGTAATGTCAGAAAAACTGTAATTTTTTTGTATTTTAATAGTTAAATTTCATCTTGCCCCTTGCATTAAGCAGTTTGATGAGACTTCAAGTTTTAAGTATTTTAAAAAACACCTATTACTTTTAACCTCAATTGTAATGTGATTAGTACAAAAATATATCACTGCAATTTTATTTTAAGAATCTCATGCGGCTCTCCAAAGAGTTCCACACATTTGTAGGGCTGAGATTTGGCCATAGACCTCCTGGACTTTGAGTGGAACCTGGTAGACCCAGTCTCTGGTTCCCTTCTCTAAGTGACCAATGCCTTTCTATCCTCTATCATAAACTAGGAGACCAAAGGAGACACTGGAAAGAATGTCTGATGTTCAGGACACTGAAGCCTCCCCTGGATGCCTCATCAAAGTGAAGCCACTTCAGAGTGAACCATAAACATGTCTGCCAAAATCATAACCTTAACGATCAAGCAGAGCAAGAAAACAGCAGCTTCAGGACAACCTTTCAAACATCAGAATCAGGGGGACTATTTGCATTATCAGCCCCTAAGGGAAAAACAGAGCTGCAAACATTACCAGACTCAGGACATTTCTATATTATTTAAGATCTTCAAGGAACTAACAAAATGACTAGTGACTAGATTTTCAAACCAAATCAAAGGACAACCCTCAAGTTTAGGAAAAACTGTTGCTTAAATGCCTACCTTCTCCACCACCACCCCCATACATATGCTGAACACATTATACCATCAACGGAGGATTTTAAAATTATAAAAAGCAACACTGATTTTGTATAATGTACATCAAGAAGTCCAAATTAAAAATGGAGTTCTTCTAAAAAAGGGCATGCCATTTTAAAGACATTTATTTTAAAAAGAAGGAGGAGGACAAGGGCAGTACATGTGATTTCCCAAAAATGGAAAATATGAAAGAAAGTGAAAGTATAGTAATTGGATATAAAACTCAGCAACCCTAGTTACCTGTAGGATATTAGAACGTACCACCAGTCAATTTTAAGTCTCCAAAAAAATCAATAAATTTGTATAATAACTGAAGTCATAATTACTTGTGTTCAAGTATATATATAAATCTCTTTAACATTTTTGGGGGGAAAAATATCATGAGCACATCAATCTAATTCTCCTTCATACCAAAAGTGCCTTGTATATGAGAAAAAGTGACAGAACTGATAACCTTGCCTCTGATTCTTTTTATTTTTTAACTAAAACCCATATAAATGTATAATCTGGGAAATGGGGGTTGGTTTATAAATTATATGGGTTGATGTACAGAGTGGTACAGAGAATTACTCCAAAGGCAGTTTTCTGTAGTTCATCATTTACCTGAAATGGAGATTTTTTAGTTAGTCCCACTGGAGTTTGACTTCATTATGGTATCAAGTGTTTTTCTTATTTTGGAAAAAGGAACTTTTCCCATGGTGATGGCCCTTGTGGAGGCATACACACATCATTTTCCCCTTCCTCCCAATTTCTGTTGGGGTAGCACTGTGCCCACGTCCACAACGTCCCTCATAACTAGTGGATGCCAACTAACCCAGTTTCCTTGGCCAAAGAGATGTAAGAGGAAGTCTTCTGAAAAGCTTCTCAGAAGGTCTTTTTTTTTTTTTTTTTGCATTCTCGGATGAAAAGACGTGATACCACCCCCTCTTCACCACTTCTTCCTGCTTTAAACACTGAAATGATTCCCGAAGTTGCAGCAGCCATCTTGAGAATACAAAATGACAAGTATTAAGATAAAGACAGAAGATGGCAAACAGAAAAAGATAAAGCTTATGTCTTTTATGGCACCTGTATTAGTAAGAATATTCATCAGCTAGACATGCAGCAACAAGGTTCTCTTCCAGTCGGCTGTCATCTGATATGCCACCAATCACCATGGCAGGGTAAAGGGAACATGGTAGAAACACTAACTCTTAAAGACTTCAGCTCAGAGATAATACAGGTCATATCTGCTCAGGGAAGGTTCATGGCCCCTGGGATCACTTCCCAAGTTAAGCACATGTAGGAAGGGCTCGCTCCCTTTTCTAGTGAACCTAGACTAAGTTAGCATGCTTAGGATTCCAAATTTTCTTCCTGTAAGCAGTTTAGAGTCCTTGAAGAATTTTGAACAAGAAAGTGACATAATCATTTTTTCAAGTAAGAAATGTCACTTTGATAATAGTGTGAAGGAAGAAATATAGAAGTCAAGACTGATATTAGAAAAGCCAGCCAGCAGAGAAATCCAATAAGCTACATAACAATGAGTGAGTAAACTCCAGCAATGAAACTGGAGAGAAAAAAACAGAATGAAAAGAGAGAGTATAGGGATTGTGAAATGAATGGTGAAAATTTTATAAAGACTGTGAAGTAGGAGAGATAAGCTTTTGTTTTCACATGACCTGCAGGTGCTAGAATGGCTATGGGAAAAATATCATCCATTTTACTGTAGTGTGCTTAACACACAGTGTATACCACTTCTCAAAGAGCAGAGACATGACAAAATCCAGAAAGACTGAAGCACCTGCTTCTCAAGAAATTCCATGAGGGCTTCCCTGGTGGCGCAGTGGTTGAGAGTCTGCCTGCCGATGCAGGGGACATGGGTTCGTGTCCTGGTCCAGGAAGATCCCACATGCCGTGAAGCGGCTGGGCCCATGAGCCATGGCCACTGAGCCTGCGCATCTGGAGCCTGTGCTCCGCAACAGGAGAGGCCACAACAGTGAGAGGCCCGCGTACCACAAAACAAACAAACAAACAAAATTCCATGAAATTACTACCCATTTTTCTGGCATGCTTTAAACATAGACTTTGTGAAGATAAACTGAGACCTCTAGAAAACCTTTTTAAATTGGGGGCTCTATAATGAGACTATGCTGTTCCCAATTTTTATTTTCCCTATTAAGTAAGTTTTTTTTGTTTATTTTCAGTGCCATATATTATATGAGGCATATAATTTTCAATTTCATTTCACTTGTTAAGAAACTGGAGTGTAATAGAGTGATCATGGTTTAAACATTACACTGTATATGTAGACTGACATGTGCAAGTGCTGCAAGCTCAAAATGCCTGACTTTCAAAAGCAACCCAATCAGTAAAGACATGACAAATGCACAAAGCAAGTCCATTATAATGGTTGTTTGGGTCACTGGGCAAGAAGAAGAAGAAAGGAGACAAAAGAACACGAGCTAACAAGTAACTGCTGCTCATTAAATCTGACTAGATCAATAAGTGATGTCCCTTCCATTCACCCACACCAAGCAAGGGTACATTGGAAATAAATGAAATCCCTTTCTGCTTAGTGTAACAGGAAAAATACATTAAATGGAATTTTTAACATGAATGAATGTTAACTATTTCTTGCTAATAGTCTCATTTCATTTTGGTAGGAACAGCCAAATCTCTAAATAATATTGAAAAGTCTGACAAGAAAACGTAATTATAAAACGTGGGGAACTTTAGTGATGGATACAGTGCAATGCTATCTGACCTTTACATTCCTTGATTATATTGAATTAATAGCCTCAGTGCTAATGGTACTTACTTAAAATGGCATAGTAAAAAGGCCATTGTATTACGTAAGATCTCCATGGAAATGGAAACCCACTAGTTTATCTTTTTTAATGCTGTGAGGGCATTCTGTAAACATAATCCCATTCAATAAACCCTGATTTTATTTGTGTAGATAAGTATCTATCCCCAGACATTTACTTTCCTGCTATCAACACAACCCCCTCTGCTGAGCTCTTGACTCTTGATCTTAAGGGACAATAACCAATGCTGATGTACAACTAGATATGAGCCAGTGTTTTTTGTTTTGTTTTGTTTTGTTTTGTTTTGTTTTTGTGGTACACAGGCCTCTCACTGTTGTGGCCTCTCCTGCTGCGGAGCACAGGCTCCGGACGCGCAGGCTCAGCGGCCATGGCTCACGGGCCCAGCCGCTCCGCGGCATGTGGGGTCCTCCCAGACCGGGGCACGAACCCATGTCCCCTGCATCGGCAGGCGGACTCTCAACAACTGCGCCACCAGGGAAGCCCGAGCCAGTGTGTTTTATATCTGAGCCAGATGTCTGGAAAATACTGCCTGTGAGCCGAATCTACAATCTGTTCTTGTAAACAAAGTTTTATTGGAACACAACCATGCCTACTATTAGTGTATGGTCTACAGCTACTTCTATACTACAAAAGTAGAGTTGAGTAGTTGTGACAGAGAACATATGGTCCCGCAAATCTAAAATATTTATCTCCTGGCCCTTTACAGAAAAAGTTCTACTACTTGTAATCTTTACTAATCATTTAAAATCAACATTGATCACCCTCATTTGTGATCATCAAAGTAGCTCCCAACATGGCAGCAGGATTTTGGCAACATACAAAATGCTCTTTTCTTGAATTCTAAGGCTCTTCTCATATCTTCAAACTTATAGGTAAGAGGTATCTATCGTTAAGAAGTGGAAACTCAGAACCTCCACAATCTGAAGCATCATTGTGGGAAAATGACGATCATTATTCCCCCAAATTCCTAATTTTTACTTCTTATTTTATCCACTTTTCTGCTCATCCTTCCACCAGCAATGCCATTATGATAGGGCATATTATGAGAAAATAAGCAATGTTTCAGACTATGGATTTTAAAACACATAGCTACCTTATATAAAAATTAAACAAGTCAATCTATCCAAAGGAAACATGATTCTATTAAACCATTTGTACCTCTCATACAGAGAGAACTGTGATTAAATTACCATGTAAATAAGTGCCAGTAGCCAAAGGGTGGTAAGGATATCTGGAGAACAGACTGTAGAATCAAACTGTCAGAGGAATTACGGATCCCTGTGGAAACTGCTGGAAAGAAACTAATCTTACCTCCTGCAGTAGGTAAAAGAATCACCCACTGCCAGAGGGAGTTTAAATAGGCTGGCATGGGACTAGGAATCTGCAGTTTAAACCAGGTAACCAGGTTCTGATGAAGATTCTTGAACCCCACATTAAGAAACACAATGTTCATTTTCTCCACTGGCATTATACATTTATAAACCCTACCTGACAATAATCATTTTTAAAACTATAAAAGCAGTATGCACATGTAGTAAGAAAATTCAGTTTTAAAAGACTTGGTAAAATAAATAGGATCTTTTAAAGACAGGATATTTTAAATGACTAAGAAATCTTAAAACCTTGATAGGTTTAAACAGTACAAATCTCTTCTCCCAGTGTATCATCTGTCTCTTAACTTTGTCCATGGTATCCCTTTTTGAACTATTTGGAATATTTTATTTGGATATAATTCAATTCATCTATTTCTTTTCCTTATTGTTAATGCTTTGAAATTTTAACTTTTTTTTTATAACATAGGAGACTGTTTTTTCCTATTAACTATTATTGCTTTACCTTTCACAATCAGGTTTAACCCAAATAGAGATTGGTAGGAATGAAGTTGTGTGTGTGTGTGTGTGTGTGTGTGTGTGTGTTACATTGACTTAGACAGTTTCTTTATCATACATCCATTTCCTATTGATTTGTGGTGGTATCATTGGGGTGTGTGTGTGTGTGTGTATCCACAAATTGCCTACATACAGAAGAGTTGAATCCAGATAAAGTAAAAGTAACAGAAGAATAGGAAAAAAGAAGTTTTGTTCTAGGATTCTCAAGGAGAAAATCAAGGAATAACACCCATAAAACAGAATAAGAAATTATGAAATATGTATTTAGAAATCACATAAAAAATGGATCTGAAAAGAACCAAACCATTGATTTAAAATATTAATAATCATTCATTTTTTAATTAAAAATATTGGAGTTATCAAAGTAATGTTTTTAAATGAAGGAGACAAAAATGTAATACCGAAACAATATGAAAATTAAAGGGAGAAATTAAAGAGTAAAAAGCCAAAATAGAAAAACAGAAAGTGGGGGCAGTGGGGAGGGGAAACAGTTTGAAGATTGCCCTCAGGGAGATATTTCTGAAACTCATATGGAATCTCCTGGAGCATTTAGCAGCCCAGGTCTTCTCTTTCAATTGTCTTTCTCACTTGGAAGTTCACAAACCATCCCAGTACCTAAATTTCCTATTTAAGTACCAGGCAAGCTGTCCATTTGTCCACACTTGCAGCTGAAACACCAGTCCTCCCCATGTATCACGTGTGCACATGCTCTTGCTCACACACACACACACACACACCCCATAACAAACACATTCATCAAAAGGAGTTTCCTTATTATGTGCTTTCTGAGTTTCTTGAGGGTTTTCCTGATTGTGACAAGAGCAGGTGCTGAGTTAGAAAAATTTCAAGATTCCAGGATCACCTTCAAATCATAATTTCTGAACTTGATACCTTTCATCGTTCTTGGTTCACGTTAGCACATCAGAAAGGCTTTGCCAAAAGTGGGTATGAAGCAAAATATGTATTTGTTTTGAACTCCTGGGTGCAAGTAGCCAGGAAATGTTTACCTTGATAGGAAGCTGGCTGCTGGTGCATTCCTGATTCAAGTTGCCTTTCCTATAAAAGTGAAATCGGGGACTCACTCCTCTGTTCCACTGTGGGCTTTTTTTTATTCCTAATTTAGTCCCTATAAAACACTTTAGAAGAATGTTTCCATGTCTATCTCTCTAGGCTCTGAGCTAATAGAGAGCAAGGATAGTATTTTTTTCATCTTTACTTCCACATCACCTTCCATAGATACATAGAAATTCTTTATAACTTTCGAAAAAAGAATGAATTCAATAATCTATAAAATGCTCTTTATGTAGTTTAGTAGAGCCTAAGGCTATGGAATTCATGCTGTTACAGTCACTGAGAAGAGATGTGCAGAAAAAAATAAAAGAAGACCAAAGAGTATTCCTGGGGGAGCCACATTTAAGGCACAAGAGAAAGAAGCACCATCTAAAAAGACCTAAGAAGAGAAATATGAAAGTTATTGTAATAAAAATCATGATAACTTCTTGCTTCCAGAATGAGGAGGTGATTGATGGTTTCAGTCAAAGTTGTAAAATTAGAAAGAGAATTTGCAACCAGAAGATTGTGTATGATTCCACTACTTAGATTCATTCTTTACTCTTGAGATAAAATTTTCTAAAGTCAGTAAAAAAAAAAACCTATGTATTTAGTGCTGTGTTTTACACTACTCTAAACAATGGATGTTTATATCACGGCATTAGAAAAGGTATAATCTCTGCAGATGCAATGAATATATAAATATTTTCCTATAATAATCAAAACCTACATACTTCTCTAAGTATAACACATAGGAGAGAGCTACATGCAATAGAAACTCACTAAATTACCCTTATGGTGATTAAGACAGTCACCAGAAAACAATTTCATTTTTGTCCATAATAGTAAGTAAGTTGCTGAAAGAATATTCATTTTATTATGTCCATAGCAATTTTTGAAATGACGAAATACTCAAGTTTCACCCATGCTTACCCTATAATAACTTCATAAATGTTCTTTCCTTTTTACTTCCTTTTCTTTATCATTTCTTCTGAAAACAATTTTCCATAACTTAGAGTTTTAAAATATCATGTTAAAAGTATTCTGATGTATGAGAACCCTGGCAGCAGCAACATCTTTAGTGCTGATTCACTCTTATTTTTAAATTAAGGGTTTTTCTTCCTTCAAATTATTGATGTTGAGACATTAATGATAATGTTGATTTTCATGAACTATGGAGTCTTGCCACGTACTGGGCAAGGCACCAAGTAGTCAGATGAAACACTGTTCCTCAATAGCTTTGAATACAAACTGTGGTTCTAATCCTAGTCTTCTGAGGGAAAGGAGGAGGGTGAGTGGAGAGAACCATGACTGAAATTAAGCACAAAGTAGCAAAATCTAAAAGCCAAATGTTTTTACATTGAAAATATTTTCATTGGCTTCCAATCATTGATATTAAATGAATAATACTACTGTGGAACTAAAGGTAGCTTTTAAATTATTGTTTCTGATACACAACAAAATGAGTATCACATCCTAAAGAAGCATATCTCTGGATTATAAACATGAGTTATGGAATAAAATAAGGATGAGGAAAATTAATATGGTGTTGATCCAAAGTCAAATAATGACTTTCTCTCAAGAGACAAATGTATCAACATTTAAAAAGAAATAAATTTAAAGACTCCAATTTGAAAATTGTACTAACGTAAGAAATTACTAAGAAATCAGAATCTTTATAATACTAGTAGAGATCATATGTGTCAAACTGACAGTATGCTTTTACAAGTAAAGCAAACTAATGATATATTTTTTTCTTCAAAAATGATTAAAACACACAGCTTGGGATATCCAAAGTGCTTACTAGATGCCCACAGAAGACTTCTGTAAGCAGAACAGAGTGAGTCATTCCCTGAGTATTCTAGGAAACCAAGGTTTTATCACTCAGCATCACCATTTGAAAAGTAGGCAATTATCTTACAGGGAAACACAGATCTTCACAAAACGGGTGTAAAAGGTCCAGGGATTAACTAACAATATGCATAAATACTGAGAATGGGGCTGGGGGGGTGCGGTGAGGGGATGGGGGCTGGACAGAGAAGAAATTGCAGGAAGCACTCTTTAGGGAAAATAGTGCAAAGCAAAGGAACAGTAAGAGCTAAAATAATACCTACATAGGAAAAATAATCTAAGAGGAATGAAGAAACCACTCAGTCAATAGGAAGGCTGAAGACCACAAGGAATACAGAATGCAGGTAACCCTGATACAGGACGATTCTCGGTACTTTCCATTTCCTATTAAATGAGCTATGCTATTGACAAATATTTCAAATTCAGAAATTGGATTCAGGAGTGTTCTGGACTAAATGTTTGTGTTCCCCTTAAATTCATATGTTGAAATCTTAACCCCCAATGTGATGGTATTAGGAGGTAGAGACTTTGAGGGGTGATAATATCATGAGGGTAGAGTTCTCATGAGTGGGATTAGTGCTGTTATAGGAAAAGACACAGACCCCAGCGAGTGTTCTCTCCCCTTCTCTCTCTTCTTCCCTCTTTCTCCCTCTCGATAACACCACACTGAGTGGCATCTTATTATACACATGTCGGTTCACTAAATCACCCAGAACAGTCTTACAGAGCATATTTTATGAAGTACTTATTCTTCATTGACTTTTAGTGAACAAACAGAAACTATAAGGGCATACTTCAAAAAGCCTTATTACTTTAGATGGTATTTATACATTTTAAAAATGGCAGCTAACACGTGGGCTCCCTGAGAAGTCGTGCATACTATTTCAGAGAGACTCTGAAGCCAGACTGTCTGGTTTACTGACTCGCTCGTATTATTATCCATCAGGTCCTGGGCAGGGTCTCACATCTTTCGAGCATTTATGTGCAAATAGTATTCTAAGTGTTTTCCATCAATTAACCTATTTTAAAAGATGAGGCAGTTGAGGCACAGGAAGGTGTAATAATTTGCCCAAGGACACCCAGCTAAGTAAATGCAGAGCTGGAATTCCAGTTAAGAACACTTGACTCTTAGCCCAAACTTGGTTTAAATGCTACACTGTAACTTTTACTTCAGTACTTTGGCTACAATCGTTATTTAGAAATGGGCAACTATACTTTTCTGGGGCGAAGAGCCAATTTTCCTTAAACAGGGAAGGGTCTGCTGAAGGGGCACAGCTGTCTCCATCGGGGATGTTTCTACTTCTGTATCCTAATAGCCTTATTAGGAGAAAGTCTTGTTGAAGAAAATGCTGCAGTTTGGTATCAAAACAAACCATGAGGGCTTCCCTGGTGGCGCAGTGGTTGAGAGTCCGCCTGCTGATGCAGGGGACACGGGTTCGTGCCCTGGTCCGGGAAGATCTTACATGCCGCGGAGCGGCTGGGCCCGTGAGCCATAGCCGCTGAGCCTGCGCGTCCGGAGCCTGTGCTCCGCAACGGGAGAGGCCACAACAGTGAGAGGCCCGCGTAACGCAAAAAAAAAAAAAAAAAAACCAACAACAACAACAACAAAAAACCCATTAACTCTCATCTCAACAGACTCTCAAAACTGCATGACAATATTCTGCTGGTCTCTTTAATGATCTACCACAATTAACAAACAAATCTCTTCTCTCATGAAACCGACATGAGCATCTCATGCCATTGCCCCATAAGTTGAGGCACTAACTTGAAGCTATCTGATGGGATCTCTTCATCTTCTTGATTCCAAGTGTTGAGACCTATGCACACAGAATTTGCACATGTGCCATCCTCCTTCCTTTCGAAAACAAGAGATCACCTGTTCTTCCTCCTAAGGCCTACCCCTCCACTAGCATTCTGGATCCTGCCCCACTGCATTTACTCAGAAAACCTGCCTGTTGATTATGCCTCTTGCATCTTGTGTTCTGAAGCTCAAGCCTCAATAATCTTCCCTCTATCCTCACAGCCTCCTCCCATTACCACCTTTTTTCTCTCCATCCTCAAGAGCCAAACTTCTTGAAAGTGTCATCTGTATTTTTTATCTCCATTTCCTCCCTACCACTAAGTCCTCAGCCCAGAATTCCACCAATAACATTCCATGGAAACAGCTTTCACTAAAGTTAACAATAATCTACAAAAGGCTAAGTCAAATCCTGTCTTACTTGATATATCAGCAGCATTTCACACATCCTGTTTCTGATACACAAATTTCAATCTCCATCAGAGAGCTGTCCTGGACTTCCACATCAATATACCCACAGCTGCCTACCTGATGCCTCTGCTGATGTCTCAAAGGCACACCAAACTGAACTCATGCTTCCTCCAAACCCATCCCTTTACAACATTTCCTTTTTCACTGAAAGGCTCATGGATCCATATAGGTTTACAAATTATGAATCCATGAGTCCCTCTTCAAGCCTTCCTCTCCTCAGCTCATTCCAGTTTTTCCATTACTATTGATTTTATCTCCTAAGTATCTATTTCATCCACATACAGTGTATATGCCATATATTATGAAACAACCCAGCAGGATACGGGACACACTCTGGAATCAAATACATTAATATTTCTGCAGTGAAACATTAATTAATACATCACTAACTGTGATAAGTAACAACTATAAATAGCTTCATGTCAGTTTGTTTCAGGTTCTGCTGCCATTTGAATTCAGCTAGGTCAGATTTTCCATCAAGTGTGTTATAATTAGAGCTTTCAGTTATCGGAGCTGAATTTCAAAATTGTGGCTAAGCAACTGTGAATCTGTGCCACAACTGATCAAGAACTAATGTGGATAGTTGTTAAGATTATGGATCCCAGAGCCAGACTGTCTGGGATCAATTTCATTTCCACCACTAAACAGACCTTGGACAAGAGACTTAACCTCTCTGCGCCTTAAATTCCTCATCTGTAAAATGGAATGACAAACTACCTACCTCATAGGATTGCCATGGGGATTAATAAACTAATGCATGTAGATTGCTTAGAACAGTTTTTGACACAAAGTAAGCATTCAATAAGTATTAGCTCCCAGAAAGTTTTCACTATCACAGACAATGGTGTAGTTCAATGTCTTTCTACTTGTGCCACTATGAACACTTCCTAGCCATAGGATTATTGGGTTAGATGAAATGTCATTTAAAATTTGGATAAATAGTAAAAATTGTCCTCCTCAAAACTTCCCATAATTAATGATTAACAGTTAACTCTCAAAAATGATATAGGATTTTACCCTCATCCCAA
Source organism: Mesoplodon bidens (assembly GCF_964165515.1). Taxonomy (NCBI): domain Eukaryota; kingdom Metazoa; phylum Chordata; class Mammalia; order Artiodactyla; family Ziphiidae; genus Mesoplodon; species Mesoplodon bidens. Next base: position 51,938,467 of record NC_138173.1, on the reverse strand, counting down.
TATCCTTAAAAGCACTGGGTTAACTCAACAAATTTTTGCAAATCTGAAAGTGAGAAAATGATATCTCATTTTAATAATTCCCTTAATCAGGAGAGATTCCTTTAAAATTTCTTTAATGATGAGAGAAGAACGCATTTCATATATGTACTGGCTATTTGTATCTCTTCATTTTCATGCCTTCTGTTCATTTTAATTGTGACATTCCTGAGGTTTCTTTTTTTTAATTGAGATATAATTGGCATATAATGTATTAGTTTCAGGTGTACAACATAATGACTTGATATTTGTACATCAAATCTGTATATTGTAAAATTATCACCATAATCACCAAACCAAGAAACTGAGGTTTAATATTTAAAAACTCTTAGTGAAGAAATAATGGAAACTAAGATTTTTCTTTCATATATGTATATATATATATATATGTGTGTGTGTATATACATATATAAAATATTTTCATGTCATATGTCACCCATATGACTTTCCCACACCTCACGAGGATGGACCTGCCTTAGACCCCCTGCCATGCTCAGTCACTAAGTAGGAACCGCCAGCAGGAAACATAGGCTCCGTGCAAACACAGTGGTAGATTCAGACTCAACAGCAGGGGCTATCAATCAGTTATGCTCCCTGCAGCAGGAGAGTTCAGCAGTATGTTTCCATAGCTACATGGCCCACCTTTGCATCTTATAAATCTACTGCTTCATGAAGGTTTTGAGAACAGCTCCCCTACACTTCCTTTGGGTCTCTCTCCCTGAGGTGCATCTTGAAAGGGGACATTTAGTGGGATGAACTAGAATTTCATCACTGTGGTTAATCACAAGACCACAGCTGGTACTCATCCTCACCCTCCTCCACTTTCCATTCTAAATTCCCTGCATCTTCATCTGTGATCTCAGGAGGTGTGGCTGGCTTGCCTGGTAGTGTGACCCAAAACCTCCTTCCTGAGGGGTATGAGCCCTCAGCAATCATACTTTTCTCAGGTCACACTGTTACAGCTTGTCCATCATGAGTGCCACGCATATTCCTTCCTGCCCCATTGTATAAAAGGACCCTATATCCTCCTCCTGATGATTGGTTGTTAACTGTTGATGGTGATTAACACGATGGTGATTCCTTGCCTCTAATCCCTGGGCACAAAGGGTCCAAAGTGCCCTGACAGCAGATGAAACTTATAATCAATGGGACCCTTGCTGTGTCCCCTGGCAAGAGGGAGCCTCCTTTGGGGACCAAGACTTCCAACGCTGTAGAGTTTGCAGCTGTGGTGACAGGCAGCACAAAGTCCCCCAGTGGGCCATTGGGAATGGTGGCATGTAGGGCCACTCCTGCTTCAACTCCATTGTTCCAGGACCCATGTATTCTTCTTACTAGGAACATAGCACTGGATGGAGGTTTCTGGTTTGATGCATGTATTATATCCTGAAAGATGGCACCACATTCTCTCAGAGCATTACCTTTGAAACTGTGCCTTTGGAAGGCTGTTCCAGAATTCTGTGATGACACGTGCTTCAGCATCCTGTAGTATGATACAACATGGACCAACTCCACTACTTCACTGGGAAGTGGATCCGCTGGTCAGATGTTATGCTGTATGGGATTCAATGCCCCCATGAGCTTTCTATAGCCCCAAGATAGTAGTGCTAGCTGAGGCTCTGCAGTCAAGAGAGGCAAATTCATACTGAGACTATGAGTCTATCCCCATAAAGGCAAACTTCTGGCCATTCCAGGACAAAAGGGCCTAATATGGTTGATTGTCACCAAGAGGCCTGTTGGTCTCCTTCCAGAATCATGTCATACCTGGGGCTCACCATTGGCCCTTAATTCTTCCAAGCTTTTAAGAGCCACCCTAGCAGTGGGTTTGTCTTATCCCCTATGGTCCTTGACAGGGATCTAAATTCCTTGTCCAGAGAAAATATCACCAGGTTAATGAATTCCTATCCTACATTCCAGCTCCTTGAGCAAGCACCCTGGAAATCCAATCCCAAATATACTCCCCCAACTTCTGCCTGTACATTACAGCTAAGTCTTATGATTGTTTCTCCCTTATCAGGCCCAGCAGCTTGGATTTTCTGGGATTTTTATCTTATAGCCTGGAAGCTGGGAAAGGAACTAGGAATAGTTCTTGAGAATATATGTTACCTTACATGGATGAGGCCTCTGCAGAGTCTTCTAAGAAAGGGTGGACAAATTTTTCAAGCTCTGAAGATTCTAGAGGATCTGCAGAACCAACATCCTCAGGAGCACCAACCCAGATCTCCCATCCTATGTTTCAGAGTTCCAGGTTTCCAATCCAATACTCTGAACTTAGCATAACTGACCTGTCTTAGATGATGAACATTCAAATGTCTCGAGAGCTCTGTGACTCTATCGAATCTTCATTTTGTTGTGAAGCTGCATTGCTGTCTTCATAAACATTGCCTCCACCCCACACCCAAATATATCTAAATCATCACATATGCAAGGGCATTTCCCTGCACTGGTGTGTTTACCAGGTTACCACTGGTGAAATATTTAGCAATCGGGACACCAAACTTTTCCAGGGATGATCTGCTCAGGATGGCATCTTCTCTGCCCACCAAGTGCTTAGTGAGCTAGTCCTGCATCCTCATCCTTCCATCTGTTTTCCTGGACCACTCTCTTAACAACTTGTGTTAGTTTAGGTCCACTGAGAAGCACATACCAATATGAGATTATGCATGCAAAATGTTTACTGGGGAAAGGAGCAGGAGGAAGTAGAGGGAACCTTCAGACCATGACTCCCATGGAAGGAGGAAGGGAAGTAAGGACAGGGTAGGAGTCACAGATAGCAGCACAGTCTAAGAAAGACTGAGCCAAGCCAAGGAGGAGTTCTTAATCCAAAAACACACAGGAAGAGTCCAACATCTTTCAAGGATGGGCTTGTCATAGTATTTTCATCATGCTCAGTCATTGGCTGAGAAGAAGTGTGGCCTCAGCACAAAGGCAGTGTTGGATCCTCTGGGGTAGTAGATGAAACCATCAGTTGTCAATCATGCTCCCTGCAGCTGGAGATCTGAGCAGTCCATTTTCATGAATGCCACACCTGTAATTCTACTCTACTGTAGTCTATTTGAAAAAAAATTAAGATTCCTGGTAAAAAAAATAACCAAGTCTGCTTCATCAGATTCTTATTTTAAGACAGGACTTCAGGTCATTAGACTCTTAAAGCACAACCTCACATCTCTCCTAAAGAACAAAATTTCTATGTTTTATGGCAGTAACTTTTCTCTCCTCTAAACACATTTTACCATGATTATGTTTTGAATTACGGACATTAACCACAGCTTAACTACAAAAGGATATTTATTGTATGTGTAAGGACTCAGGATATGTTATCATAAGACAAAAATCTCCCTAAAATAAAAAGGTAATTTGTTATACTGACATTCTAAAAATGGTAGAAGTCTGCAAGATCCAGATCAGGGGATCTGAGGGCTTTCTTTCTTTCTTTCTTTTTTTAAATCACAAATAACACCTTTTATTTAGTTCTTTAACAAAAGGATTTTCAGAGAAAAACAAATTCTGTATCCCAGAACTCACAGATTCCTACACCAACGTGGTATGTTTTAAAGGTTTTTTTTTAATCAAAGGTACACATGCACATAAAGGATCAAATAATTTGTTATAGAAAACACTAGTTTTCCCACACCTTTCTTCCCAGTCCCCTTCTAGAGAGGCAACCGTTTTCACTTCTTTCAGCTGATTATATTTACCTACATGTCTTTAAATACCATGTTTGAATGGCTACTTGTTGATTTGCCAGTTTTTTTTAATTTTTATATGATTTTTAAAGGCTACTTTCCATTTAATGTTATTACAAAATGCTGGCTATATTCCCCATGTACAATACATCCTTCAGCCTATCTTACACCCAATAGTTTGTCCCTTCCATTCCCTCACCCTATGTTGCTCCCACCACTGGTAACCACCACTTTGTTCTCTATATCTGTTTTCTGTTTCTTTTTTGTGATATTCATTTTTGCTGTTTTTTATAGATTCCACATATAAGTGATATCTTACAGTACTTCTCTTTCTCTCTCTGACTTATTTCACTTAGCATAATGCCCTCCAAGTCCATCCATGTTGCTGCAAATGGCAAAATTTCATTCTTTTTTATGGCTGAGTAGTATTCCATTGTGTGCATATGCATATATATATATATATATATATATATATATATATATATATATACCACATCTTCTTTATCCATTCATCTGTCGATGGACCCTTAGGATGCTTCCATGTCTTGGCAATTGTAAATAGTGCTGCAATGAACACTGGGGTGCATGTATCTTTTCAAATTAGTGTTTCCAGTTTTTTTTCAGGTATACTCACAGGAGTGGAATTGCTGGATCATATGGTAGTACTATTTTTAGTTTTTTGAGAAATCTCCATGCTGTTTTCCACAGTGGCTGCATCAATTTACAATCCCAACAGTGAACTAGGGTTCCCTTTTCTCCATATCCTCACCAACATTTGTTATTTGTGTTCTTTTTGATAATAGCCTTTCTGACAGGTGTGAGGTGATATCTCATTGTGGTTTTGATTTGCATTTCCCTGATGATTAATGATGTTGAGCATCTCTTCATGTGCCTGTTGGCCATCTGCTTTTCCTCTTTGGAAAAACAATCTGAAGGCTTTCTTTATGTTGATCCTCCACCAAACCCGGAACAGAGTTGATCATTGAGCATTAAAGTATTGCTGCAAAACTGAATGGAACTGAAATTTGTATTTGAATTTTGAACGGATGTGTTACTAAAGTTTCCCATATTCCCAAGTCCTTTCAGTCTCAGGACAAGTTATACAATACTTAAAAGGCATATGAAGCAGTATTTACAACAGCTGTTGTTTTTCCTATTAATGCTTTTTAAATTGACTTCTGTTTCTAGATTAACAACCTCCAGCCCAGGTTGTTGGGGATTTGGATACAAAAGGAACTCTGGTGGATAATTAGTGTACCCTACTACCTCTGAGAAGAAGTTTATATATATATATATATATATTTTTTTTTTTTTTTTTTTTTTTTTGGTACGCAGGCCTCTCACTGTTGTGGCCTCTCCCGTTGCGGAGCACAGGCTCCGGACGCGCAGGCTCAGCGGCCGTGGCTCACGGGCCCAGCCACTCCACGGCATGCGGGATCTTCCCGGACTAGAGCATGAACCCATGTCCCCTGCATTGGCAGGCGGACTCTCAACCACTGTGCCACCAGGGAAGCCCCTGTTTGTTTGTTCTTTAATTCTTCTAGGTCTTTGTTAAACATTTCTTGCATCTTCTCGATCTTTGCCTCCATTCTTTTTCTGAGGTCCTGGATCATTTTCACTATCATTATTCTGAATTCTTTTTCTGGAAGGTTGCCTATCTCCACTTCATTTAGTTGTTTTTCTGGGGTTTTATCTTGTTCCTTCATCTGGTACATAGCCCTCTGCCTTTTCATCTTGTCTATCTTTCTGTGAATGTGGTTTTTGTTCCACAGGCTGCAGGATTGTAGTTCTTCTTGCTTCTGCTGTCTGCCCTCTGGTGGATGAGGCTATCTCAGAGGCTTGTGTCCAATATCAATATTATTAACAACAGCCACATTTGGAAACAACCGAAATGTCCATTGACATAATAACATATAAATTATTAATATACATTCATATAACAATACAGAGCAATAAAGATGATCAAACTACTTGCTATTAGATCAAGTTCCCAGAACCAGACCCTGAGATGAGGATTCAGGTCCAATTAACTTATCTGGAAGGTTAATCCAGGAAACATTACTGGAGGAGTGGGGAAATGACACAGGGAAGGGAATTTAACCAATAAAAGGGTACTTTAGAAAGCCAGTTACCATTGTTGAAACGGAGCAGGACCCTGTGGTTCTTGCCCCCATGTCCTCGGCCTGCATTTTGTCTGTGGAAAAACTTTAGCCAAAGAGTAAGTTTCATCAGAGAAATGAGAAAACACAGAAACAAAGGAAAACAGTACAACAAGACTAAATAATAAAAGTTTAGTCAGTAAACATAGTCAAGGACCTTTAGTTCCTTCTCAAGGGCTATAGATAACATTCTGAGCAGTATCCTGTGAGCTGTCTTGCAGAGACTGAAACCCCCACCTGGCGGAAGAAGTTAACTACATGATGTCCAGACTGTAGCCATGACATAAGCTGCCACAATTCTGAGAATTGGCCTCAAAGAAATGGGAATAAACCAACCCTGGAACTGAAGATTAACTGTACTTAAAACAGACCACCACATGATCAATTTCAAGATGACGGGCAGAGTGACTGTGCTGTTTCTGCATTTAGCCCCCTCCACCCACCTATAAAAGCTCTTGTCCCCTAATTGTCAGTCGGGAAGAGTTGGCCTTTGGACAGGCGTCAGCCGCATCCCGCACCCCCACCCCGTTGCCAGCATCCAAAATAAAGCAAACTTTCCACCAACTTGCCTCTCTACTGGCTTTTTTTTTTTTTTACAACTTTATTGGAGTATAGTTGCTCCACAGTGGTGTGTTAGTTTCTGCTTTATAACAAAGTGAATCAGTTAGACATATAAAACTGTTCCCATATCACTTCCCTCTTGCGTCTCCCTCTCTCCCACCCTCCCTATCCCACCCCTCTAGGTGGTCACAAAGCACAGAGCTGATCTCCCTGTGCTATGCGGCTGCTTCCCACTAGCTATCTACCTTACGTTTGGTAGTGTATACATGTCCATGCCTCTCTCTCGCTTTGTCAGCTTATCCTTCCCCCTCCCCATATCCTCAAGTCCATTCTCAAGTAGGTCTGTGTCTTTATTCCTGTTTTACTCCTAGGTTTTTGAGCAGCAAGCACCTGGATCTCCACTTTCAGTAATGTTGTGAGTAGGTGGAGCTTAATCCTCCCGAGGAACTCTAAGAATCAGTATAAAATGCATGCCTCAGAGTTATCCACACAAGGAGTGAGAGAGCTTGTCCATACATAAGCTCTTGTCAGTCATTGACTGAGATCTACAAAAGAGTAATTTATCTCTCTGGACTTCTGACTGCCAGATGCAAGGGGTGGGGCTCTGGCTACCAAGAAAGGCTTCAGGCAGGTGGAATTCTGCCTTATTTCACTACAGTGGTAGGTCTGAGAGAATGTAGTAGAGCAATAATGACAGAGCCCACCATACTTCTGCCATGAACACAAACATAGATGAATTTCACAGACATCATATTTGTGAGAAAATGAAATCCAGCATGTTTGTTTGTTTCCACTTATGCAGAGTTCAAATGCAGGCAGAATAAAGGTGTTAGAACTCAGAATAGGGATTGCAATTGGGGAAGGAGAGAGGGAAGATTGGAGGACAGCACAGATAAATCTTAGGGATGCTTATGATGTTATGTAACACACTATGACAATTCATTGAACTATACACTTATCATTTGTACACACTGCTGTATTGTGTACATATTGTAACATTTAAAACTTTGGTTTTTTAAATGGAAGGGGAAATAGAGTAGGGCTTTCAATGCAGGCTGCCTCTATATGGTAGTCACAATTCAGGTGGACCTTTGTAAATATCTCAAAATGATATCGGGAAATGGAAGCTCTCAATCAATGCTTCTGGTTTGTTTATCAGAGATAGGGCTTATGAAGTGGAAATATGACATTAAATCCCTGTAAAGCCCAACAACTCAAAATATATTGGTGACTCCATTGTAAGCAAAAACAAGGAGACAAGGGGTTCCTTCTTTCTACTAATGGCAGGTGCCTCCTCTGTACATATTTATCTACTGCCCACTTCACTGATGGCTTATCCGTGTCTACATTATCCTGCTCTACAGATGTTATTGTGGGCCTGGGCTGGAAGTAAACAGGCTCTTCCAATTCTGAGACTGAGAAGTTGGGAAGAAATATGAGAAGGGGTCCTTAAAGCTCAGGTTGTTGAAATCACCCAGGATGGGACAGAGATTCAGAAGAGCCTTAATAAAGAGACACTCCATCCCAACTGTGTGTGGAAGCTAAGCAACTAATAATATAATCTCTTTTCTCAAAAACCAGATAATGAAAGTCCATATAGGGGCCACAGTTTATGTAGGTAAGTTGCGTGCCAATGCTAATGTTCCTTAATTCTAATCTCTCTCTTGGCCTTTCTCTCTAGTTTGCTTAAAAGATAAACACAGCTCTCTGGGGAGAGTTGGAGGTTCCAAGAACTACAGCACTAACCCTGGACTTCAAGTCACCCACAGCAGGAGGTTCTAAGATGTAGTCATAACCTTTGTCTCTCAGTTCTTTAAACTTTCTGTCCAGTAGAGAATATATTCAGTACTTCACCATCACCACCACAGTTCAGTTCAGGAGAGAAGCATATACACAAAGTCACTGTGGATAGGGACTTTTAGATATTTGGGAAACTCTGGTCTGGGACACAGCAGAATAGCATGTAGGAGACATTCAGGAGCTGGAATGTGAAGCAGCTGCAGGAATTACTAGTTGTTAATTTTTAATGGTTGTCTGGTTTGGCCTCCTTGACAATTCCCCAAATAAAATATCTACTACACCCTTTCTGAAGTTAATCCTTTTGTCACTAATTTCCTGATCTTGCATTGCTTTCCTATTCTAAACAAAGAAAGGGTGACATAAACAAATGTCTTATGCAGTTGTCCTTACAATCCAAATACCAACTAAGAACACTTAGAAGGCAGGGAGCATGCAAGTAGGAAAGTGCCCCCAACATCTAGAAGAGTGACTGGGACATAGTAGATATAGAATCATTGTTTAAAGTAATTTAATTTTCTGATTTTAAAATGATTTTTTAATAAGAACCTTTCATCAAACTTCATTCCCTCTGAGTCGAATGCAAAATGACTCTGCAAAAGGAAAGGACGAATTATCAATACTGGAAGAGACTGGACTTGAACTATGTCATAATGTCATGAGGTTATTTCACAGATGAGAAGCCTGTGCCCAAAGAAGGTGTGCGGACCTCCCAAAGCTTCTCTGCTACTAAGGGCCAGGCCTGTAGGAAAGCTCAGGCTTTTTAACTCTTAGATGAAAGGGGTTTTCCCTGTCTCCTCACAAGGTTTCCCTTTACAAGTTACATGACGCACTGAATAAAGTATGCCATTTATTGTTTTTAATCATTTCTGAATTTAAATAATGAATCGATCATCTTGACCTTTTCTAACTTGCAGTTGAAATGCTGTGTAAATCTTTCACTTGTTGTGAACACTGTGAAAGAGTAATTGTATGGCTAAGACGGTTCTGATTTTTCACCCTAAAATGCAAATCTCATCCCAGGTCATTAATGCTGAGGATGAAAAGTATAGCTCAATTCCATTTCTTATGTGTTCAGTTTTCTGAGCTGACCCAGAAAAATTAGAACTCTTAAACTCTAGAGGAAATGTCAGAAGAGGAACTCACACTAAGATCATTCATCTTCAAAATATAAACATCATTCTATTACTCTATTCTCTTGAAAGATTTCCTCTTGAATACAGCATTTTAACTGCAGTAAGAAAAAGGTACCCGAAGCCCATTAGTAATTCTCTAACTTCTGAAGTGCAGTTTATTCCAAATGTAAAATATATCACTGTGGGAAAGCATTTGCTTAATGAGAAAATTCCCCAAGAGAAGAAATACTTCTCAGCAATACACTGATCATTTAGAATTCCCAGAGTCACTGTGCTATACGTAACTTTTGACACCTTATGTACAGTTCTGAAATTTATTAGAAACATAAAATGAAAAACTGTTAAGAGTGAATGTTACAGTCTTTATGTTTTGCCCTCTGTATACAATATTCAATCCCAACATGATATTAATGTCACTCACTAAAAAAACTATAATTATTAAGCAAAAGATAATTTTCCATTTTTTCTTAGTTTTATTAGTAGTAATTGATCAGGCTCAACATGAAGATGCAAGATGCAATGCAATGCAATGCAAGGTGTCTCTCCAACAGAAGAGAGAAAATCTGAGTCTTCCATCTTAGAAGGTCTGATCCTGAAAGGTCTTAGAAGTCCTCTGTATAACTCTCCTCACTTTAGACATGAAGAAACTGAATCTGATATTCAGAAACTTGAGCTGACTTTAGTCCCAAAGATGACAAAATCCTTGAAGGAGCGTATAATGATCAAAACAACAACCAACTGTTCTCAAGCCCGCTTTCTCTCTCCTATTTTAAAACTTATGGATTTTTCTTTCCTCATACTTTCACAAATTGGATCTGTCTCTGCTTATAAAAGATCTGGGCAAAGATGACAGTAAATGCTTAGTTTTGTTTCATGAAATCATGGTAGTCAGACACATTTCCTAATAACCTATACTAAATGCAGAGCTGCAGTGTTTGGTTTTAAAATTAACTATGGATAGTGCTGACACATAAAGAAGTGCTGGCTGTGCTGCTGCTGATATTCCAAAATGAATTGGGAGGAGAAACCCACACATAGAATAAGATGCTTTTGAATTTTTCTGAAGAGACAATACACCGGCGAGTCTCCCCAAACAAGACCGCTGATAATTCTCTCACGCTGTGTACAAGCAGAAAATGATGACTAAAAATCAAAACCAGTCTTAGTCATTATTCTTCTGCCTGAATTGTCACCAATGCCTCCTCTTCTTACTGGAACCCAGGCATATTTAAATCTTCACAGCCTTCAGACTCTTGACTGTCATATATCACCTGGCCAAAGAGTTTATTGAACGAGAAACCAATAATGCTGAAGAGCAATCAACCCTCCATCCAGCGCCTCATTTTTCACATTTGTACCATATATGATCAGCATTTACATCCTACCAACACAGTGGGGAAATATGATCATAAATAAAATGACTTCTATGCCCTTAAGAAGCCCAGGTAAGTAGAAATGTAAATACAGATGCAAAATGAGAGGAAAACTTCTGTGCTAGAGGAGATAATAATGTTCTATGGCAGCAAGAAGAGAGAAAAACAATCATTCTTCCTCAGGGAATTAGGAAAAGCTAGGCAAGGGGAAGATGATGTCTGAGTTTTAAGGATAACGATGAGAAGGTGAAGAAATACAGAAAGATTTTTCAAGTATAAGGTACTACAGTAGATGAATGTATAGATAGGGAAGGAAATAATACTAGAAATACAGGTTGAGGCTATTGGGAAGAATTTTACAAACCCTATTCAGTTCAGGGGCAGAATTGTAGTTTCAAATCAATTAGGATGTTTCTGTTATGCACTGTGTAGAGCATCATTTTTCTTATAATGGTTTTTAAGAAAAACCATTATTCTATTGGGTCAGGTATCATTATATACCAATCAACCCAGAAACCTGCTGTGCATGAGAAGCATGTTTGGGAAAGGGAAAATAGATGTTAACACTGCAAAAGAAAAAATCAATAGGATGCTCTGGGCTGGGAAAAAAAAAAAACCCTCAAAAACTCAAAATGGTTTCCCTAAATATCTTACCTCAGGAGAAATATTGAGATAGGCTCCTTTTAAGGTTGTTTATTTCAGAACTCATCAAAACCATCAAAGGCCCAGGTCTTTCCTTCTTTCACCTTGGCCACCCTCAATATATTGGCTGTGGCTCTGAAACTAGTCCCTTCACAGTTGCAAGATGGCTGTAGCAACTCCATATATTACATCTTCGCACAACACATCTCAAAGGCAAGAAGAATGTCTCATCCTTTTACCCCAAAACAGAAGAAATTGTTTCCAGAACACCTTAATAAATATTCCTCCAAGTCTAATGACTAAGAATTATGTTAGATGATTATTATTCCTAAGCCAATTAATAGTGAAGGGGAATGGAATTAACATGATCAGCTGAAAATAATCAAGAGTCACCCAGTTCATATTGAAGTATATTGCTCCCAAATGCCAAATTTAAACCTAAGTTTGCTAGTTAGCTAAGGATAAAAAGAAGAAAGGTTATCAGGTAGTGATCAAATAGAGTTTTCCACAAGAAATTAGCCTAGGGGAGGAATTATTATTTTGGTATTATCAGGGTTTTCTTTGAAGACAAGATTCATCCTATCTCTGTCTCGCCTTACTCTATCTTCTTTATCATATTATCCTGTTTAACTTCTTCCATCAAATTGATCAATTTCTGAAATTACCATTTTTGTATGCTAATTATATGTATGTCTTCAATCTCATTTCACTGTAAGGGGGTCTTTTTCTTGCTCACCACTATATCCCAATGGTTAAAAGAGTGCCCACAGGGCTTCCCTGGTGGCGCAGTGGTTGAGAGTCTGCCTGCCGATGCAGGGGACACGGCTTCGTGCCGCAGTCCGGGAAGCTCCCACATGCCGCGGAGCGGCTAGGCCCGCGAGCCATGGCTGCTGAGCCTGCGCGTCCGGAGCCCGCAACGGGAGAGGCCACAACAGTGAGAGGCCCGCGAACCACAAAAAAAAAAAAAAAAAAAGAGTGCCCACAATAAATATTTATTGGTGAAATTTATAAATGAACAATATTGTTTTCATTCTGTGGACAATTCAATTAATGCAAACGTCTTATTTATTGAATATTTATCCTTTTTAAACTATTATATGTATAATTTGTGAAATATATGAAGTCATTAGAGGAAAGACAATAGGGCAGACAAAAAGAGAGGTACAGGAGGATTTTTCTTCCAAGGCACAATCTGCCAATCAAAAGTACACCTGGTTGCTTAATTTTAAAGTTTTAATTATCTCTTCTAGACACTATATCAATAAGAAACCTAACATTCTGACTTTTCTAACTGAAGGGAAAATTGTTTAATAGCCTCAGTTCCTAGATACAGAGATGAATTCAAACTAAATACACAATAGATTTAGGCACATGTAGGAGCACTGCCATGATGTTATATACTACTTAGCCACGTTCAGCATCCAATACCACACTAGCTGTTGCAATCTCTTGCTATGACAGTCTTCTTTGGCTAATTTGATTTCAACTTGTCATACAGAATAAATTCTAAAAACTTTTGTACCTCCCACCAATGCTGAACTCATTAAAGATAATACGGAGACATTTTTTAGTTTATTCTGGGTCAGAATGCCATAATTCTGGAGAAGGCACTGGTACTCCAAATATTAAGTGACTAATTTCAAATATCCTTCCACATTCTCCCTACAAGTTTAAAAATCAGTTGATCAGCCTGGGGCTGTCACAAATTTCCTGGAAAAATAAATGGCTGTCTTTACAGTAATAAGAATAAGAAGGAAAAAGCTGACAAATTCTGAGAATTTAGGAAGTGTCAGACACTCTTCTCAGTATTACACATGAAATAATTCAGTTAATCCTCACAACAACCCTATGGAATTATCCCCTTTTGACATAAAGGAAACTGTGGAACAGAGATGCTAAGTGGCTTTTCAAAGCTCAGAGTAAGTGGCAAAGACAAGGCTCAAACCCAACAGGCTGGCTCCAGAATCACTGCTCTTAACCATTTACATGCATGGTCTTTCAACTCCTCAGTTGAATTACTGTCACTGAGGTCACAATGAAAGCAAGCTTTGAAAAGAAAAAAAAAATTTATATAAATTCATTTCCATTCCTCTTATTTTAAAAGAAAAGCAAAAGGAGGTAAACATAGGGAAAGGTGAAAGAAGGCTTCTTCCTATCTTCTCTCCTTTGTACAATTTTCACTAAAGTTCTTGCTAGTGACCTTAGACTAGTATTGAATAGTCAACTTTTCTCAAAACCTCTTCAACATGAAAGTCTCACTCAATTATGTAATGTAAGAAAAGAAATTAAGTAGACATTATACATCCTATTTTACAGATAAATAATGTACCTATATAAATATGTAGACAGAGATATAAGGAACCCAAGATCTCAAATCTATATTCTGTCCGTAAAGGGGCATCCCTCCATAAAGTATTCCTCAGTGATGTGGGTAGACAAAGCACAAAGAGAAGGAGATAAACACTTTACATATTAGCTGGGGCTTTGATTCCAAACTCTACTTTAATTCCCTAATGTATTAGCTGCTCCCCCCCAAAAAAAAGCTACTTTGCCATAACTGGAGGTAGACCCACAGCTGGAAACTAAATCAGGCTAGACAGTCTTTTCCATCCTTTCACCCCTAAATTCACACACAAATCGTAGATCTTACCATTTGCTGGGGGGGCTTATTAGACTCCTCTCTTATGTCATTATTGCTCTTATGTATCCACTGGGACAAATGAAATAAGAAATACCATCTTTCAAGACTTTATTTATATCTTTTTCATATTATACCAGAAACTTCCAAATGTGCCAAGATAAAATAATCAATTAATTTTATCATGAGATCATTCTCTTAAGTTGAGAATTCACCTCATATTCTACTTCCCTGCTAGAAAAAGTTTCAGTTAAGTGGCCCAACCAAACCTAGCAGATAAGGCAATGCGATATGACCCAGATGACAGAATGGCCCGAATAATGGGATGCCCATAGAACAAAATGCCTCAAACTTTATTCCTCACTGTAAAATGTAACCAAGTAAGCTCTTCCCTATTACCAAGTTTATCTTTGTTCTCACAGAGAACAAGATCCAACTGTGGATTTTCTTTGTCTATAATTTCAAGGTAACCAGGATAATCACCTTTCATTTTCTCCAATAAACTCCAGATACCTGGATATATCAATCACAAAAATCAGTATCATTTTTCACACAATGATTTTTGCAAACATTATATACACATCACAGCCACCTGTCCAATTGGGTGTTATTACCCTTATTTTACTTAAAATATTTTACTTACTTATTTTAATTAAGTAAAGAAATTAAGAATCAGAAAGTTCAAATTACTTGTAAGGCCACACAGCTAATTTAATCTCACCCAAAAATCTTTTTTATTTCCCCATTCATTATGCTGTCTCATCTGAGCAACTTAATAACTCCCTTCATTTACCCAATGTTATTTCTCTCTCCTTCTTCCCTATTGAATCAACAAATAGGAAAGCATGTTCCCAATTACAGCTTTTGTAAATGCAAGAAGGCCAGCCCCTCACCTTTGTGGCATCAATTAGAAACATGCTAGGAAACAATAGAAAACCAGACTCTGCTGTTTTCACAGTAAACATAATAGCTATAGTATTATTCTAAATTTTGAAAATGTCCATTAAGAGGATTTATGTACTTTATTTAAATTGGTTCTGTTTAATGTGTGATGAGTTCAGATATTTTCACAACCAGTATTCTAATGTTTTCCATTTTATCAATGACGATAAACTTTTATGTTAAGAAGTTAATTCATTTCTTAAAAGTCAGTTTACTTTAGTGAAGAAAGTCATCACAAGTTCCCATTTGTTCCTGACTCAATATATAACTTACTTTTGGTGTTATATAGGGCTTTTCCCTGAAATATACTTCTCTGTGTGTTCTCTAGGGTAAGAGTATTTCTCTCAGTGACACCTAGTCATTGAATAGTTGACTTCCAGTCTTGACAGATCATCAGTCTTGCAACTTAGAGTCTTCCACCTCTGGATTTATGTTCAGTGTCAAACTCTAATGACTTTATATGGGTGATTTTCTTCTTTCAGCAACAGGAAAAGCACTGCTATTAGACCTAGTTTTACATATCCTCTCATTCCATCTAAAATTTCTGAGTCAAGCTAAGCATCTGCATTTTTTCTCTAAGTCACAGATAAAATGTTTCAAAATATGAAAACAACTCAAATAAGGTAAAATCTTTGTTCTCTACATAATTACCAACTTCTGTCTAGGTTGAATAAAGATTTACCCTTTATGGACTCTAATGTTTCATGAAAAAACAAAGTATGGACATAGAGGAAGCACTTTCTGCCTTTAAAGAGTATTATCTAGACTACAAACTGCTTCACTGTAATGTTCCCTTAGGAACTGAAACAGCATTGGGGAGTTTCCAAAGTTCCACTTAGTTTAAGAGGTAGTCAGTACAAATCTACTCTCTTAAATGGAGATTTTGGACATGGATTTCCTTAATTGAAGGTTCATATCCAGGATATATTAAGAGGGAACTAAAATTTGATGATGCAACATTATACTCTCTAAGGAGAATCTTCTAATTAGAAATCTCCTTACAAGTAAGAGTGGAGCTTAATTAATTTTGAATCCCACTCATTTTATGATGTTCCAGGATGGAACTGCTTTTCTCATATCAGTTCACTGAGTCTCTTTTAGTTTGAATATGATTATACCAGTTTTTTAAAAATATATTCAAAAGGAGATTCAACGCACATAAAGTTAATTTTAAGTCATTCTAAAACTCTTCTTATTCACTCAAAATTCAGTGACAATTCCAAACTATTTGTGAAGGTCTATTTAAAATATAGTATAATTTAACATATATAGTATTTAAGGATAGGCAATTTTAATAAAGGCTTAAAACAACTATATTCATATTTATGTACATCCAGTATAATGAATATTTTTTAACTGAACCAATAAAATGTATTATCTCTGAAGAGGTTCTCCCAGTAATTTTGAAATAAGGGGAGGAAATAAAGCTTCCCAGCTTTAGAGTGGGAGGAATATATTGTTCTTGGATAATATCCATCTCTTTCCTGCTGTTCAATTAATTTCCTACTTTATTTCACTTTTTCTTTCTTCTTTTATAATATTTTTATATTTTCCATATGTAAATGATCTTTTTTCCTCTTTAGTTCTTGATCTTTCCATAATCTATATGTTTGAAAAATGTAGATTTGAAGCTTGATTAGTGATTCCAGGTAGAGATTTTCTTATCATGTTACTTACAGACACATGCTGGGGTGTTATATTTAAAGACAGATGGCAAAAATCATATGAACACTCCACGTGGCTAGCTCTGTATCCATCAATTTTCAGCTGAAGAGGCTAGCTCATGCATCTGCAATAACTGGTAGAAGAGAAAATAAAAATGGAGAAGACTAGAAATTTTCACTCATTAAAAAAGTGGTTTTATTTGCTCTGACACCAAAATATACTGAATTTGAAAGTTCTTCAGATGGTTGTGGTGTAAAGCACTCCTACAGAGAAGTGACTGTTTTCTAAATATACATAGCTCATTTCCTCTGAGTCGGAATTTTAACTGGGAGCCAGGAACATATACAGCTATCTTAATGTTTTATGGTGCCAGCAAATAGAACTACCTATCATATAGGATTGCTTCATTGCTAGATTCCAAAAGTGCTAGGTTCGAAACTAATAATATCACTCACAGATCCTCCCTTCTAGCCGTCCTCATCTTCGTCTCAAAAATTTGCTACTGCTGTTAAATGTACATTTCTGCCCCTGAAAACCCTGTGCCTTTCAAGAAGCCAAGAATCTCATCCAAGAAAACAATCTCTCCATTGTTTCTGAGATTCACCAAGTTTCACTTTATCCTTAGAATCCTGTTCCATCTGTGAAGTCCTGACTACAAGTTAGACCTCTCCAATAAAGCCCCTGCTCCAGTTCCCAGACTCTTTCCAAGGGCAGGTATGTCCCAGGAATCATTACTCCCACCATGACTCAGGCGACTCTGACTCCATCTCAGACTGAAAGAGGACATATGTGTTCATTCACACAAATGTAAGGACATCTAACTTAACATAACAAGTTTATACACAGCCATATAAGCATATATTTACACAGACATGCACACACATGCACACATGTACTCACTCTCTCTATTGATGTAAGAAAGTAATAATTCTGAAAGGATGGAATAATATAGTACTATGGACTGAATATGTGTGACCCTTCATAATTCATATATTGAGACCTAATCCCCAATGTGATGATGTTTGAATTTAGGGCCTTTAGGAGTTTATCAGGTCATAAGAGTGGAGCCTTTGTGAATGGGATCAGTCTCCTTATAAAAGAAGCTACAGCAAGATTCTCACCCCTTCCAACATAAGAGGACAGAGAGAAGATGGACCCATCTACCAATGAACCTGAAACCAGACACTGAACCTGTTGATACCTTCATCTTAAACTTCCCTGCCTCTAGACTGTGAGAATAAATGTTTATAATCCATTCACTTTATGTTATTTTGTTACAGTAGCCCAAACAGACAAAAACATAAAGTATGAGAAACAAATATTAGAAGAGTATTAAAATGTTAAAGCGATAAAATGATCAAATGAACGCCAAACTGGTTATGAGAGGTTATGAGTAAGAAAGACAAAATTTGATTTGAGGAAATGAAAGAAACAGGAACAGAAAAGACTCTGAGTCAGAGGAAGATAGATGTTTTTGGTCAGGAATGTTACCAGGATAAGCTTACAACTAGTAAACAATATTACTTTCAGTCCTAACTGATGTCTTTGTCTTTGTCTTAGAATGCGCTGCTAGTTTAATGCCTTAAACCTGCTCTAAGAGCTCAGGTAAAGCTCTCAACTAAAGTTTACCAAGAAATCTCTTGGAACACTTGGAGCATGAGTGCTTGGGAACAGGAGACACACCCAGACAAGAACAAATCTTTCTCTGAACTCAGTTCTGTATCTCTTCTCTTCTTGTCAAAAAAATCTTCTCTGCACTTCATGAATTCTGCACCTACTACAGGCTGAACTGGTTCTAACATCCACCTTTAACATAGGTGAAAGGGTTGTTTATTTCAGAACTTTATAAAGACAACTAAAGAGATAATTGACAATAACAGAAACCATACTAGAGAACAAAATCTTAAAAAAAAAAAAAAAGCTAACCTCGATCATTGAGACAGACACATCTTAGAGTTAACCCAATAAGTCACCTTAGGATGTATGGTCCACTCCTCATTTGCATAATCTCTTCCCCTTGAGTGTGGGCAAGACCTGTGACTTGCTTCTTACCAGACTATAACAAAGGTGATGGGCAACCATTCTCTTGACTACTTTACATAATATAACAAAAATGATAGAACGTCACTCTCATGGTGACTCCATCTTAGACAACTGAGATAATTAAATCTCTGGATGAGATCACAGGCCCAACCGCACCTTTATTTCAGCCTGGTTAGACTCTGAACAAAGGACCCAACTAACCCATGCACTGAGTCCTAGCACAAGGAAACTATGGAATAAAAAAATATGTTTTGTTTTGATCTGCCAAATATGTGGTAATTTTTTACATAGAAATAGAAAACTAAAACAAACATACATGCACATAAACCTATTCTGAATTGTTTATGACAACCTTCCTAATTTTAACCTTCTTAATTTTAACGGTCTCCCTGTATATTATATCAAGCATATTTTTAAATGCCATCACACGTTAAGAATATTTTTACTATAAAAGTTTTTGGAGAGATTTTCATAATTTTGCTTATTTGAGAACAAATATTTCATTTCATTTTTCCTTGTTATTTTACCTCTATCCTAAGATATGACAGTTGAGTTAAGCTGCAGTTTAAAAAGTGATAAAATGTTATGCTCTATGGATATTTCCTTAAATGTTAACTTCTTTTAATTTCCAAGATTTCCAATTCTAGAGTCATTTTTCTGGTTGTACTTATATTTGTAGGTCATCTGAAAGTTTATAGCCCTACAAATTGTGCCTATATTATGTAATGGATAAAATGGCCCTGCACAAAAACAAATTATAAAGAATAAAAGACAAGGTTGTGAAATTCACTTCTAATTCTACTTCAATAAGCGTTTAATGAAACTTTTCACAAACTCTGGCTGAGGGAAAAATTTCCCTGCTGGTTCTTTTCTTATCCTCTTTTTTTCACGGTCTAATTTGGGATCCTTGGCAGGCCCTATGTTGTGTTCCATCTTGATCTGCGTCTCATGTGAATATGCACTGAAAAGACAGTGCAGTCGCAAAGGCATTTCATTCTTTCTGAAGATAATGTTCCAAATGATCACTCTAAGAGTTTTTATGAATTAATGCATATAGTTCCAGCTGTTCCCAACCCTATTAGTTACTACACAGATCGGTTCAAAAGCTAAAGTCATGGAGATCTTGTCTCCTTCAATTCTCTTGAAAATGACTCCTCGGTTACCAATTTTTCTGGAAATGACTTTTCCCTAATTGTCTGAAACTATCTACCAGGCTTTGTGAACATTGCCCTTCTCTCTTCTGAGAAGAACCTACTCTAGGAGGGGTTTTATGTGGTTTTGCTGGGGGGGAAAAGCCTTTCAGGTCCTGAGCACTCCATCCTCAAGATGCTCAATATGAACCCTCAAATTGAACCCTCCCCTCAATATGAACCCAGTTCAGAAGTTATTCACTCCACAATGATTTCCTTATTGTGATATCAAACATCATCTTCCCACTACCTCAGCCAGGATCTTGCTGTTAATCATTTTTATCAACCACGTGTGGCCTACATTTTCTCAACCTTTTTTTTTTTACAACCATGTCTATGACTTTGGAAAGAAACAGACCCCTTAAGGGCAGTTACCATGTACCCAAAGGAAAGGAGACTAAACAGAACATTTCCACTTAAACAAATCTAAACAGAAAAATATGACAATGGATAATGACATTTGAATGTCATGAAAAGAAAGGCAGTAGCAAAGGCATTTGAAGTACAACTTAAAAGAACGAAGCATAACAGAAGATGGCTAGAAAGTGCCATGCAGTATTTGCTACATTCTAAAAAGGGATTGCTGGATGTATTTCTCCATATGTCATTAAGAGGCATGCACTTGTCTTGGGTATCATACCAAGTCACATATAGAGACAGACCTCGATATCATTTTGGACAGTAAAGGAAAGATGTGACAAAAGATTTGCTCTATCAAATTTCTAAGCAAAGATATGAATAATAGAGTCAAAACACCTAATGTTTTTTAAATTGTGTATGCTCTTGATAAAGATTAAATATTCTACTACATCAAAAACCTTTGAAAATCATACAACAATAATAGTAGTCATTTGTTACATTATTATAATTAATATCAAAATGTAGTATAGTATAATGACTAATCATCATGAATTTTGGAGTCAGATAAATCTGTGTTAGAATTCAGCACCCTCCATTTAGCAGTGGAAGGCCACTGAATGAGTGAATTAAACTTTCTAAGCCTTAGTTTCTTCATTTGTAAAATATAGGAAATAACACGTTTTTCATGGCAAACAATAAATTATATAATCTTTATATAGTGCTCATCATAGGGTCTAGCAATTAGTAAGTGTTCAGTATCTGCTAGCAAGTTTTATATTTACTTCAAATGTCTTATAGAGGAAATTATTTTTTATATTTATATAAAGAGAGGAAATTGTGAAGAAAAGGAAAATACAGCCAAAAATAATTAGTTGAAGACAGTGGTGAGATTAAAATACACATCACAAAGTCATACATAGTCTGCTAGATATAAACCATGAATTTAACTCAGAGGTCCCTAGGAGCTGGTGTGAAGAGGAAAACATGATCAGTCATCTGACTTAAAAAAAAAAAAAAGAAAAAAATAGAAAGCCATGTTTAAAAGAAACCCAGATAGGGGATTCCCTGGCAGTCCAGCGGTTAGGGCTTGGTGCTTTCACTGCCGTGGGCCCAGGTTCAACCTCTGGTCGAGGAAGTAAGTTGCCACAAGCAGTGCAGCCAAAAATTTTTAAATAAATAAAAGAAACGCAGATATTCTAAAAAACAAATGTGTCACATCTCTACGTCCTCACAATAAGGCCTCTATGTGAGGTGTAAATACTTTCCTCAATTACTTTTTTACAGTAAAGCAAATAGACAAGTGTTTTGATTTTCTTATAACATCCCTCAAATTTGACTAATGGAATAATACTAAAATTCAGTTTAGTGACAGTAATTTTAAAATGGTGCAGTTTGGGTGCATGATTCTCTGATGAAAAACAATACATCAATAAATAAGTCTTAGTAATAACCATCCTTCTGTAGCACTTTGAAATCCATGGTTATTTTTAATTCTAAAAACTAGGTAAAGCAAGTAAATTCATTTGCATTTTACAGATATGGAAACTGAGTCTCAAACAGGCTCTATGATTTGCCCAGAGTTATACAGGAGATCGTAATAGAGCAGAGACTCTATCTTCTGTTTCTTAATCTCATGCCCTTTTCACAAATCCCATTCCCTCTTCACAATAATATTCCGAAATGGACTGACCACTGGAAAAGCATAGAAAGGACTCTAGCTTCTGCCACTCTCAGGGATAGAAGCCATCTTGAACAACCTTGTTTTGACAGATGAAAATCAGATTGGAAAGTCTCAACCAGGCAGAGTTACTTCCATGATACTAGTGACTTGGGGGACTTCACAAAGGTAATTCTTAAAATGCAAGTCATCTATAAGCTATAAGAAAATAATAACAATAATGTTTTTTATTTTCATAGTGCTTTAGATTTCTCAAAATATTTGCATATGATAGTTTGTAGTTCCCTAAAGAAGGCTGCCCCTTAACAGGGGCAGCTTCTTTAAAGCAAATGAGATGTCATTGAAGTACACCTTTTTCAGAGAGCTGCAGATTAAGCAAGAGAAAATAAAACCATATATGGACACTCTGAAACAAGATCCTTTTACACAGCACAAACTTAATAGGTGGCTTTTACAAATACATCCACATGGCATAGAAATTACTCACATATTGAAAGAAAATAGCACATGTAGGTGCTTATTAATTTGTAAGCTGATATTTTATAGCACATAAAGAAGAAATGGCAAAACTCGGCAAAGAGTAAACATTTTAAAAAGGAAGAATTCATAACATATACTCAGACCTCAAAAAAGATAAAGATTCCAACTGCAGTTTGAAAAGGTTACACTGCTATTTTTAAACGCAACCCACAACTAAGTGCAAAATCTGGTTTTAGGGAAAATATTTGCTAAGTACTTAAATTATGGAATATTCTGGTTTCCAAAGGATGCAAATATTTGGTCTGTCAATAATTAAGTTTCTATGTTTCCTGTAGGAAGTTGGTGTAAGGATAAGGAATGGTGGTGTGAAATTCAACAGTTACTAAAATTGAGCAACTCGGAATGAAAAAGGGCTTTTTAAATTTTATTATCTAATATAGTTCTGAATATGGCAATGACCTAAGGATTATGAATATGGAAAACGTCTCATTTTGAGTCTAATGTTTTGATCCTAGTACCTCATTTTCTTCCAAGAAAATAATGTAATCAGGTTGAGAGAATACATGCAGAGCAAAGATTAGCCAATTTTAACTAATGCTTTCTGGAAATAGTGCACAGTGTACAATAGGGGCTTTCATTACCTGGGTGACACATGGCTGGTGACAGGAACCTGACTTCACTGATTACTGCAGGCTTCCATCTGGTGGCAAAACATGCTCCTTGTTCATCTGATCCAGGTTGAGATCTTAAGCCAGTGTCTGTCGGGGAACTGTCTTGAAAACAATCAATCCAACAAAACCATAACCTCTCAGAAAAAGACAGGTAAATGGTTTCTTTGTAATCTATCAAAACCCCAACCAATAACCAAAAAATAGTTTTCTTATTTTTTAATTTTCAACTGAGAAAACAGAGCTGCTATTACAGTTGCATTTTGGAAATTACTATTTTGCTATTCAGACTGTAAAGTTCACATTTTTTAAAAGGGTATATTGCATTTGTGCTTAAACAACATCTAGCAAAATATATACTCAGTAGATAGCAATTACTTGTGATAATATACCCTTTAGTAAAAGACCTTCCCATGGTTCTATATTTAATATGGAACATAAGAGACTATCTCTTGTTTCCTTTACTTATCTTCTTCTCCTGCTTTGTTCCTTTGTTCCTTTTGTTTGTTTTGTTCATCTATGAACATAGTTAGATAATTAACAAAAAGTAAATTTATGAAAAATGTAATATTTTTTAATCTATGAAGAGGACCCCAAAGGTGATGGAAAAGCTCATAGAAACATATTTGGTTCACTTTTTACTCAAAAATCATTTTGGTTGCCAGATACTGTTTTGACATATGATACCAATTCTCAGTCTAAATGCAGATTCTGCTCCTATGACAACCTAAGCACAAATGCTTTTCCTTCTCCTGCCATTGAAATAGGTGTTGAGGACACCTTGTATGGCAACATCATTATTCCCAAGGCCTCTGGACTGGAATGATGAAGTGCAGGTGACAACTTAAAACTGGCTGGCATTTTCTGTATTTACTTTTTTGGAATCAATAAGGAAATAAGAGGAGTAAAGGGGAAAATATTTATCCTACTTCTAGAAGGAGGTAAGAATGTTAGGAAGAAAACACATCCTCCACTTAAAAGGATTGAAAGAGAGTAAGTGTCATAATGGGAAAGCTAGGGTTCTATTAGAAAAAGGAGATGAAGGGAATAGGAATGAGCAAAAATGGGATGAGGAATGAATTTGCTAAAATAACAAGATACAAAATTAATGCACAGAAATCTCTTGCATTCCTATACACTAATGATGAAAAATCTGAAAGAGAAATTAAGGAAACGCTCTCATTTACCACTGCAACAAAAAGAATAAAATACTTAGGAATAAACCTACCTAAGGAGACAAAAGACCTGTATGCAGAAAACTATGACACTGATGAAAGAAATTAAAGATGATAGAAACAGATGGAGAGATATACCACGTTCTTGGATTGGAAAAATCAACATTCTGAAGATGACTATACTACCCAAAGCAATCTACAGATTCAATGCAATCCTTATCAAGCTACCAATGGCAGTTTTCACAGAACTAGAACAAAAAATTTCGCAGTTTGTATGGAAACACAAAAGATCCCAAATAGCCAAATCAATCTTGAGAAAGAAAAATGGAGCTGGAGGAATCAGGCTCCCGGACTTCAGACTATTACTACAAAGCTACAGTAAGCAAGACAGTATGGTACTGCCACAAAAACAGAAATATAGATAAATGAAACAAGATAGAAAGCCCAGAGATAAACCCATGCACATATAGTCACCTTATTTTTGATAAAGGAGACAAAAATACACAATGGAGAAAAGACAGCCTCTTCAATAAGTGGTGCTGGGAAAACTGGACAACTACATGTAAAAGAATGAAATTAGAACACTCCCTAACACCATACACAAAAATAAACTCAAAATGGATTAAAGACGTAAATGTAAGGTCAGACACTATAAAACTCTTAGAGGAAAACATAAGCAGAACACTCTATGACATAAATCACAGCAAGAGTCTTTTTAACCCACCTCCTAGAGAAATGGAAATAAAAACAAAAATTAAAAAATGGGACCTAATGGAACTTAAAAGCTTTTGCACAGCAAAGGAAACCATAAGCAAGATGAAAAGACAACACTCAAAATGGGAGAATATATTTGCAAATGAAGTAGCTGACAAAGGATTAATCTCCAAAATTTATAAGCAGCTCATGCAGCTCAATAGCAAAAAAACAAACAACCCAATCTAAAAATGGCCAGAAGACCTAAACAGACATTTCTCCAAAGAAGATATACAGACTGCCAACAAACACATGAAAGAATGCTCAACATCATTAATCATTAGAGAAATGCAAATCAAAACTACAATGAGATATCATCTCACACCAGTCAGAATGGCCATCATCAAAAAATCTAGAAACAATAAATGCTGGAGAGGGTGTGAAGAAAAGGGAACCCTCCTGCACTGTTGGTGGGAATGTAACTTGATACAGCCACTATGGAGAACAGTATGGAGTTCCTTAAAAAACTAAAAATAGAATTACCATACGACCCAGCAGTCCCACTATTGGGCATATACCCTGAGAAAACCATAATTCAAAAAGAGTCATGTACCAAAATGTTCACTGCAGCTCTATTTACAATAGCCAGGACATGGAAGCAACCTAATTGTCCATCGACAGATGAATGGATAAAGAAGATATGGGAGGGAGGGGAAGATGGCGGAAGAGTAAGATGTGGAGATCACCTTCCTCCCCACAGATACACCAGAAATTCATCTACACGTGGAACAACTCCTACAGAACACCTACTGAACGCTGGCAGAAGACCACAGACCTCCCAAAAGGCAAAAAACTCCCCACGTACCTGGGTAGGGCAAAAGAAAAAAGAATAAACAGAGACAAAAGGATAGGGACGGGACCTGCACCAGTGGGAGGGAGCCGTGAAGGAGGAAAGGTTTCCACACACTAGGAAGCCCCTTCGCGGGCGGAGACTGCAGGTGGCGGAGGGGGAAGGCTTCGGAGTAGCGGAGGAGAGCACAGCAACAGGGGTGCGGAGGGCAAAAGATAGAGATTCCCTCACAGACGATCGGTGCCGACCGGCACTTACCAGCCCGGGAGGCTTGTCTGCTCGGCCGCCAGGGCGGGCGGGGCTGGGAGCTGAGGCTCGGGTTTCGGGCTTCGGTCGGAGCGCAGGGAGAGGACTGGGGCTGGCGGCGTGAACACAGCCTGAAGGGGTTGGTGCACCATGGCTGGCCGGGAGGGAGTCCGGGAAAAAGTCTGGACCTGCTGAAGAGGCAAGAGACTTTTTCGTCCCTCTTTGTTTCCTGGTGCGCGAGGAGAGGGGATTAAGAGCGCTGCTTAAAGGAGCTCCAGAGACGGCGCGGGCCGCGGCTAAAAGCGCGGACCTCAGAGACGGGTGTGGAACGCTGGGGCTGCTGCTGCCGCAGCCAAGAGGCCTGTGTGCAAGCGCAGGTCACTGTCCACGCCTCCTTTCCGGGGAGCCTGTGCAGCCCGCCACTTCCAGGGTCTCGTGATCCAGGGACAACTTCCCCGGGAGAACGCACGGAGCGCCTCAGGATGGTGCAACGTCACGCCGGCCTCTGCCGCCGCACGCTGGCCCCGCCTACGTGCCCCTCCCTCCCCCCGGCCTGAGTGAGCCTGAGCACCCGAATCAGCGGCTCCTTTAACCGCATCCTGTCTGAGAGAAGAACAGACTCCCTCCGGCGATCTACACGCAGAGGCGGGGCCACATCCAAAGCTGAGACCCGGGAGCTGTGAGAATAAAGAAGAGAAAGGGAAATCTCTTCCAGCAGCCACAGAAGCAGCGGATTAAAGCTCCACAATCAACTTGATGTACCCTGCTTCTGTGGAATACATGAATAGACAACGAATCATCCCAAATTGAGGAGGTGGACTTTGAGAACAAGATTTATGATTTTTCCCCCTTTTTTTTTTTTTTTTTTTTTTTTGCGGTACGTGGGCCTCTCACTGTCGCGGCCTCTCCCGCTGCGGAGCACAGGCTCCGGACACGCAGGCTCAGCGGCCATGGCTCACAGGCCCAGCCGCTCCGCGGCATGTGGGATCCTCCCGGACCGGGGCACGAACCCGCGTCCCCCGCATCGGCATGCGGACCCCCAACCACTGCGCCACCAGGGAAGCCCCCCTTTTCCTCTTTTTGTGAGTGTGTATGTGTATGCTTCTGTGTGAGATTTTGTCTGTACAGCTTTGCTTCCACCATTTGTCCTAGGGTTCTATCCATCCTTTTTTTTAAAACTTTTTTCTTAATAATTGTTGTTTATTTTAATAACTTTATTATATTTTATCAAACTTTATTCTATTTTACGTTATCTTCTCTCCTACCTCTCTTGCTTCTTCTCCTACCTTCCCTCCTTCCTCCCTCCCTCCCTCCCTCCTTTCTTTCTTTCTTCTTTCTTTCTTTCTACTTCTACTAATTCTTTCTTTCTACTTTTTCTCCCTTTTATTCTGAGCTGTGTGGATGAAAGGCTCTTGGTGCTGCAGCCAGGAGTCAGTGCTGTGCCTCTGAGGTGGGAGAGCCAACTTCAGGACACTGGTCCACAAGAGACCTCCCAGCTCCACATAATATCAAATGGCGAAAATCTCCCAGAGATTTCCATCTCAACACCAGCACCCAGTTTCACTCAACGACCAGTAAGCTACAGTGCTGGACACCCTATGCCAAACAACTAGCAAGACAGGAACACAATGCCACCCATTAGCAGAGAAGCTGCCTAAAATCATAATAAGTCCACAGACACCCCAAAACACACCACCAGACGTGGACCTGCCCACCAGAAAGACAAGATCCAGCCTCATCCACCAGAACACAGGCACTAGTCCCTTCCACCAGGAAGCCTACACAACCCACTGAACCAAACTTAGCCACTGCAGACAGACACCAAAAACAACGGTAACTACAAACCTGCAGCCTGCAAAAAGGAGATCCCAAACACAGTAAGATAAGCAAAATGAGAAGACAGAAAAACACACAGCAGGTGAAGGAGCAAGATAAAAACCCACCAGACCTAACAAATGAAGAGGAAATAGGCAGTCTACCTGAAAAAGAATTCAGAATAATGATAGTAAAGATGATCCAAAATCTTGGAAATAGAATAGACAAAATGCAAGAAAAAGTTAACAAGGACCTAGAAGAACTAAAGATGAAACAAGCAACGATTAGCAGCACAATAAATGAAATGAAAAATACTCTACATGGGATCAATAGCAGAATAACTGAGGCAGAAGAACGGATAAGTGACATGGAAGATAAAATAGTGGAAATAACTGCTGCAGAGCAGAATAAAGAAAAAAGAATGAAAAGAACTGAGGACAGTCTCAGACACCTCTGGGACAATATTAAACGCACCAACATTCGAATTATAGGGGTTCCAGAAGAAGAAGAGAAAAAGAAAGGGACTGAGAAAATATTTGAAGAGATTATAGTTGAAAACTTCCCTAATATGGGAAAGGAAATAGTCAAGTCCAGGAGGCACAGAGAGTCTCATACAGGATAAATCCAAGGAGAAATATACCAAGACACATATTAATCAAACTGTCAAAAATTAAATACAAAGAAAACATATTAAAAGCAGCAAGGGAAAAACAACAAATAACACACAAGGGAATCCCCATAAGGTTAACAGCTGATCTTTCAGCAGAAATTCTGCAAGCCAGAAGGGACTGGCAGGACATATTTAAAGTGATGAAGGAGAGAAACCTGCAACCAAGATTACTCTACCCAGCAAGGATCTCATTCAGATTTCATGGAGAAATTAAAACGTTTAC
Organism: Mesoplodon bidens; assembly: GCF_964165515.1. Classification (NCBI taxonomy): domain Eukaryota; kingdom Metazoa; phylum Chordata; class Mammalia; order Artiodactyla; family Ziphiidae; genus Mesoplodon; species Mesoplodon bidens. Next base: position 51,909,744 of record NC_138173.1, on the reverse strand, counting down.
AGACAAGCAAAAGCTGAGAGAGTTCAGCACCACAAAACCAGCTTTACAACAAATGCTAAAGGAACTTCTCTAGGAAAGAAACACAACAGAAGGAAAAGACCTACAATAATAAACCCAAAACAATTAAGAAAATGGGAATAGGAACATACATATCGATAATTACCTTAAATGTAGATGGACTAAATGCTCCCACCAAAAGACACAGATTGGCTGAATGGATACAAAAACAAGACCCATATATATGCTGTCTACAAGAGACCCACTTCAGACGTAAAGACACATACAGGCTGAAAGTAAGGGGATGGAAAAAGATATTCCATGCAAATGGAAATCAAAAGAAAGCTGGAGTAGCAATTCTCATATCAGACAAAATAGACTTTAAAATAAAGACTATTAGAAGAGACAAAGAAGGACACTACATAATGATCAAGGGATCAATCCAAGAAGAAGATATAACAATTGTAAATATTTATGCACCCAACATAGGAGTACCTCAAAACATAAGGCAAATACTAACAGCCATAAAAGGGGAAATCGACAGTAACACATTCATAATACGGGACTTTAACACTCCACTTTCACCAATGGACAGATCATCCAAAATGAAAATAAATAAGGAAACACAAGCTTTAAATGATACATTAAACAAGATGGACTTAATTGATATTTATAGGACATTCCATCCAAAAACAACAGAATAGGGCTTCCCTGGTGGTGCAGTGGTTGAGAGCTCACCTGCTGATGCAGGGGACACAGGTTCATGCCCCGGTCTGGGAAGATCCCACATGCTGCGGAGCGGCTGGGCCCGTGAGCCATGGCCGCTGAGCCTGTGTGTCTGGAGCCTGTGCTCCGCAATGGGAGAGGCCACAACAGTGAGAGGCCCATGTACCACAAAAAAAAAAAAACACAATACATATTTTTATCAAGTGTTCATGGAACAATCTCCAGGATACATCATATCTTAGGTCACAAAACAAGCCTTGGTAAATTTAAGAAAATTGAAATTGTATCAAGTATTTTTTCAGACCACAATGCTATGAGACTAGATATCAATTACAGGAAAAGATCTGTAAAAAATACAAACACATGGAAGCTAAACAATACACTACTTAATAACGAAGTGATCACTGAAGAAATCAAAGAGGAAATTAAAAAATACCTAGAAACAAATGACAATGGAGACACGATGACCCCAAACCTATGGAATGAAGCAAAAGCAGTTCTAAGAGGGAAGTTTATAGAAATACTATCCCACCTTAAGAAACAGGAAACATCTCGAGTAAACAACATGACCTTGAACCTAAAACAATTAGAGAAAGAAGAACAAAAAAACCCCAAAGTTAGCAGAAGGAAAGAAATCATAAAAATCAGATCAGAAATAAATGAAAAAGAAATGAAGGAAATGATAGCAAAGATCAATAAAACTAAAAGCTGGTTCTTTGAGAAGATAAACAAAATTGATAAGCCATTAGCCAGACTCATCAACAAAAAAAGGGAGAAGACTCAAATCAATAGAATTAGAAATGAAAAAGGAGAAGTAACAACTGACACTGCAGAAATACAAAAGATCATGAGAGATTACTACAAGGAGCTCTATGCCAATAAAATGGACAACCTGGAAGAATTGGACAAATTCTTAGAAATGCACAACCTGCCAAGACTGAATCAGGAAGAAATAGAAAATATGAATAGACCAATCACAAGCACTGAAATTGAAACTGAGATTAAAAATCTTCCAACAAACCAAAGCCCAGGACCAGATGGCTTCACAGGCGAATTCTATCAAACATTTAGAGAAGAGCTAACACCTATCCTTCTCAAACTCTTCCAAAACATAGCAGAGGGAGGAACACTCCCAAACTCATTCTACAAAGCCACCATCACCTTGATACCAAAACCAGAAAAGGATGTCACAAAGAAAGAAAACTACAGGCCAATATCACTGATGAACATAGATGCAAAAATCCTCAACAAAATACTAGCAGACAGAATCCAACAGCACATTAAAGGATCATACACCATGATCAAGTGTGGTTCATTCCAGGAATGTGAGGATTCTTCAATATACGCAAATCAATCAACGTCATACACTATATTAACAAATTGAAGAAGAAAAACCATATGATCATCTCAATAGATGCAGAGAAAGCTTTCGACAAAATTCAACACCCATTTATAATAAAAACCCTGCAGAAAGTAGGCATAGAGGGAACTTTCCTCAACATAATAAAGGCCATATATGACAAACCCACAGCCAACATGGTCCTCAATGGTGAAAAACTGAAACCATTTCCACTAAGATCAGGAACAAGACAAGGTTGCCCACTCTCACCACTCTTATTCAACCTAGTTTTGGAAGTTTTAGCCACAGCAATCAGAGAAGAAAAGGAAATAAAAGGAATCCAAATCGGAAAAGAAGAATGTCACTGTTTGCAGATGACATGATACTATACATAGAGAATCCTAAAGATGATACCAGAAAACTACTAGAGCTAATCAATGAATTTGGTAAAGTAGCAGTGTACAAAATTAATGCACAGAAATCTCTGGCATTCCTGTATACTAATGATGAAAAATCTGAAAGTGAAATCAAGAAAACACTCCCATTTACCATTGCAACAAAAAGAATAAAATATCTAGGAATAAACCTACCTAAGGAGACAAAAGACCTGTATGCAGAAAGTTATAAGACACTGATGAAAGAAATTAAAGATGATACAAATAGATGGAGAGATATACCATGTTCCTGGATTGGAAGAATCAACATTGTGAAAATGACTCTACTACCCAAAGCAATCTACAGATACAATGCAATCCCTATCAAACTACCACTGGCATTTTTCACAGAACTAGAACAAAAAAATTCACAATTTGTATGGAAACACAAAAGACCCTGAATAGCCAAAGCAATCTTGAGAACGAAAAATGGAGCTTGAGGAATCAGGTTCCCTGACTTCAGACTATACTACAAAGCTACAGTAAACAAGACAGTATGGTACTGGCACAAAAACAGAAAGGTAGATCAATGGAACAGGATAGAAAGCCCAGAGATAAACCCACACACATATGGTCACCTTATCTTTGATAAAGGAGGCAGGAATGTACAGTGGAGAAAAGACAGCCTCTTCAATAAGTGGTGCTGGGAAAACTGGACAGGTACATGTAAAAGTATGAGATTAGATCACTCCCTAACACCATACACAAAAATAAGTTCAAAATGGATTAAAGACCTAAATGTAAGGCCAGAAACTATCAAACTCTTAGAGGAAAACATAGGCAGCACAATCTATGACATAAATCACAGCAAGATCCTTTTAGACCCACCTCCTAGAGAAATGGAAATAAAACCAAAAATGAACAAATGGGACCTAATGAAACAATAAATACTGGAGAGGGTGTGGAGAAAAGGGAACATTCTTGCACTGTTGGTGGGAATGTGAATTGATACAGCCACTATGGAGAACAGTATGGAGGTTCCTTAAAAAACTACAAATAGAACTACCATATGACCCAGCAATCCCACTACTGGGCATATACCCTGAGAAAGCCATAATTCAAAAAGAGTCATGGGGCTTCCCTGGTGGCGCAGTGGTTGAGAGTCCGCCTGCCGATGCAGGGGACACGGGTTCGTGCCCCTATCCTGGAAGATCCCACATGCCGCGGAGCGGCTGGGCCCGCGAGCCATGGCCGCGGCGCCTGTGTGTCCGGAGCCTGTGCTCCGCAACGGGAGAGGCCACAGCAGTGAGAGGCCCGCGTACAGCAAAAAAAAAAAAAAAAAAGAGTCATGTACCACAATGTTCATTGCAGCTCTATTTACAATAGCCCGGAGATGGAAACAACCTAAATGTCCATCATCCGATGAATGGATAAGGAAGATGTGGCACATATATACAATAGAATATTACTCAGCCATAAAATGAAATGAAATTGAGCTATTTGTAGTGAGTTGGTTGGACCTAGAGTCTGTCATACAGAGTGAAGTAAGTCAGAAAGAGAAAAACAAATACCGTATACTAATACATATATATGGAATCTAAAAAAAAAAAAGAATAAAATGGTTCTGAAGAACCTAGGGGCAGGACAGGAATAAAGATGCAGATATTCACAATGGACTTGAGGACACAGGGAGAGGGAAGGGTAAGCTGGGGTGAAGTGAGAGAGTGGCATGCACTTATATATACTACCAAATATAAAATAGATAGCTAGTGGGAAGCAGCTGCATAGCACAGGGAGCTCAGCTCGGTGCTTTTTGACCACCTAGAGGGGTGGAATAGGGAGGGTGGGAGGGAGACACAAGGGAGAGGAGGTATGGGGATGTATGTATACATAAAACTGATTCACTTTGTTATAAAGCAGAAACTAACACACCATTGAAAAGCAATTATACTCCAATAAAGATGTTAAGAAAAAAAAAAGGATGAGGATGAAAGGAATTTTCCTAATGGCAGAAGGCACAGCAGAAGGTTTAGGAAGCCTGTGAGATGCAGAAGACTGGGTCAAACAATGGAGGCACATGGACAAGGGAACAGTATAGTAATGAGTCCTGATGATGGACGACATAGGCAGTTGAGGTTCTAAAGGTGACTAATCAGAAGAGGGATGTGAACCATGATGGGATTAGTCCTGAGAAGGCCTTGAGAGACATCAGGTATGTTCATGATGGATGTTTTGAGCCCAAGGAATGAGTGAACACTTTCTCAGAAGACTTTGGCCAGAACCCCCAGTCACTCAAGAGCCTCTTCTCTCTTAACAGCAAAGCAGTGGTGCAGTCCAGGAAAGGACAGATCCTCGTGGACTAGGAGGCCAGGACCTATTACTTTCCTTAGTGAGCGTGGTGTGATACCTAAAGAACTTACATCATAAAAGTGATGGAGGGCTTCCCTGGTGGTGCAGTGGTTGAGAGTCTGCCTGCCAGTGCAGGGGACATGGGTTCAAGCCCTGGTCTGGGAAGATCCCACATGCCGTGGAGCAACTGGGCCCGTGAGCCACAACTACTGAGCCTGCGCGTCTGGAGCCTGTGTTCCGCAACAAGAGAGGCCACAATAGTGAGAGGCCCGCGCACCGTGATGAGGAGTGTCCCCCGCTTGCCGCAACTAGAGAAAGTCCTCGCACAGAAACGAAGAGCCAACACAGCCATAAATAAATAAATAAATAAATAAATAAAATTAAAAAAAAAAAGTGATGGAAAAACTAAACCATTGCAGGATGTTTTGTCCTTGTGTTAATGGATATATTATTTTCACTAATATAGGATACTAAAAGAATCTGTTATTGTTCTCTTCCCTTTCCCCCAAAAGTGACTAAAACTTGGTACTCTACCTCAGGCCTCTCCGCCTCAGAGAATCTGAGATTTGAAAGTAAAATCGGCTATGCATAAGCTCTAACTCCCCCACAGGTTAAATCTGAGGTGAAGACACTTGGATGAACAGGATAAAGGCTGGTGCTGGGAAAGAAGACCAGTGAAAGAGAAGTTTCCTCAGGCAAGGTAGGCTCTAGGGGCTTGGGGAGATGCCATGAATGCAGGTAATATCCCTGATGGTAATGCCTTGTGGGATACCCATGGAGGCCAAGAACTGGTCAGAAAAGGTCTTTAGAGACCAAACATATGGTCCATGCATCCTCCCTAGGATTGCTGGAGAATGCATTTTGAGCTTGCAGAAAGCAACAGGGCTTGGTAGGTGGTGGAGGGAAAAATGGAAAGTAGCTTTTCCAGAAAAAGGAGCTACATGAACAGGGAGGGCCATTCCACCTCCCACATCTTTCTATATGCACGTAAGTATCCTTCTTCCCCCTTCCAAATTTGGAATCCAAGGAGTGAGAAGACAATTAAAACACGTGACTGAGATTTCATTTCTCACCTCCTTAGAGAGTAGGGGCACGGAGACTGATTTTATTTGAGTTAGAAAATTAAACCAAAATAACATTTCCTGTACTGATGTGTGAGAAGGAAATACTTATCACTTCCACATATAAAAAGTCCTTGCAAGTTATTTATGTTGGTTATTAGTCCAACTCCTCTCAATCTTCCAAAGTTGCTATCAAATCAGGATGTGCTGAAAGCCTACCATGTGCCAGGAGCAGTACATATATTACATGATTTAATCCTCACAACTTTTCCAAATAAATAGCATCACCCTTATTTTTGAATTGAGGAAATGAACTCAGACAGATTAAGAAATTTGACCAAGCCCTCATAGATGGTAAGATGCTAGTCAGGACTTAAGTCTAAGGTTGTATAAATCCAAAATTCTTGTTCTTTTATTTCACCATGCTGCTACAAAAAACATACATGGAAGGTTTTTTTGTTTTTTGTTTTTTGCGGTTCACGGGCCTCTCACTGTTGTGGCCTCTCCCATTGTGGAGCACAGGCTCCAGACATGCAGGCTCAGCAGCCATGGCTCACGGGCCCAGCCGCTCCGTGGCATGCAGGATCTTCCCGGACTGGGGCATGAACCTGTGTCCCCTGCATCGGCAGGCGGACTCTCAACCACTGCACCATCAGGGAAGCCCGGAAGTATTTTTTAATGCATAAAATGATATATAAATGAAGGCATCATTATTATGTTAAAGACTCTGGGGATCAGAGAACATAGGCATAGTATTCTCAGAGCTTTTTCTCATTTCCAGGCATAACAAGGGTACATGCGATTTTGAAGCAAATAACTTTGGGAGTAAGATGTAAAGAAATTATATTTCTCTCTTAAAATATTGTTTCATAATGGTCAAATGTGGTTTTATAAAGAGTCAGGTATTCAGACAGGCTGTCATTAGAGTAGCTTCAATTCTCTTTTAAAAGTGATCAGATCATTAGAGCAAGTAATAGAACCAAGGTTATGTAAAATTAAATTTACTAGTAAAAAATCAGTTTTTAACCCAAGCTAAAGGGAAAAAAAAGATAAAAGTCACTCACTTCTGATTGGAAGAAAGTTCAGGGAACTGTATGTTGATCCATGTGAGGGATACATGTAAGATCTATCGTTGTCCTTAATTCAGCACTGAAAAGAAGACCCTGACTTCAGAAAAGCTCATGAAATTGACATAACTTCAGTGAAAGTAAATCTGAGCCTCAGATAGGGATTTAAAACTGTGTTCCACTCAAGTCTGGAAGTTAAAATTTGGTGGTACTTAAAATCAGATTTTTATAATAAATGAATGTTAGTGTGTTTATACTTTATTAACTCAAATTATTGTGTAATTACTCAACAGATGGTTGAAAAACAACAATGTGCCGGAAGGGAGGTGAAGAGTTGGGAGAAAGGGCAGAATAAGGACGAGACTGAGACTCAAACAAGAAGAAGGGAGTCAGGGAACAGATTCCCAGATCATTCCATAGAGGAGGCCCATGGTCAAGACACAGTGTTTTAGGACTCAACTCTCACAACAGATGTTCTGGAACTAGTTAGCAGCATGGTTTTCAATCAAGAAGGTAGGATGGAGTAACCAGGAGATTGCTGCACAGTAGATTCCCAAGCAAGAAATATTTGCTTTACAAGAGATCAATAAATATGACCCCCCAAACAGAAGATTGGTTCAGTCTTAGGGTAATTGGTCCAGCTAGTCAAATAGTTGAAGTCAGGACTCCAGTTCTGGAAAGAGGGGGAGACAAGACAAGGACACTACTTAGACTGAATGAGAACGGAACCTGGGTTGATACCCAGACCTGGGGATTGGACCAAAAATGTAGAAAAGAATAACAGATGAGGATGTTTGGATGTTTGGTCTTCTGAGCTGGTCAAAACCCCAAAGTTCTTCCCTTGTGCACCAGATGCCAAGTCTATGGATGGAAAAGAACGTAGTGGGACAAGGTAGGGAGCACTGTACAGAGGTAAAGAAGTTGAAATCGAGTGCAGTAGTCATTACTAGAACACCAGATTTATTCCAATCATCTCCCATCAGCCATGTCAAACATAAGGAGGGTAGAGAAAGGGAAGCTTTGTTGAAGGCTTTTAAGTCACGCACAGGCCCTGTGAAAATTAACTCCTTTTCCAGGGAAAATATGAGTTTATAGCCAGACTCAGCTTGGAATAGCTGGAAAGACAGAGGCTAACAAATATATCATACCAAATGAAATGAACACATTTTAAAACACCTATCACCCCTTCGGAAATCGCTCACATTAGATACGATATTCATTTAAACTAAGCTGCGTTGTTTTCTCCCATTCAAATGTAAAAGTGTCCCAAGAGATTTAAAGGCAACCATTCAGCTGCTGTGACACAGCTGCTGTGTCGCTAAGCAGGTTAGCAAAGAGTTAGCTAAGAGAAGGGAAGGTTAAGAGGCACCTTGCAGAAGCCAATGTCAAAAGCCACTTATGTGGCCCAGGCTCCTGACTTCAATCCAGATGTCAAGTTCAGTTCATTACTGGGGATTCTCCCTGCCCTGTATCTTGTCCAAAATGGATTAGCACCTTCAGGGCATTATTATGCCCTCTTTACTTTCTTATCATATCATATTAACTTTCTTCCACAAAAGAAAACTCTTGCTGACATAAATGTTTGATTAGAAGCTTTCATATATTCCAATATGAAATATTCCCTCTCAGCCAGGGTTTATGAAACATACATCAAACAAGTTCTTTGTGCAGCATAAAACAAATTTCAATACTCCTCTTCAAATAAAATAATAACAGCGTTAGACTACTTCTAATTCCTATAATTGGCTTCTGGAGGCAGTTATTATAACACAAAGATATACATACATGCAAATTCGATTTTTCAATAAACCTAACCTGCCAGCCTGTGAATTCCAAAGACCAAGGATAATGACATTTTTGGCTTTTGCTCCAATTATCTTACTAGGAGACATTAGATTGGGGTAGTTTTCAGTCACCTTACTTGTAAAATTTTGCTAAACAATTCTTCATAATCCATTTTATTAATAATAGCCTTAGCTTTTAATTACATTAAAAGCTGTGGTACTATGGTGTTCAGCCCCAGATCTTATCTCTTTTCTATCTGCACTCATTCTTAGGCAATCCCCTCCAGTGTCAGAACTTTAAACATCATCTGTGAGAATATTACTGAGAATATAAATATAAGATTTATATTGAAAGATTCCATTATGACTCCATTTTTAGCAATTGAATAGTGTCAGTCCCTCAGATAAGAAACAAAAAAGAAGGCATGTTTGAGAATAAAGATTTATTTAATAATTTATCTGGGAACTGATGGTTTGGGGGAACTAATGATATTGTCAAATGAAAATACCCAATAGAGTCTGGATATCTGGAGAGGGCCTGGACTAGCGATGTAATTTTGAGAGTCATCAGGAGATGATGAAAACCGTGGCTTTGGTGACATTACCAGGGAGTTTATGTCTCATGAAAAGAGAAGAACCAAGGTGGAAAACTCGGGAATACTAAAAAGTAAAGGGAGGGCAGAGGAAAGGCACACACTGTTATGCTATGAACGTTTTGATTCAAATGTTGAATCCTGACCCCCAAAGGTGATGGTTGGAAGAGTGGGGTCTTTGGGAGGTGATTGGGTCACGATGGTGGAACCTTCATGAATGGAATTAGCTTCCTTATCAAAGAGATCCCACAGAGATCCTTAGCCTCTTCTACTATGTAAGAATACAGCAGGAACATGCTGTCTAAGAACCAGGAAAATCACCCTCACCAGAACACAACCATGCTAGCACCTTGATCTTGGACTTTCCAGCCTCCAGAACTGTGAGAAATAAATTTCTGTTGTTTATAAGCCACCCAGTATATGGTATTCTCTTATAGCAGCCTAAACAGACTAAGAGAGAAATTGGTACCAAGAAGTGGGGTACTGTTGTAACAAATATCTGAAAATGTGGAAGCAGCTTTGGAACTAGGTAATGGGTAGAGGCTGGAAGAATTTTGAATTTCATGATAGCAGAAGTCTCCTTTGCCATGAACGGACTATTAAAGGCAATTCTGGTGAGAGCTCAGAAGGGAAAAAGGAGAGCTGTCAAGAAAGCCTCAACTTCTTAGAGAATACCTAAGGAATCATAAACAGAATGTTGATAGAAATATATGAACCATAAAGGCCATTTGGATGAGGTCTCAGATGGAAATGGGGAACATGTTATTGGAAACTGGAGGAAAGGCTATCCTTGTTATAAAATGGCAAAGAATTTAGTTGAATTGTGTTCATGTGCTGGTGTTTATAGAAGGTAGAAATTGCAAGCTCTGAAATATTATCTTTAGCCAAAGAGATTTCTAAGCAAGGTTTGAAGGTGCGACTTGACTCCTACTGATTGCTTATAGTAAAACGTGAGAAGAGGGAAAATTACTTAAAGATGGAACTGTTAATCAAAAATGAAGCAGATAAAGCAGAAACTAATTTAAAAAAAATGAAGCAGAGGGCTTCCCTGGTGGCGCAGTGGTTGAGAGTCCGCCTGCCGATGCAGGGGACACGGGTTCGTGCCCCGGTCTGGGAAGATCCCACATGCCACAGAGCGGCTGGGCCCGTGAGCCATGGCCGCTGAGCCTGCGCGTCCGGAGCCTGCACGTCCGGAGCCTGTGCTCCGCAACGGGAGAGGCCAAAACAGTGAGAGGCCCACGTACCGCAAAAAAAAAAGAAGAAGCAGAACTTAGACATTTGGGAAATTCTCAGCCTATCCATACTGCAAAAAATAAGAACACTGAGGGTGTGGGCAAGTGACCTTTTCTTTTCTTTTTGACAAACATATCAACACAATTTATTTTCTCCTAGATTTCAGCTCTTAAGAAGAATGACTGCCAAATAGATACTGAAACATTGCTTATTTTTCTATTTAGGTAAATATCACCACCCAAGTGACCTTTTCATAAGGAGATTAGTATTGATCAGTCAGCTCTATAGAAACCAGGTGTCATTCTTTGCAACAATGGAAGGATGACTCTGAAAGCAATTCAGAGATCTTCAGCGCTGCCACTTCCATCACAGGTCAGAGTGCACAGGCTTGGGTGCTGTGGATGCCTTCACCTAGGTTTCAAAGGGCCACCTGGCAGAGCCATGGGAATAGGACCCCAAACTGCCAGAGCTTCGGAGCCCCAGCAGAGAGCCATGGCATGTGTGGAGCCCCACCAAGTGGTGGGGGTGAAATTGCCACCCCCTGTGGGTCCGGAAGGCAGAACACTGAGTTCAAGAGGACAGTTCTTGAGACATGGTCTAATGGAATTTGCTCCATTAGGTTTTGGACTTGCTTGGGACCTATCACTCCCTTCTTCTGTTAGAAGATAAACTGAGGCATATTAAAAATTTTCAGAGTTTATTTGAACAAAAATTAGTTGGAATCAGGTGGCACCAAACCAGAAGTAGTTAGAATCACTTCACCAACAGAAACTAGAGGGAAAACTTTTATAGAGAAGATGCAGAAGCAAAGCATAGCAATTATTTGATTGGCTACAGTTTAAGCAGTTGCCTTATTTGGGAAAGCCTAGTTGGCTGTTTGTGATTGGTAGTCCTTAGGTTTCAATTTCTTAACCCTGAGGCGTTACACATTTAAGTTTTGGTCCATTTATGTAGGCTACTATGGCATTAAAGCCACCTCAGTCTCATGGCTTCTTTAATTGATTTAATACTTCTTACCTATTTCCCTCTTTTTAAATAGGAATGTCTATCCTATCTCTGTCCCACCAGTGCATTTTGGAAGCATATACAGTAAGTCACCTACATAAGAAGCTTCAAGTTGCGAACTTTCAAAGATGTGAACATGTGTTCGCATGTCCAATCATGTAAGTTAGTTCACGTGTCTGGCATACATTGTCACGTGTGTGCATCCTCTACAAGTGGTTGCTGCAATGAAGCCTGCAGCAGCCATTCAGAATGCAATCCAGTGCTACCGTGTCATCTATGATGAGGGAAAAAGAGCTACTACCCAGACATCACTAGATCGTTTTTCAAGAGTGTAGATAGAATTGAATGCCAGCCATCAACATCAGGCATGAGTGAAATTGCAGCTTGCCCTCTGTCTCCTGTTGCTGAGGATCCTCCAGCTCTACCATCTCCCACCTCCTCTCCCTCTTCCAGTCAGTAACTCTTCTTGCCTGTTCACTCGATGCCAGCCCCTGTATGCCAGCTGTTGTACTGTACTACCGTACTTTTCAAGGTATTGTACTGTAAGATTAAAAATGTTTTCTTGATTTTTTGTGTTTTTTTAATGTATTATTTGTGTGAAAAGTATTATAAACCTGTTACAGTACAGTACTATATAGCTGATTGTGTTAGTTGGGTACCTAGGCTAACTTTGTTGGACTTAGCGAACTAATTAGACATACGAATGCGCTCTCGGAACGAAACTCATTTGCATGTAGGGGACTTACTGTAATTTGTTTGGTTTCACAGGTTCAGAGCTGGAGAGGAATTTTTCCTCTGGATAAACCTTACCTCAAGTCTCACCCCTATCTGATTTAGATGATATTTAAATGAGACTTTGGACTTTAGACTTGAGCGTTGATGCTGGAATAAGTTAAAACTTTTAGGGTTGTTGGGGTGAAATGAATGTATTTTGTACGTGAAAAGGACATGAATTTGGAGGGTCCAGGGGGAAAATTCTACAGGCTGAACATTTGTATCCATCCCCCAAAATTCCTATGTTGAAACCTAATCCCCAGTGTGATGATGTTTGGAGGTGGGGCCTTTGGGAAGTGATTAGGACATGAGCATGGAGCTCTCAAGTGTTAATTCCTTCTGTTTCTCTATCTGGGGCTTTTTCCAGTGCCAGAAGAGCTTGTTTGATGTGTATGCAAGGTAGTCCAAGATGCCAGGTAACCCTCAACCAATGAGGGATGAGAGTTGTCGAATAAATAAGCCAGTTTCCTCTTCCACTGATGAGATAACACTGAAGTACATTCCACATGATTTCTCAGAAGATCCTCAGAATTGAGCCCCAGTTGTCCACGCTGGTAACCCACTCATTCATGCTCTCTTCATTGGCTTTTCTACTTTTTCTCTCTCAGTTTCCCCACACCATCTCTTGTGATTTCTAGAATCACCTTCCAAATAAAATATGTGTAGTTATTTTACTGTCTCAAGGTCTGATTTGGGGTAAACCCAAACTAAAGAAAGTATCCTTCCTTCCTTAATATACAACTTAAGTATGTTTTAGGACTAGAAGTTAGAGAAAAGGAAAATATCCTGGGACAGGTCCAGAAATAGGCAGGCCTGACACAGTCCCTAAAAGCAGATAGCTTTAGTGATAGCTTCATCTTTGTATCAGATGCCTGCTTGTAGACAAAATCAGTTCTATTCAGATATAAGGATCTTAATCTCTGACTTTTTGTTTTTTAATTTGTAAAGTGTAAGCCACTGCTCTGCTTTGGGGAACCAGATGACTTTATGTTGACTTCTGTATGTCTCTGCTTCGATCATCTTAGGGGGCATGTCATTTTCTGAGGGACGTGTCATTGCTCTGATAAGCTTCTCCCAAGCCAATGGAAAATGGGGACCACTTTAAATTTTCATTAGCTTCGTGATGCCTCATCCTACTTGTCATCCTGCTTGCCTGCTATTAGAGGGCAATTACTTGATGAGTTCTTTTAGAGGAATGAAAATGCTAAATGGTGTTCACTTAGTGGTAACTTAAAAATCTGACCTCATTAGAGACCCAGAGATCCTGCTATAGGAGAAGCCCAGAGAGAGGTTGAATACACTTCATCAAGTGGAAAGAAGCTAGTTCCTGCTGGGATGGGCATTGTAAAATATTCCTAATGGCACCTTCTCTCAAAAAGTTGACATTTGTTAGCCTCAGAGTTCAAGTGAGTGATTCTCTCATTGATTTCTAGATTATTTGAACCACCTTCTACTGTTAAAGTGACAAGACTTCATTTCATAAATTCAAATGGCTAAACCATATCTTCATTCTATCCCTACTTCGAATAGACCTACTCTTAGGTTTGTGATGCCATGTTTACAACTCAGAATTTTGACTCATATGACTTTCTGTGGCTCTTCCAGAACACTGCTCATAGATTTTACTGTTGAAGTGATGTCTCTTCTCCTTTTAAAGCATAATAAATATAATAGCTAAACCAAGTGACAACAGAGAAATCAAGCGGAAAACTCTAAGAAGACTCCACACAGTCTGCTCAGCTAGAATGAAGACATTGCTCTACCAAGTTGGACAGATTCTATAAGCCATTAGCATGTTTAAACTTTGGGGAAACTCATTTCAGCATTTGCTGCTTGCTTAAACTTGCCTAAGAGACTCAAAATGAAAAGATCACACACAATGAATAGCCACCCCAGTTGGCAAGTAGGTATTATGCACCCAGAAGAGGAAATAAAATCAGGGTTGGACCCATAGAATAAGCTTTATGAGCAAGGTGTATATCAGTAGGGAGACTTCCTTATGGAGACAGCACTCATGATACTACACAAAGAAGAGAAATTATATTAACCATGTGTCTTTCCAACCTGTCTGCTCCTCCCAGAATTTCCAGTCAACGAAACATGAGAAGGATCATCCCACTGGGGGCAGGATTTCTGAACTGGAGTCTCATTCTGAATGTTATTATTTTTTAAGGCAGTGATCCAAAAATTGAAAGTTAGAGTAGACTAGTGATTGTACCAATAGCTCAAGCCAAGCTAGAGAGGAGGAAGTGACTGCACATCTGCTCTGACTTTAATGCCAACTTTCCTTCCTGACACTAAGTTCTCAGAGAGCAGAGAGTGGGAGTGCCTAAATCGGGTACCATATAAATTAGTCAGCTAGTTACAAATAAACTCATCCAATCTGATATAACTACACTTTATTAGAAAATAATGAGAATAAATTAGAAGTGGCATTCTGTCCTGTACATATTTTATTCACTCTCATGAGTCTTTAATATTTTAAATATTGTATAGATATAATTAAAATTTTTAACTCATTTGAAAAATATAGTTTCCTCTATTTATTAGATAAATCTGCTTCATTAAGAAGCTAAGGAGGAAAAAAGTTGTGTCATGTTTCTTTCCAAGAATGAGCCAAAGTGGGGCTTTCTACCTTGCTACTCTCTAGCTATACTAGAACCATGGACAAGTAGCTTACCCTCTCTAGGTCTCAAGTGCCTTAGTTTAAGGAGAGGAGATTTTCCTAGATCATTTGTACAGACTCTTGTAGCTATAACATTCAATAATTATTCAATGATCACAATTTCTTTTTATTTTGACATCCAATTTTGGGTTATTTCATTTTATTCCAAGTCAGAGGCTTTTTGTTTTTTGTTTTTTGAATAAAACTAGGAATATAGAATTGTTAATTTAAAAATACTCTGCCCAGGATCATCTCCATTTGGTTGGTTGTTTGTTTCTTTGTTTTATTGGCATATAGTTGCTTTACAATGTTGTGTTAGTTTCTGCTGTAAAGCGAAGTGAATCAGCTCTATGTATACATATATCCCCTCTTTTTTGGATTTCCTTCCCATTTAGCTCACCACAGAGCACTTAGTAGCTTTCCCTGTGCTATACAGCTGGTTCTCATTTGTTATCTATTTTTGATACAGAACAACCATTCAGATTTTCTAGCTAGTTATAATTCAAGAGTCATAACTCTTAGCCATATTTGTGCCACCATATGCCTGGCATCCTGCAAAGTGCTTTACACATATTAGCTCATTTGATCTGCATGCCAGCTCTGTGAGGAAATCAATTCAGAAAAATAAAAAACTCACCCATTATCTGGCTTTAGAAAGTGACTGAGGCAGGAATGGCTGGCTCAAAGCCCATGCTCTTCAGCATTGCATTATAGTAACTTAATTAAGGGAAAGAAGAAAATCCTTACATTGGGCACAGCCTTTCAGTAGAAAAAAGGTGTGGGTTGGCATTTCCTGAGGAGCCAAGAAGTACTTACAGGTGTGCAGTAAAATCAAGACCGACATCCTCGAGATGAACGACTGGTGTTCGCCCCATTCACAAAAATCCAATGGCGGCTGTAAACAATTCATTTGAAATAGTCATTTAAGATATGAACTATTTGAAAAAGACAAGCAGTTTTACCTGGTACATGAAGATTTATTTTGATTTCATTATAACTTCAGGAATGCACAGTTGTATTAAATGATTTCAGATTTTCTTTGAGAATGATAAAAGCATAGGTTGATTTATTTTTTTTTTAATCTTATTTATTTTTGGCTGCATTGGGTCTTCGTTGCTACACGTGGGCCCTCTCTAGCTGCAGCAAGCGGGGGACACTCTTCGCTGTGGTGCATGGGCTTCTCATTGAGGTGGCTTCTCTTGCTGCGGAGCACAGGCTCTAGGCGTGCAGGCTTCAGTAGTTGCAGCACACGGGCCCAGTAGTTGTGGTGCGTGGGCACTAGAATGCAGGCTCTGTCTTCAAGGTCCCTTGTAAAATATTTTCTGTTAATTTCTTTACTTGAGTCCTTATGCCTCAGTTTTTGTTGAATAATAAATTATCTGTCATTGTAAACAAACAAACAAACAAAAAATTACATAGTAAGTGATGCAAAGACTTGAACTCAGATCTTCAGAATGCGAGTGCAGCCTCAATCTCGTGGGCAAGAAACAATACCTAATTTTTAAGAATGACTTTAAACAGTATTAGGATTTTTTTAATGTCCAACATTAACTTGGAGTAACATTCAGGCACTAGTTTGGAAAAATGTGCAATTGTTTTTCACACATATATTAAATACACAAGTATATTAAATATCTAACATGTTCCAGGTCCAAATCTAGGCATAAGAGAGAGGATTATACAAAATTAGTAATGTAGTTATTGCTACTGTGGAGCTCAAAATCTAGTAAAAGAGAAAGACAAATAACTCCAATGAAATATATGCGTTGTAACACTATGAGCAACAATGACTACAGAGGAGAGAGCAACTGCATGTGCTCAGAGATGAAGAAACTCTCACAGAAGAAGAGATATTTAGGTTGAAACTAGAAGAATAAATAAAATCTTGCTAGATAAAGTGGGAAAGGAGGCTTTCCAGACAAAGGGAACAGTGTGTGAAAATGCTTGGATACAAGAAAAAAAGAAACGTAGGTTCAGAGAATTTCAAGTGGTTTATTGTAATTGAAAAATGGAGTTTATGTTTGAGGGAAAGTAAATGCTGAATGAATCTGAAAAGAATAGAATGTGGCCATCTAGTCCTAAATTTTTTATGCCACACTAAGGAATTTGGACTTGATATGCAGTGATGAGCCATTGCATTTTAACCAAGAAAGAGACATAATCTGTTGTATAAGAGCACAATAATTTCGGTGGCAAGGTGGAGGTAGGACAAGAATGAGGTGGGAAGATCAGTTAGGAGGATACAGCAATTTTCCAGCTGGTGCTGAAGAGGACTTGGGTTACAGTAGGACTTGGGTTAACTTGGGTAACACTGTAACCCAGTAGGACTCGGGTTACAGTGTCAGTGGGTTGAAACAGTAGACTTAGAGATGCTTTGAATAGAAATCTCTTTTGTAAACTCCCTAGATGGCATAGTCACCATCTCCTCTCCAGAGTCGGAACACTTTGTTCATTCTACAGTGATTATATTTGATTAGATGTAAATTTCAATTTCTAGAGCTGTGATTTCATCAAGGACAGGAAATATGTCTTAATTTCATGTTCCCACAGCAACAAACATAATATCTGGAACTAACAAGAACTCAGTAAGTTGTTGATAAATGCTTACTGATGTGTTCAGAAAAATTATTGAGAAATTGTATATGTATAATGATTACTCTTATGTATCTATTTGGTTAGACTATAGTACCTAGTTATGTAATGGAATTTTAATATAGTGTTGTTGTACAGGTATTTTGTAGATGTGGTAAACATCTACAGTCTGTTGACTTTAAGTAAAGGAGATTTCCTCAACAATGAGGATAATGAGGTGGGCTTCATTCAATCAGTTGGAAGATCATAAAAGCCTTAAAAAAAAAAAAAACTAATTTCCTTGAGAAAGAAGAAATTCTGCCTTGAGACTGCCATCATCCAGTCCTGCCCAAGATGCTGCCAGCCTCCCAGCATGCCCTACAAATTTCAGACTTACCAGCCCCCACTTGCATAAGCGAATTCATATTTATCAAATTTCATCTATATATTGATAGGTGTACAATTAAACCTTTTGGTTGAAGGAGAGGAGGGGGAGTTAGAAGAGAATTGAACCAGTGTTTGAAACTTAGCTAAATGCCACTTATCAAAATAAGGACCACCAGGAGAAAACCAGTTCAGGTTGAAACAGTGACTTCTCTTCTAGACATGTTGAATTTCAGATATATGGAAAATTCCAGCAGATATGTAGAGGAGACAGATGGAAATAAGAATCTTCAGTTCGTAAGAGAAATTATTATAGTCAAAATATACTATTCAGCCAGAATAAATATAGTTTCTGGCTGCCTAAAAAGCACATACACACACATTCACAGTCAGGCTGAAATTTACACACCATAACTCATATATAGAAAAGAAAAATCTAGCTCCAGTTATTGTCTGAACATAACTTACATTCTAACCTATTCCACTCAAAATATAAAACTTGTAAAATAGCTCAGTGTTAACCTTGCTTAGTAAAATAACTCAGCATCTTCCCATTTAAAGCAATTTCTTCTTGGGTAAATATCTCCTCTAGCCAGAGTTGAAACTCCCCGTCAGGGCTGTTCCTCCTTTCACTAACTTTTCCTTCCCTAAGTTTGCTTATCACCAGGACAATCAGATGGGAGAAGAATGAGTGTTGTTTCTGTGTCCCAGAAGCTGCCCTTGAGGTTGTCACTGACCTTCACTGAGATGTCCTCTTCCTGCCTACTTACTGGATACTCTATGCTTTTGTGTGCTTATAAGTGAGTCAGATCTATTTGGGATAAATTTGAGCTAGATATATCTGGAATCGAATCTCACTGTAAGTCACTTAGTAGCCGTAGACCTTTGGGAAAGCTGCTTAACTTGACTGATTTTACCTTACTAATCTGAAAATAGAGTTCTTTTCTACTTCCTAGAGTAAAAAGCAAATTAGAAAGCAACTGTCCATAGAAGGACCCCATGCCACCTGGAGGAATAGCCACACCCAGTGATAAAACTCTTATACATCAAACAAACAGTGCTCTCCTTATCAGAATCTCAGGTGATAATAAAACTAAGAGTTATTTTCCTCAGCTGAGCCTGTATACAAATACAAAGATTTTGGGCTTCTCTGGTGGTGCAGTGGTTGAGAGTCTGCCTGCCGATGCAGGGGACACAGGTTTGTGCCCCGGTCCGGGAAGATCCCACATGCCGTGGAGCGGCTGGGCCCGTGAGCCATGGCCGCTGAGCCTGCACATCCGGAGCCTGTGCTCCGCAATGGGAGAGGCCACAACAGTAAGAGGGCCATGTACCACAAAAACACAAACAAACAAACAAACAAAAAAAACCCAAAGATTTAGACACTATACTGTTTAATATTGTACCTGTTGTTTTGTATATCATTCCTGATATGCAATGATGAAGAGAAAAAACTATAAGAAAATTTTCTCCTAGCATATAAAATTTTGTCCACAATCCCACAGGTTTAAGCAAAAAGACTGTACTTTTAGAAGACAAACACCTTTAGGATGAGTAGAAACAATAAGTAATCTAAAATGTTTCTTTAAAGGGCTTTGCCTGGGTGGTTCTCACTGGCAGGGGCTGACATCACTGGTGCTTATCCTCTAAGTAGACCAAATGAAGTCCAATCATTTAATAACAATAATATGTCCTCTTTGCCTCTTAGCTCTTCCATAGGTGGAGCCAGATTATTTACACCAGGAATCAGCAAGCCATGCAGGAGACATCTGTGACATGTGTCACGAGTTCACAGCAGTGACATCAAGGCAGCCACCCCCCCACCCCCACCCCCCGCCTAGTGTTTACATAAGTCCAGACCAGGGGTGTCTGCTGATGATCAGCTGACACCTGTAATTTCAAAACTGCTACAAAGGAAAGCAAGGAAATATCACAGAACCCAAAAGCAGGCTTTCTTAGGGAGAATGATTCCTACATGCAAAAAAAAAAAAAAAAATCGAAAATTAGCAGAACTATGGTGGTGTAGCTGCTGCTACAATGGCTGCTTTCTGCCCTGCATCAGCATCAGTAGCTGCCAAGACATTTTGAAATGACTCATTTTTAGCAGTAAGGATGAGAATGGGGCTGGCTCTGGGGCTTGGAAGAACCAAAACCCACTGTGAGACACAACACAATGTCTACTGTGTTGACAATTAGTTAATACTGCCTTAGTTTTTCTTGCCCTCACCCCATTCATATTATTTAGACTAGAACCTCCCAAATGTAATTTGGAGCCTCCCATCCAAGCTTCTTGAAGGGAGGATCTCCCACAGTGATGAAAGCCCATTTATTTTCATATGTGAAAACACCATATATCTCCTATCAGAAAAACAATTGTTTGCATTTTTAAAAATAGTTTATTCTTGTTCTCTTATTCTCTTCTTCTCCACTGCATGCTTTGAGTTACTTTTTCCCTCCTCTCAAGCTGTCAGTATTATCAGCTCTCTCATATGAATACAACACTGTACCTGGCAGGTTACAGCAAGCAAGGCAAAGACCATAAGGGCAGTCAGCTACCTGACTTAGGCTATTGTATTTAGGGTCCAATTAAATTTGTGCTCTCATATGTTTTAGGTTGGTTGTAGATTATAACAATAAGAAATAAGAAAAACATTGTAAGTAAAAAGAGACATGAGCAAAAAACCTTAAAATACAGCACTAAGCTATTTATTTCAATCTCCTACTGTCAATAATACAATGAAAATTTCACTTTTCAAGCTGGCAAGAAAAAAAATTGAAATTCTCTGAATTGAATGCAATGAAATATGTACACTTGTACTCTTGGGAGTAAGAGTTCTTACAACCTTTTAGGAGGCCAATTCAGTATCATTATCATTATTATTTAGTATAATTAAGGGCCTTAATGCATTCTGATTCTTTGCCTCAACAATTCTACTTCTAGGAATTTACTCTAATAATCAAAGACATATATAAAAATTTATTTACATTATTTATAACCAGAAAAAAAATGTAGAAACAAATATCCAAAAGCAGGAAAATGGTTAAGCAAATTATTGTATATCTGTATCATGGTCACTTTTTTTTTTTTTTTTTTTTTTTGTGGTACGCGGGCCTCCCACTGCCGCGGCCTCCTCTGTTGAGGAGCACAGGCTCCGGACGCGCAGGCCCAGCGGCCACGGCTCACGGGCCCAGCCGCTCCACGGCATGCGGGACCCTCCCGGACCGGGGCATGAACCTGTGTCCCCCGCACCGGCAGGCGGACTCCCAACCACCGCACCACCAGGGAGGCCCCATGATCACTTTTTAAAATCATCTTAAGGACTTCCCTGGTGGCACGGTGGTTGAGAGTCTGCCTGCCGATGCGGGGGACACGGGTTCGTGCCCCGGTCCGGGAAGATCCCGCATGCTGCGGAGCGGCTGGGCCCGTGAGCCATGGTCGCTGAGCCTGCGCGTCCGGAGCCTGTGCTCCGCAACGGGAGAGGCCACAACAGTGAGAGGCCAACATACCGCAAAAAAAAAAAAAAAATCTTAAAAAAATAAGAAAATGATCATAACATACTTGGTGAAAAATGTGACTATAAAACTATGTAAAATGTTTACTCCCCTCTGGGAATTAAATTCCTTTCTCAGAAGGCCTTTTGGCAATGTTTCATAAAAGTTACATTTATATGCATATGTACATATAAATATATATGCACACATGTAAAATTTATGTACATACATATATATTTATACCTTTTAATTCAGTAAATCAACTTCTGGTCACCTATCCTAAGGAACTAATCCCAACAGATACAAAGATCTTTAGTAATTATTAATGACTTAATACTAAAAACATTAGAAAAGATAGATTAATGCTTAAGCAAACAATAATAGGAAGGAGCTATTACAGGGACAATGAAGATAATGCAATAATATAAGAAGTGTCTGTAATCTGAAGAAAAGGAGGCTGAAAAGATGTTTATAGAATATAATTACAACTAGGAAAAATATGCATGCAGAAAAAGCATGACAAGTTATAAATAACTGAAAACAAAAATGCTAATGTTAGGGTGAAAATACCTTTGGGTTTTTTCTTTTTTCTATTTTTCTCTCATTTATTGAAAATTTTCTAATAAATATAATAAAGTGCTTAGAAAAGCATGGAAAAGGGGAAGTGACAGAAGTTTAACTGAAACACAAAGGCGCAGCTCAGAACAACTGAGAAATGAGAATCCATGAGTCAGGAAAAAGCTCAGAAGGTAATTTCTCTGCTTCTGAAGGGAGCAATTGGATTTGAGGCTGAGTTAGTGAGGAGTATACCCAGAAAGAGGAGGATTCAGATGCCTCAAGAACTTGGGATCCTGAAAGAATACTAAGTTTGGCCTTGCAATGTGATGGTTTATTGTGGATGGGAGGAGGGGGGCAAATTAATGTTAACACTTTTAATTCATGCCAGTCTGAGTGAAGTGGTAGATTTTAACTTGTATCCAATATTTACAGGGTCCACATTCAAGCTCTGCTAATGGCAGGAAAAGAGCTACTCTCTGGAGTATATACAAAGTAGGAGGTTGACAAGAGATTCCAAAAGATATCTGAGAGCCAGAAAAAAAGCAAGAGACAATGTCATGGTAGCCAAATTGGAAACTTTGAGCAGATGTGAGAAAAAATACCAATATTGTACCATGAAATACCTACTCCCAGATTATCAAAAGCAGAACCAAATCAGCTGATCCTACCGACCTAGTCCTAGCCAAAAGGGAAAAACCTGAATGGAGCATGGAAGAAGGTGAAGATGGGACCAAGAATTGCAATAAAACCCTTCATTCCAATCAAAACTATAGCTTTCCATTTATCGAGTTTTCGCAGATGGCAAAGGCCTACCTTACATAATAGGCAGGATCCATCACAATAAAATAGCATTAAAAAGTTTCATGTCACAAAACAGAGCAAAGCAAATTATAGTTCCACCAAGCTGAGCGGGGACTTGGAAGTGCTTCCTTAACTTGATGTTTTACCGTAAAAACACTAAGCACTGAATTAGTTTAATCTGTTTTTCAGACAGAGAACATGATATCAAGCCAAGATGACAAAGAAGGAAACACAAAGGCCCCTGGCAGTCAGTACACTGAGACTCTACCAATAGGTAGGTACAGATATGAGTTTACCCAATGGCTACCTTTAACATTAGGTGTGAACAAGAGAGGTGAACAGATTGAGTTTGATGTGTTAAGTGCTGAAGGAGGAAGATGGGAGATGTGACGTCAGCTGACCGTCTTCCACTCCCTGTGGAAGAGCCAGATGTTCTTGATTTCCACACCAGCTTTAATTGCTGTTCCCAGCACCAGCTACAGGGGGTATGAGAAATTCCTAGGGTTGTCCAAACAGATGCCCATGATGATTGTTATCATGCTGCTAGGGTCAGGGGTCCCTGGCTGGGATGAGTCCAGCAGACCTTTGCAGAAGTCAAGAATGTTATAGAGGTCCCAGGCATCAGAGTCTGGCCTGGTCATCCTGGGCCTCACTAATCTCGTAGACACAAAGGACTGGCAGAAGATGTACTGGTTCCCTCTCTTCAGCTCATCCTCTAGGAAGGTGATGGCTACCAAAGCCCAGCAGTCTTCCCTCCTCAGGACGTACAATATGTCGACCACGATCTTGGGTGTGATGAGGAGAAACTTACCCCTGGTGGCAAGCTGCTTGATGACTGGAAGATGCTCACAGAGGGCCCGAGGGTCAGGGGACAGGTACGGGGTCAAAGCTGACTGAATCTGGAGGTGCCTGAGGATCTTCTCCAGCTGCACTTCACTCTGAAGCCAGAGCTGAGCTATGTCTTTGGAAAACCTGATCCTTGAAGTACTCCCTATTAACTGCTGAGACGGGTTGTCTGGTCCTTCAAACCCAGAGCTCACAAAGACCCCCAAATTAGAGTTGAAGCTCGGAACTGTCCAGGGAGTGTCGCTGCAAAGTGGCCAAAGCTTCTGAGGAAACAGATGTGCATAGCAGCTTCATCCTGGGAGCTGAGTAGAGGTGGGTCTTGCTCCAAGCCAGCCCTCTCCTGGGAAGCCTGCCGGGGTGAGTGCTGGCCCAGGGCAATGTCCTCAGGGAGCTGCAGGAACCTGGGAAGGTTTGGGCCCTTACAGCTCTGCAGCAGATCACGGAGATGGTGGGACAGGCCCAGGCCTGGCTCCTGAAGGTCTCCCACGGAGGGCAGCAGGTTCAGCAGCACAGATGGGGGACCCCACAGGCTAAGTGGACTCCGCCAGTGTGAGGTGAGGAGGCTGTGGTTGGTGTGGAGCCAGCCTAGGACCGCCTTGATGGTGGGCAGCAGGCCCTCTGCAGAGAGGATCTGCAACTTCTTTTGAATGGTCTGGAGATTGTTGCAAGACTGGCTGATGGAGGCCTTCTGCCCCAAGTAGGAGCCAGCGGGAGGCTCTGTCTCAGGAAACTGCTCACACCATCCTCTGTGCCAGATGCATTGCTGGAGGCATCAGAAAACTGTGGCTGAAGACAGGGGCCAAGTACAAGCCATGTTTTACTGGGAGCTTGTGGTTCAACGTGGCTGGCAGGTTAGCAGAACTTCCTGTTTTTACGTGACCTAACAGACGACTGGGAGGTTGAGGTGTCTTCAACTTATCCACCAGTTGGGCAACTTGACCTTTGGATTTGGCCCGATGCTCCTGCATTGCTTCTGGATTCAGGGAGCCACTTTCCTCTTCATCAGTTGTGTCTGAATAAGTAGTTTCACTACTGATTTCTGAGCTGGCTTGTGAGCATAAGGATGTGTCTTCATCTTCATCTATCTCACCTGAGTCACAGCAAGAATGAAAACTGGCTTCCGAGTTGTAACCCTCACTGGAAATGTGAGATGACCTGTGGTTCTTCTGAGATTTGCTGTGGTGGGGCCCAGGGCAGGGGGCTAGAAGGTCTTGTCGCTCTTCCCCAGCTTCTATCTTCTGTTGGTCTTCCTTGTCCCTGGGGACATCCACCCCTGGAGTCAGCTTCCCTTTCCGGAGCTCAGCCTGGATGCGGGTAGTCACATGCTGAATTAAATGGGAGAAAAGGGTCAAGGTGAAGGTGACCACTGGCCTGTGCTGCTTCGAGCCTGTTGTCCTCAGGCTGTGCACACTCATGAGGCAAAGAACCACCATGTGGAAGATGAGGAGGTCTGGGAGGAACAGGTAGCCCCTTGGGGGCTTTCTCTGGAGGCGTGGCTCAGGTCGGATGGGCACGGCCGATAGGAAAGGCAGAGACGGAAGTCTTCCAGAACCAGCTGGCACAGGGCCATGAGCCTGGTTGCTTTGAATTTCCGCTGAGGCTGCAAGAGGCTCTGAAGGTAGAGGAAGCTAACCATCAGCCTTTTGTTATCCCAACACTGCCTCTGGCTGGGAGATAGCTTCTTTCTCTGGTACCTTTTCAGCTGGCTGTACCTTTTTCCCGCATGATCATAGAATCCTTTGAGGTGCCAAGATGCCCCCTTTAAAAGGCACTTCCGAGCGGAGGCAGCGCTGGTAGAAGTATGTGGCTTCAATGTCATAGTACTTACTCCCTGTGAGAGCCCCCAGCTGGCTGAAGGGCATGCCCATGTGCAGGGCCACTGACATGGCTCGGTGTAACACCTCTCTGCCAAGTCCTTGGTGGCCAGGGCTGGGAACTCATTCTGAAAGTGGAACAAGTCTCCCAGGTACAGCCAACAGTGGTGGCAGGCCATTCACACCCAGGCCACCTCTTCTTCAGAGGCAGGACCTGCTTTCTTGCAGCCAATCAAGTGGATGGCACTGTGAGGCCAATCAGTGTAGCTTAGTAACCTCAGCTCATAGTGTGCTCCTGCAGGAACAGGAAGACATGGTCACAGAACCTGAGGCTGCCCTTCAGGTGAGCCCGCAAGGGGCCTTCCCACTGTTTGAAGGTGTCCACGAGTTTTCTTTTGGTCCTCAACAGCAGCATAGCAATGCCAGAGTACATTTTCCTCCATAACAGCTCTTCTGCTTTCCTCCCATAATCCACTGGGTGAAAGAACATGAGTTTAATGCAGACTTGCTGAACCACATCCCTGAGGGCCAGGACATGAGGCTTGAAAACCTCTTTGTGAGAATTTCCTTTTCCAAGGAGAAGGTCAAGACGCTGAGCTGCCAAGCAAACATCATGGTAGAGGAGTCTGGCCTTCAGGGCTTCTGCCTGGCTTCTCTCCATAAGGCTGGACTCTTTTCTCATGGTGCCTGTCTTCTGAGAAAAGACAAAAACTACGTATTAGTACCCACCCATAGAGACCAAAAATAATAACAATAATAGTCACCAGAGCAACACAGTGGGGATGTATAAAGCCTTTTGACATGAAGCAGGAACTTTTGCTCACACTTCAGATCTCAGTTTAAACACCGTTGCATCCAGGAGGCCAACTCTAACTCCCCAAATTAGGTTAGATGCGTCCCCTTCACACTGAGCTGGCTTCCTTTGGGTTTCTGGGACTCAACTGGCTATGAGTTTTTCTTGACTGTATTTCTCCTACCATAGCACATCCATTATCTATCATTCTTGCTCCCAAACTGGACCACAAAGTTCTCTGAGGGAAAGGTTAGAGGTCAATTCACCATTTAGTTCCTAATACCAAACAATATCTAGTTCAAGCAGAGGCTCAGTAGAGAAAGGTGAATGGATGAAGGTTGTTCCAAAAGTCAGTTCCTCAATTATCATTTTCAATTCAACGATTATAATGTATCAAAGCACTCCATTATACTATTCAAAATACATGTCTAAGAGTGAAATAAAATGCAATGTAATCTCCTTAACTGCAAAAAAAAAAAAGGAAAATAATCCCTTATCAAAATTTAAATTTAATCAAGCTTGTGGATTTTTTGGAGAATTCAACCTGGATTCTATGTAGTTAAAAGTATTTGTAGTATAAATATATCTAAAGAGATATAATATTTAAATATAAATATATTAAATAATGTTTAATACAAAATTATTAAATTCCTTATCTCTCAATAGAATTTGCTTTTAGACTCTCGGGATGGAGGGAGAAGAGAAATACACCTTATAATATAAACAGAATTCATACAAAAGAAAATACAAAGGGCAAACACAAAATAAAAAATGTCTTGCTTCCTCATTCTAAAAGAAAAGCAAATTAAAGCAAACTACAAGGCAATAATTTAATTACATCAACGTAGTAAAACATATTTTAAATTATAATACACGATGCTCAAAGCCATGGTGAAACTTGTATAGACTTACACAGCTGGAAGCATTAAAAGTTTTAAACATATTTGTGTTTGCAAAACCATTTATGTCCATATTCTTTATCCAGCAACCTTATTCATAGGAATGATGCCTAAGGAAATAAATTTAACAAAAGCAAAAAGCTACATTAATTGGTCCATTCCAAATGTATCTTTAATAAAGGAAAGGAAGGGCAGGAGGGAGGGAGGGAGGAAGGAAGGAAATTAAAATTAACCTAAATATTCTATGATCAATGAATTGCTCATGCATGTCTACATGTATGATAGAAAGTCATTATGTCCATTAAAGATAATAATTATATAGACATAAAAATAATAATTACTTGGAAAAAGTGGAATATGAAACAATACATAAACTGGAAAATTACATCTTCAAAAACTAAAATGTAATGTGTAAAAATTAAGAGGTTAGCATGATAATGACTGTGGTTTCCCCCCCAAAGTTCCTTAATACTGCTATTGTCAGTCATTCTAATACAACTTGTTAGTTGGTACAATTTATGAATCTACATTTTTGTATGACTAGCATTTAAAAAGAGGAAAAAAATAGTAATTCAGTAACTAGAATAAATAGCATTAAAATGTCAAGTACATAAAACTCACTGAATACATAGAGTATCCATAGAGCTAGAATAGCATATGAAATACCTATGATCTGTTACTAGGATGTGAAAAGTTGAATGAGGGATGGGGGGTAGAGTAAGAGAAGGAATTTGGGCAGGAGTGCAAGGAAACAGCCAGAACACAGAAGTTGAACCAGCAGTTTCCAGGGCTTTCAAAATCTCCAGAGCAAAATCTCCATCGACCAACATGAGGCTTTTCCTGGAATGATACATAAATGGTTAGCCTGGCCTTTCTCAGTCCTGAGAAAGATGACTGAAGGAAGAGAGAGAACCTACTGAAAAAAACACCTGGAGAAGAGAGATCTAGGTTAGATTCAAAGCCACACACACACTTTATGTAAAGGAAATTTCACTCCCTAACAAGCCTAAGAGCCAGAAGCCAGACGTTCCAAGCAAGGGAGAGAAAAAAAATCTAATACCCCAAATTTATTAGACTATTTTGGGAGACACAGATTCCATTTGAAAGCCAGATGGGAAGAGAGTGGACTGAAGTCATTTTTACTGGCCTCTTCTCCCTTTCCCTTAACCTCTAGCCACACCTATTGACTTCCAATGACAACACCCTGCTGCACCCCTTCCAGGATGGCTGTGGAAAACCCGTTGCCCAAAATAATAGGCCTACAGTCACCCAGGTTTGGACAAAGCTCACAAATAGGCTTTAAGTCAGCTCCCAAACCCCCAAGTTTGCCAGCTCTGATACAAGGACAGGCATAAATCTATGAAATGAAAACGGAATGATTTTCTCACAGTTAAACATTTCCAGACTGAACAATTCCTAGGAATGGTCCATTCTCTCTGAATGAACATAAATGTGAGCTGGCTCCTGGCTGCACTTCACTCCAACACTAATATAAGGCCCACATAATCACTTACTTCCCAGACCTCTGTCTTCCTTGGAGGACATTTGGATAAATTTCCCAGCAGGCTTCCCGATACAAGGCAACTCGGTACAGCTGTTCCCATTGCTGCCAGGAACCAGTCACAAGCAATTCTGTGACATTTGGACTAAAACTCCTGAAGTCCAGAGCTTATTTATGAGAAGAAAAACATTAAATCCCCTCCTTGAGATGGACCAAAGGAGACTCTCCTGTGTACCATGCATCTGAACTCACCGGTAAGCTCTGACCGCCAGAGCTTACTCCTGCTCAGCCTGCTGGTTCCCCAGGCTTGAATCCCACACGATAAGCTCTCAAATCCTCTGGAATCTATTACTTTGTTGACACACATGGATTGACTCTGCATAATTGGCATCAGCTAGGTACACTCTGGCCAAGAAGACTGACTAAAGCTGCCTCCTCAGACAGGTAATACAGGACCAGATATAACCCTGATAGATTTGGAAAATCCATAGCCCTAAGCCATACAGAAAACTAGGTCTGGGTAAAATGTATCTCTGTGAACCAAGAGTTATACATATCTTGCATGAAAAGGATGATTAAAAGAGGCCTTCCTCCATAAAGACAGAACCATAGCTGTTTCCTCGTCTTCATTCAGTCCAATATAGTCATAAAAAGTGGTTCTCTAGAGCCTTGTATTATCACAGGACTCAAGAAATCCTAGAAACATAGCCTCGGGGAGAAAAAAAAAAAAACTCTTGAGCAAAGAGACTGAATATAAACATGTCTTGTCCCCCTTCCCTCCCCCCGACCCTTGGTCATCCTCTGCATAGCCTAGAGTAATAGAGACTTCAATTCCTAAAGAAAAAGGGTGATCCGCAGCCGGTATGGAATTATATACTGCTTAGTTCACCAGATTTGGGATGGCTTTGGTGTCCTTTATCAAAACTCCATTCCAAACAGTTAACTAAACTGCTCAGAACCTTCCTTTAACTTCAAAGTACCATGAAGAAAATATACCAAAAAAGTTAATCCACTGACAAAATTAGATGAAATGGGAAAATTCCTGCAAAAAACAAACTACAAAAATTTACTCAAGAAAAAGTTTGAAAATCTGAGTAGATCTATAATAAGCATAAAATTGAATTAATAATTTTTTTTCAATTCTTTTATTGAAGTGTAGTTTTGTTTTGTTTTGTTTTGGCTGCACGGCACACGGGATCTTAGTTCCCCGACCAGGGATCGAACCTGTTCCCCTTGCAGTGGAAGCACAGAGTCCTAACCACAGGACCGCCAGGGAATTCCCTGAATTAATAATTTTAAAACTTCCCAAAAAGTATAGCCCAGGCTCAAATGACTTCACTGATTAAGTCTATCAAGGCTTTAAAGAAGAATAAATACCAATTCTTCACAAGCTCTTCTAAAAATAGAAGAATATTTCCCAACTCATTCTATGAGGTCAGTATTACCCTAATACAAAACCAGACAAAGACATCACAATAAAACTACAGATGAATATTTCTTATAAATTTTGATGTAAAACTTCTCAACAAAATACTAGAAACCCAAATCTAAAACATATAAAAAAGATTATATACCATTACTAAGTGAGATTTATCCCAGGAAAGCAAATTGCTTTAACATCTGAAAATAAATTAATGTAACACACCACATCAATATAATAGAAGGAAAGAAAATATATTATCATCTCAATAATGCAGAGAAAGCATTTGACTAAATCCAACACTCTTTCATGATAAAAGCACTCAGCAAATTTGGAATACAGGGAAACTTCCTCAGTCTTATAAAGGGCAAAACCTCACAGCTAACATTGTACTTAATAATGAAAAACTGGATGCTTTCCCTCTAAGAGCAGGAACAAAACAAGGCTGTCCACTTTTTCCACTTCTCTTCAACATTGTACTGGAGGTTCTAGCCAGGGCAATTGGGAAAGACAAATAAAAGGCAGATTGAAAAGAAAAGGTTAAAACTATTCCTATTTGTAGATGACATGATCTTATATATAGGAAGCCCTAGGAGACTCACAAAAATTATTAGAACTAATAAATTAATTCAGCAAGGTTGCAGGATAAAAGATCAATATACAAAAATCAATTGCACTTCTATACACTAGCAATGAACAATCCAAAATGAAATTTTAAAAACAAATGTCATTTACAATGGCATCAAAAATATATATACATATATATATACATACATATATATTTGTATATATATATACATATACACACACACACGGGAATAAAGTTAACAGAAGAAGTGCAAAACATACTCAAAAATTATAAAACATTGTTGAAAGAAATTGAAGACAAATAAATGGAAAGACATTCATATTTATGATTCAGAGGACTTAACATTATAAGGTGAAAATACTCCCCAAATTGATCTATAAGAGCCAATGCAATTTTTATCAAAATCCCAGAAAACTTTTTAAATAATAATTCCTTTCCCAAAATACATGTGGAAATACAAGGGACCAAGAATAACTAAAACATCTTGAAAAAGAAGAACAAAGTTGAAGCACACTTCCTGATTTCAAACTCAAATCAAAGCTATGGTAATCAAGACAGTGTGGTAACAAAGACAGACATATAGATCAATGAAACATACGAATTCAGAAACAAACTCTTAAATTTGTGTTTAATTGATTTTCAACAAATGTGCTAAAACAATTCAGTAGGGAGATAATCATTTTTTCAACAAATGGTGGTGGAAAAACTAGATATCCTCATGTGCAGAAGAGTGAAGTTGGACCCCCTGGTTCATAGACTGAATCTCAGAGCTAAAACTATGAAACTCTAAGAAGAAAACATAGGAGTAAATGTTTGTGACCTTGGGTTATATAGACTTCTTAGACACAACACCAGAAAGCAAGAGACCAAACTAAACCTCTTAGGAGGAATATTTTCATGAACTTAAATGTTCATTTTACATTTTTATGCTAAAAGGGGATTATTTATCATCACCTGAATAGAAAGTTTAAAAAAGAAGGAATTTCCTTCTGATAGTGACACTCAGTTGTCCTATGTTCTAGCTGTTAATGTGACTTTAGAAAGGATTTGTGTATGCCTGAGTGGTGTCTTCTGGAATCTTCAGGGAAGCAGGTGTTCTGCACGGTTTGGAACTACCATTTCTAGCACTTTCCAGAAATTATCTGGTACTGTGAAATATAACAATACATATTAAAAGAATCAGATATTTGCTTCAGTTTGTCTCTAAGCAATTAAACATAAAGAAGAAAAAAAACCATCAGAGACAAGTTATATAATTTAAAAATTGGTTTCAAGCACTAAACAGAACAGTACATCTCTTCCATAAATACCAAATATCCTATGTTTAGGATGAAGACATGGAAATATTTGTTTTTAATTTGTCCATGCTTACCACTGGTGGATGTTTCCTGCTGTTAAAAAACATATAATAGTTGAAGGCAAAGCAGTAAACCTTTTAGAAAAAAATTATTTTCATGCCCTCAAGGTAGAGAAGAAAAAATTTTTAAACAGAACTCAAAATTAAATACATGCTGACCAAAAAAAAGGAAAAATTGGTATATTCAATTGCATTAAAATTAAGAACTTCAATTCAAAAAAATTTAATGTACTAAAAATTCTATTAGTAAAGGGTGTTTGCAGCATGCATAATAATAAATGACTAATATCAAGAATATTGTTTTTTAGTCTATGAGTTAAAAAGGAAAAAGTCTAATCAGGCACTTCAAAAATAAAGGACACTCAAACAGACCTTTGGAAAGAGTCTCAATTTCATTAGTAACCAGAGAATTGCAAATTAAAATCACAGGAAGTACAGAGCACATCCTCCAGAATGGCAAAAACTTTTAAAGTCTGACAACATCAAGTATTTGCAAGGATACAAGTAAGAAACACTTTCATACGTGGCTGATATAATTACTTTGAAAATAGTTTGGCCTGATGTGGTATAGCTGATCATTCACATACCTTACAATCCAGCACCTCCATTTTTAGATTTAAATGGTGGGAAATCTCTTGCACCTGTGTGCCAGTTGACATATTAAAAAATATTTCTAGCAACATGGCTTTTAATAGATAAAAACAAAAACAAACCAAGCAAAAACTGGAAATAACCTGATTGTATATCAATAGTAAGTTGAATAAATAAATTGTAATACATACAGCAGTACATGTTTTTACCATACAGTGGTAAAAATAGATGAAACATGCTGCATATATCCATATGGATGTATTACACATAGTGTTGAACAAAAGCAGTAAGCCACAGAAAAATGTATAAAATATGATGGTATTTATACCCAGGCCCAAAATAGACAAAATTAAGTAAAGTATTGCCTATGGATATATACTGAGATAGTAAAAACATAAAAGTAAAGGAGTGATTATCACAAAAGCTAAGATTGCGTTTTGGACTGGGCAATTGTTGGGAAGACGGCCAAATCAGGAGGTGTATTCATTGGGGGTAAGGTGTTTTTAAACACTAATGATATCTAGTTCTTCTACGAGATTATGTGGGATGGATATGTATACACACACACACACATATACATGTGTGTATATATATATATAAAACATATTATACTTGTGTGTAAATTGCACAATTTAAAAAATCTTAAAATGTAATTCATCATATAAAAAAGACACACCACTATGTATACCACAGATTTTTCTTATTACACTTTTAGGGAATTGCTAGATTGACTCTTGTGGTTAACTTGAATAATAAATGTCATTAAACATTAACTGATTTTGTTTTCTATTAAATAGATTGATTGAATCTAATCAAGATGTTCAAAATGATCAAAACAATTTTCTGTGTAGAGTAGGAACTAGAAAAACAAAAATAAATAAAGAAAACAAAAGAGTAGAATCACCTCTCGAATAATCTATCAAAACACAAATGATTCCCAGATAGTTGAGATAAATGAGTGGTCAGTCACTTGTACAATTAAGACAGTATGATGTGTAAGATCCCTTTTAGTCTAAGTCTAATATGTTTAAAAAATAATTATACCACAAATCTTCTAGGCACCAAACACTGCCTATTGCTAGTTATAGTGTACTGACAAATTCTTATTTTGATTTTATTTTCTCCCATCATGAGTCATGAAATTCAAGCTGCGATTAAAGATTAGCTCCCTAGTGTAAACGATAATGCTTTTTTCATCTATTACTACAAACCATATTTCCTATTGAAAGCAATGTGGCTTTATGAGATAGCCCTTATAAAAGAGTTTAATAATTACTAATTTTACACCTAATTCTCAGAAGTAAGGTGCCATTTCTTGGTAACTATGTTCTAGAATAAAACTGTTGGAAATAATATGTACCTATAGGTATATCACAGGGAAATCTTACATGATAATAAACTTTGGAGGAAGTCTCTAAGATAGATATTTGTAAAGAAAATATCTCAAGTCAAGATCACAGAAATGTGAGATGGTTCCACTGTGTCTGTGAGCCACTATTTTCTGCCCCACAACCCTTGTTTTAAGAACATGGACGAATTGGAAAATATCCAGGAAAGTGTTTGAGATGATTAGGGATATAGACATCATCATCTTAAAGTTTACAGGAAAAGAAAAAAGGCTGCATGGTCTAAGGACATTTATCCTAAATAAGAGAGAAGAGAACACTAAGAGGAAACCATATAGATGTCTTCAAATATTCAAAAGACTATGATAATGAGATATACACCTTTTTCTGTATGGCACAAAGGGAAGTCAGTGTATCTTTATGTAGATGTTAAAAAGACAGGTTTCAATTCAAGAAAAAAATAAAAGGAGAACTTTTAATTACAGCTATCCAAAAATGTCAATAAATGGGCTGACAGAGAAGGTGGTAATCTAGCCAGGGAAGGGGTTTAATCAAAAACTCATAGACCATCATGCACCCTGTAGATGAGTTTTTCTTTTGTGTGGTAGATTGACTTAAATGACTGCTAATGTTCCTTTTTAAATCAAAGATCCTCAAGTTTCCTCCCATGATGATTCATTAACCTATTTTCAGAAGTTGCTTACCAAAATGCTATGGGTTTATATGAAAACTAAAGTCATGTTATCTGAATATTCATTTTAGCCAAATAAGTTAGAAAATAAGTGCTTTTCCTTCATTTGATTATTTTGATTGCCCTCAATGGTTTAATCATCATTACCAAATTTGGACAGGGTTAACCTGGAACACAACCTGTGGCTTTTAAATAAGAGCTGCCGTAGTTTTAAAATAGTCCAGATGAACAAAGGAAATTGCTATTTCAATTCAAAGGAGAATTGACACTATCAAGTACCAGCGTGTTGATGGAAGAATGTGTACAATCATTGTCTAAAAGCAAACACTTCAGTCAAAGAGAACTGCAAGGACAGACCTCTTCTCTTTTTACAGTATAAAATCTGAACTTTCCTGTCAGTGACAAGGTTAAAGCAGTACACCACCCACTCAGAAAATGAATCAGACACAAAGAGGCAGATTCTCCCAGAACTTAAAGTACTTCTGAAAGCTGCCTTAGCTATTTCACAATACAGGGAAACAACAACAAAAAAAGCAAAGTACCCAAAAATGCTTTTGTAGGTATAAAAAGTTAATACATTTAATGCTATTACTCATGTTGGGACAATGGAAAGCATTCCAAATGTCCAACATTAGGGGATAATTAATAAATTATAGTTTATCCAAGTAATGTAATATTACAGTATTCTGAAATCATTACACTCATTATGTGTCATAACTATAAACCTTAAAATGACCAGTGCTAGGTAGACAATAAAACATCACAAATCTACAGGTGTGTTATGTTTAAAAAATACATAAAAATATTAGAAGGCCAGACAAGATAGCAATCTACCACAGGATGCTGGCTCTGCACCTGTGCTTGACCCTAGAGAAGCTGCACAAAGAAGGAGATGGGTGGATCTCAGAACATCATGGAGATGACATGATCTTATACATCAAATAACTATTAAAACTAATAAATGAATTCAGTAAAGTTTAGGATACAATATCAACATACAAAAATCAGTTGTGTTTCTATACACTAACAACAAACTATCCAAAAGAGGCATTAAGAAGATAATCCCATTTACAATAACAACAAAAAAGTAAAATAAAATATTTAGAAATAAATTTAACCAAGGACATGAAAGATATGTTTGCTGAAAACTATAAAACACTGATGAAAGAAATCAAAGAATATACAAATAAATGGAAAGATAGCTCATGTTCATTGATTGGAAGATTTAATATTGTCAAAATGTCCGCTCTACCCAAAACAATCTATAGATTCAATGCAACCCCCATCAAGATTCCAATGGAATTTTTATAGAAATAGAAAAACCAATCCTTAAGTCATATGGAACCAGAAAAGACCCGAAAATAGCTAAAGAAATCTTAGGCAAGAACAAAAAATTTGGAGACATCACATCTCCTGACTTTATACTACAAAACTATAGTAAGCAAAGCAGTATGGCACTGACATTAAAATAGACATATGGACCAATGGAACAGCAAAGAGATCACATAAACCCACACATATACAGTCCACTAATTTTTGACAAAGACACAAAGAATATACAATGGAGAAAGGATAGTTTATTCAATAAATGGTGTTGGGAAAACTGAATATCTACCTGCAAAAGAATGAAATTGGATTTTTATCTTACACCACATACAAAAATGAACTCAAAGTGGATTAAAGACTTAAATAGAAGACCTGAATCCATAAAACTCCTAGAAGAAAATATAGGGATTAAGCTCCTTGACGCTGGTCTTGGTGATTAATTTTTATATCTGACACCAAAAGCACAGGCAAGAAAAGCTAAAATGAGCAAGTGGAACTATGTCAAACTAAAAACCTCCTCACGGCAATGAAACAATTAACAAATTGAAAGGGCAGCCTATTGAATGGGAGAACATAGTTACAAATCAATATTTGAGGGGTTAATATCCAAAATATGTAAGGAACTCATACAACTCAATATCAAAAAATCCCAATAACTCAACTTAAAATGTGCAAAAAACCCTAAATAGACATTTTTCTAAAGAAGACATATAAATGGTCTATAGGTATATGAAAAGATGCTCAAATCACTAATCATCTGGGAAAGGCAAATCAAAACCACAGTGAGATATCACCTCACACCTGTTAGAATGGCTATTATCAAAAGGCAAAAGACAACACGTATCGGTAATAATATGGAGAAAAGGGAACACTTGTGCACTGTTGGTAAGAATGTAAATTGGTACAACCATTATGGAAAACAGAAAGGAAGTTTCTCAAAAATAGAAGTACCATATGATCCAGCAATCTCACTCTGGGTATATATCCAGAGAAAATAAAATATTTCAAAGAGACATCTGTGCTCCCATGTTTACTGCAACATTGTTCACAATAGCCAAGATGTGAAACAACCTAAGTGTCCACCAACAGATGAACAGGTAAAGAAAATTTGGTATGTATATACAATTGATTATTATTCTGCCTTTAAGAAAGGAAATCCTGCCATTTGTGACAAAATGGATGAGACTGGAGGACATTATGCTAAATGAAATAATCGAGACAAATATTGCATGATCTCGCTTATATATGTAATCTTAAAAAAAAGAAGTTGAGGGCTTCCCTGGTGGCACAGTTGTTGAGAGTCTGCCTGCCGATGCAGGGGACGCAGGTCCGTGCCCCGGTCTGGGAGGATCCCAAATGCCGTGGAGCGGCTGGGCCCGTGAGCCATGGCCGCTGAGCCTGCGCGTCCGGAGCCTGTGCTCCGCAACGGAAGAGGCCACAACAGTGAGAGGCCCGCGTACCACAAAAAAAAAAAAAAAAAAAAAAAAAGAGTTCTTAGTAGAGAAACAGTAAGACAAACTTATACAAAACGTAGTACACAACAAACAACTTTATGCCTCAGATGTACAATCTAAAAGTTGAAGGTCCCAGCAGTGCCATCCTGAACTTGGAATGTATAGTCTTCAGAGGTGGTTTCTGGCACAACATTTTGATCTTCC
The DNA here is from genome assembly GCF_964165515.1 of Mesoplodon bidens. Lineage (NCBI taxonomy): Eukaryota > Metazoa > Chordata > Mammalia > Artiodactyla > Ziphiidae > Mesoplodon > Mesoplodon bidens. The sequence goes on along the minus strand of NC_138173.1, from coordinate 51,872,143 downwards.
TCTTCCTCCACAGAGAAATACTTCTCAATCAGGTTTAATGAAGCTTTATACACAGACTAATTTTAATGGTTTTGTAGAGCTTAAATTTTGTCCAGACCTCCACATTCTTCAATCATTATACTAAGTTTCTCAGTTTTGCCTACTTTCTCAGCAGCCTGAAAGATATTTGAAAAGGCATCCAGAATAACAAGAATAATTTTGGTATCTTTCACAGTTAGGAGATTCATCAACGGCTCTATTATGCCACAACGAACAAGGTATATAATCTGCTCAACTGTTCCACCATGTGTATAGTTGGTCACAGCCCATACAACTTCCTTTTGTGTCTTAAAGTCTGCCTTAGAGGGAATGCCAACAAGGAATGGGACTAACCCATGATTTACAACTTGTGTCTGGTCTTGCGGCCAGCCTTGATGTTTGACATTGTCCACGTAGCTTCATTCTGAATATTAGTTTGTTAGCAGTGTTCCTGCATCTATTACAACCTGAGTCTGTTCATCTGTCTCATTGACAATATTCCCTATGGCTCTTTGCGCAGGAGTCACGATTGGCAATTCAGTAGCTCCTAAAAGCTTCACAAGTTTGGGTACAACCTCAGTTTTCACAACCATTTCAATCGGTTCATTTGGACCATCAGTAAGGTAGGAAATAGCCCAGCAGATATCAGCTAATACTTCTGGATCATCGTGATGCAGGAGACGACCTAAAGGACGAAGAATTTGCTCAACAGCATCTAAGGGGGGCGCAGGATTCTTGCTGTGACAAAGATTTGAAGTGTCCAGGTAAGATTATGTAAGTAACCACATCCTAAAGATGACATATCAGGAACCACCAGAAGTGCCAACAGCGGGTCAACTGCACCATACTTGATAACCGGGTCTTGGAAAACTGAACCATCACCTGCAATGTTTCCTAGGGCCCATATAGCCTTGTTTACCGATGTGAGTGTGGGAGATGCCAACAGAGAAAGGAATGCTGGGATAGCACCTCCATCTACCACAACCTTGGTCTGTTCTGATGTCTCGGAAGCAATGTTACTGAGGGCCCAAGCAGATTCAAACTGAATGGGACTACAATCAGTTCTGCCCAAGAAGGACACAAATTTTGGAATCAAACCAGCCCAGCTTATGTTGTCTGTGGGGCGCTGTTTTTTCCTAGAAAGCACTTTCCTAGCAGCTTGAGTAGCTTGGAGCTGGCTTTCCAAATTTTTGCTATTTATGCCTTTGACAGTGTTATCAACAGACCAATTCACAGTGCCCAGGTTGTTGCGGTTTTCCTGTGTGGAGAAGTAGCGTCATCAGGAAAAGAGCTGACATTTCTCCTTTCAGCATCTGGTCATCCTTCTTAGCTTTCCTCAGCTCCACATTAATAACTTCTATTTGGTGCTGCCTCATTTCTGTACTGCCTTTCCCTTTGTTCTTGAATCTGTTAAGGCAGGCAGCTGGCGAATTAGCATTCTCATTGGTGGACATGGTTATGAGACAAAGGGAGAAAGCTACACAGACAGCTTAAGCTTCCACAGGAGGTGGTATGGGGTGCACAGGCTGTGGGTCGGTTGCCCTCAAAACATCCACCACGGTCAGCCCAAGGATGGTGTCAACTGGTAACTTCTTAGAAATGTAAATACTCTTCTCCATCGCAAACTTACTGTTCCAGAAAGTCTGGGGAGTTGGGCCCAGCATTCTATGTTTTAACAAACATGACTGATGATTCTGATGCACACTAAAGTTATAGAATCACTGGTCTAGGTGATTTTATCCATGACAAGCAATCATCGGGAAAGAACTGTGCCCTGAGGGAGACAGACAGTGGGTCGTTGAGAGGCAAGGCAAAATCAAGTGTTGGGGAGGAAGGGATGTAAAGAGGGCATGGTCTAGCCCAGGTGGCAACATCAGAGGCTCCCCACCCTACCGTATCTCCCTGGAACCTACTCCCTAAATTCAACAGGAGGAGCACAAGTTCTATAGAAGAAAGACAACAAACCCAACACTTCTTCTTGGTAGAAGAAGCCAAATTAATGGATTGGTTAAAATAAGAATTTTAAGTAAAATAAAAGTTTAATAAAATATTTATCCACAAAGAAACAAAACAGAATGTTACAAACAAGAACCAGGAACAGAATCCTAAGGAGCCAGAATCTGGAGATTCTGAGTATGAAAAATACAGTCGTTGAAATAAAAAACTCAAAAGGGGAGTTGAAAAGCACAAAGGATAGCGCTATGAAGAAAGTACCTTAAAAATATAGGTGGAGTGAATGAGATCTGAATGATACCATTTATATAAAGTAAAAGCACAGATAAAACAGCACAATATATATTTCCAAAATGTGTGTATGTATACAACTCAATGAACATAGATTAAAGAATAGAATAACTAAGGGGATGTGAAATTGGAGTAGGGTTGAAAATGAAGAAGAAAGATAAAATAAAATGAGGAAGGCCTTGAACAGACCACTGATGTCCTCTGCTATGACAGAAAATATGATAAACTCAGGTCTCTGCCTCTGAGGACCAAAAATAAGATCCTTTTTAAAAGAACCCTATTTTTAAAAGTTGTAATGGAATACACAAGATAATAATAGTTGTGTTAGTATAGGATAAGTTTATGGACATTTGTCCATAATTTAAAAACATTGTAATTTTTTCATTTTATAATAATATCTAATCTAAAAATGAATGCTTTCCTCTAGGAAGTAATTTGTATGCTGAGATACTCTGACTTTAATCAATTTATACATTTGCAATATTGAACTGAATTTTTTTGCAGTTTGAATCACATGAAAAACAGTACCTTCAACCACGCAATGCCATTTTAAGACATTAATCCTCAAGATAACAATACAGACTTTCCAGTCAGTAAATGTCATCCAAAAAGAGAAAATTTGTCTTCACTTAAATTATCTAAGCTTCTGAAACTTGTGTGTCAGTTGCTTTGTTTAATTCATAAAAAATTCCTTTTCTAGTGTTCAACCAGGTTAATGATGAACAGCCTTTACATAGTAAAATCAAATTGCCTGACATTTCTCTCTAGACATATGCGAAAATTAGAACTGTCCCAATCTGCATTCTTGACAGCACATTACTTTTGAATACTGCATTTAAATCTTGTGTTATTGTGCCAATATATTTTTGAGATGAAATTCACATAACAGAATTAGCCATTTCAAAGTATAATTTGGTAGCATTTAGTATATTCACAATGGCATGAAACCATCACTGCTATCATTTCAAAATATTTTCATCATCACACAACATTGTAAATCAACTATACTCCAATATAAAATAAAAATTTAAAAAAATTTTCATCACCCCGAAGGAGATTCTGTACCAATTTAAATAGTCACTTTCCAGTTCCCCTCCTCCCCTGCCTCTGGCAACCACTTTCAGTCTTTCTGTCTCTCTGCATTTCCCTATACTGGATATTTCATATAAATGGAATCATACAGTATGTTAGTGGGGTTTTTGTTGTTGTTGTTGTTGTTGTTTTTTGTGGTACGCGGGCCTCTCACTGCTGTGGCCTCTCCCGTTGTGGAGCACAGGCTCCAGATGCACAGGCTCAGCGGCCATGGTTCACGGGCCCAGCCGCTCCGCGGCATGTGGGATCTTCCCGGACCGGGGCACGAACCTGTGTCCCCTGCATCAGCAGGCGGACTCTCAACCACTGCGCCACCAGGGAAGCCCCACATTTTGTCTTTAATCTCTCTAACATAGCTCCTGTCAAACTGTTTCACTTTTTCTTGTTTACCTGCCTGTCCCCATTATTAGACTATGAGTTTTTTATGAGCTATATTCATCTCTCAATCACAAGCACTAGTTCTGAAACTTGGTACATCACGGGTTCCCAAAGAGTAAAGGGATTAATGGATGGATGGATGGATGGATGGATGGATGGATGGATGGATGGATGAAAAGATGAGGGAAGGACATAGAGTGAAGGAGACAAAATGCAGGGTGAAAGATAGGGATCAAACCAGAACAGTGCTATAGAGGTAAAGGACAGAAAGAATTTTAAAACCTACCATGTAAAAAAACAATCAAAAACCAAGAACAACCAACCCTACAATGTCTTTCATCACCTCTAAAATGTAATAAATCTAAAGCGAAGGGTTTGAAGGTTAACTATCTCAAAAGTACCTCATGAGATCATTGTTTATGTGTGATTCCTGGTAGTTCTAAAATATATCCAGAATTTCAGAATCCAAACTCTTCTCACTTCTGATATTTTGATTCAAGATACCATCAACTCTCACCTGTGTTGTTGCAAATTTCTCCTGAATGATTTCTCTGCTTCCACCCTTGGCTTTCTATAGCCCATTGTGCAAAACAGCAGCCAGAATGATCGTTTGTGAACAGAAGTCAGGTCTTGACATTCCTGTGCTCAAATCCTTCAGTGATTTCCCTTCTCACTCAGAGTGAAGCCAAAGTCTTTAAAACGGAACACAGTGTCCTACATGACTTCCCATGCTCCTCTACCATCCACCCCAAAATATTGCTTCTCCATCCCCTTCTCCTTCTCCTTTCCCCACTGCTGTCTCTACTGTAGCCACACAGACCTCCGTGTTATTTCTCCAACATTCCAAGCGTGCTGCTGTTTCAGGAACTCTGTACCTGGAGTTTCCTCAGCCTGGAATTCTCTCTCCCCTGATATCCACCTGGCTCGCTCCCTCATCTTCTTTGCTCAGTTGGCAACTTCTCCTGAGGACTTCTCAGTGAAGCCTTGCCTTCCACCCTATTTAAAGTGGTAACCCATCCAGCACTCCCTCTGATCCTTCCCTGTTATTTTTCTCCATAGCATGTGTCCTTATCTGACATACTTTATTTATTTATTTTTCTTTTTCTTAAACTTTTTATTTTATATTGGAGTATAGTTGATTAACAATGTTGTGTTAGTTTCAGGTATACAGCCAAGTGATTCAGTTACACATACACATGTATCTACTCTTTTTCAAATTCTTTTCCCATTTAGGTTGTTACAGAACATTGAGCAGAGTTCCCTGTGCTATACAGTAGGTCCTTGTTGGTTACCCAATTTACATATAGCTGACACACCTTGTATTTGTCCATTTCAGGCCCCACATCTGCAAATCCTACTCATCCTTCAAAACCCTCCAGAATTTTACTATAGGTCCTCCCCAACAATGGTGACCCCCAACATTCGCTCCTGTTTCTGCAATCTACCAGACTTGATTATATGCACCATATCACTTTTTACGGACAGTTGATTATTTCACACTGTTACACTAAGTGACCAGGTTTTCACTTGTTTTTACCCCTCAGCAAAGCTGCCAGCCTCTTGAAAGCAAACACCATCATGTGATTCTTTTGTATAGCCTCTCTTGCCACTCAATGCAGTCCTAAACAGATAACATGGTTTGGTTTCAATAAATATTTTAAGGAACGAACAGGTAATATCAATAATACTAGTTACCGTTTGTAGACTTATTACCACACGGCAGGCACAGTAACCCAGGAGACAATGTGGCATTATTACCGTTTTGCAGGTGAGAATTGAGTAGCTGGCCCGAGATCTTCAGTCTGTAGGACACAAAGTAGAGGATCTAAACCGAGGTCTGTTTAACTCCACTGTCCACCTTCTACTCCTCCTCCATCCCTTCTCCAAAATTAATAACTTCTATTCATTAAGCACTACTATGAACAGGCACAATGCCAGACACTTTACACATGTTTTCTCACTTCACCCTCAGAACAACACCATGGGGTAGACATTATCAACTGTGTTCTACAAATGAGAAAACTGTAGCTCAGAGTGTTAAGCACCTTGGCTAAGAACCTATCCTGATAAGTGACAGTATCAGTGTTGACCAGTCCACTTAGTTAAAATGATCATATGAATTGTGCAGGTGCTGCTTTGCAATTCAGACAAAGAACAGTTGGAATGAACAATTATACCCTGAATTCTCTGAGTTTTGTTGGAGCTTATGTAGCTCTTATCCAATGTAAATTGGATATAAATGTAAATTCCAATGATCCCAGAAATTACCTCACTTTGTAGAATATTCCTCTCTCTTAATCTTTTATCAAGTCCTGGTATTTAACTTCTGCAACAGGAGAAAAGTGAATCAACAGTCTCAAAAGGGATTTTCATAATCCCATTTGTTTTGGCCAGGTTTAATTTTAAACTAGAATGTGTGTTTCCTTCTCTCATTTGTATGTTTGTGGGTATTGTGTGTGTGTATGTGAGAGACAGAGAGAGAGAGAGGAAGAGAGAGAGGCAGAGACAGAGACAGAGAGAAGGACAAAGGACAGAGAGAGGGAGGAAGGGTTAGGTCTTCCTCAATTCCTTAATTCCCAGAGTCTGAAAAAATATAACAGCTAGACCTTGGAAAACCCCTGGATTACCAGTCATAGTCAAGGAGCACCCCAAGAGGTATCGCTAACCTCCAAGAAGCTCTCTGAAGCCTGCCTTTGAGTGATTGAGGGATTGGGGGACAAAATTCAAATTCTGCCCTTAAGAAATCAGAACACTAGTCTTCAAAAGGAGAAGCCATTGTGAATAGAAAAATAAATTTTAAAATGAAAGGAAGATTTATTGAGCAGGGAACAATGACTCCAAGAAAGAGAGAGAACAGAGAGCCTAAATCACATCTCTCAAACGTGGGGCTCAATTGCATGGCTGTTAATTCAAACGAGTGAATTTTCCTCCATTGAAAGGATTAGTAAAACGATAGCTCATTTCTCAACTGCTGCCTATGGCCAAGTTGTGGTGTTTTTTGGGTTTGAGGGGTGTGTGTGTGTCTGTGTGTGTGTCTGTGTCTGTGTGTGTGTGTCCATGTGTGTGTGTCCGTGTCTTGTGTGTCTGTGTGTGTCCGTGTCTGTGTCTGTGTGTATCTGTGTGTCTGTGTGTGTTCATGTCTGTGTGTGTCTGGTGTTGTGTCTGTGTGTATCTATGTGTGTGTGTCCGTGTGTGTGTCTGTGTCTGTGTCCGTGTGTCTGTGTCTGTGTGTGTCCATGTCTGTGTGTGTGTGTCTGTGTCTGTGTGTCTGGTGTGTGTGTCTGTGTGTGTGTCCGTGTGTGTGTGTGTCTGTGTGTATGTGTGTTTAGGAACAGCTTCAGCACAGCACTTTGGTCATTATCAAACTACTCCTTTCATAGTATCACAGAGAAGTAATACGGCTTATGGGTTTACACAAAGCTCCAGAGGCCTTAGGGCCCCTCCCATCTCTTCCTTCAGCCCCGTTTGTCTGCACACAGCCACCCCCTCTGCCTGCCAGTGTGAGACTGCCAGTTGGGACAGAAACAGGAGGATTTCTGAGCCTCAAAAACCTCTGAAGCTTTATCCTCAGCTTAAGTAGAAGGTAGTTATATAAGATCTCTTGAATTAGAAAAAATAATTTGTGCTTTAGTATTCAAATTGTAAGTACATGGAACAACCTGTTTTTCAGATCTGATTCTTTAGAACCAGTTATGTGATTCTTGAGAATCAGTTATTTAAAATTATAACTAGAAAAACAAATACAATAAGAGAGAGAGAAGAAAAGTAGAGGAATGAGGGAAGGCAAGAGATTATAAAAAGGGGAGGAGAGGTAGAGAAAAGTTTTCCCTGTTAGAAGCCAGGTTGTACTTTTTTATGTTGTTCACTCCTGCCATCTAGTGGTTGTCATGTAGTAATGCTTAAGTCAGATCTCTGAAATCACAAAACAGTAGAACTTTTTAAAAAAATAAATTTATTCATTTATTTTTGGCTGCATTGGGTCTTCATTGCTGTGCGTGGACTTTCTCTAGTTGCGGCGAGCGGGGGCTACTCTTCGTTGCAGTGCACGGGCTTCTCACTGTGGTGGCTTCTCTTGTTGCAGAGCATAGGCTCTAGGTGCACGGCTCAGTAGTTGTGGCACGCGGGCTCTAGAACACAGGCTCAGTAGTAGAGGTGCACGGGCTTAGTTGCTCCACAGCATGTGGGATCTTCCCCGACCAGGGCTCAAACCCGTGTCCCCTGCATTGGCAGGCGGATTCTTAACCACTGTGCCACCAGGGAAGTCCCAACAATAGAACTCTTGAAATAAAGATGCGATGAGTCATTCACCAGACCTCCGTAACAAGTTCCATCCCTTCCTCTGGTCTAGACATGATTGTGAATGGTCCGCATCTGTTAATGTCCACAGCATTTCAATACAGAGCCAAGGCTCCAAAGATTAAACAAATTCTAAGAAGTTCCATGATCTCACTTACCCAGTGTCCCAACATTGGACAAGTTCCCAGAAAACTTACATCCTGGAATTCTAGCATTTCAACAAGTTCCTCTTTCTAAATATTGAATGACCCAATATAACTCCATTCCTTGCAAGATATTATTAAGCCCAAGAGAAAATATTCTAATAAAATAGAACTATAGTCTCTAGGCACTGATTCAATAATCAAAAACATCCCTTGCCTTTTTTAGGCTTGATGGACAGAGTACCTCGATTGTAACATGATATAGTCTCTACTTTTAAATTTTTTCAAGTTTTCTTTTTAATGAACTTGCTTCAAAATTGTTTTCTCAGAGACAAGACTTTTCCATTGCAGGGGAGGAAAAATAATTGTCCTCTACCCTTAGAGGTTCTTGGCTGAGACACACACACACACACCCATAATAAAAGACAGATTAACAAAAGAAAAACTAACAGAAGTTTAATAACATGTGTACCTCCTGTACACATGGGAGCTACTCAGGAAAACTGAATAACTCCCCAAAATGGCCCAAGCTACTACTTTAAATACCACCTTCAGCTAAAGACAAAAGAAGACCTTGGGGTTGGGGGTAGTTATGGGAGGTTACTAGGAAAAGCACAGCAAACAAGGGTAAACTTGTTATACAGATTTAAATTGTTTTTTTTTTGTTTTTTGTCAAAAGCTTTTTCTGCATCTATTGAGATGATCATATGGCTTTTATTCTTCAATTTTTTTATTTTTTTATTTTTATTTTTATTTTTTTCTGCTTTATAACAAATTTAATCAGTTATACATATACATATGTTCCCATATCCCCTCCCTTTTGCGTCTCCCTCCCACCCTCCCTATCCCACCCCTCCAGGCGGTCACAAAGCACCAAGCTGATCTCCCTGTGCTATGCGGCTGCTTCCCACTAGCCATCTACCTTACGTTTGGAAGTGTATATATGTCCATGCCGCTCTTTCGCTTTGTCACAGCTTACCCTTCCCCCTCCCCATATCCTCAAGTCCATTCTCTAGTAGGTCTGTGACAGATTTAAATTGTTGCCTTCTCCTTTGATAAGAGTTTCTGGAGATTTAGAATCACACTCTCTTCCTGGTAGAAAGAGGAAGACATTCTTAAAATGGACATTTCCCTTAGAAATGCAAATGTCTCTTACAAAAGATAACTTCTACTCAGTTTTCCGAGCTTCACCTGTGTCTGCTGTTTCTTAAAAATAACCAACTCAAAACAATCCATATGCCATAGAGGCATGTTTCGGGGTGGCATATTTTCCTCCCCTTCACCATATCAGTGGTCATCAGGCCATTGTAGGAGGTTCTGCTGCAAATTCATATGTGCAGACTCAGCTGCTCTGTTGGAGGTTTGCAGTAGCTCTGTGAAGATAGTAGTACATTGCAGAAATGGCTGAAGGGCTGTGAGATAAAAGTTTTACAAGAGTTGGATACCTGCAGTGAGGGGCCTGATCTTTGCAAACAAGGTACCAGAAACACTGTTTCTCCATTTTTTAAGGGGGAAAAAACACAAGGAAAGCCAATCTGAGAAGTAATGAGCTGCAAGCATGACCAATTCACTTTCTGGAAGAGAGTTTTGAAAAGGGATAAACCATTCCCATGTGGATGATGAGCACAGAGCTGGAAAGTGACAGGCTGCAACAGAGAAGCCCAAGGCACATTTTAAAAAAGAGAATCGGGTTGGGGGAGTGTTTGACCTAGACTTTGTCAACCAAGAAACCCAGAAGACTGCAGATAAGAAAAGACTTTATTTGGAGTTTTAGGAATTGCAATTTGAGAGACAGAGATTCAGATAAAATCAAACGAGTGCTCGGGGAAGGGAAAGAGTCAGGGGTTTATATAAAGGCAAATCCACAAGGCTGTTAAAGTTTCTGGCAAGAATTATGATTGACTCTGATGCGAGAAAGGAAATATTTGTTCTTAAGGGATAAGCTGTCATGAGTTATTTAGGATTAAGGGGTCCAATAAGTACCTTGAGTTTCTGGAATATTGGGCATCTGCCTGGATGACTGTGTTAAGACAATACGAGGTCAAAGTTCAGATTCCATCCAGCTGAGATGTGCACAAGTCACACTTCCTCAATGGCCTCCCAGCTCCATTTTAGAGAGCTCTCTCAGCAATACTGACTAATGGAAGCCTATCTGAGATATTAGGTTGTGGACATCAAAATTGGAAGACGTAAATGTATATATTCAGTACATTAGAAAGCAGGACAGGAAGGTTATTAATACTTCATAGGTGTTCCTATAAGACTTCACAGCTCACGGAGAGCTTCACATACACTTCCTCATTCAAGCCTCAAAGATAGCAAACTATGTTCTTATTTTATAGATGAGGAAAAATTGCCTTAGTGTCTTGCCCAAGGTCACACGGCTGGTCAGAACACTTATTCAAATACAGAAAAAGAAAAAGGAATATTTTAGGTATAAAATTCCTTTAAAAGATGTGGAAGATAAGGCTGAGAGAGCTTGAGGAAAGACCTAAACTGATCAAGAGTTTTAATGAATTGTTATCGTACTCTACTGCAGTAATTGCCTACTTTTGTGAGAGTTTTAAACCAAGTATTTTAGCTTGCAAAGCAAAAATGAAATAAAACAGACAACATGAAAGGAGAAAAAGTCAAGAATCTAGAAAATCTGTCTGATTAATATAAAACCTAGAAAAATGACACCTAAATAATCAAAATGTTTCTAAAACTATTGTTCTTTTTCCTACAAACAGTCTACTTTTTAAAAAATGCACCATGTAAGAGCTATGAGCTGGGTTTTATTCGGTGTCTTAGTGAGGACTGTAGCCCAGGAGACAGCCTGTCAGACAGCTCCTAGGAACTTCTCTGAAGTGGTAGAGGAGAAGCCAGTACATATATATGTGAATTTTGGCTAGGGAGAACATGCAGTCAAGATCTCAGTGAAAGGTTATTGCTAGTCACGAAGATCAGATATCCCAGTCAATGATTTTAGTGCTTTTTTTTTTTTAATTTATTATTGGCTGTGTTGAGCCTTCGTTGCTGCGCACGGGCTTTCTCTGGTTGTGGGGAGCGGGCGCTACTCTTCATTGCGGTGCGCGGGCTTCTCATTGCGGTGGTTTCTCTTGTTGCGGAGCATAGGCTCTAGGCGCGTAGGCTTCAGTCGTTGCAGCACATGGACCCTAGAGCACTTGGGCTTCAGTAGTTGTGGCGCATGAGCTCAGTAACTGTGTCTCATGGGCTTGGAGAGCGCAGGCTCAGTAGTTGTGGCTCACGGGTTTAGTTGCTTCGTGGCATGTGGGATCTTCCAGGACCAGGGATCGAACCTGTGTTCCCTGCATTGGCAGGCAGATTCTTAACCACTGCACCACAAGGGAAGTCCTTTAGTGCTTTTCTAGGTATGGCAAGATGCAAGAATCTGGGGTCTTTGAAATTCTTCCTTAGATATACATTTTAACCATCTAGGGGCTCATATATCCAGTACACAGAATACTTCATCCTGAATTCCTTTCAGGGTGTACTTGTAGATCAGCAATTGCAGTAGCTAAGGACTTGATCTTTGTAGAACCGGAATGGTGAGCAACATTCTTTCCTTACAAATCTAAATCTTGGCTGGGGGATATGAGGTAAGAGACAAAATGTCCATTTTAAGTGATAGCAATGGAAGGGGAGCAGAATAGACGACCCCAAAATATGTCACTTTGGCATCTGGGTTATTTTGAGCTGAAGGCAGTCAAGACCCGGCAGACTCAGGAAAAAACTTTCACCTCTCCCTTAACTACCTAAAAGACTTTAGACAGGAAGCCTAGACTAGAAAAAGAGCTATTACCAGAGGTAAATTTTTTTTCCAAAAGACCTATTTGTATAGCAGGGTAAACTTCTAATTACCAACCATCTGTTCTTCCTATCGTCTGTGAATTACCCTCCTCCCCTGTGAAGCCCCAGGCCCTTTCCCAATCCTTAGCTCAGGAAGGCATATAAGCCTCAATTGCCCAACTTGCCCTTGAGTCATATCTTCTGGACTCTTGCTTATATAAAATTAAATTTAATCTGTTAATCTGTACGTCTGTCTGTATGTATGTATGTATTTATAAAACAAGACTTTTCCTTCTCAAATATTAAACCACTCCAAATGGTGGAATTCTAAACTAGCAGAGGCCGAGCAATGAAAGAGAAAATTCATTTTTAACTAGTTATATTCATTCACCTGGTAACAGATTTCATATTTTTCTTCATTATTTTATCATAAAATCAGAAGGTTTTTTTCATGTGCTAGTTGTAGAAGGAATGTAAGATATGCTTACTAGGGATAAAAGTGATTAGCCTCTATAGATGAGTTGAGCACTCCTGTGTACATGTTGGCAGATGTAATGAAGTTCAGGGAGAGTTCTAGAAAACCTGGATGAGAAAAGAAACAAGTTCCTGGAGATTTTGAAAGCAGTGGCAATGTTCTCAGCCACAACAATTAAAATATGATCTTAAGAGCAGCGTCAATCAGTCCCAAACTTCTAGCACAAGACTTGCAGTGCTAGATTCAGATTTTAATGCACTAGGCTTGTGGGTATGAGATATACTCAAATGTTGAGCCATCAGAGAAAGCCTCTAATGTGGCTATTACTGAAGGATAATGAAAAAAAATCCCTTCAAATAGCATTATTAAATGCATTTTTTTTTAGTCTGGAGGTAAATCCTTGAGGATATTGTTTAAAACCTACTTTTGAAAGGATCCAATGAAAGTGTTTCCACATAAGTAATGCAACCACTGACCTGTGTTATTTAATGTGCTCTATCATAATTAATCTGAAATCCTTGCTCCCTTGATGTCTATGTAAACTGAACAGCAATGGAAAATGAAACTCTCACTTTATTATTCACAACCACATTCCATAGTTGTTATTCACAGATAAGCTTCTTCTGAGACCAAAAACAATTAAGTGTGCAGAGACTTAATTCTGCTGAGTATGTAACAGAAATAAAGAATCTACCCCAGAAATGAGCAAAATCCTAATACGGGCTCGGCTGCTCATTTTCTTTACATCAGAGGCTGAACCTTTTGCTCTTCAGCCTTCCAATCTACTAAATGAGAATGACTTGATGTACACAGTCTTCTGTACCTCAAACAGGACTTGACAGAATTAACTGTGAGCCCTGTAGACGGACACATGCCTTTCAGATGCTGATGTTACAGACACAGTTGTTCCCCTGTCCTGTGCTGCTTATCTCACTGGCCTGAGGGCTCCAGGAGTGAGCTTTGGATTTGAACCAGATTGGGGATTTAAAACCTCTAGCAATTACCAGCTGTGTGATTTGGAAAACTTTATTAGTCATCCCTGAGCCTCAATTTCTTCATCTGTAAAAAGAGGGTACTAATAGTGCACAGCTCCCTGGGTGACTGAGGGGAAGGAATAAGAGAATGTATGTAAAATGTGTCATTCAGAGCCTGGCACGTAGTACACCCTCAGAGCACATAAGCTGGATATTCCTCCCAGCACACGCGGGCTGGTGAGCCAAGCTTACTGCTCCTCCTGTGTGACTCATCTATGACTGCAAGCAGCCCTATCCCGCCACTCAGGATGCTTTGTTCCCCCCTCTCTTCCACACACCACTTGCTGTTCCCCAAATCATTGCTTACATCCTATTTCTTCCAAGAATCTTGAGATGGAGAGGCAGAGGCACCTGGAATACTCACCTCCCTCTATCCCTGTGCATCCTTTGGGACTTTGTGAACAAGATAGTACGAACAAAGCAATAAACAAGTGGAGCCTGTAAAAAAATTACTGAACAGAAATCTCAATTAAATAGAGTCGAGAGACCAGAAGGGGGAGCTCTCGTGCCCCGCGATGACTGCAAAGATCAACAGAAGAAAAACTCTTCTTCCTTGGCGAGGATTCAGCCAATGAAAAGCCATGGACCCTGTTTACTTCAGCCCTCCCAACTTCCTTTTCTCCTCTATGAAAGGGTCCTCCTTCCTTGCTGCGTGGGGACTTGCGTGTCTCCTCATGGTCGCAATTCTCTGCTGATCTGGAATAAATCCATCTTTGCTGGAGAAATATCTGGCCGCCTCTTTATTTCAGGTCAACACTAGAACTGGAAAGTGGAAGGAATCTTGAAGTTTCAATAAAATTGAAACTGCCACATCTAGTAGAACATCATGCTTCTTACTTCCTGAAGCTTTCCCAGATAGCACCTAGCTTTTGTTGTTCAAAATATCTCAGCAACTCTTTGCCACTGTAATTGTTTGTGTATTTATTTGATGTTATTTCTTGTATTTTCATTTGCTTTTGCCTTTTTACTCTCATCAAACTGAAGTTTTGGGACTTCCCTGTTGGTCCAGTGGTTAAGAATCTGTCTTCCAATGCAGGGGACGCGGGTTTGATCCCTGGTTGGGGAACTAAGATCCCACATGCCACGGGGCAACTAAGCCTGCATGTCACAACTACTGAGCCTACATGTCACAACTACTGAGCCCACAACGTCGGAACTACTGAGCCCGCACGTCGCAACTACTGAGCCCATACAGCACAACTAGAGAGAAGTCCTCACACCACAACAAAGAGTCTGCAGCTGAAAATAAATATTTTTTTAAAAACTGAAGTTTTTTAAGGTAGTGTACACTATTCAAGAAAAACTATGGCCTAGAATAATTTATATGTTCTGCTATGTTCTTCCAAAGAAACTCGCAATTTCTCTACTAGAATAATTATCAACGTTTTATTGCTATTGCTTAAGTTACCCAAATGTCTGCCTCCCCATCTTTCAAGGGTCCCCTTCCTCTAGTATATGTGACTCATATCCACTCCTGAATCAGCTCTCACTGCACCTTACATCTCTGCTTTACCTACTGCCAGAGCCATATTCAGCCTCATGCCAGTCCCCGTCTTCACCCCACCTTCCTTTCTTCTCCCAAGCACTAATGATCCCCAGCAGTAGAATTGGCCAGACCAGCTCTGAAAGTTTAGGAGTAGAAGACACCACAGAAGATAAACCAGCTTCAAATTTAAAGTGGGCTTTGGAGTCTCCCAAATGCCCATCTCCATAGGGAATTCTTTACTGGCCTTGACCCTCTGCAGTCTCTCCAGTACCGTTCAGCTTAGATGCCTATCTCCCCCCTCACCATCACCCTGCCGTTTATGTGCACATCTCCCAATTCCTCTGGGGTTTTTATTCAGAACAGTAGCATTTTAACTTTACTCCTCCAACCATCCAGGTCTGTCTCTGCAGACCCAGAAAGTTATTAGCAGGCTCTGCTAAACAAAGAAGCATCTACTTTGTTGGGGTTTTTCCAACTTTATTGAGATATAACTGACATACGTTGTGTAAGTTTAAGGCGTATAATGTGATGATTTGGTACATGTGTATGTTGTGAAGTGATTAGCACCATAGGGCTAGTTAACACCTCCATTACCTGATATAATTACCATCATTATGTGTGTGTGGTGAGAACACTTAAGATTTACTCTCTTAGTAACTTTCAAGTATGTAATGCAGTGTTGTTAACTATAGTCACCGTGCTGTATATTAGATTCTCAGAACTTTTTCATCTTATAACTGATAATTTGTACCGTTTGACCAACATCTCCCCATTTCCCCTACCCATTCATCCCCTAGCAATCACCATTCTACTCTCTGTTTCTAGGAGTTCGTTTGTTTTTTTAAGATTCCAAACATAGGTGAGATCATACAGTATTTGTCTTTCTCTGTCTGACTTTTTATTTTACTTAGCATAATGTCCTCAAGATCCATATAAGTTGTCACAAAGAACAGGATTTCCTTCTTTCTCATGGCTGAATATTTCACCGTACAACCAGTGAGGCCTCTGTATCCATGTGTTCCACATCTGGGAATTCAGCTAACTGCAAATTTAAAATATCCAAAAAAAAAAATAATCATTCTGAACTTCCAAAACACAAAACTCGAATTAGCTTTATGCTGGCAACTATTTACATAGCATTTACATTGTAAATGTTCCTTTCCAATCCATTCTTCAGACTGTTGCAAGATTCACTCACACACACACACACACACACACACACACACACACACCAGCTTGAAGTGCTTCAGTCATACCACACTGCTGCTTGCATGACTTGTCCATCACCTACACTCCGTCTTACCTTGTACCCTCCTACCCTCTACTGCCCTCTCCACAGTCATCTTCTTTCACTTCCCTAATGGGGTCACCGTCCCTTCTAGGACAGTTTTGCTATTCCCTCCTCTTGAAATGTTACTTCCTCTGAAAACCTTATCCAACGCTCCATATTAATATGTATCACCATGGTACTCTCATATATGCTTTTTTTAAAAAACAGCAATTATCACATTGTGGTCAATTAATTACTATTCACTTCCTCCTTAACAATCTAAGCATCTTGAGGTCAAGGACCCCCTGGGCCTTGTTTATCAAGGTAACCTCAGCCCCTATGCTAAAAAGGCAGCCAGTATTAGCTGACTTTTTTTTTTTTTTTCCATTTTTTTTTAAGTTTATTTATTTATTTTTTTAATTAGTTTCTGCTTTGATTCACTTTGTTATAAAGTATTAGCTGACTTTTGAATGAAAAAGGAACCTCTTTACACTGTCCTCGTCTGCTACTGAGAAAGAAAAGATTACTGGCATATCTCTTTCACCACTACTAGGACTAAGTAGAAAGCAAGTTAAATATTCACTTTTCTGTTGCAACAATTACTTCATTTTGAAAGTATACAGACTCTCAATGAAGTTACATTGTAACTTGTCTAAAAAGATCTGGGGAGACCGTTTTCTGTTTTCCAGTATAAGATAGAGAAGTGCATAACGGAGAGGACACTGTGTGGTAGCCAGAAAATGGGCTTCTAGCCTGAGCAATGTTGAGTCCTTAAAAGTGGTTTAAGGAGACGGTAAGCACTCAGGAGAGAACCAGGCTGCCTGCAGTCAAATCTGGATCTGCTGTTTACAGCTCTGTGACCACAGCAAGTTACTTAACGTCCCTAGGCCTCAGGTTCCTCATCTGTAAAGTGAGATTAAAAACAGGATCTGGGGCGTCCCTGGTGGCACAGTGGTTGAGAGTCCGCCTGCTGATGCCGGGGACATGGGTTCGTGCCCCGGTCCGGGAAGATCCCACATGCCGCGGAGTGGCTGGACCCGTGAGCCATGGCCGCTGAGCCTGCGCGTCCGGAGCCTGTGCTCCGTAACGGGAGAGGCCACAACAGTGAGACACCCGCGTACCGCAAAAACAAACAAACAAAAAAACAGGATCTACTTCATAGGGTAGCTGTGGGGACTGAAACAGTATATGTAAAGCACGTAGGCCAGGGTAACAGGCACGTAATGGCAAGGATTACAATTTAATGGCTTGGGGCCTTTGCTGTGCTTTGGCACTGTGCCACGCACTTTGTGTACAGTAAGCGAAGCCTGTCAGTTGAGTAGACTGAACAAGACACTTTTTATGAGCCTTTTGAGTTCCACCATTTCAATGATTCTAAGCAAACTAATTTAGGCCACAGGTGATGACAACTTGTGATTTTATTTTCATCTCTAGTTTAAAAATGAGAAAAATTGACACTCTGGGGAGTTGGATGACTTGTTCAAGGCTACACGAGAGGGCCAAGTCCCAGACCCAGAGGTTCTGAATGCAAGACGGCTTTCTTCGTTCCAACTGCACTGCCTCTCTGCTATATCACCTAGTAATTCTGCTCCCTCGTGTCTGTACTGATTTTTTCTCAAGGCCCTTCCTGTGTGTTATCTCATTTGATGCTCACAACTCTTTTAGAAGAAACCTAATGGGAAGGCCATGCAGTAAAGTTCCAAGAGCCTGGGCTGGCTCATAGGCTCTGTGTGATTTACTGAATGGTTTTTTGTTTGTTTGTTTTGTTGTTGGGAAAGCCACTTAAGTGCTCTGATCCTCAGTCTCCTCAATTGTAAAATAAAATAATTGGGCTAGACATTCCTTATTGTTTCTTCTGAAACAAATATATATATATATATATATGTATATATATATGTATATATATATATACATATATATATATGTATATATATATATATATGTGTATATATATATATATATATATATATATATATATATATCAGTCCTCAACCACATATTATCACTTCCTTAAATCATCAGTTAAGGACCAAGCCCTTCAGAATATTGCTTCCCGGGCAATATCACCAATTAACTAATCAAACAGAACAAGAACTGACCCACTCCTATATGGATCTGTTGTAAGGTGATTCCTTTGTTAACGATGTGGACTTCAAGTCCAAACCATTCCTATTCTTTCACTCTGTACAACTAATATCGAGGTCCACACATTCTATTTGTAAAGATCAGTGGCTGATGAGAACAGCAATCTGCTGCAACATTCTAAAAATAGCCCTTGGGGGCTTCCCTGGTAGCACAGCATTTAAGAATCCAATGCAGGGGACACGGGTTCGAGCCCTGGTCCGGGAAGATCCCACATGCCGCAGAGCACCTAAGCCTGTGCGCCACAACTAAGCCTGTGCTCTAGAACCTGCGAGCCACAACTACTGAGGCCTGCAAGCCTAGAGGCCGTGCTCCACAAAAAAGGGGGTCACTGCAATGAGAAGCCCGTGCACCGCAACAAAGAGTAGCCCCCACTTGACACAGCTAGAGAAAGCCCGCGTGCAGCAACGAAGACCCAACACAGCCAAAAATAAGTAATTAAATAAATTTATTTTTTAAATAAATAAATAAAAATAAAATAAAAATAGCCCTTGGGAAAGAAAAAGCCTGCCCTGAAATTTTAAGATTTACCACAAGAGGGCAGGGCTGATTCAATCCTGGACACCTCGTCTTTCTTTTTCTTTTCTTTTTCTTTTTGTTTTTCAAAAATATCATGATCCTTTTGCAAGAATAATGAAAATGTTCATATGCTTCAACCTGTAATTCATCTTATTGAAATGCTTCCATAAAGTTGGAGCCCTAAAGAAATAAAAAACAATACACCAGAAAATGATCTTTGTAATATTTCCTACACTATCTTTTCAAAGTGGAAATAATTTAATTTTCTAACATTGTAGACTTAATTAATGAAATAAATGGTGTATCAAGCTAGTGGAATACACTGCAGCTCTTTTATGAATATTTAGAAGATTGGGTAGCAAGGTATTAACATACTTATGCTATATTAAGTGAAAAAGCAAAGAATATAAAATTTAATTTATTCTGGATTGAAGGTATGTAAAAATCATGATTGCATATTCAGTGGGAGCAGAATGAGGCATAGAAAAATGAGAGTCATACTTTTTTTAGGAAGGTAGAATTATAAGTAATTTCTTATTTGCAATGTTATCGTTACAGTGTTATGTATACCATTTATTTTAATCCCTTTGTCTGTAACAGAATCAGTGTTGAATGTTCCACATTTTTAGGGTTTTCTTCAAGACCTTTTCTGCTGAATTGCCAAGTAGGGCAGACACTGCTACTTTCTACTCAATCTCCATTCTTCCCTCCATCTTCATTAACCACACCCACAGTCTGGTCACAAAGAACCCTGTTAAATATGCTCACCATCCCCAGAATCTTTGCAGCTAGGAGCAAACATGTATCCCAGTTCTGGAAAATAAGATGTAAGCAGAGGTCACTGCTTACATTGAGTTGAGGCTTCTGGGACAAGTCTTTAAAAAGCAATAGCCTCTGCTGGAATCCATCTTTTGTCCTTGTCCTTTGCCCCTAGCTTCCCCCAGTTCTAGTCTAGGATGCAGATGCCACGGCAGTAGGCAGAGCAGCCATTTTGTAGCCATGAGGATGAAAGAGACATGAAAAGGATAATGAAGCAGGAAGACAGAGGGAGCCCAGGTATCTAGTGGTGTCATGGAGCTGTCCTGCCTGTCCTGGACAATGGCCTCTGGACATGTTGTGCGAGCAAACTGAACACATTTGGGTAAGCCACTACAGTCAAGAGCGCTACATGTGGCCAAGCAAAACCATAATTGATATATCGTGAAAGGAAACTACAGAAATATGAAGTTATCCCAGTAACATGAAGAGTACCACAGTCAGCTTGAAGGACAGCAATGCACATGCAAGAAAGGTTGGAAGGGTATTTCTGGGAGACACCCCTCAAGGAGCCTCTTTATAAAGTACAGCTACCAGAAGACCTCCTTTATTTCACATTATGAACTGAGGCTGCAGAGTTTAAAATTTTTAAGATCTCAGAGGAGCTTCCTCCTTTGATTCAAATCTGGCTTGGTGCCAATTTTTCCATTTTTGGTGTAGTAGAAAAAGTGTGCCCCTTTAAAAAATCCACTCCTAGCTTTATAGTTGCACAAACACTCAAGCTACATTTAAAATAATGCTCCTTACAGTATTGTTATAATAACAAAAAAGCAACATTTAAATGTCCAATGAAGGAGTAAATAAATTATGGTATTATATACCCAAGCTTTGGGATAGTATACAACTTTTTGTAAGTTCTGACCTGTAGATACCTCTAAGGTTCATTGTTAACTTTAAAGAGCAAGTAGCCAAAATATGATCCCATTTATTGAAAATAAAAATAAATATATTAGGGCTTCCCTGGTGGCGCAGTGGTTGAGAGTCCACCTGACTATGCAGGGGACACGGGTTCGTGCCCCAGTCAGGGAAGATACCACATTGCCGTGGAGCGGCTAGGCCTGTGAGCCATGGCCACTGAGCCTGCGCATCCGGAGCCTGTGCTCCGCAACGGGAGAGGCCAAAACAGTGAGAGGCCCGTGTACCGCAAATAAATAAATAAATAAATATATATATATATATATATTAGATATGTCTGTTAAAAAGCATAAAAAGAAGACTGAAATTATTCACCAGTCACAGTGGTTACCTCTGAGCTAGAAATGCTTTGTTTGCATTTCTATAGTTTGATTATGTACAGTTGTGACTTGTGTGGTTCAAGTCTTTTTCCTAGATACTTTCTGCACTCCCCTCAAATGAGCCTGTTTTGATAGTGTTTTCACCCACTTTGTTAAATATAAACACATTGTATATATTTATATAAAACTTGGTTTTGAACATGATGTCTTTGAGAAACATTTTTGAAAAGGAGAAAGCGTGTTTGTATCTGAAAAGCAACTAATCTAAAAAGTGGTGTGGATTTCAATAAAAACCACTGGAGCAAATACTCCTTGCTACTTTAGTCCTCATCCCCTAGTAGAAATTCTGGCATAGAAGCTGGGTCGCAACATCACCCCTGAGTCTGAGCACTCACCTCCCTGCATCTCCAAAGGAAGACACTGGGTTAGGATTTTTGCAGGCCGCCTCTTACGTAGAAGGGGAGTTTGCTAGCTGAGGTCCTTGACACACTAGCTAAGTCTGCAGCAGCCAAGGTAATGAGATGCTGATCCATCCCCCTGAGCAGTGTGTCTCCATCAGCCTTCCCTCCCCAGTGCCTCGCTGCCTGCTTCAACAATCAAGGAAATCAATGCAAGTGTTGCACTAACCTTGCATGTTTTGTGTCATTAGTAATTTCTCTCGGTATTGCCTACCCTTTGAATCCTGAACCCAGGAGTTTTATAATTAACCTTGACTCAGAATAATACAGCAGTGCAAATGTCCTATGATATTACTGATTATTTAGGGATAAAGAGAGGGAAGAAGGGACAGACAGACTCCAGTATAATATAGATGCAGGTTCAAATCTGCTGCTTAACGCCTATGGTCCTCAGGCAACTTAATCCCTTCATTTCCATATCTGTTAAGTGTGATATGGTGGGCTGAAAAGTGCTCCCCCCACAAAGAGATCCATGTCTTAATCCCTGGACTTAACGTTTGTTATTTATATGGCAAAATCTTTGCAGATATGATTAAGTTAAGGATTGTGAGATGGGAAGACTATCCAGGTGGGCTCTAAATGCAATCACATATATCCTTATAAGAGGGAGGCCGAGAGAGATTTGACACAGAAGAGGAAAAGACATTGTGACCGCAAAGGTAGAGCTTGGATGACGTATCCACAAGTCAATGAATGCCAGCGACCACCAGAAGCTAGAATAGGAAAGGCATGGATTCTCCCTCAGAGCCTCCTGAGGGAGTATGGCTAGTTCTACTGACACTGTGATTTGGGCTCAGTGAAACTGATTTCGGGCATCTGGCCTCTAGAACTTTGAGGGAATAGATTTCTGTTGTTTCAAGCCATCAAATTTGTGGTAATTTTTGATAGCAGCCATAGGAAACTGATACAGTAGAGGACATGACAGTTATCTTGTACAGTGGCTGTGAGCATTTGTGATTATCTACGCAAAGTTTGCTGAACAGTGATGATCACATAGTAATCAATAAACTGCATTATTATTATTGTTGTTAGCTTTATTATTTCAATACATTTATTTTATTTTATTTTATTTTTCTTTGCGGTACACGGGCCTCTCACTGTTGTGGCCTCTCCCGTTGCGGAGCACAGGCTCCAGACACGCAGGCTCAGTGGTCATGGCTCACGGGCCCAGCCGCTCCACGGCATGTGGGATCATCCCGGACCGGGGCACGAACCCATGTCCCCTACATCGGCAGGCGGACTCTCAACCACTGCGCCACCAGGGAAGCCCCCCTAAATACATTTTTAAACAAATAATTTCCATTGGGTAATCTGCCCACTCCCGGCCCAGCCCTACATATACTCAGACTGTGTCTGGAGAACTATAAACCGACTGTAGCAGAATCTGCGGAGGGAGGCCAGAGCTGTAAAGGAAGCACAGAACACTCAGCACTCAGCCATCTTCTTCGGTTTGAATACGTTGATGTCTCATCAGTACTGGGCAGATTATTTTCATTTTGGTTTGGTTTGGTTTTCTTATTTGTTTGCTTAGATGTCTTGAATTGTTTCTATCTTTTCATTTTCTGTCTTCCCTTTGACAATTGTTATTCAGATGTTGGCTCTCCTGTATTAATACTCTGTGTTTTTTCTTTAGTTTTTCTCTTAATTTTTCAGTGTCTTTGTATTTTTGTTCTACATTCTGGGAAGTTCCTTGACTGCTTATTCCAGTCCTTCAAGTATTATATTTTTACAAACTCTTTGTTTGTTCCCCACATTCTATTCTTGTTTTGTAGGTGTGATGTCTCTTAAAATCAAAATTACTTAAAATTTTCTCTCTTACTACATATTATCTCTGTTTCCTTAGAAGCCAATTTGTCTTTTTCATTTTTCCTTCTTGATGCTTCTCTTCCATATTACTGGATCTCCTCAAAAGGCTGGCAAATTTTGGTTACCTGTTCATAGTTATGAATGATTGCTAACTGTTGCAAGAACCTGGCTGTCCTGTGGGTAAAAGAGTATATGGATGTAAACACTATGGAGGGGAGGTTAGGGTATGCAGGTAGGGAGCGGAAGGCAGGTCTCCCCAACCCTCCTACCCTCCAAATGCCAAGACAAGGAGAGCCTCCCCATCTGAGAGGCCTTATTCTTCCTAGGAATAGTACTCTGTTTCTTTGAAAAGTTCCTACCTGGTTTCAATCTGTGGCAAATGTCAGCACTACACACGCAGTAGTGGAGGAAGAGTGGGGGATAAACCAGCAGGAGCTACTGGTCACCAGTTCTTAGAAACCCAAGTCAGTCATATGATTTCTGCCCCTCCTCCCAGCACTCAGTCTGATAGGTTTATCATGAAAAAATAGATTCAGTTTCCAGTAATTCCATCCTACATACATTGAGCTGAGTTCTTCCACACCAGCAGTGTGAGCCTACCCATTTTTAGTCTCCCAGAGCTTGATTAAAATGCTTGATGTGCTGATATTCCTACTCCAGTTCTTTGTACTCCTGAGACTGTGTTACCCTTTATACTTTTCTACCATCATTTCAGTGGATTTTTGAGGAAAAGGAGAGGTAAAGCCATGTGTTCAAATAACCACCTCGGTCATAAGCCAAGGTAGGACTTATCCTGTGGGCAATTGGGTTTACTGAGGTAAATCAATAAGGGTAACTAAATATGTGTCTCTGGTTTAGTGTGGAGAAGAGAAAGTTCAGGGCATGAGGCCTGTGGAGACATGTTTATTATTTTCAAAGGATTGACATACATTTGTTCATCAGTTCAGTAAATATTAGTTGAGAACTCCTAAAGGCCAGGAAAGATGTTGAGTATTTTTATACAGAAAATGAAAGACAATTCTTGTTCTCTGAGAACTGCAGCTTTGTTTCCACTGCAGCCAAGTAAGTTTACAGTGACATTATGTGAAGGTATCAAGGAAGGCTTCCAGAAGAAGTAACATTTGACTATGGCCCATGAGGCATACACAGTGTATGTTATCCTGGAAAAGAAGGGGAAGGGTTGTGAAATAGAACAGAGGATGTGTGAAACTGCAGATACTTTATTGTACCTGAGGACAAATAAATGGGAGGAGCCGGAGAAATGGCTAAAAGTTGTCAGAAGTCAAACCTCGCTAGAGCGCCACACTAAGGAGTATAAACAAAGTCCTGATGGCGATAAGGTGATACGGACACAAGTCGGGAAATAATATGATCAAACTTCCATTTTAGAGTGATTACCACAATCATATTTGCGGGACTGACTTGAAGGTGGGAGAGGGGTGAGATCTGATGATGCTAAGAAACTCTTGAAGTAACCTGCCTGAATGATAACGCAAGGCACAGGTAATAGTCACCTGACACTTTTATGGTTCCAACTAGAGTAACATGTATGAAAAACACTCACTACTGAGTAGAGACAAAGCAGCCATTCAGTGATGATAGGAGTGCACAAACCTTCTTTTTTTTTTTTTTTTTTTTTTTTTTTTTTGCGGTAGGCGGGCCTCTCACTGTTGTGGCCTCTCCCCTTGCAGAGCACAGGCTCCGGACGCGCAGGCTCAGCAGCCATGGCTCACGGGCCTAGCCGCTCTGCGGCATGTGGGATCTTCCCAGACCGGGGCACGAACCCGTGTCCCCTGCATCGGCAGGCGGACTCTCAACCACTGCGCCACCAGGGAAGCCCAAACCTTCTATTTTGCTCTCATAACCATTACACAGGTGTTACTTAAAATGTACTACAGGGCTTCCCTGGTGGCGCAGTGGTTGAGAGTCCGCCTGCCGATGCTGGGGACATGGGTTCGTGCCCCAGTCCGGGAAGATCCCACATGCCGCCGAGCGGCTAGGCCCATGAGCCATGGCTGCTGAGCCTGCGCGTCCGGAGCCTGTGCTCCGCAGCGGGAGAGGCCACAACAGTGAGAGGCCCGCGTACCACAAATAAATAAATAAATAAAATAAAATGTACTACAGATGAAGAAGTTGAGGTTCAGGATGTTTAAGTGACTTATCTAAGGACTCACAGCTAATATGTGGCAGTCTGAAGCCAAATCCAAATTGGTCTGTTTCCCAAATTGGGCCCCCTGAACCACTGCCGCATACTGCTGTCTCTTGAAAACTCACTTGGGATCCAGACGTCCACTTGGCAGAGATGCAGATGTAATTCAAACGCATGAGTACAAACACCTTCCAAACCCTCAATTCTGTGATTCCACTGTTCTCCAAAATAGGGCAAAACTACAGAACCAGAGCTAATCCAGAGCGTATCTGACAGTAGGGAGTGAAAGAGGTGATGTGGGCACCGCAGGTCCCTGAGATTACTTGACTTCCATTGCCAGTAACAGGTAGCATCTACCCCATTATTTAGGATAATTAACTATGAGTCTCAAAGGACTATGTCCATTCCATCTCTCTTGCCTCTCTGATAGACATGAGGATGAGATTAGGAGAAATTACAAAATATCTCTATGAAAATGAGTTCCTCAGGCTGAGCTCCCGCTATAAATCCACCTTTAATTTTTTTTTCTCTCCCATCCTCCAACACCTTGATAATGTCATCATTGTAATAAGATTTCTGAGGATAAAGATCTCTGGAGGAACTTGTATTAAGCAATTACCCCAGGGACCAGCAAACACAAGCTTCTGATATTTACTTAAAATTCTCAATTCTGTGGATATGTCAAGGTCTTTATAGACAGAACTGACTTTTTCAGGGTTGGTAAATTAGTGCTGTGTCCAGAATAATGATTTCCACAAGGGAAATGGTATGCTCTTATTTTCCATCCCTGTTCATTGGTGACAGGTGCCATTTCTAGTAATTTGCAAAATAAATTCTGAAAATTGTATGGAAATAATGTCTAGAATATCTTTTTCATGAAGTAAAAAATTCTCTCTGTGTCATGAATGTTGAAAAAAGAATAGGATCTATGGGATCTATGCTCAGGATGACAAGAAACTATCTTCTTCTTTGATGGATTTTGCTTCCAAGTGTTTAACAAGGCAAGAGCATGAGAGAAGTACTTGTAATTTGAAAGTGGGGTGATCATGGAGATACCCAGGTGGATTCATATCACTTATAGCAAACTGATTAGGGAAAAACAACTGACTTTGACTAATTCTGTGTCAAAAACTTTGCTTAATGGTGAAAAGAAGAAACTAACAATAAACTAATAATAAAAAAAAGAGGTCTTACCCACAAATTCCATTCCTAGGTATAAATCCAAAATGATGAAAGCAGGAACTCAAACAGATAGCTGTACAACCAAATGTTCATAGCAACATTATTCACCACAGCCAAAATGTGGAAGCAACCCAAATGTTCATCAACAGATGACTGGATTACAAAATGTGGTATACACATATACTAGAATACTATTCAGCCATAAAAAAGGAATACAATTTTGATATATGCTACGACATAGAGGGGCCTTGAAAACATTATGCTTGGTGAAAATAAGCCAGACACAGCAGGATAACTATTGTGTGATTCCACTTACATGAAGTACCTAGAATAGACAAATTCATAAAGACAGAAAGTAGAATAGAGCTTAACAGGTGCTGACAGAGGAGGGCGGGGGGAGTTTTTATTTAATGGGTACAGGGCAGTGATGATTGTTACATACTACAGATGTATTTCGTGCCACTGAATTATGCACTTACAAATGGTTAAAATGATAAATATTATGTTGTGTATATTTTACCATAATATTTTTTTAAAAAAGAGATCTTACCTATCTCACCCTAAAAAGATTTAGAGCCTACATAATGTGGAGGCAGTTGCACCAGGACTGTAAATGACAACAAAGTGAGGCACTGGAGGAGCAGTTTTCAACCTTTTTAAAATTAATGGACCCTTGAAGAATCTTCTGGAAGTTATGGTACTCCTCCTGGGTGGAGGGAAGGGGGAGCACCATTGTGTATAATTTGTGGGACAGGGATTGTGGTGCCCTGAAGTCTCCCCATTGACCTCTCTGAGACAGCAGTCATGTGAGCCTCAGCAAAACTCTAGAGCCAGCTGTTGAGTATGTCAGATGACTTTCACTAAAGGAAGGGGAAGATCACTGGCTCTCCAACTTCTCTAAAGGTCTAGAGAAACTCTGGAATCACAGATGGGACAAGAGAACAAAAGAACAACCATTAACAGTCCAAAAGCTCATTGACTCATGAGTGCAATCTCAGCTTGTGTAAACTAAGTGCCTTTCTCGTAACTTAGGATCACAAATAGTGAGCGGTAATAAAATCAGCATGAAGGATAAAGAATTAAACAGTATGACTTCATCTCATTAAAGTATAGAATCATGTTAATAATCTATTGCATTCATCTTTGGGCCATTTTTGAGACCTGTACACAGCTGCTTTTTTTTTTAAGGAAAACTTAATAACATCCTTTCCGAATGAAGAGGTTTTCTTATCCGGTTGTAATTTGAAAAGGAACAACTAAAATTATACATTTGGAGTAATGTAGGAAATAAACACCCCTTCATTACTGGTCACAGAGTTCTATTTTTATACTACTAGTTAATGCTTACTCTTCTCTCTGAAATTTCTAGGATTGGCGGCACATTTATGCATTTAGTAGAAATTGGTACTTTATAATCTTGGGATGAGAAGTGTAACCAATCTGAAAGTTTTAAATAATAATTTTCTATGTGTCTGGCTCTCAACTTATTAACTGTTCAGCTTCTATGTAGACTCATTCTTAACCAATCAAATCATGAAATCATTTGAATGCAGACTACTTCTACTGCATTTCTTTTAAATATACAAATCAGAGATGAAAAGAAAAAGAGAATAATAAAAAGTAAGGTGAATGTGTATTTAAACTTTTAAGATAAATAATGGACCCCTTTGAGATTTTTATGAATATAGAGTGCCACAAAGTCAATGACACATGTAATTAAGTCTATTCTAGCAACAGTCCTCAACCATTCCCAAATCTAAATATAATGCTGTGTTTTATTCTAAGTTCATATTCATCCTACCATATGAATCTAACAAATCTAACAAATTCAGCCTGACAGACAATTTTTTGTAAAGACATCTGTTCCCTGAGGCACAACATCCCATTTTCATTGTCCTGCTGATCTCATTTTTTAAAAATCTCTGTGTAGTATTTTCCCTCCTGAATTAAGACACAGGCCATAGGAAAGATGGGCTAAGAAACATTTTGAAAGCTTTCCATCACACTCTGTTTAGACTTCAGTCAGGGTATAGTCAACCAAGACTTGCTTCATTTGTACTAGGACAAGAGTAACACTTTTTACTGTGACAATAACTAGAAATGAATGTGATTGTTTAAAGTTTTGTTTAAACCCTTTGTGTCTCTTTTATAAGCTATAATTGTAGTACGATCTGTAAATCTTCTTCAGAAAATCTCTCTCTTTAAAAGCCTATGGTTGGATAATTTGGTAAGTGGTAGAATTGAGCAGTGCTTTCCAAAAGGTAGCATGTGTATCACTGCTGATATGCAAGCTGATTTTACAGAAGCACAGTTAGATTTTTGTAGTAGTTATGTTTTTATTTTTATGGTTTTCTCATATCTATTGCAAGTAACACTGGATCCATGAACACATATCCAAGTAACTCTGAATGACCAGAGAGACCAGTTAGAACAATGTTGTGGAGACATAAAGGAAAAGACATGGGTTCGAGCCCTGTTCTGGGAAGATCCCACATGCCGTCGAGCAACTAAGCCCGTGTGCCACAACTACTGAGCCTGTGCTCTGGAGCCAGCGAGCCACAACTACTGGGCCCATGCACTGCAACTGCTGAAGCCCTCGCACCTAGAGGCCATGCTCCACATAAAGAAAGCCACTGCAATGAGAAGCCCGTGCACCACAACAAAGACCCAACACAGCCAAAAATTAATTAATTAATTATTTTTTTTAAAAAAGCTATTAGAAGTGAGTGGCAGAGTAAAAGGAAAAATTTACCACACATGCATCACCTTCCCAGAAAGGGTTCATGTCCTTAACACATAAAGAGCTCCTCAAACTCAATAGAAATATTATTTAAATTTTATTATACAATCGTGAAAAATTCATGAGAACAGGTAATTCACACAATAAAAAACAGAAAGGAATAATAATATATGAAAATGCCAGAAGTTATTTATGACCATGAAAATATGACTTTAAGAAAATGAAGTACAGCTCTTTGCCCATCAGATAGTCAAAAAAACTGGTAATGTTGAGAGTTGGCAAGCGTGTGCATAAAAGGACACTTTTACATAATGTTAGTGGAAGAATAAATTGATGCAAAGAACATACCATCAGCAGGTAAATGACTTGTCTTTAAACTTGAACTAATGTACAGTCTTTTAAAATTATATTCACAAAAGCTATGTAAGAAGGAAAATGGGATGTTATTAGGTTCAGTGTCTAACCCATCCTGCAAAGAGTGGGTACCACATCTACGAAAAATGCTCATCTCCCTCTGCACTCACCTCCCTCCTCCACAAAGCAATAAAAAAATCCACTAACTGATCTAATGTAGTGAAAAGGCCATGGCAAGCAGAGGAAGAATCTGAGATATACTGATACTTAGGAGATCAAATTTATAGAATTTAGTGACCTGGAATGTGAGAGGTGACAAGAGAGAAGCATACGTTATGACTCCAATTATGGCAGTTGTGGGAGCGGTGTCACTCCCTCAAATAAGAAACACAAAGAATGTTCGAGAATAAAGATAATTAGTTCACCTTGCGACTTGACGGTTTGGGGGAACTAATGATACATTCAAATGAAAATACCCAATAGAGACTGGATCTCTGGAGAAGGTCTGGGCTAGTGATATATTTTTTAGAGTCATCAGGACATGATGAAAATCATGGCTTTGGTGACATTACCAGGGAGTTTATGTCTCATGAAAAGAGAAGAACCAAAGAAGGAACTTGGGGAATATTAAGGAGTGAAGGGAGGGTAGAGGAAGGAAGCACACTGCTATGGTTTGAATGTTTTTGTCCCCCAAAATTCATATGTTGAAACCCAACTCCCAAAGGTGATGGTATTAGGTGGTGGGGCCTTTGGGGAGTGATTAGGTCGTGAGAGGGAACGATTAGCCTCTTCTGCCATGGGAGGACAAACCAAGAACCTCCTTGCTATAAACGAGGACGAGGGTTCTCACCATGCTGACACCTTGATCTTGGACTTTCTAGCCTCCAGAACTATGAGAAATTTCTGTTGTTTATAAGCCACTCTGTCTGAGATATTTTGTTATAGCAGCCTATACGGACCAAAACACGCATCATGGAGGTGACTCAGGGCGGCCTCATGGACCCGCACGCAGGCTCATACCTAGGGTGTGTCCTTCTCTCAGCCAACCGGCCTGGATATGCCCAGGCCTCGGTTCTGCCACCATGGTGGCCAGGTGGGAGCCTGAGCCTTTGCCTATAAACCCCTCATCACTGCTAGAAAAATAAGTGTGAATGAAGGTGAGCCAACACATCATCTTCTTTGTCTGACTTGGAGAATGTATCCTCATTTCCAGAGGGAGAGAGAGCCCTGCTCCTAAGGAAAAGTCTTGGAGCCCAGCAGCCACATGTGTTTGGGTTTTGAGTCCACAGATACCTTCTCCCCCAGACCCAGATGCAAAGAAACTGCATAAGAATAGTCATCTCTCTTTTCTCATATATTATTGAGCAATCTTTGCACTCTTGCATACACACACAAAAATAATCATATTAGTCCAATTGGATTAGTTCAATGCATATCATTTGTAAACCTCCTGGGAAAAGATGAGGAATACTTTCCTTTGTTTTCAGAAAATCTGATTGAAGCAGATCATGCATATGTTTACAAAGGATAAAGAGCCAGATTAATTTAAATAGGTGACGCAACAGGGAGCATTAGTCACAGACATCATTCATTAACAAAAGCCATCTGAAAAAATTAGAATGAAAAATCATCAGTGGGTAGTTGAAATTCATTAAAATACACACACTAATCTACAGTTCTTACATAGTAAATCCCAAAGTAAACTTATTTATAAAATCAAATCCTATGGTACTATCCTTTTATACTAAATCCCAGGGTAAATTTAGTTATAAAAATCAAACTCTAGTGTGAGAAAAATTATTAAATATATTAAAAAGTATAAATTTAGAAAATATGGAATGGCATGAGTAACAGAAATGAAATCAAATATTCTGACCATTCCTTTATCTATTTTCTGTTCTTCAAAATAAAAACCAATTTTTATGAATCCCACGTTCAGTATTTGCTGTTATATTAAGTAATACCTCAAAACAAAAATGTGAGCTTTAGAACCACTGGGTCTATATATAGTCTGTTTTAATGAATTCCAGCAAAACCATAACTATGGAATCTTGAATCTGCTGGGTCATTGGATAGGACTCTGAAATCTTTTAGTACCAGGGATGTTTGTTGTAATGCTCTTAATTATAACTGTACTTAATGTGTTTCAATTCTTCCTGAAAATTAAGATTATTCTTTATTTAGGAACATACTGAAATTCCATGCTCAATTATACAGTTTTTTTTCTCAGAATACAGATATAGAATATCTTTAACCCTGTTAAACCAAGAAAATGCAATATTGCTAAATTTCAAGAAGGGAAGACAATGGATTTCCACCCGTGATGGATGACATTTAAAATCTCTGTGTCCTTTAGGCCTTCCAAATACATGCAGCTCACAACATGAAAGAACGGAATCAGGAAAGAAATAAAGACTAAGGGAAAGAATTGAGGCAGAATGACAGGCTCATTAAAATGTGCAGAAAGCATCTCAGACTCCCTCGAGAAAGCTGTTATCATGAAATAATCATGCTGACGAACATGGAAAGAGTGGACTCCGGCAGGGGCCTTCTGTTGCCCCCAAGAAGTTGATGATTATATCCTGGAAATGTTGACCCCGGGAAAGCCTGGCTGCTTTGTTGCTTAATAGAGTTCACAGAAAATGCTTGTCTCCAAAATGAGATTTCTCCCGTATTCACTGTGCAGCCTAAGCGTCTTGACAGGATGAGCAGGGGGCCATTTCTCCTAATCAAGGGAGGGGTGGGAACCCCCTGGGGGAGGAAATTATAAGCAATCAAGCTCAACTTTTGCAGGAAGAGCTCTTGCCTTCTGCTCAGTTGTCAAGTGGTCATAAAAGAAGGGACAAGGGAAGCTGCTAGAATTTGGTAGAAATAGGATAACAGGTCAGACTGACCCATTTTGCTTAGCAATTATCCCATTTCTATCTCTGAGGCTATGAGAAATATTCCTTTGCTGCTTAAGCAGCCTATCTATGTAGACAGCTTAGCTTTTTAAATTGAAATCTTTGTTAGTCTTTCCATTTTCTCACTCTGTTGGTTCAAATCTTATGAATACTTTAATCTGAAAACACAAACAAGGCTTTCTGAATTGTTGCACTAAATGAAATGTTTTTCTTCTTGATGCAGCTGGACTGTGAGACAATGGAAAGGACGATGGGGGGGGTGAAATGAAATAGTACCGTCCTCGGGTGAGGGGGCCCTTTGGAAAACTCCAATTCTGAGTTTCTAAACAGGGACAACAGTCCCAAATCCTAATGGTTTCTGGTTAAACATAATTTAATTTATATTTTTAAATGAAAAAGCAAGTAGCAAAAAAAAAAAAAAAGGCATACTCTGATTCCTTTAATATTTGCCAAACTATGTATCTGTATGTGTTCATACATATAAATGTAAATGCATTTAAAAGATCATAAAATGGGGCTTCCCTGGTGGCACAGTGGTTGAGAGTCCACCTGCCGATGCAGGGGACGCAGGTTCGTGCCCCGGTCCGGGAGGATCCCACATGCCGCGGAGCGGCTGGGCCCGTGAGCCATGGCCGCTGAGCCTGTGCGTCCGGAGCCTGTGCTCCGCAACGGGAGAGGCCACAACAGTGAGAGGCCCGCGTACGGCAAAAAAAAAAAAAAGATCATAAAATGCTACTCTGCTATTAATAGTGACTACTTTTAGGATGGGGTCAGCTGGAGTGGAATTAGAGGCAGGAGTGAAGATAGACTAACTCTTTAATCCTGATTATAGTTCTTCCTTGCTTGAAATATTCCCACAGTAGTGTTTTCATGTATTACCTGTGAAAACTAATCAGTACTTTTTAAAAGATGGAAAAAATGTGGTTCATCCATGACAGAATCTGGGCATGGCTCTGATGTACAATATTCTCAGACTCAAGGATTCCCCTATATTCATTTCTAAAATGAATATTCCCACCAGGGAGCTTCTGTCCCCATCCAAAGTTTCTCTGATATTAAGTCAAAGATCCCTACATGCTTAAAGACCACAGGCCTTGGATATTTGTTTATCAAAATAATCACGTTTTCTCTGGAATCTCCCAAAATGTTCCCAAGGCAATATTACAAGAGATCTTCAAATGGTTCCTAACTCTGTAAATAACATGCCAACCCCAACAAGATGTGACAATTTAGGACCAGCCTTGACGAGCTGATTGAGTTACTAACAGACTTGGTGCGATTTCCCTGTTGTGGGAAATACACCCTATGTATCAGAGACCCAGGAAAAGACTAACTTGAAGTGTCATGTTTCTTTATACCAAAACTTTTACAATCTTTGCTACAGGCCCAATATGAACAGTTCAGGACACATCCTGGGAACTGAGACACAGCACGCTTTCTAACATAAGACTAAAAAGATGCCTAACGAATCTCATATAACACTTGGAAATGCGAGTTAAGAAGCCAACTGAAAATATTTGTGATTGTGGGTTTTCGGCCTGAGAATTAAGCTCCGGATTTTAATGCACCCTGGAGTCAGTAACGTCCCACCAATGTTTTTGCTTGTTACAGGCCTGCCTTACGCCAGCGATGCAGTGTTGGGTAACAAGTGAGTCTGGAAATGTTCATAACTAAACCCAGGCATCCAGGGTTCTCACATTGTCCTCTCATCAAGGGGCAGGTTCATACCACGCTTTGTGCGGCTTCTAGAAAAGAGGGCCAAGTTGACCCAAATGTCTAAAACCCTTTTAGCTGAATCAATTACACTAATATCTGACAATTATAAACTGAGTCTCATTTAACGTGCTTGGGTGCTCTCACTTAAAGGCAATCATTACTGAAAAGAATGAGTTGTATAAACCTGTTTCCCGGCACGTTGGTTGACAAGACTCCCCACTGGCTAGAATGCAACCATCAGGCAGAGCTTTTTATATTTAATGTTGAAAAATTATCTTTCGTAAATGGCAGATTGAGGATTTTCACTGTCAATCTTGCTTTCCACTCAGCTGTATTTCCATTTCACAGAACATCTTGGATCTAGCTGAGGGAGGTCCCTAAAAATACAGAGCAAGAATAAATCCAAAAGGAGGATGGAAGTCTGTTAAGACCCTGTCTGCTAGATGAATCACCGGAAAATCTCCTTTTGGTGAAAACTTCAAAGGGTGACTTTCAAAACCCTAAGGTGAAGTATGCCCCTGCATCCAGGTCAAGAATATCATGAGCAACAGGGTTTGGGAGGATTTCACCTCCAGGGGAAGAATTGTGTTTGCATTATATCAGGGGTCACATTGCAAAAATATAGAGAGTTTAAAGCTGCAAGGTACTGTTATAGGTCATCTAATCTGACCCACTGTGGAAATTTCCATCCAAATGGAAATTCAAACGCGATGTGATTACTCTTCATAATGGGTTATTCACAGCCTCCTGAAAGGTGTCTGCATTGTGGGCAGCTGTCACCTCATATTCTTAATCATGAGCCACAACCTGCAGCCCTTTAATTTCTACCCATTTTCCCCTCCAGACCCACATAACCCAGCTGATTTTGAGCTATAAACCTCCTTGGCTAAAAATACAAAATCATATAATCCCCCATAAAAACGTCTTAAATCATGGCATACTTTTGTTTTGTTTTCTTTTTGCGGTACCCGGGCCTCTCACCGCTGTGGCCTCTCCCGTTGCGGGGCACAGGCTCCGGACACGCAGGCTCAGCAGCCATGGCTCACGGGCCCAGCCGCTCCGCGGCATGTGGGATCTTCCCGGACAGGGGCACGAACCCATGTCCCCTGCACCAGCAGGCGGACTCTCAACCACTGCGCCACCAGGGAAGCCCCATGGCACTGTTTTATGAGGAATAAGTTAAAAGTAATTTTAAATGACTCTTTCATTTTTATATGAGATATTACTAAATATTCTATTAGAAAGTTTATTTTATTATCCTCATGAATACAGAGTAAACATGTAAAAATAAATTTTTATTTCTCCTTATTATCAAGTCCTATAAACTGTGTAATTTACTTTAATCATGTGAGAAAATGCATTCAGATTGTATTGTGTATGTATATATATGGTTTGGTGAAAGACTGAATCTTGAACTAAAGATTAAATGTTAAATATCTGTTTCAATATCTGGGGATACAATGATGAACAAAGTGCAGGGCCTTGGATACCGGAGGTGAAACGGTGAACGTGGGTCAACTTATTTGCCATCCCTGTCCCTTAAGAATTTCATACATTCATAAATTTCTTAAATGCAATCTTGCCCAAAGCTTACCACAAGTAAATGGGCAGTGAGTGGCTCTCCTAAGAACTGAGGCAGGTAGAAAAGGTCTTAATGGGGACAACCTTGATGGAGAAGATAAGAACAATAACTTACATTTGCAAAGCACTTTATTGATCTAAAGTATCTCCATGGATAGTATCTCACTGAATCTCACAACTTCCTTTACTTTATAGATTTCAAAGTCAAGCTCAGCAGTGGTTCAACCATGGCCCATTTTGGCAGATACTAAATGCAGAGGGTTTGACTCCCAGTTTTGATACTTCCAAGGACAAAAGCAGCATCCTAGGTTATTGGGAGTAGCCCACTGTTCTGAGGTTAAGAGTGATTATGTGTAACCACACATCATTTTACCCATTCATGTAATCAACATTCATCAAGTTCCTACTGTATGCAAAGCACAATCACAGAGATTATGAGAAGTTGTTTGAAAAGTTGTTACAAGATGTTTTGGAGAAACATGTTACAGTATAAGGCAAGAACTTACTACAAGTATTTTTTAAAATGGTCAATGTAGTAAATATATAAATATCACCTCCCATGGGCCAGGCACTATGCTAGGTGCCAGAGATACATGTAAGAAAAAAAGAAATCCCTAATGCTAAGGGAGCTCACAGGCATTTTTTTCTCAATTCCTTAAATTAATTCCCTTAATTCCCAATCATTCTAATATTGATTTGATTTCCTGGGAAGTGTGTTAAACCTGAGAATTTGGTTTACTTGGTTTAGAATGGGCTCCAGAAATCAAAATTTTTAAAGCCCCAAAATATCTCTGTTGCAGCCGGTACTGGTCTATGAACTCCACTATGAAAAACGCCTTATTAACCCTGTCAAAGGGCCACACTGGTTGTATAAAATGTAAGAACCTGGTTTACTGGTTCCCAGTCTGCTAGTCTCCAAAAAAGTGAATACCTAGGGTGTTCTTCCATCCAGGCCTCCCTGATCAGTGCCAGTTTGAAATAGTCTGTAAACTGAAAACATTAATCCCATAAACCTCAACAATTTGGTGATGATGGTCTATATCTATACTATATCTGTTCCTGTATCTATATCTACATGTGTATGTGTGTATAACCATACTGTGAAAAATACATGGGTGCTTGAATATTGTTCAATACCTTCTGAATAATCTCTATAACTATAACTGACCTACAATAAAATGCCTTGTTCACACCCTTATGCTCACACATATATAATCAACAATCTTGGGGGCTGCCCTAATCCTTTCATACCTATATCTTGGAAACTTGCTATTTTCCTATTTATTTTCCCCTTAACAATGACCTTGGTAGCCTTATTTTCTTGATTTATTTTGCCTAAATTGTTAAAGACACTCATTTTAATTTGATGTGAACCTCCCCCTTTGCATGAAAACATGGCACTGTACATGAGTATGTACATTTTAGCAGACAACTGCATAGTGCAGCCATATGATGTAATGTATGAAGTTCTGTGGAAAAATCAAGTTGTAAACTTTTAACAAAAAATACATATATTATACATATGTATATATAAAAAACATACATGCATTAAAAATGCAGGAAAATTTGGGACTCCCCTAGTGGAGCAGTGGTTAAGAACGCATTATTCCCTACCAATGCAGGAACATGGGTTCGAGCCCTGGTCCGGGAAGATCCCACATGCCACAGAGCAGCTAAGCCTGTGTGCCACAACTGCTGAGCCTGTGCTCTAGAGCCCGCCAGCCACAACTACTGAGCCCACGTGCCACAACTACTGAAGCCCATGCACCTAGAGCCTGGGCTCAGCAACAAGAGAAGCCACCGCAATAAGAAGCCCGCACACCGCAACAAAGAGTAGCCCCCTCTTGCTGCAACTAGAGAAAGCCTGTGTGCAGCAACGAAGACCCAGCACAGCCAAAAAATAAATACATTAATTAATTATTTTAAAAAAGAGTAACTTATTAAAAATGTAGGAAATTTTATAATAATGATTACCTCAGAGAATGGGATAGAAGTAATTTTATTTTTCTGGGTTTTTTTGCACTTACGTATTTTCTAAATTTTCTATAATGTATTTGTGATCAGACAAAGGTATTATTTTAAAAGATAGTATATTCAGTATTTTTCATTATATTTTAAAAGTTATATAAGAAGAATGTACACATGAATGTTATTAGTATTTATCTTTGAGAGATTATGAATGATTTATTTTTCTTCTTGGTGCTTTTCTATATTTTAAATTTTTCTATAACATGCTTGTGCATTTTTACTGTAAAAAATAAAACAAAACTACAAGGAAAATCCAATGTTGAACTAATAGAAATTATTCCCCAAAGGTAGAACAGTAAGTCGTTGTAAAACCTGGGTATTTGGGGGCATTAGAGAGCCTTTTAGGTCAGAGACTTCACTCTGAATACCTGAAGTCATTCAGGCCTAATCTCTGGCCTCATTATTTCTTCCTCTAAATTAAAAGAATTTTTATCTAAGAACAAATTCCTTTGGGCAAGATATAGCAACTGCTCCCAGAGTACTAAATAAAGATTATTGTGAAAACAGTGAAAAATAAATCTTTTAAAACACACAAAAATTAAAAGATACACAAAAATAGGCTCTCAAGATAATTTTGATAAGAAAATCTAAATTGAATGATGGCTTTACACAACTTTCTTAAATACAGAATTATGTCACTTAAGTTCAACTTAGAAGTTGGGGGTATAATGCATTAATGAAAACCCATTTCTGCAGAGAGGTCAATAGTCCTTTCTCATCACAACAGTTATTGAATGGATTTGAGGTACACATTTGGGCCTTAATAAAAGGAATAACAGTGTGGTCATGGACACCTTCATTTTAAAATGGCAGACATGACTGAAACTCAAAATGAGAAAAGGTTCCCCATCTCCTTTGAGAAGACACTGTTGCTATGGTGATGGTCTGCTAGCCTATAGCTGAACATCTTCAGGTGGTTTTGGTTTGTGGGGACAAGTTAAGACATGTTCGAACTACCCCACTTACACAGGAACCTGACCAAAGAAAATCCTTTACAGTTAAGAACAAATTACCCACTTTTTAAAAAACTCCGTGGCTTGGAAGCTGTCTATGTGATGAAAACTCTCAAATGTTTATCTCCAACCTTTGAGGTTCAGACTTCCATAGCTTCCATAGCTCCATTTGGATGCCTGATTATTATTTGACATTTCACATGACCAAAACAGAAGTAATCATTTCTGCCATTCTCATCCCAACCATCACAATCACATATTGCCCATCAAAATAAATTGCACCCCCATTCACTCAGTTGACCAAAAACCTTGGCATCATAACCACATTGTCTATTTTAACTTCTCTAAAACACTTATCAATGCCTGAACCGATTTGTTCGTTCATATATCTATTATCTGACTCCATTAGAATATCAGACTTTGCACAGCAGAAATGAAAACTGTTTTGTTCACTACTACATTTCCAGCATCTAAAACAGTGCCTGATATATAGTAGGTACTCAAAAAATAGTTATTGACTGATTCTGCCTCCGATGGTGTCACTTTCTTATTTTAGAATTTTCAACAATATTCTTAAGAATGTGATGTGACTGTAGATTATTTATTTCCACTGAGCATTTGTTTCTTCATTTATAAGATGGAAGATATTAAATAACCTACACATGCTAAAACTTCATAACTGTGATCAAAGCTTACATGAATTATAAAATATTCCTTTTCCACTCAGCTCACTATGTGATTTCCATTTAGCTCCTTTCTTGTTGTCATATACGAGAATGTATATGTAGTCATAGTGCTCAAAGCATTTTTGTTTCCATTATTTCCTTTGGCACCTCAAACTCCTGAAGCATTATACTTACTACTTCCATTCAACAGATGAAGAACTATAAGCACAGAGAGGGTATACAGTTTGTTCAAACTCACCATGCATCTCCTTTCACTAACACAATCTGTTATGAATAAAAGTTGTTGGCGTGGCTAATATTTCAGATATTTTATAGTCACAGTGTAGATCTAGGAATTATAATACGTAATTTTTCTTCCAAAAATCATATGTGTGGTTTAAGGGAGTCTAACACAGTTTTCCAATCTTCCCAAGGATTTTGATTAGACTTTCTACAAGAAAAGACAAAGCTACTTGTCTTTTGTTTGAGTTGAGGGACATAAGTTGACCAAATCCACTCCCTGTCCATCCTTCAGTAGCATCTAATATTTCTCCCATTTGACTATTCTTTTGAATAAAGGCATTGCCTCCAGAAAGCCCCAGCAGTGAACAGGAATACAGAATAGTCAGAAAGATTTGGGTTCAAATCCTCACTCCAACATTTACTAGCTTTGTTATTGTAAACAAGTCATAGACCTCCTTTTCTTCATCAGTAAAGTGTGACAACTTCTTAAGGAAAATGTAATAATTAAATTAGATGATATGAATTGGTGCCTGGTACATAGTACATACTCAGCAAATATGAGTTTTTCCCCATTCTGGTAGCTTAGAGGAGTAACATATCAATCTAATAAAACTTAAATAAGCTTTATGGAAATGTAAAAAGGATGAGGAAAAAGAAAATAGGTCTGGAATATGGTACTGAGTAAATGTTGCTGAATGAATAAATAAATTATAGACAGGTACTAGCTCTATATATTTTGATAAAAGCTGTGAAGAAGTAAACTTCAAATATTCTTAGCACAAGACAATTACAGTTTAGCCCCAGAAAAGAAAAGCTGGTATTTCTTTGCAATCACTTTAACTGAATGTGTTTTCCTTTAACTCTGGGTTTCTGAAAGGACCATGTGGCTTCTGTGCATCATTTGAACCTTCCCAACTTGTGAGCTGGTTATTTAACATTATTCTCAAGTCTAGAGAAACCGTACAAGAATTTTCTCTAGTCTAATTCAAATCTAGTATCTAGGAAGAAACAAATAGGTAAGAGAGAAAGACTTTTTTAACCTAAGAACTGAGGAAGCATGATTGACACAACATCTCAAAGGCTAGACTAGTTAATCTTTTAAAGTCCCTTCTATTGCCAAGATTCTATAAACTCCCTGGTTTAACCCTTTCTTCTAAAATGAATTCTACAACCGTTTCTATAATTACACTGTATTTTTGTAATATGTCCAGGTAAGTTTGAATTCAGTAGCTTGTGCTTTGATATTCACCTAGAGATATTTATTGTAACCTTAATTGCAGAAGGTCATCTTACAGAAGATGCACTGTGGAGGATTTATATTGATCATGAATAAGAAAGTAAGCTCGTGAGGACAACTCCCCCAACCCATTTGTTCCACAGCCGTCAGCACTGCAGCCACTCTGATGAAAACCATTCCTATCAGGACTTTCCCCTCTCCTCTTCCCATCTTCTGGTCCACGTGACACTTCTCACTCAGAAAATCAACATCAGTGCCACACCACCCTTCCCTCTCCCCCACTTTACCACCCCATACCCAACCGATCCCACCCCACCTCGAATGCACACACACTCCCAGTGCTCTGAAGGCTTCAGAATAAAAATATGATGACATTTCCTTCCAAAAAAGGTGGGAATCCCTCCTTTAAAGGAAGCTGTAAACTTGCAAGGGCATGAGACTCGTTATCATTATCTTACATTTCCATGGCACTCTAATATTAACTTTCTTTTTTTAGCTTCACAACAATCTTCTAAGAAACTAGGAAGGATTCAAAGGAAATAATCCAGGAATATGTGATGCAGAAGGCCTGGAATCCTGGATTATGGAGAGAAGGAAGAGAGAAAACCAAATTCCCAGGACACAGTCCCAAGAGACCATGAGCTGGTGAAGAAAATGCTGATGCAGACAGCAGT
Organism: Mesoplodon bidens; assembly: GCF_964165515.1. NCBI lineage: Eukaryota > Metazoa > Chordata > Mammalia > Artiodactyla > Ziphiidae > Mesoplodon > Mesoplodon bidens. Next base: position 51,830,514 of record NC_138173.1, on the reverse strand, counting down.
TCTGACAAGGAGCCAAAGGGATGGATTGATCTCTGCTACAAAAAAGTCAAGGAAGGCTTCAACTCACTGGTGACCTTGAATGCAGGTGAAGAGAGAGGCGCAGTACAAGGTACATACTAAGATCTAGTAATGTCAAGATTTGTCAAAAGAAGAATTTTTGTTGTGAGAGAGTTCCATTATGTTATGAATCTGCATTTTTCATGGAGGAAGGGGTTTCCAAGACTTAGAAAACACCAAAGGAATCTTAGAGTCTAAGCCATTATGATCAGAAAGAAATAGAAGGGATCACCAGAGGAAAAGGAGCTGAAATGACAGAATAAAATGTTTCATACCTTTAACATGTGCCAAATTAAGTAATGTGAGACTGATGGGCTTCAATTGTATAAGCTCTGCACTGCCAAGTTCTCACACACAGAAACAGAAGTCTGTTGTAAGTTGACTGTGTGGGCTAAGCTCTCCTGAATATGGTGAGTAGGGGAGCCTGGGAAAGGGGTGGGGGGTGGGGGTGGGAGTCAGGGTAAGGACGGGGATGCTATTTTCCAGGAGCAGTCTTCTGTACAGAAAGCTCCCTTAGGGGTAAAAACGAAGATTAATCTAAGAGTAAACAACTTACATAACAAGAAACTTACCTGGAAGAGCCTTTAGCCTGAAGGTGGTGACTGCCCTTTGACCCTTAGTTATGGCCGGCCAGAAGGACGCAACCAGTTCCACCGTGAAGCTCTTTAGTAAAGCTGAATGTTCTTGATGGGCGACCGGGGGCTCCTGGCAAGTCCGAGAGAAGAGAGTACCTTCCCACCCATCTCTTCAAAAACCTACCTTCCCAGGAAAGCAGGCAGTGGAGCCAGTTTTGCATTGCGACTCACAAATTCGAACCCTTTTCTTCCCAGTGCCGAGGTTTTCCTCAGCCTTGCCTAAAATCGATGCAAATTATATCTATATTAAAGAAGTCTAGGGTATTTTACCTTGTTTGTTAAGCGCAATTGCTATTTATGTCCTGAGAGTTAGAAAGTGAATGGCCACGTTTATCCCCAGGACCAGGAAATTCGGACGGAGACACTTTGTTTAGACGAAGCGCCCAAGGTCATGGGAGAAGTCGGAAAGAGCTTGTGGCTAAGTCTTCGCCCTGAGTTTTGGGCAGTGTTTCCTTCGCTGCCTCACACAGGCTGCGGTCGCCAGAGGAATTTTCCCGGGGAGAAAAGACACCTCAGGTCCACGCTGCGGTTTTCAGTGGTTTGCGCCTCCTGCGCGGGGGCAGGGCATTGGTTAACTGGGGTGAGTGAAGACCGCGAGGCGCGCTCCAGCCTCAGAGAGCCGGCGGATCCGGGCGGGCCTGAGAGGGAGGTCGTGCGACGCACACCTTCCCGCCCTTAGCCCGGGCTCCCTCCGCTGACTGGAGCCCGGAGCCTGTGCGCCGCCCGCATCCCGAGAGGCTTCGGGAAACCGAGCCTGCAGCGCAGGCGGCTGGGGCCCTGGCGACTGGGACTGAGCCTGCGGGTCGGGAATCCCCCGGAGCAGGAGCGCGTCGCCGCGCCCCCTTTACCGGCGCCGGCCGTTTGGTCCCCGCCCTTCTCCCGCCTCGGTTCGCAGCGCCGGCCGCGGCCCAACGGCTGCAGAGGCCGAGGGGCCGCCACACGGATCCCAGCGCTCGGGCGGCGAAGGCACCACGTGTCCGGCCCGGGCTGGCGCGGGCGGAGCGGGCCGTGCCCGGCTCCCTGAGCCCGAGCGCACACCCGCGGAGGCGCCGGGTCCCATCCACACCCGACGCCGGCCCAGCCGGGCCCCGGCCTCCCAGGTGCGCGTGGATGCCTCCTCCTGGACGGCGCGATGGGGCCCTTCTGGGAGAGCAAGGGTAAGAGCAGGCGTCTGTACGGGCTCTGCGGACAGTGCCCACGGGCGCGGGAGGGCCACTGATCCTCTGTGGTCCAATGAGGGCCGAGATGGATGCTCCGGACCCCAGGACCGCTCCTTCCAGTGGTGGCGGCGGGGCGGGGGCGGTATCCAGGGTGCTCGGGGACACACAGAAGAAGGTTGTGGGAAATGGGGACGCTCAGCAGAGGGACGCTGAAGGGACAGTGTTCCTGTCTGGTGATTGAGATTGTCAAGCTGGACTCCTCGTTGCTGCAGGCACGGTTGACCAGGCCGTCGGTTGGTGTGGGGATGTCTCTCTTTAGTAATTGTCCTCGGGAGTGAGAGTGGGGCTTGGAAATGGTGCCTTTTGATAATGAAGGTTCAGTAAAGAATTGATGGTATCCAGAAAGAAAGCTTTGGTAGATCTCGCCAACGATGTGGATGGTCCAGAGTCCCCAGAGGACACTTTTCAAAGTTTCTGCTTCCTTGGGAATTTTTCACCAGATTATTTGAGGTGAGGAGGGAGGACCCATTTTTCATCGATATGTTAGAAGGGCTCAGCTGATGAGCTCAGAACATCCTCGTGCTGGGTGAATTTAAAATAGGAGTGAATTGTAGAGAGGAAGAGATCTGTAAGGTTAAATTGGTGGGTGGGAAGAGATTCTTAAAGCTTTAAATGGAAGGCGCCACTTGGAGTAAACTGCTTTCCTGTTGTTTTTCTCTTGTTCTCCAGTGTTGAGCAAGTAGTGACATCAAGGAAAGCAGGAAACTCTAGGTTGCTGGCAGGTCCTCTGGTCCTGACCCCTGACCCTGGGCAGCAGAAGCAAAGAGCAGCTTCAGCGTCTGAATCTCCCTTCTCAGAAAAGGGCCAAATTCGAACCCCACAGTTCAAAATCTTCAACTTAAAGTTTCTACTGCAGCACTGCCAGCTCAGACACTTGGCTGGGCACATATTAGAGATGTTTGCTTCTTCTTCCTCCAAAGGTGTTTTTGGGGCAAAGAAGTCAGGTAATCATAGTGCCAAGTTTTCTCCACCTGTACATTTGGGAGAACAGCAGCACTTGTCCCCTTGAGAGATGGTTGAAAGGATGTTTTTTACTTGCTTCAGATTTTAGAGCAGCAATATATTGTCATAATGCAGCTCTTGGTTTCTTGAGTTATGTGACAATGACACTGTTTTAATGCAGAATACATTTATAACACACTGCTCAATCCTGGTTGATCTCCACATATTTAAATCAAATTTTATTAACTTGGTTTGCATGCAGTAGTCTTTAAAGTGGTATCATAATTGAGACCAAATAATCATATGAGCTCTTAAATGCTGGTGCCCTAAAAAGAAAAAGTGCAAATCTTCATTTTTATAGATGAGCTACTGAGGCTGGCAGAGAGTAAGTAGCCCAAGAACATGAATTAGCCAGTGGCAAACTTAGAACTAGTAATCTCCTAACACCCACTCGTGTGGTTTTCTCACATGTTAGTAAAAGTGTGTAGGAGATAAGCATAAAAGAGTAATCTTACAATTGCCCTGATTGTCAGGGCTTAGAGATGGGGTTGAAAGGGTCTGTGACTATAAAAATGTAGCATGAGGGAGATCTTTGTCATGATGGAAAGGCTGTGTATCTTTTGTGTGTGTGTGTGGTACGCGGGCCTCTCACTGTTGTGGCCTCTCCCGTTGCGGAGCACAGGCTCCGGATGCGCAGGCTCAGCGGCCATGGCTCACAGGCCCAGCTGCTCCGCAGCATGTGGGATCTTCCCGGACCGGGGCATGAACCCGTGTCCCCTGCATCGGCAGGCAGACTCTCAACCACTGTGCCACCAGGGAAGCCCAGGCTGTGTATCTTTATTATGATGATGGTTATATGAACCTACATATGGGGTAAAGTGTCATAGAGCTATACACACACATTGCACTAATGTCAGTCTCCTACTTTTGATATTATACTATAGCTATGCAAGATATAATCATTGGGGGGACGTCTCTGTACTCTCTTTACAACTTCCTGTGAATCTATCATTATTTCAAAATAAAAACTTTTTTTCAAAAGTCATTTTGTAAGTACATCAAATTCCAAAGCATTTTTCTCCATGGGAGAAGGCACTATTTCCAGAACTTCAGTTACTCTAATATCCTTGTCAGTGTTTATCATCTCTAAATACAAATTATAATACTCTTTACTTAATACTATCATTTAAATTGGCACACTTTTTTTTTTACTTAGCCTTCATCTAAGGAATAATATCCATGAAATACCAGGTTTAGAGGTTAGTTACATCTCCAAATATGTAAAAATAAAGATGTAACTTTGAAAGAGACTTATTCACCTACAACTATCCCAACACTGGGTGTGCTGTATAATGGCAAGGCTTTGGGAGGTGCTCCAGGAAGTGGTGAGGAAGGCAAGCCCAGCTCTGCAGAACAGCTTGTGACCAGTGGTAAAACGAGAGATAGAAATAGGTCACCGCACATCCCAGTTGCCATCTGAGAAATGACCTCTCATTCCTTCTAGAAAAAGACAATTTTCATTAAGCTTTTTAAATTATAAAATATTCCTAAAATTACTTCAAGTCTTTATCAGAGTGGCGCATCTCAGCAGTATATTTAGCTCTGTAGGAGCTAGAAGCTATATTTGGCTTTTTATTCTATAATTTATGATAATGATTATTCAAGTTGTCTCCCAGGCTTAATCACCAAGTCATCCATATGTGGGCTTTTTCTTTCTCTCTTTTCAGAGCACATTAACTCATTTTGCTTAAACTATGTGGCCTTTGGTTTGCTATAGAGATCCCGTTGGGGAAAAAAGGGATGAGAAAACCTTGACATTCTCAAAGTGAATTTTTAAAAACTGTATGAAAAAAAGATAGGTAGAGAAGTATAGAAGGACCATAGCAACATTATTAAAATGCATTCCTTAAAAAATGCTTTTAAGAAACTTTAACTCATTGTGCCTCTGCTAGTCCTAAAATGAACTTTGATGACCAACAAACTTCAGTGAGAATGTTCACTCATCAGAAAGGGGAAAAAAAAAAAAGAAAACATTTTCCTATAACAATATATGGCTTACAAAGGCATTCTTCAGGGCCATGAGTTTTTTTCTTTAAATAATCTATTTTCAAGCATAAAAATGATCTATCGCCTTGTTTTTAACTTTGCTTCTCAAGAAACGTAGGTATGTCTCTTGGACAACTGAAAAATATCTTCCTAAACCTTCCAGCCAGCAAGATCCAGGTTTGGGGGAAAAGAATATTGATTCTTTGATTGTGGCTGAATCAATACAAGGAGAAATAAACTCAGTCACAACCTAACTCCCCCAGTTATTTCTGACCCTTCTTTTTTTTAATTTAAATTAAAAATCAGATGGGATTATTTTGAATACATGGTAACTTTTTAAAATCATTTTCCTTACCCCTTCACCAATATGGATAGAAAAGCCCGAAATTGTACTAGAATAGATTCTTTCATGGGTCTGTACTGGACTTCAGCATGTTTGCCACCTTGTTTTGGAATTAGTTTGCCACAGCATGATGGGATTTAAAAACAAAGGCAAGGTATTTTCCCTTCTATACTGATGTTGGAACAACCACTGCCAGCGTCAGATGATTTCCTCCTCTTTTCTAATTTGTTTAGTTTGTGGAAAGCTGATCAAAGATAAGGTAGGGCATTTGGGCTGCTGAGTTACCAAAGTATTCAAAAAGTTGGTGCCTGTGGAGTGTGACCACGTATCCCAGCCTATACTAGTTGACTCTATATCCCATCTAGTTTAGCATGTTGCCCTAGCAGAATGGCAGGTGCATAATAAACATTTTAGAAAGAAAATTTAAATGAATAAATAAAAGTACTAGCTAACAACACCCATTTATCACAGTGTCATGTGCTTTTCACCGAGTAACTTCATATCTTATGCTCAATACAGAGCAAAATCCAGAATGAAGTTAGCACACAAAAATACACATTTGTAAAGTGCTCATATAACTTAATGTCCAAACGGCAAACATAGTATGTAAACTCCATAAGAGCAAAGATTTTTGTTCCTATGGCACTCTCAGCACCTAGAACAGTGCTTGGCAATAGTAGGTTTTTAATAAATGTTTTCAAATAAATGAGTGAATGAAAGAAGACATGTATTTACACAATAGTGTATTCACATTTATGAGAAAATATTAACGTTAATTTCAAAATTCAGTTCCAGGTTATTTTCCCATATGGTCTTTTGAATTGCCAAATGGTGGTTAAGGGGAGTATTTCTAGCGTTAAGGGCTGCCCGTGCCATCACTGGGAAGATCCAGTTTTCCTTATATTGAGATTAAATTTGAACTCACCTAATTGTAATGTCTGTACTGCCCCCTAGGCAGAAATTCTCAGTAATGATATGTGAAACCTTGTCAGATGCCTCACCAAGGTCCATAAGCTTTGCCACGTGTCCCAAGCTGGCAGCCTATGGGCCAGATTCATTCTACAGATGTATTTTGTTTTGTTTTAGAATCAGGAGCATATTCATTAATAAAAAGTTGCAGTTAAATTTTTAAAAATCACAATGATTCACATAAAAATCCCAGATTTCTGGCCTCCCCGGGAAAATAACATCATTTAGGCCACTCAGCTCCTTTGTGTTAATTGTCTCGTCTAAGTAAACCTCTGCTTTTGTGACTTCTGTCCTGACCATTTCTCAGATTTACTAGTCTTTACCCTATCTGTAAAAAAAAAACAAACAAAAAAAACAAATGCTATGCTTGCTAAGTTATTCTTTGAAGACCAAGCTGATTTCTGAATATCATTTTTTTCTTTTTCAAGTACTCAGAAGCTATCTTTTTATTAATTTGTTTCAGAATATTGTCTAATATTTTATATTGGTCTCACCAAACACTGTTTTAGAGACTCTTTCTTCTAATTTGTGAAAATCAAAACTATATACTTCATTTCTAGGTTTCTGTCTCCTTAGCATCTCTCCTTATCTCCAGGTTCTTCAACGACATTAACAATCTTAAATTCCTATTTGTAAAGGGTGAGATTATAAAGCCCAGGACATAAATTGTCAAATGAACTAAATGCCTTAAGAGAAGCTAGTAGCGTTAATTAGCCTGAGCTTTAGTATTCTCTACAAAGTTTTATTCTATGCTTTTTAGTTTGGAGATCATTTTACTTGATAGAGAAGCAAAAGAGTAGCTACAAACTTCTATCTTCTCTTAGCCATCCATCCATCCATATTAAACGAACTGCAACAAGTAGTGAGTGTATACTTTTCTTTCTCCTCTCCCTTCAAGCATAATTAAAGTGAACAGTTTTCTCGTCCTTAATATTTTTGCAAGTCATAGTTCAAAACTGGATTCCAGTTTTCCTGACGCTAAGAACCAAAGTTTTGCTGTATCAAGTGTTCTTGGGAGCAGAATGTTGGATTTTTCAATTTTTCACATAATAATAATAGTATGTATTATCATAATATTTAGCTCAGATCTTAAATTGATTAAACACCATTATTTTGTCTGATACCTGCCGATGATGTGAGGGAGAGATTACAAAATAATATCCTGAGTGACCCTCTGAATTGAATCTGTAAGATGAATACAGGAAGGAAAGGAAGTGACAAGTTATCCAATTCTCTGAAACTGTGGAATAAAATATGAACTTACTCTCAGAAGTGCACATATTTTCTTATTCCCTGAAGGGAACTGCAAACCTTTAGTGACCCAACCACAGACAGTTACCTGAATTTAAAACCACAAAAATCAATTTAAGTTCAACTTACTAACACTGAGCATTTCCTTCCCAAGGGCAGAACTGACATCTTTTGTAAGACAAATGAAGACTGGGGTGGAAGGTAATATTAACCTGTCCTCTCCCTTCCTCCTTGGTTTAACCTGTGCCCAGGGAAACTCAATTCATAATTTCATCAATTTCACACCATTAGTACGCATTAAATTAACTTTAAAAGGTACAGTATAATAGTCTGAATGAGTAGGAGCCATTAAACCTAATGACACTTAAATGCATTTATCACAGTGATGCATGTCTTTAAAAGGGCCATTATGTTTTTCCATAAGATAGAAGGGGTTTGAAAGTGTAAACTTTATATTATCCAGCTGAACATTCTTTAGTATTTATTTTGCCCTTAAAACATATTAAAATGGAAGATGGTTACCATAAAGTTATTTCTCACATTTCAACCTAAGGGGAATGTTTCCTGTATCTCTCATAAGGCTGAGCACGCTCAATGCTTTGTCCATGGTGCTGAAACTGCCTCTACCTCAGTGACCCCACCACAGGAACAGACAGAAAGGAAAAAAAAAAAAGGATTGATATTTCTTCCAGTTAACAACTTACAAGAATACAAATATTGACTTAGAAATGAATGCATTGTTCAACTTTATAATCAGCATAGCAAGAAAATTTGCACATATTATAAGTTTGTGTATTTGAGTAGTGTGCAAAATGGAGGCTAAATTGGCAAATATTTGTTTTTAACTTATTTACCAGTTTCATTAAGAAATCTATTAGGTCATTTTCTCACACTACTTCCCAATCTGATATTTCTTGTATTTATGTTGCAGTTTTTAGATCAAAACTTTTCAATCCAGCATTTATTATTTAGCTGTCACCACTTAACATCACTGAAGTTTGTCCAGGAAATTCATCAACCATCTTGAACTCAACTCAAAAGTCATAGTATTGATCACATGCCATAAAAGAGTACTAGAAAAATAGATATAGTAGAGTAGTTGTATTAAACACATACAGTTCTTACCATTCATAATTTGCATTCTGATATACAGCTAAGAAACTTAAAAATGAAAAGTAAATGAAACCCAGTAGTGCTAAAAACATTCCATGTCCAATACCTAAACATTCATTTTCCTCCTTGGAAAAGGCAAAAACACTCTGATTTTCCTTGCTGAAGTAATGATAAAGTTATGCAATAGATGAAGTGACTGATATATTATTGATGTGCTCATCAGTAACTATCTACAGAGACTTGAAAATTAAATATATGATGGCTTGATCACTTGCTCTAAAGAGTTTGGCCCCAGTTATTGAACTATGTAATCTGTTATCTAATTTTCACATATAAAGGGAGGAAAACAAATGTCATCAACTGTGTGGACAGTGACGAGATAACACAAGACATTTTAAAATTATTTTTTAAAAATTAAGATTAAATAGTAATCATTGGGCTTCCCTGGTGGCGCAGTGGTTGAGAGTCCACCTGCCGATGCAGGGGACACGGGTTCGTGCCCTGGTCCAGGAAGATCCCACATGCCGCGGAGCGGCTGGGCCCGTGAGCCATGGCCACTGAGCCTGTGCGTCCAGAGCCTGTGCTCCGCAACGCGAGAGGCCACAGCAGTGAGAGGCCCGCGTACCGCCAAAAAAAAAAAAAAAAGTAATCATTTGCTTTATATTCCTCCTGTATAATGAAAAACAGCATTAAAAGTAATTTGATGTTAAACTTCTTCTATACTTTAAAACATATGTTAACACATGAATAAATTACACTGTTAGGTTATTTTTTCTCTTCATGGCCTTAACTTTTTCATTGCAATTTTCTTCCCATTATGCTGTGCCTTGATCTATATTTCACTGCCCTAAGGAATTTCTTTTTCTGTTTACCTCCTGCTTTTATCTGCCAATGGAAATTTTGCACACTAGGGAGAAGAAAGAGGTGGAAAAAAATTCAAAGACACATTCTTGACTTCCTTAATGGGCATTCACAAGAAGTGGAAAATTTCTTTTCTCAATGTCTCTAATATATCTTTCAAAGAAGATGAGATAGCATTAATGTGACCACAAATTTCCAGCTGTTCAGATTGACACAGTCACTGTGTGGCTTGTTTCACTAGTACACAAGGAAGGTCCCATCTCTGGAACTTATTTTTTTCCCCATAAGGTATTTAAGCTGGAAGCTTTGTCAGACTGCATCCATGTTTCCAGAGCTAGCAGGAATGCAAACTGTGCTTTTAGTATTAGCATTCTACTTAGAACAAAGGGAGGCGCCCAGAAGCACTACACACCAGTGCAGATTCCTCTGGTTTCCCCACAGAGGGTAGCCACAGCCATCCGACTCTTGAGTTCATTTAAGCGCGTCTCCAAACCTTGGCTCGAGAACTAAAGCCTCAGATAGCTGTTTATATTTGCCTGAGCCAGTGCTTTTTGATTACTTCTCCTTCCCAATAGGTAAGTTTGCTTGTGGTAATGAGGGAGGAATATTTGTTTTGCTAGGGAGTTATATTTTGGGTCAAGGATTTGTTATAAAAATATTAAGGAAGGTGTGGTTAGCTAAACCACATTTTATAAAATGTTGCTTATTTTTCCAGAGAAGCCTAGTTGTTTTAGAGTTGTAAGAAATTTGTAGAAAATTTGTTTCCAAGTGAGAATTTAAACAATGAAGAAATCTACACTGCCTGATTAATGATTCTTGCAAAGAAATTACAAATCATGTCTTATGAAAATTAACCCTTATTTGTCACTTCGGTAGAAGGCAGCTTTCTTTTCATCAAGTTATAAAAAATTACTTCCTGTGTTCTTCACCTTGAGTATCTCTGATCTGGCTGACAAGGAGAGAACTGCTAACTAGAGTGGCATATAGCCATTCCTACAATTGCCAACTAGATAGCAGTTGAGTGAGTGATTGAGTTTCAATGAGCTTCTATCCAGAGTTTATTACAGACTTGATAATTTTATACTGCAGGCTTTGCTTTAGAATGTAACTGAGAAATAATGCTCTTGATCTAGAAGCAATTTTTTTTTTTTTTAATTTTTGGCTGTGTTGGGTCTTCGTTGCCGCGTGCAGGCTTTCTCTAGTTGCGGTGAGCGGGGCCTACTCTTCAGTGCGATGCTCAAGCTTCTCATTGTGGTGGCTTCTCTGGATGCGGAGCACAGGCTCTAGGCGCTCGGGCTTCAGGAGTTGTGGCGCGTGGGCTCAGTAGTTGTGGCTTGCGGGCTCTAGAGCGCAGGCTCAGTAGTTGTGGCGCACGGGCTTAGTTGCTCCACAGCATGTGGGATCTTCCCAGACCTGGGCTTGAACCCATGTTCCCTGCATTGGCAGGCAGATTCTTAACCACTGCGCCACCAGGGAAGCCCTAGAAGCATTTTAATTAAGTTAATTTGAGTGTGATGTGTTAGTTGTTTTGAGATTGTACAAATTGAATACTTCTGTAGCATATGAGAGTTTATACATGCTGTCCTGGTTGGGAGCTGTCAGATATTAGCGTTAAAGTGTCTTTCTGCTCTTAAGTAGAAGTGCTGTACTATTTGTTGCTAAACTATGTAGTATGCAAATTTTCAAAAATAACTACCATGAATTTAATAATCTGATTTACAAGTTGATGGAGACTCTTGCAAGTGAAACTGGATTTAAATATAGCTGTTTTCCTGTAGGCTCCAATACCAGTTGACATTAAGTGGATGTCAACTGAGCTCCCACCTCAGCAAGGGGGGAAGGGTTATTTCCTGCTGTCCTAAGGCAGCTTTCTCTCCAATAAGGCTTATACTGTTTTTGCAGAAGTTCAGAAATCTATCCCAAAGGGATGGTGATTGTTGTTACTATTCGAGTTATCTCATTGCTTGTAACATAAAGAGCTGTCATACTTGTGCTGTCCCTAATTCTTCACACCCACTTGGTACCCCAAACCTTATCTTATTTGAAGTCATGTGGGTGCAATCGCAAAGCAACTGCAAAAGAATAGTGCCTGTGTTGTGGATGGAAACTAAGAGCCATGTTTTCCAACCTTAGCTGCATATTAGAATCACATGGTGGCCCCTGGGCATTAATTTTTTTTAAGTTTCCCAGGTAATCCTAAGATTTAGCCAAGGTTGAGAACCACTGCTTTATTACCTGCATAATTTTTTAAAGTCCTTTGAAAATGGTCTCCCATCTACCCCAGACAGCAATATTGGATACTAAAGTGATTTATCTATTTTTGAGGAGTTGGGGAGGGGAGTTATCAAGTTTAACCCAGCAATCTTCAGTTACAAGGCATGACCAATAAAATTCATAAGGCTGAAAATGTGTTTAGCTTTGAGAATGCAAAGTAAGATGTTTTATCTAAATGCTGGTGTTTTCAGAGTCAGATATGGAAAAGTAAAATAAAAAGTGTTCAATTTTACTTTTCCGTGTCTCATATCTATAACTAAATATACAAAGTAGTGTTTTGAGTTATTCAGCAATGCTTATCACACTTCTATCCCCGAGACCCATTTCAGTCTGTAGTTTGGGAAACACCCAAACCACTTTCCTCATGTAGAACTAGTACTTTACATAGAGGGCTACTGAGAGAATTAAAGAGGTAATGAGTATTAAAATGTCCAGTATCGTGCCGGATACACAGCAGATGATTAATCTAAATTAGTTTTCCCCTTCCTTTTTCAGATTATTTATTTTAACATTAAAATATCCCAGATTAACCTTCAGGCAATTGGTATGGAAAAACTATTATGTCCCATATAGTATGTTAATTCCTCTTTTTTTTTTTTTTTCTGGTACGAGGGCCTTTCACTGTTGTGGCCTCTCCTGTTGCGGAGCACAGGCTCTGGACGCGCAGGCTCAGCGGCCATGGCTCACGGGCCCAGCCGATGTGGGATCTTCCCGGACCGGGGCACGAACCTGTGTTCCCTGCATCAGCAGGCGGACTCTCAACCACTGCGCCACCCGGGAAGCCCCTCTTTTTTTTTTTTTTTTTAAAGTGGATTAATTCATAGCTTTGCCTGGAATATGGTGTATATTTTTTTTAATTCACTTCAGAATAATTTAAAGGAATTCAGAGTAACTAAGAAATCATGCAGAAAATGCAAGGTTTATTAATTTGCCTAAATGTTATTAAAAGCAGGAAAAGGAAATGACTAAAATGCATCCTTCTTTTGGTAATAATGGCAAATATACTGCAGAAAGCATTTACTATTATGTGAGTGCTCTCATATTTTTTTACTGAAAAGGGATTAATTGTATATTTTGTTTTTAAAGTGTCTTCAGTTTTCTTAGTTTTGTGAACAACCCTTATCATTTATTGAGACAAGTTCTTTAAAAGGCTTCCAACTCAAATCTTAGCTCATAGGTACACCACTTGCCTCTGTCCAACCGAGTACATATTTCTAGCTCCGTTTTCCTTTATCTTCCTTAATAAAGAGAGGGAAAGAGAGAGAGGGAGAGAGAGAGAGAGGGAGGGATTTTTCTACAACACATATTCTGAGATCTTGGCCAGTGTAAATGTTGGTAACAACTGGCTGCTGCCAAAGCAATCCACTAAATGCCAAACTGACACGCTCTTAATTATACAGAAAATCTCATTCCCTCTTGGGTACCATGTACACAGTTCAATTTATTAAGAAAATATTTAAGTCATTTTTAATCATACAACCTCTGAACATCAAGCTATAAATCTTAATACAGAAATTACTTTACTTTTTCTATTTCAGTTGAATTCTCGAATTCATGTATCAAAAACCTGACTCTGTATTGTGAAATTGGAGTTAGACCACTGCTACTGATACTGAGACCCCAGAATCTAAGTTGCTCGACTACAGTTTATCAAATGCACAGCAACCTTGAACTGACAGACGTGCTCAACATCCTTTCTCATTGTAATAACCAACTACATGAGAACTTAATTTATTATGTCAGTAATTGTTATCCTGAGATAACAACTAACTGAATCTATCTCAGATATAGACAGAATTGGGTAAGGGAAGAGGTTACTTCTAAAATTTATTTTTGTTTCTTTGTTTTATTTTTAATATTTCATTCATGACTGATATTAAATAGATGGTTCAGGGGAAAAATACAATCTGATATTAAGGAAAAAAGTTTTCATTCCTATTCTTAACTTACATAGTACATTTTAGCACTCAATTTATAAGTTTATTTTGACTTCATCAATGAGTTTTTCAAAAAGGTTTACACTAATAGGGGAGGAACACACTATGCTCATTTTAAAAATTAAATATTAATAAAGTACCCACAGCATCTTCAGTGCATATTAACTCATAAGCCTAAATCAGCTTCTTTATGCAAGAAACATAAATCCAGTTTATATAAGTAAATAAATAAGTGACATGAACCCTCCCTAAATTGAATTAAAGAAGCTTTTATTTTCATATTTCAGAAAATAATATTTCTGAAACACATAAACAAAACTAGTTTGAAACTTTTCAAATGCTGTAATTACTCTTCAATTGTTTTAGGGTAAAGTGCTATTGGAATAGCGGTAAAGTAAACCACTTTTTACCAAAGTAAAGTGGAACTTGGTACCCTCTGGAGCATTACTATAAGAATATGTCTGAGGAAGGCCATCTGCCATCTTCACTGAGCTTCCCTCCAGCCCCCAGTGAAAGAGATTCTTTGAGGTTTAGGCTGAGTGTACTTCTCAGAGGACACATCTGAGAGAATGCTCTGTGTGTATATATTCCTTCTATCTCTAATGGTATGAATAATAAATAAGAAGCTTATGAAATATGCACTCACATAGCTTTCCTCTCTTTTTAAGAAAACACTATGCCACACCCGTGATAAGAAGAAAACCTGGGAAATTTGAAAGAAAATTTGTCTTGAACTTAATATGACTTTACCATAAAGAATGGTTTTCTGCATATAAATTTGAGTTCACTCTATCAAAAGGAATTATTATGAGGAGAAAAACCAGCATTATATTTGAAGTCAGGATTTTCATACTTAATTACTATGCTATAAATTGCAAAGAGCCATTAGCATCATCTAGGAAATGTATAATTTGGGAGGTGTTATCTCAATCAGTTATTTTAAAAGAACCTGTAGATTCTGTTACCCCTTACAGCACAAATAGGAGAAATTCTATATTAAGATGCCTTTTGATAGCTACATAAAATAAAGAAATTCTCTTTTGCTCGCTCTCTCTTTTTAGAGAAAAATAGAAAATATTTGCTTTATACCCAAAATTATATTATATATGGAAGAAAAGGAGGGAGGGAGGCAGAGAGAGAGAAAAAAGGAAGGAATCAGGGCTGTTTGCTATAAACTGATATCCTGGCAAAGTTAAAGCAAATGTTCTTTAACTTAAAATTTTATTTAAAGATAGTCTATTTAAACACCGATGATAGAAGTGAACCACCATTTATATCTTCATTCAATAGTAGTCACAAAACCAAAAAAATAATTATATAATAGGCTCATTAAAAATAGTATTATAGGAACTTCTCTGGCAGTCCAGAGGTTAAGACTCTGTGCTTCCACTGCAGGGGGCGCGGGTTCAATCCCTGGTCAGGGAACTAAGATCCCACAAGCCATATGCGGTGTGGCCAACAAATAAAAATAAAAATAAATAAATAAATAAAATTAAATGTAAATTAAAATGTACATGTATAAAATTTTTTAAAAATAGTAAGTGTTATAGTAAGTGTTGAGGCATTTAGAAATTAAATGAGCTAGTATACATGAAAATGATTTGTAAAACTAAAATATATAAGGTAATATTATTAAAGATGTATTTTTCTGGACTTTTCGTTTTGTAAATATGAAAAGCCTGATTTTTAAAATTTCTTTAAAGTAGAATTTTACCTTTTTTTTTTTTTTTTTTCTTTTTGTGGTATGCGGGCCTCTCACTGTTGTGGCCTCTCCCGTTGCGGAGCACAGGCTCCGGACGCGCAGGCCCAGCGGCCACGGCTCACAGGCCCAGCCGCTCCGCGGCATATGGGATCCTCCCAGACCGGGGCACGAACCCGTATCCCCTGCATCGGCAGGCGGACTCTCAACCACTGCGCCACCAGGGAGGCCCAGAATTTTACCTTTTTAATGTTCAGTTTTGATATTTTTATTGGTATATTGATGCATACATATAGATGTTGGTAGTAGCCAATAATAGAAGTTAATTTCTACATCATGGAAATTTATTTATTTATTAGAGTTCTGTTCATAATTCTGTTACTATTACTAATTTTTCTTTCATTTGGCCTAAACTCACTAATCCCCTACATTTATACTGAAAATAAATGTACCTATGATGAGCATTCATCAGCTATTAAATGATTAATTAGGGCTTCCCTGGTGGCGCAGTGGTTGAGAGTCCGCCTGCCGATGCAGGGGACACGGGTTCGTGCTCCCGTCCGGGAGGATCCCACGTGCCGCGGAGCGGCTGGGCCCGTGAGCCATGGCCGCTGAGCCTGTGCGTCTGGAGCCTGTGCTCCACAACGGGAGAGGCCACAACAGTGAGAGGCCCGCGTACCACCAAAAACAAAACAAAACAAAAAAATGATTAATTAAAGTGCTTTGACTGCATAAGCGTGTATGGATTTCCCATGTTTTACATATGTAGCTAGGATCCAGGCTCAGTCAACAGAACTTAGACAATGACAGTTGTAATCAAGGCATAAATAAGCAACTTATTTAAGCTAACAAATAAATGTTCTTCATATAGAAACTGTAAGATCAACGGATGTGCTCTTCTCTCTTATCAGTAATAGCCTCTGGCTGCCTTGCATTTTCTTGGACAGGTTGGGGAAGAGAACTGGGAAAAGGAAAGAATCAACCCAAAGAAGCTTTTCATTGGTAGAATCTCTAACTTGCACTCCAGAAGTTAAAATATATGGTGTTTGAATAAAACTTCAAATAGTATTAAATCAGAAATCACAATGTTTTCACTTAGAATTCAACACATTGATGTTTTATATAATAATACTGCATAAATGTAATCTACTCAATCAGATTTTATGCCAGGGCCAATAAATATCTTCAATCTCATAGATCAGGTGCTTCATAGAGTAATTAAATAAGTCAAGAAAATACGCCTGCATTTCCACCCACTGACAAAAATTTTGCTCCTTTCATAGGCACTCAAATATTTGTTATGTGGATGAATTTCAGTCCATTTGTACCTAAAATCTAATGTAATTAAATTAAACACACATATTGACTATTTTTCACAAAATACACATAATAAAAATTAAGGGGAATTTCAAGTTATAAGTTACTGAGCTTGAGTTATCAGCACAGTCTTCTTCACTGTGACTTTTTTGAAGGACTATCCAATTTGAAAATAAAACATTTACCATTCAGTGTTGCCCTAGCTCAGTCTGGGCTGGGCAGTGAATTGCGTACATCTTGAGACTCTCTAAAATATATTCATTTTTGCCAGCAATGGTCCTAAAGAGCAGGATACCCTTACTATTTTAAGTGATTCATGAAGTCTGTGTTTTTAGTTTCATTTTTCTTGTTGGAAATTGTGGAGTGACATCCCCCTCAAGTCCATGCCTTACCCCCTATTCTCCTAGCACATATACACACGTACAAAGGTAGTAGAATCACACTATATGCTGGGTTGAGGTTTTGAAGAAAGCATGCAAAGTAAATAACAACAACAATAATAATAAACTTCAACTTATCTTGGAAAATTCTTTAAAATGGCCGTAAGTTCACCATTTAGCCAGTTTCCTTCTAACATCAGAACAGGTCATTTTTTGTTAAATAACAGATGGACTTCTTGGTTTATAATTAGAACCATTGTATAAAAATATTTGTGTCTTTAAATACTAGAAACACACATGATTCAGTGAGATGTGAGAACTAAAGAAATAGCAAATTCAAATCTCCCATTTCGCTTTAACTCCCAGGCCTAAGCTGGAAAATGCCTACTCTATTAAAAATCTCTCTCTCTCTCTCTTTCTCTCTCTCTCTCTCTCAGACTGAATAGTTGACTTTGATTGATTTAAATGAGAATATGAAAAGACTCCTGAGTTTTGCCAAAAAGGCAATTAGCCTCCTTAAATAACAGGGCTCCTGGTGTCAGGCGAGCTCTCTTTTTTTTTTAATTTTTAAATTTTATTTTATTTATTTTTTTATACAGCAGGTCCTTATTAGTCATGAATTTTATACACATCAGTGTATACATGTCAATCCCAATCTCCCAATTCGTCACACCACCATCCCCCCCTCTGCAGTTTCCCCCCTTGGTGTCCATACATTTGTTCTCTACTAGATCTGTGTCTCAATTTCTGCCCTGCAAACCGCTTCATCTGTACCATTTTTCTAGGTTCCACATATATGTGTTAATATACAATATTTGTTTTTCTCTTTCTGACTTACTTCACTCCGTATGACAGTCTCTAGATCCATCCACGTCTCAACAAATGGCCCGATTTCGTTCCTTTTTACGGCTGAGTAATATTCCATTGTATATATGTACCACATCTTCTTTATCCATCCGTCTATCGATGGGCATCTAGGTTGCTTCCATGACCTGGCGATTGTAAATAGTGCTGCAATGAACATTGGGGTGCATGTGTCTTTTTGAATTATGGTTTTCTCTGGTCGTATCCCCAGTAGTGAGATTGCTGGATCATATAGTAATTCTACTTTTAGTTTTTAAAGGAACCTCCATACTCTTCTCCATAGTAGCTGTATTAATTTACATTCCCACCAACAGTGCAAGAGGGTTCCCTTTTCTCCATACCCTCTCCAGCATTTGTTGTTTGTAGATTTTCTGATGATGCTCATTCTGACTGGCATGAGGTGATACCTCATTGTAGTTTAGAGTTGCATTTCTCTAATAGTGATGTTGAGCAGCTTTTTATGTGCTTCTTGGCCATCTGTATGTCTTCTTTGGAGAAATGTCTATTTAGGTCTTCTGCCAATTTTTGGATTGGGTTGTGTGTTTCTTTAATATTGAGCTGCATGAGCTGTTTGTATATTTTGGAGATTAATCCTTTGTTGATTCGTTTGCAAATATTTTCTCCCATTCTGAGGGTTGTCTTTTGGTCTTGTTTATGGTGTCCTTTTCTGTGCAAAAGCTTTGAAGTTTCATTAAGTCCCATTTGTTTATTTTTGTTTCCATTTCCATTACTCTAGGAGGTGTATCAAAAAAGATCTTGCTGTGATTTATGTCAAAGAGTGTTCTTCCTATGTTTTCCTCTAAGAGTTTCATAGTGTCTGGTCTTACATTTAGGTCTCTAATCCATTTTGAGTTTATTTTTGTGTATGGTGTTAGGGAGTGTTCTAATTTCATTCTTTTACATGTAGCTGTCCAGTTTTCCCCGTCCAGCTGTCCAGCACCACTTATTGAAGAGACTGTCTTTTCTCCATTGTATATCCTTGCCTCCTTTGTCATAGATTAGTTGACCACAGGTGCATGGGTTTATCTTTGGGCTTTCTATCTTGTTCCATTGATCTGTGTTTTTATTTTTGTGCCAGTACCATATTGTCTTGATTACTATAGCTTTGTAGTATAGTCTGAAGTCAGCAAGTCTGATTCCTCCAGCTCCGTTTTTTTCCCTGAAGACTGCTTTGGCTATTCGGGGTCTTTTGTGTCTCCATACAAATTTTAAGATTTTTTGTTCTAGTTCCATAAAAAATGCCACTGGTAATTTGATAGGAATTGCGTTGAATCTGTAGATTGCTTTGGGTATTATAGTCATTTTCACAGTATTAATTCCTCCAATCCAAGAACATGGTATATCTCTCTGTCTGTTGGTATCATCTTTAATTTCTTTCATCAGTATCTTATAGTTTTCTGCATACAGGTCTTTTGTCTCCCTAGGTAGGTTTATTCCTAGGTATTTTATTCTTTTTGTTGCAGTGGTAAATGGGAGTGTTTCCTTAATTTCTCTTTCAAATTTTTCATCATTAGTGTATAGGAATGCAAGAGATTTCTGTGCATTAATTTTGTATCCTGCAACTTTACCAAATTCATTGATTAGCTCTAGTAGTTTTCTGGTGGTATCTTTAGGATTCTCTATGTATAGTATCATGTCATCTGCAAACAATGACAGTTTTACTTCTTTTCCGATTTGTGTTCCTTTTATTTCTTTTTCTTCTCTGATTGCCAGGGCTAGGACTTCCAAAACTAAGTTGAATAAGAGTGGTGAGAGTGGACATCCTTGTCTCGTTCCTGATCTTAGAGGAAATAGCCACCCAAGTCCAGGAAGCACAGTGAGTCCCATACAGGATAAACCTAAGGAGAAACATGCCGAGACATATAGTAATCAAACTGGCAAAAAGAAAAGACAAAGAAAAATGACTGAAAACAGCAAGGGAAAATGACAGATAACCTACAAGGGAACTCCCATAAGGTTAACAGCTGATTTCTCAACAGAAACTCTACAAACCAGAAGGGAGTGGCATGATATACTTAAAGTGATGAAAGGGAAGAACCTACAACCAAGATTACTCTACCTGGCTCTACTCTACTCTACTTACTCTACTTTCCTTTCAGTTTTTCACCATTGAGAATGATGTTTGCTGTGGGTTTGTCGTATATGGCCTTTATTATGTTGATGTAGGTTCCCTCTATGCCCACTTTCTGGAGAGTTTTTGTCATAAATGGGTGTTGAATTTTGTCAAAAGCTTTTTCTGCATCTATTGAGATGATCATATGGTTTTTATTCTTCAATTTGTTAATATGGTGTATCACATTGATTGATTTGCGTATATTGAAGAATCCTTGCATCCCTGGGATAAATCCCACTTGATCATGGTGTATGATCCTTTTAATGTGTTGTTGGATTCTGTTTGCTAGTATTTTGTTAGGATTGCTGCATCTATATTCATCAGTGAGACTGGTCTGTAATTTTCTTTTTTTGTAGTATCCTTCCTTGTATGTATGTATGTATGTAGTGTCCTTCCTTGTCTCTTGTAACATTCTTTAAAGTCTATTTTATCTGATATGAGAATTGCTACTCCAGCTTTCTTTTGATTTCCATTTGCATGGAATATCTTTTTCCATCCCCTCACTTTCAGTCTGTATGTGTCCCTAGGTCTGAAGTGGGTCTCTTATAGACAGCATATATATGGGTCTTGTTTTTGTATCCATTCAGCAAGCCTGTGTCTTTTGGTTGGAGCATTTAATCCATTCACATTTAAGGTAATTATCGGTATGTATGTTCCTATGACCATTTTCTTAATTGTTTTGGGTTTGTTTTTGTAGGTCCTTTTCTTCTCTTGTGTTTCCCACTTAGAGAAGTTCCTTTATCATTTGTTGTAGAGCTGGTTTGGTGGTGCTGAATTCTCTTAGCTTTTTCTTGTCCGTAAAGCTTTTGATTTCTCCATGAAATCTGAATGAGATTCTTGCCAGGTAGAGTAATCTTGGTTGTAGGTTCTTCCCTTTCATCACTTTAAGTGTATCATGCCACTCCCTTCTGGTTTGCAGAGTTTCTGTTGAGAAATCAGCTGTTAACCTTATGGGAGTTCCCTTGTAGGTTATCTGTCATTTTCCCTTGCTGTTTTCAATCATTTTTCTTTGTCTTTTCTTTTTGCCAATTTGATTACTATATGTCTCGGCATGTTTCTCCTTAGGTTTATCCTGTATGGGACTCACTGTGCTTCCTGGACTTGGGTAGCTATTTCCTTTCCCATGTTAGGAAAGTTTTTGACTATAATCTCTTCAAATATTTTCTCAGGTCCTTTCTCTCTCTCTTCTCCTTCTGGGACCCCTATAATGTGAATGTTGTTGCATTTAATGTTGTCCCAGATGTCTCTTAGGCTGTCTTCATTTCTTTTAATTCTTTTTTCTTTATTCTGTTCCGCAGCAGTGTATTCCACCCTTCTGTCTTCCAGGTCACTTATCCGTTCTTCTGCCTCAGTTACTCTGCTATTGATTCCTTCTAGTGTAATTTTCATTTCAGTTATTGTCTTGTTCATCTCTGTTTGTTTGTTCTTTAATTCTTCTAGTTCTTTGTTAAACATTTTTTGCATCTTCTCGATCTTTGCCTTCATTCTTTTTCCAAGGTCCTGGATCATCTTCACTCTCATTATTCTGAATTCTTTTTCTGGAAGGTTGCCTATCTCCACTTCATTTAGTTGTTTTTCTGGGGTTTTATCTTGTTCCTTCATCTGGTACATAGCCCTCTGCCTTTTCATCTTGTCTATCTTTCTGTGAATGTGGTTTTTGTTCCACAGGCTGCAGGTATGTAGTTCTTCTTGCCTCTGCTGTCTGTCTTTGAGGCCAGCTCTCTTTAAGAGTTGCTCAGGAAGCAGTAACACATGCAATGAGCTTGAGCCTTGGCATAAAAGAGATATGAATTTGAGTGCCATTTCTACCAGATACATCAATTTGGACAAAATACATCAACACTTTGAGTTTCAGTTTTCTTAATTTTCAGGTATGAGTTATAATACCCATCTCAAGCAACTGTTTGGGGTTAAATGAGAGAATTTTCATTAAGTGTACTATAGTGTTTACCAACAAATATTAGCTGTTGATATTACCAGTGATAAGAATAATGGTTCTTTTTTTCTTTTTTAAACTGTTACTTTTTTAAAAAAACAAACCACCAGAGGGTAGTAGAGAACAAATTGTTTGTATACATTGTTCCAGGTGCTGCCTCTGTGACATTACCATGTTCTTGTCCTCATAATACATCTATCTACCTGTTCTGTCATTTCAGAATAAACGTATAAGCTTAAAAACATGTAATAAGCTTTCACTATTCTTAAATATCCAAATTTTACATATGGCAGGGAATAGGCTCTACTAAGTATAAAATCCTTTATTACTGAACTGTCTTAAAGAAGAAAAAGAAATATAAATCTTGCTTTGAAGCATTTTATTCATACACAGTGTTTTATGTGGTTGAAAATGTTTCAGGTTCTATTTAAAACATGAATTACTGCATCTTCTTTGTGGTACTACCAAAAGTTACTAAGTTGATGGTAGTGAAATTTTAGGCCCTTTCTTGTTTATTTAGGGAGTGCAGGTCATTACGAAAACAATTTCAATAAATACCCTGAAATATATCTAAGGGGTTTCAAGCTGCTACATCTTTTCACTCTCTATTGCATATAACGGTGTGTATGAACGTCTACATTATCATTATGGTATATCAGTTCCCGGTAAAAATGATGTGGGATATTTAACTTTAAATTAGAGAGCAAGCTAAAACAAGATCATTGAGATTGAAGAGGTGGGACACGAGAGATTATTATGTAAACCTAATCTATTTTCCAAAGGTTACACAGTCTTAGGAAAAGCAGATATAGATAATAATATTAATGGATTTGTACTCTGAAACTAGAGCTCACACTAATACTTGTAAATATATAATTTTCAGACTTTGAATAGAGTAGTAGTTCTCAATCAGGGACAATTTTGTGCCCCAGGGGACACTTAGCAATGTCTGGAGACATTTTTGATTTGTCAAGACCTGTTTGAGGACAGATGGGGGTGGTGATGCTATTGGAATCTAGTGAATAGAGGCTGGAGATGCTGCTCAACGTCACACAGTGAAAGAACATCCCTCCCCCAACCCCCCCGACAACAAAGAATTATCAGGCCAAGTATGTTAATAGCACTGCTGCTCAGAAACCCTGGAATAAAGCTGTGAACTTTCGAAGATTATGTTGTGTCGTTGGCTATTTTCCTATTTCTATTCCTAGTCCACACTGGTGGTTTAGAGAAGAACTCTCTACTAAGAAGCACAGCAGTTGCCTTGGCATTCATCTTCCATTTTTAAAACAGCAGATTTTCCAGGGCGTCCATTTAAAGAATGTGCCATATTCAGTCAGTTTCTGATGGGTATTAAATGTGCTTTGGAAACTTACAACCTCTCAGTAAAGACAATTTGTAGAAAACAAAAACAGGAGAGCAGGTGTCAAGCTTTTCCTCCCCCCCCCCAAATGGCTTTAGTGCAATCAAAAATGGGAAGTGTGAATAAAACTGCTTTGTGTTTTAAGTAGGAACATTTGGAAGTATTGGTATAATGCCTTCGGGACATGAAATCTTCAGTTACACAATCACTTATTTAGAAATGTGATGAAGTGTAAAGAAACTGCACCAGCAGGAGGGATCATTTAAAATTTTTAAAAATCTGAAAAATAGTTTCATAGAGCATGTATGTGGCTACAAATCAACTGGCATATGTAGCAGAGCCTTCGTGTTTAACTTTCACAAATCTACTTACTTCTCTTAACTTATTAGTAGCTGAAAGAGAGCCATAAGAGAGCTAGAAGGTAATTTATTTCCATTAATAAGCTGATTTGGAGGGAAAATGGAAATTTTTGTTTTTAATCTATAATTACACCTAATTTGCCTATTTCACATCCAGCCAAAAAATAAAACATAAATTTCAAAAACTGGTAAAGCAAATATGTCTTACCGATTTAATCTTCAAGAGTTTAAAACTTTCAATCATAATTAAAGTTACTGAAAAGCTATCCAAATTGACTGCTTTATCCAGCTAATTTATGCTAGTGTATAAACCTGTCCTGTCCAATATGGTAGTACTAGCCATGTGGTTATGATGGAGCCCTTGAAATGTCACTAGGCTAAATTGAGATCTGTTACAATTGTAAAATACAAGCTGGATTTTGAAGACTTGGCCAAAAGAGAAAAATTCCATTAACAATTTTTATATTGATGACATGTTTTCTGGGTTTTTTGGCTGGGCCACATGGCTTGCTGGATCTTGGTTCCCCCACCAGGGGTTGAACCCAGGCCCCCTCTGCAGTGAAAGCACAGAGTGTTAACCACTGGACTGCCAGGGAATTCCGACATGTTGATGTGATAACATTTTGGATATGTTGAGTTGAATAAAATATATTTTAAAATTAAGTTAATCTGTTTCTTTTTATTTTTAAAATGTTGCTGCTAGAAGGTTTAGAAGTACATTTGTAGCTGATTATTTTTATTGGACAGTACTGGCCTAGACCATTCAAGTTTTAACTTTCATGATCAAATGAGCATGTAAGAAATTATGATAATATGAGGGGAAAATGCATAAGAATACATAGTTTGCTAACCATTCTACTATGTAGTATCATTTTCCTAGTGTTAGCGCCCATTTCTGCCCTATAGGAACCTTCTGCTTCCCCCAGACAGGTTCTTCCAAACCTTCCTTCCTACGCCTTTCCTACAGTGCTCTTTCCTCTGTATCTTTCTGCTCACAATATTCCCTTTGTCTGAGATGCCTCCCCTACCTCATCTTCACCACAGTCTTCAAGATCTAACTCAAAAACATTCCTTCTTCATAGTGGTTTTCCCCAACTGCAAGTGGCCTCTTCCACTTCTGAGCTCTTTAGCACCTAATCTGTACTGGCCTTTCTCACAGTGTGCTTCTTCGACACTGGGACTGCCAGAGTTACGTTTTCTAAGAAAAAAAGTTCCATGGTTAAATGAATTAGGGAAATACTGACTTAAACGAAGTCAAATTGGTCTGTTTATTGTAGGACTTCTCAGGGCCCTTAATAGCTTAATCTGTACTGGGAATTTTTAAAGAGCCATTTGGTATATAGCATTTCCCAGTCCTTTTTGACAGTGGAGTATATATTTTTTTCACCAAGCATTTTATAGGACTGAGTTACTGAGTAACACACTTTGAAAAATAATGCATATAACACTAATCAGCACATATTCTATTGGGGCTTTTTTTTTTCCTCTTGATTCTAGCCATTATATAAATCATATGCCTTTACTTAAATTTTCAAAATTTAGTTGTTGTTTCCTAACATACACTGTATGTGATTCATTGAAGCCAGAAATAATCTTAGTTAGTACTTTGTAAAATTACTAAATTACCTGTTGATTTAGTTTAATATATCAAGTGATCATACCTCATTTGTATTAATTAGTCCTGTTAATAGTAAGAGCGATACTAATTGGACATTCCAGTGAACTAAACCTTATAGTCCTTACTTGGCACAATACTTGCACAATACTTTCAAATTTAAACTCTAATTTGTGGTAGAAGTGCAGGACATTCTAACCTGCTGAGTGTGGAAGAGCATCAGCAACACTAAACAAAGCCAATAAATATCTCTGGTATTTCTTTGAGGTCAAAAGGGGTACAATCTCTGGAGAATATGAGCTGGGAGTCAAATCGAAGACTAGAAAATGAGAGTAAAAAAGAGAACTTTAAGTAAAAAATGAACTAGGGAGAAGGAAAGCCAAAGATGAATAATAAAGTACCACCAGAAGTATTTTAATTGTGATGTAAAAAGCACCTCCATCAGACACCAGTTTGCCATGTGTTAATGATAACTCTTTTTTGTTTCAAAAATATGCACTCAGTGGCCAAATTCAAAAGCCTAACTGATTCGTTACTATTATACACACGTGCATTGACTAATCAAAATTAGAATATTTAAGCCAGTCATAAGGGTTAAACAGGATACCTAAGAAATGTCACGTTAGGTGTGATCCAGAGACTATTCTATCCCATTCTATCTTTTATTGTCCCTATCTCTGCCCTTTATGTCTTTGTTTTATTCATATATATTTATGAACTTGACCTCCCCACCCCCAGATAGAATATGAATGAAGGAGACTGAGAAAAGACTCTGTTTTCTGCCTGTTTGTATTTCTAGTGCCTGGCATAATTCATTTATACTTGTAGACTCCCAGACAGTGGTGTTAAATATCATACTGAAGAAGAGAGTAGCTGCTTTCTTGATTTCCACCTAAAAACTCAAGAGTGTATCTCAATATCCAAGTTTTCATTAATAATCCATGATAAATGTCATCCATGACTTTTCTATATTGCATATGTTGTTTTTTTAATTAATTTATTTATTTTTGGCTGCGTTGCTGCTCATGGGCTTTCTTTATTTGCAGCGAGCGGGGGCTACTGTTTGTCTCAGTGCGCGGGCTTCTCATTGCGGTGGCTTCTCATGTTGGAGCACGGGCTCTAGGCACGCGGGCTTCAGTAGTTGTGGCTCGCGGGCTTAAGTTGCTCTGTGGCATGTGGGATCTTCCCAGACCAGGGCTCAAACCCGTGTCCCCTGCATTGGCAGGCGCAATCTTAACCACTGCTGCCACCAGGGAAGTCCCGATATTGCATATGTTTTAATCAACTGATCAATAAGTGTGTATTTACAATCTGCTTACTATGTTTGGGGACAGGTACTTTGGGAGGGTGAAAAGAAAGTAAAATACATACTTCTTTTGCCTTCAGGATTGAGAAGGAAAGACAAACAGATAATTAGACAACAAATGGAGAATTGGTGCTAAATTCTGTGAAACACATACTTCAGAAAATGGGAAATGAAAACAGGCTGGGATACAAAGGAAGTTTGCAAAGTAAAGCCAACTTTGAAGGCTATTAAAGCCAAGGGCATGGTTTACACAATGTCTGGTAGAGACCAGAGGGCCCAAGAAGATTTTTGAGGAGAGGATTTACAAGATAAAACCTATGCTAATGTGCTAATGAATCCTGTTCTAGAGTCGTATATAGATTAGATTCACATATAGATAGAGTTGGGGAGAGGCTGCCTAAGGAATACCACACCAGAGACTGTTGGCTTTAACATAAATTGGAAGGATGAGTGTCTCTCTAGGGCAGTGGCCATGGGATTAGACCAGGAACAGCTTTTAAGAGGAGGACAGACAGGACTTGGTTACTGATGGGAAACAGGAGATTAAAAAATGTGGGTGGAATGGTCCAAAATGACCCCAGGGTTTTGAGCACAGATTAAAAAATAATAATAGCTAATGTTTTTGAACATTTTGCTCTGTGCCAGACAGTGCTTTGTGTGGATTTTCCAGAGTTTCATGATGTGGTTATTCATGTAAGTACTAATGCTTCTCCCATTTTATAAATGAGGAAACAAAAATTCATTGAAAGAATGTAATTTGTCGAACGTCACAGCTGAGCGGAAATTTTAATCTAGGCAGCCTAGATCCAAATACCATGCTCTTAATTTCTATGCTTTTTTCTGTCTCACACCCTAAAGAAATGAGGGTGACAGTGGTAAACTTGGGATGAGAAGCTAATTTGGGTTTGGGACAACAGTATTTCCAAGTAGACATCTCCAGGTGAGATTTGGAGATGAAAGACCTCAGCTTGGACAAACTGGAGATCTAAATTTTACAGTAAGGATTACAATGAAATCAAAAGTTCTGAGGAGAAGAGCACACAGCCGAGGTACCAAAGATTGCAATTATTCCGTAGGTATTACTTCTTGGAGGTAATGACTTTTTAAGCAGGCATATTGGTATTTCATGTTATATGACCCTAGACCAGTGGTCTATCACATACCTCTATTATAACAAAACTTCTGAGCATATACCCTTGGTATATGTAACTTATTCTCCATTGTTTTCGCTTAGTAAGGTAGCTGATGAAGAGTTCATACTGGAGGAAGAGTCAACTGTATGATTTTCTGGTTGCTTGTCCTTGCACTACCAGCACGAACTTCAGGCTGCAGTTCTTTGGCAGAGGACTTTTGAAAGCCATTTCTCCATTCTGTTGAGTTAAAACTATTCTATATTATCCGGGCTCATGTAAAACACACTCTGTTACAATGCACTGTGCGTGAAAGAAGGGCACCATGGTCTAAACCCGCATTATGGATCTCTCATTCTCACTGCATTTACATCGGTGGTACCAGACATCTGATTTAGGAGCTAAATTATGGCACTGGTTTCATTCCATATATTAAATATATTTTTATTTGCAAATAATAAATATTTGTAAATAATTTTTATTTACAAATAAATATTTGTAAATATTTTTTAATGTACAAATTGTCACTTAAGCATTTCCTTTCCACACTCAGTAGTTTAACTGTTCTCTACCCCAGCCAGGGAACTTCTCTGCCCTTCAAAGACAACTGACTTTGTCTTGACTTTCTCAGGAGTCAGGAGGTGCTACCTCAATACTCGTATTCCAGTATGTGCTGAGTGGACAAGTCCGAGATCACTGTGTCTGTACACTTGATGGTGTACACACTTCTGTCCAAAACCCACTCAGCTGTTCCCTTTCTGGATTTGAATCCTTGTAGATTGAGTTTCCTCATGCAATGTCCTCACCCCTGTTGTACCATTTTAGGTTTCCTTTTTATTTTTTTTTTTACTTCAGCTTCAACTTTCTCCTGTTTTTCTTATGGTTCTTGGGATATGATATGGAGAATTTCACAGCATTTACAGAGTAAGCTACTTTCGATTTGTACGTGGACAGGTCTATGTTCTCTGTATGCTTCCAGAATTTCCTTTCTGTATATTTCTTAACAAAGGAGTTCATATCTTTCCAGCCTCCACCCACTATGGAATGAGGACCTCCCTTTTTTTTTTTTTTTTTTTTTTTTGCGGTACGCGGGCCTCTCACTGTTGTGGCCTCTCCCGTTGCGGAGCACAGGCTCCGGATGCGCAGGCTCAGCGGCCATGGCTCACGGGCCCAGCCGCTCCGCGGCATATGGGATCCTCCCGGACCGGGGCACGAACCCGTATCCCCTGCATCGGCAGGCGGACTCTCAACCACTGCGCCACCAGGGAGGCCCGAGGACCTCCCTTTTATATGTCAAAAGTAAAAGTAGTATCTGAGTCAGAATATATACCCAATAAACATTTGCTTAGTGAGAAATAATTTGGAGATTAGAGTCAAATGGTAATGTCAAAAATATTTATGAATCCTTGTCAAGTGAGTAGAAAATAGTGGTAATTAATGTGTCTTAATTATATTTATTTAGGTTATTAATTAATTAATAACCTATATTAATTCCTATATTTTCCTGTTATTAATTCCTATATTTTTATGTTAAATCACTTTATTGCTTTCTTTAACCTTGAATTAAAGGTTTTCTTTTGCTTGAACAGATAATACTCTTACAAACAAACAAACCGGCCACGCTAGACTTGGAAATATATTCTCATTTGAGCCATAGAAAATAAACCTTAACACTGAAAAACGGTGAGTGTGAATATTAAAATATCAGACAACAGCTGGGAACCCCAGTTGGATTTTTTGAGATAAGACACGATACTAACAGAGCCAAGTACACAGTTCAGAAAGTTGGTGATACACTCATCTTTCCAACAGATATAAATAATGAGGTAGATGTTAAAATAACTTGGAACTTCTCACTATCATGCTGATGGAACCCATTCATTATAACTGTAAATGGGGGAAAAATATGAAAGAATTTACAGGTAACTGTGGACCAGCTTCCTTCCTAGCCTAACAAGAAAAAGGGCTTTTATGTTTGGCTCTGGAAACAAAAAATATGGTGCTGGTTTTATTTTAAATTTCAAATCAATGTGGAAAAATGTCTTTCTCTATATTTCTTATTAAATAAATGAAGCCAAATGGATACTGCCAGAAGACGGTTCAGAATTCCATATATTTTAGTCATTTCATGAGAACTATTTGGCTAATTGACTAATTGGCTGCTTGATTCATAAACATTCAGGCTGATATAGAAGCAAAACTATTTTCTTGTCCTTTTCCATGTAGCACTTATATTTTCACATGAAAAATGCACTTAGATCTTATCAATATAATTTTTAAAAAACTGACTTTGAGAAACAGCTTTACTAAAACACCCACCTCTGTTTCTAAAGCTAATTAATAGTAAATATATATGTTCCCTTTCTCATACTGACAGGTCACTACTAGGACCCACAGAAGATCTATAAGATTTAGAAGAGAGGATAATTACTAAGTGAAAAACAGGAGTAGAAGGGAAGAGCAGAATGGCTCTTCGTGTGGGGAGGTTAAAAAATGGCAGGTGGAGGTGAAGAGCTCTTATGCATCTGGCGATGGGGTTGTGGTTGGTAAAACTTATTGTTCTCTGTGTACAAAGGAACAAATTCAATATGGGCCACTGTGAAACACAGTGCTGCCTTTGTTGACATCGTGGGCTCCTCATTGAAAAAGGACAATGTAAATAAACACATAGGCAGTGAAATGCATCAAAGAGCTATCAGTTTTTAAAGTCTCTACCCCGTTACACTGGAGAACCTCAAACTGGCAATCATGACTAGAAGTTGTATCGGTGTCGGGACAAACAAAAGGCAGCAGATTGTCAAGTTGTATGTTATTGCCTACACAACGGCCAAACTGGAAATTCCCTTGGCTAATTTCCTCTCATTGCCCAAGTGGAAGTCCATCATGGAGTAGACTTGGGCAAGACTACTTTGCTGAAAGTACACATAAGGCATCATTGTGTACACATCATTGAGAAAGTTGTCAAGCATGATCTAATGTTCACTGTTCGGTAAACCCAGTACTTTTCCATCCTTATTAACAGGTCTGAAAACACAAGTGCTTGGTGACCATGAAATGATATACATTCTATGTGGGTAAGACTCCTTTGCCAAATGTTAAGTTATTGAGTTTAAAGGAGACCAAGCAGGTGAATACAAGGTTTGAAGAAAATATAATTCTTGACACAGTCTCAGAGCTTGGAGTGGAGATGTAAATAACAAGCATATTGGTTTAATGGGTATTAACTCTACTCTCCAAATGGAGAAGTCCCTGACCTGCTCAAGCAGGAAATGCCCTTCTGAGTTTCAATACCTTCATCTTAGTCACCATTTAGAGAGCTAGCAGCTTTGAACACCTGTAAAACACTGGCTTTGTTGACCTTTTTGCCACACTTACCTCTCTTTATAACATATCAAACAGCCCCCATTTGTCTTTATGAATTAAAAACTTTAGCAGAGTTCTCACTTCGGCAGCACATATACTAAAATTGGAACGATACAGAGAAGATTAGCATGGCCTGTGTGCAAGGATGACACACAAATTCGTGAAGCGTTCCATATTTTTGAGGCGATATGGGGATATATGCATATGTATAGCTGACTCACTTTGTTATAAAGCAGAAACTAACACACCATTGTAAAGCAATTATACCCCAATAAAGATGTTAAAAAAAAACAAAAAAAAACTTTAGCAGATTTTGTGAAAGACTGCTTAACAACACTGAAGAAAGCAGATGGAATGCACTGGTTAGAGCATAAAAACAGGGCAGACCAGCCCTCCTTCGTAGATTCCCTGTGTGAGAGCCTCTGTTTAAAAGCATGGTCACTGAGAAAATCATAAGTTCAGGCCTACAAGTGAGAATCCAGTGCTACCTGAAGATGTTAACTAGCAAAATTTGTCCTACACCTCTACTCATCATTGAGATGTTAGACTACTCTCCAAATGGCATTGTCTTCCACTCAGTGACTTATTGGTGAATGCAGAAAGAAACCCCAAGCTGGTATCCTTCAGAAGGATCAGACAAAATGGGGGATAGTGTTGTGATGAAATATTTTAGGGAGAGAGTCCTCCTTTATAACAATGTTATTTAAAACTGTGTGTGGGGGGCTTCCCTGGTGGCACAGTGGTTGAGAGTCCGCCTGCCAATGCAGGGTATGTGGGTTTGTGCCCCGGTCCGGGAAGATCCCACATGCCATGGAGCGGCTGGGCTCGTGAGCCATGGCCGCTGAGCCTGCGCATCCGGAGCCTGTGCTCCACAACGGGAGAGACCACAACGGTGAGAGGCCCAAGTACTGCAAAAAAAAAAAAAAAAAAACTGTGTGTGTCACATTTTGGGGATATTCATAAAGAAGATGCATGCCAGTGTTTAAAATTATTGGATATAAATATAGGCCCAACCATGAGCATGCCTTAAAAGCATATGCAGTCAAAGAACTTGAAATGTTTATTAATGCTTTCGAAGGGCTGCTGCAATAAAATCACGTGGCTGCTTCCCAGTTGGCCAGAGAATGGGACTGCTCACAGGTTTCAGGTTGAAAAGCCTCCCACAGCTCCCTAGGCAAGAAGTTTGGCAGTGGTGCTGAAAAACTACAAAGACATATTCCCCAATATTTATCATATGATTTGTATTCTGCAGTCATTTCCAGTTTCAATGGCAACAGTGGAAAGGAACGGATGAAGTCAGGTTACAGGAATAGAATGCTTGAGGCAGGGCTTGAATATCTACTGCACATTTCTATGGAAGGCCCAATGCCAGGAGTATATAACTGCAGACGTGCTGTCAAACTTTTCTTACTAAAACTCACCAGAACAAACAAATCAGCCTTTGGCAAAAAAAAGACCATCAGAAAACCTCAGTTTTGAAGGAGAACCATCTTCCTTCTGATAAAAAAGAAACAGCATTTTGTGCTCAAACCCCCTCTGTAAATCACCATTATCTCTGCCTATGTTTGTAAAGTATGGACAAGTGACTAGTCTGCAGTAAAGTGTAATAATAGAGCAAAATAAAATGAAGTGAGTACATTTCCTACCATTAAGCATTGTTGTGTGTCCATTTAGTTTGTAATGTTTATAGAAATAGCAGCACTCTGTAGAAAAGGAATCCAAAGGATTCAACCAAAGGGGAAAAAAAGACTTGCTTCATTTTCACTTGACCATATTTCTTAATTATAAAGAAAAAAATACAGCATATGTCATATATTAATAAGTAGCATTCTTTTGTCATGTTTATTTTTCTGTATTTTCATTCTTGCTTTCTTAAAATATAGCTTAAAGATAGAAATTGAAGTATTAATATTAAACAGATCATGTCATTATCCTGTAAATGTTAAAATGATCATATTTTATTTTGTTATTTAAAAGTTGCCCAAAAGGATGCAGCATGGCTTAAATATTTGGGTGGAGTTCTTCATTCTACCTTTATTCTGCATGGCCATATAACAGTCTAAACCCTACTTAGGACCCCCTGCAAGGGCACAGAATGAAATTAAAAATCACACCTATTACTGCTACCAAGGCAAACTATTTAAATTTCTCTTAATATTTACTGGAGTTCTTGGTACATAGCCAAGAAAGGCTCAGTGAATATTTGTTGAATAAATAAAATCACTTATTTATAAAACGTGTGGAATTCACAGGATAGGATTTACAGCCGTAAAAGTATAACTTTGTACGGCAATTCTTAGGTGAAAGTACAGAAACTGCCTAATTATTATTTGCTTTGGTTCCATTGTATTTAGTGGTGAATAATTTTCTTATTTTAAAACAATATTTTTCAGATATCCATTATTGCGTAATTAAAGACCAAAAATGAAAACTAGAAGGTTCTTAGGTCTATGTTTATTCTCCATTTGCAATATTTCAATATAGTCCTTTTCTATGGAAATACTTCTGAATTTAGAACTCTGTGGAGAGAAATACTGACATCAGCACAGGCAGGAAAAAAATAGTAATTTATATACAAAAAAAACCCCAGTTGTTTACCATGGGAGACATAAGCACACTGGTCTTAACAAATTCACACTTCTATATTTAGTAACTGAAGCATTAGGAAATCGGCTGCTCTCAAGTGTATTTTAAAAGCGTTTGTAATGTGGAGTTTTCTAATATTCTCTTCCCAAGTAACGATTATATTAAAAATCTTGCCGAGTTGCAAAATAGGTCTGCTAAAATCTTATATTTATTTGAAAAGGTTGCATTTTACTGAGTTTATTATAACAATAAAAATATAGCAATGCAACCATATGAATATTTAAAAATACAAACGCCACTGTCTTTTAAAAAAAATCCTAATCTAGAATTGTTTTCTGTTTTAATAATAAAAGTCAAATAAGTGGTAGGGGAAAACAAAAGGAAAAACTATAAGAAAGAATCATGGGAGTACATTTGCAAAGAGAATTCTTTGAATTCTCACCTAAGAGAAGTGAGTTCATTAAAGTAATGAATCTAAGCCTAATATTTTATAATAAATAAGATGAAATGTATTTTCTATGGCAGAAGCTTTCCAGGTTATACCAGTTTGGAAGTCAGTATTTCACTTGATCACTAAAAAATTCTTTTGAATTGCTCTTCAATTCATATAACAAACCCAAATGTTAACACAGCTTCTGTGTTTACCATATCTTTAATATGGCTTTATCTTGCCATAATACTATACACCCATATAGTTCCAGCAGAAAGCATTTCAAGACCAGAAATCCTTCTCTTCTATTTCACACTCAAGGCTGGAGTAAATTGCATGCCTCTAACAAACCAGATTTTCCAGTGAATACATCTGGAGGGCAATAGGAACAGGATGGTGGTGGTGGGAGGTAGAGGTTTGAGATTGGGAAGTGTTGTAAACAGAAGGAAAACCATTGGTGAAAGTCAAAGTTAGAATGCAATCATTAGATCATGCAAGATCTTGTAAGCCATAAGTTAGCGTATGAACTTGATCTTGAGGGCGACAGTGAGCATAGAAGGGTTTCAGCTGGGGCCAGGGTAGGGGATGATCAGATCTGCACTTTAAAGACATCATTCTGGCTATGGTTTAAAAATGTACCGAAGGGACAAGTCTGTGTGCAGGGTTAGAAATCCAGGCAGCAGGAAATGGTAGAAAAATGAACACATTTTAAAGATAATTAAGAGGTAGAACAGATATGAATTAGGTTCCAGTTTGCTGTAAAGGTGACAGAGAGAGAAGAGTGGACAGTGTCACCCAGCTTCCTGAGTCCGCACGAGGATGGCATTTATTAACTTAAGGAACACCGGAAAAAGATCAGCTTTTAGAGGAAGTATGATGAATTCGATTGGAATATAGTGAGTTTTGGACCCTGAGATATCCAGTTGGATTACGGGATAGTTATGGAATAAAGATTTATAGAATTTATGGAAGATCTGAGTATAAACAGTAATTGAAGCAACTGAAAAGAAAGATATTACCCAGGGAGGGAAGGTAGGGTGAAAACATAAGAAGGTCAGGTCTAGGCTGAGGAACACCAACATTTAAGAAATGGCCTAAAAGGATACTGGGTCAGTGGGAAAACACAGGAGGGCTGTGTCACAGAACGAAATTTGGTTTCAAAAATGTGGGAGTGTTTATCTGTGCCAAAGACTGATGAGAGATCAAGGTTAAGATAAAAACTAGCCATTAGATTTAACCACATGGAAGTAATTTTTACTTTGGGCAAGAGCTGTTTGGTAGAATGGTGGGTACAGGTGCATGAGTGGAGTGGGTTGGGTGAAGGGGCAGGGAATGTGAGACCCAGGAATACAGACTCTTTTTTAGAAGTTCTATGAAGAATGGGGAGAAGCAACTGGGTAGCAGTAGAAAGACACAAGAGTTCAGAGAGTAACTTACATCCTTGGGAAAGGTTTCAGCATGTTTAAATGCTGATGTGAAGTGTCTGATAGAAAAGTAGGTTAAAGTTATCTGAAAAAAGTATAATAGCTAATAATAACAGCTAACACTCACTGAATGCTCGATATATACTAGGCACTCTTCCAAGTTCTTCATGCTGAGTAACTCCTTTGATGCTCACAGGTAGGTACTGTGATTATTCCATTTTTCAGCTAAGGAAATAGAAACCTGATGGGATAACTTTGCTTAAGAGGTGGAAAAGAGTGGGATCCAAAGCCCAGATAAAGGAATTACCCTTGTACAAAAGAGGGACAACTTCCATTCTATAGGACCGGACATGGAAAGGATGGGATGGAGGTAGGTGAATTTATAGGTTTGGAGGCAGGAGACTGAGAGAATTCTCTTAATAGCTTCTATTTTGTCAGTCAGGAGAGAAGGGCATCTGCACTGAGATGAGGTGGTAGGCTGGTAGGTTTGAAATACAAAGAAGGTGTCAAATAGACCCTATAAAGAATAGGAGAGAATTTGTGTTAACTAGGGAGCATAAAGTGATTGCAGGCAGCCCTGAAACCCCACTGCAGTCAGAGGGCCAGTGCTAGCCATTCATTTTCAGGGTTGTGTGGTTTCCCCATGCTCAGTTTCAGGCCAGAGGCGAGGTAATGCTGTGAAGACTATCCAAGAAGCATCCAGAAGTCTTGGTGTTTAGTCAACCATGGAGATCTAGAAGACCTCGGAGGTAAACCAAATGGGTCAGGGGTATGGATAGGGCAGGGGAAGACTAAGGCGTATAGATCCGTTTGATGGGCACTTACTAGAACCTTCTTTAGAAGTAGAGGATAATCATACTTAATTAATCAGGTAGACAGGGAATGGGTGGTGCCCAAAGATAAAAAGTAAGAAAAGTAGACCTTGATGAAGGGGTATATGGGAGCTTTGCACCTTCTGCTTAGTTTTTCTGTAAACCTAAAACTGCTAAAAATAATAATAATAATAATAAAGTCTATTAATTTCAAAAATACACCTTGGAATATATAAGGTAGGGACTATCTGAATATGACTTTACCATATGACTGCCTATGACTTATCTTGCTTGTCTACAGTGGCTTGGCAGGTAAATAGAAGAAAGGAGCTTTGGACTATTGTCTTTTGGACCACAAAGCACATGCGCATTATCCTATACCCACTGAATATTGATGCTATTCATTGGTGTTCAGTTCTGTGTAACCTTAAACTATGAAAGTTTTCTGAAAGTGCTGAAAGTTTCAATAAAGGCACTACTAAGGTCTGTTATGAAAACTTTGTTGCAAACCAAAGAAACTACCTGCAGAAGAGAAATTTACTAATGAGCCAACAGGTGGCCAACATGGTGTTCTTGAATTTTTTAATAATAGAGCTAATTAACAATTAGGGCAGCAGAAGTCTCTCAAAGTGGAGATAAGGGGGAGGGGGAAGGAGGACAAGGGGAGGGAGGGGAAGGGAGCGGAAAGAAGAAGAGAAGAGAGATCAAGAGAAAGGAATTCTGAAGGAGCCAACATTATCATCGTATCTATTCATCCCTCAAAATTTATCTCAAAACTCACCCCTGGAAATCTCAGACTCCAGTCTAATTCGGATGCTGGCAAGTCATGGTGTTAACACAATGAATAGTGTAACAGCTGATGGCCATACCTACATCTCTATTAATTAGACTGTGAGATACTTGAGGACAGGAAACACTGTTCATCTTCGAATGCTCTCAAAGCAGTGTCTAAGCCAGTGTCTGACTCAGAATAGGAACAAAACAACATGGATGGATGAACGAATGTATGAATGAATGAATGATAGGTATCTGGCCATTTTTCATGCCATCTACTCTAACCTTATCCATCTACCTTTGGGAAGAAAAGTTCTGTCAACTTCTTTTCTAATGAGAAATCATTTCTCACATTATATCAAGTCATCTGGGGAAAATTTATTGTTTCCCTTTAATGACAGTTAATATAAAAATCTTTAGGATGAGGAGAATGCAAAACAAGCAAGCAGGTAGCAACAGTAGTGGTTGGAATGGTTTGATCCTGAGGGAGAGAGGATATCTATTAAGCTCCAACCATGTGCCAGACATAAATGATAGACTTTGCATGTATTCTTGTCTGATATCAACAAGAGTAGCATGAACTGATTACTGTTATTAGGCCCATTTTATATGTGAGAAAATGAGGATCAGAGAAGTTAATTTGCCCAGAGACATTAACTGGTGCGACCTGACCTTTCTTCTTTCCTTCCCTCCTCCCTTGCTTCTTTTTTTTAACTAACATGTACTTATCACCTGCTGAGTCCTAGAGGGGCTAAACAACTTTTCTAAGGTCACGCAGTCAGAAAGAGGCAAAGAAGGAGTCAAATCAGGGCCTTCGGGACTTGAGAATCCATGTCCTTTATTAAACTACATGTTTCCATCACAGATCTCTTTGCAAACTTTGGGAACTTCATCTCACTTTCCTGCTCTCCCTTGAATTAACTTCACATTATGGCAAGCCAGAAGCTGGGATTTTGAATAGAAAGGGACACAGTTGTTTTTCTACCAACTTCTGAATTGAGGTCATTTCTCCAGTCTGGAATTTGCTAATTCTCCCCCACCGGCAGCTCTTCCTGAAACTTTTGGCCAGTGCAGTTGACACCAGAGACCTGGGAAGCCATCCTTGTGCTCTGAGCTTCCAGCAGCAACCCGAGCTGTTTGTCAGCGAGCTGAGAGCCTCGTATCTCAGATTAGTGTGCAATCAGAAGACAAACAGAAGGTGAGTAACTTCATGGGAGAACAGTGGGTATGTATGCTAGCCATCCAGAAACAGCCAGATGAGATGGCATCAAAGGCCTAAAATGCCATATGTCACTTAGAACCGTATTCTCATTTTAATAGTGCTATTTTGATGCACAGTAGATAAGCCTGAAAGTAAGTACACGAAAATGCTAACAGAAGGAATATGGATAATTGATGTTAGGGCAATGAGATGATGAGTAATATTTTTCTTTTAATTGCCAAAATTTTGACGATGTGGTTTTAGTACCTTTAAAAAGAAAATATTAAAGTTATCTTTTTTAAAAGCATTTTTTCTCTTTGATGAAACAGCATTCTAGAAATAACTAGAAAGGACACATGGGCAGATGAAACAACATAAGCCAGATTCCCAAATTCTGGATTTATCTTCCTACAGATTTTTCTGCTGTGGATTTGAGAGGAGCTACAACTACATAGCAAGGGCTAAGTTTAATCAGTAGGTCACAAGATTTCTGGTAATAAAGGAAAATGGTTCATAGGAATGGCCTAGGAGGTGTAAATAAAGCAGAAAGCAAGTCTCCTGAGCTCCACAACTGCAGAGGTAATACCTCCACCCGCCACCGGCAGTGCAGCTGTCTGGTGCTTCCAGGTTTCCCCTGGCTTCTGTAGCTGCCATCATAGCAGTTGGCCCCTAGGGGCGCTCTGCCCCATTTTGCAATACTGCTCTTGTCCGTCCAGTAGACAATCTCAAAATCCTCCTTTCTCCCCAATCTTTTAGCAAAAATAAAGGTAGAATTATTGTTAAAAATTTGAAAGCCATGTTTACTAGAAAACTGAAGGGAAAAGAAATGCAAATTGATGGAAATAAATCATATAATGGAGAACAGATTCTTTTATCTTTATGTAGCTCAAATCTAGCTGCAGATCTGCTCCCTGAGAACCCAGCTTACAAATTTTTTTCTGAGCCCAGACTGTGGGATGCTGAGTGAATCCCTCAGAGCCTCTAACCTGAGGTACCTGTTCTACCCCTGCCAAGTCTGAGGAGAAGCCCAGCCTTCACTCCTCATCCCTCTAGGAGGCTAGCTACCCCACTAGGTTCAGGTAGCTTTCAAAGGCCCTGTCCTTCTCATACCTTCTGGTCTCTTGGTCTCCTGGGAAAGGAAGGTGCTTTTCTCTCAGGTCCAGAATTCAGCCTCTGGATGTAGGCCTTCCTATGTTGACCTTACAGATAACTAACTTCCTTTGCCTTTTCTGTAAGTCTGTAGATCCACACATCTCCCTGTCTTGTCCCATCATTTGAATCATCTCATTAGATAAATGTCAAGGCTTGGTCTCTCCTATCTGGATGGCAACCTTTACACTCATACTTTACAGAGCATCTTGATGTTAATCATTCCAATCTACTGTCCCAAGAAGTAAACCCCGACTTGTCCATCCATGTTTCCCCAGTTTGCTCAATACAATCACCATACCTGTGTCTTTGGCTAATATCTTCCCCTATTCTCACAAATGGACAAAAGGCCACAAACAGCAGACGGCTTCGGGGAGGATTACCTCATGTCCGCTCCCCATTAGGCAAGCCGAAGACTGTATCCTTGCCTTCCTTCAGAGACCCCAACCCCCCACCTCTACCTCCTCACCTGGACTCTCCCTTCATTCCTGTTCTTCGTCTGAGAGAGATCTCTGACTGAAAACTCATTGGCAGAGCAGAGATAATTGACACACTCTGAACCCAACAGAGGTTCAAGCCAGCCTTGCCTCAGTTACCCACTCTCCTGTCTGCCTCAGGTACTCTCTGGACCCCCTCCTCAGGGAGTGATCCTGCAGAATTCTACCCATTACAGTTTTACAACATCAAAATCCCTTAAGCATATAGTAACAACAACAGCACATACAATGAGAGGAGAGTGGATCACTCACACATGCTCTTACGGGGAAACGGGCAGCTCTCTCCCTGGTAAGAAAAATATGGGTCTCCACCTCACCACACACAAAAAAATCCCAGGATGCCCCAGAATGCAGTTTCTTTTCTTCATGACGTGTTGGAAAGCACGTCAGCTGCTCCTCGTTGCCGTGAGGATCACCCAACATCGGGTCACTGAGACAGACGGCAGCACTGGCTTGCACGGCTGATAGGATTAGGAGCTGGGGCTTTGTCAGCCCTGACTGAGACTGGGAGAGACCCCAGCAGACACAGGTGAGCTGAGAGGAAGAGCGGATGTGGGAGACGGGGAGGTGTCTTGGTTAAATGGTGCAGACCTTTTCTCTTCGGCAGTGCCTTTGTATTGTCTTTTCTGTGAAGTTTGCAGTCTGGGGGGTTCCTATCAAGAAAAACCTGTCCTTTATGACTTATCTGGTTTCAGGGATTGACAACATATGCCTCACAGGATTTTTGTGAAGCTCAAATAAGATTATACAGGTGAAAGGGCTCTGAAAATATAAAGTTGTGTGCAAACAAAAGGTATGAATC
Organism: Mesoplodon bidens; assembly: GCF_964165515.1. Taxonomy (NCBI): domain Eukaryota; kingdom Metazoa; phylum Chordata; class Mammalia; order Artiodactyla; family Ziphiidae; genus Mesoplodon; species Mesoplodon bidens. The sequence continues at coordinate 51,789,749 of NC_138173.1, read as the reverse complement.
AATTACAGATTTCACATAGGCGAAGAATCAAATAATTTTTCCCAAATTTGGGGCCATAATATCATAAAAACATCCCTTTTCTCCCAGCCTACGATACCCTATCTCCCCTGTTCTTCCCAGGTCTGGGCAGGGGTATTATTTATACTCTTGAAGGGTTCCAGCCTTCTGAATTAGTTATTTTCTAAAAAAATCAGCATTACATTCATTTCTAGAGGAAAAACCACAGAATTACAAAACCAAGGAATATTTTAAAGCAGATAAAAGATGACTATAATATACTGTATTAGATTATATCTCTCTGATGGTATAATGCAAACATTATAAGACACTTAATGACGTGAGAAACACTTGAATGAAATTAAAGGCAAGATAGATATTAGCATTTATAAAACTTGCCTTTTAGAACAGCATAAGAACAGGCTTGGGTTCCAAAAGTACAGAGCTAAAAGGCGTTTGAACACTAAATCATCAGCCTTTCCCTCAGCAGGTTGCTATGGTGACAGCAGGGCTACAGCATTGCCTCTCACTGCCTGCACTTCTGCAGTAAAGGCTTTCACTTAACACATGTTGGATTTTTTTAAGGCACACACCCCATCATCAAATACAAAGAAATATTGGAGGCAGCTTTATCTGAGTCATTTTCTAAACAGAAGTTGTGTCTATGTTCTTTATCCTGTACTGATGGGCCCCTTAGGGGGTTAGAAAATTCACTCATTCATGCATTCATTCATTTGACTGTTATATATTGAGTGTCTACTGTGTCAGGACCTGTACTAGGCACTGCCTACATCCCTGGTGAAGAGAGACAAATAAGCAGGGGATTCTGATACAAGATCATAACAGCTCTCCTGGGGTGAATTAAATACAGGTGTCCTGGAAGTATGTAAGGACTGATGTTCTTGGGGGATCGGGGGACGTTTCTTGGAAGAAGCTGTTTCTAAAATGAAAATGTATCTTTAGGAGTTGAGGAGGATGGGTGGGTGAGGTGCAAGAAACGCTCTAGACAAAGGGACCAGAGTGTGCAACAGCCTAGAGGAAAAAGCACAGTACCTCCTGAGCACTTCAACTGCTACAGTTCAAGGGGTATCCATTTGTATGTGGAGGGGGAGAGGCAGGGGCGATGGATTGGGGGTGGGTAGGGGTGGTGAGGGAGGGAGGATCAGAGAAGAGCAGTGTCAAGAAATGAGATGGGAGAGATACACAAAGCCAGAACATGAAAGGCATTTGTGCCACATTAAGGAGTTTGAATATTACTTGGAGGATAACCGAGAAACCATTAATGAGTTTTAATGAAGAAGCATGGCTAGATTTGGCCTTGTGGAAAAATAGCAAAACTGGCAAGAAAGGAATAAGAGGCAAGATTGGAAGCAAGACAACTTTAGTTAGACCGCTCTTGCAATAATCCAGGATGTTTGTGGTTTAGGCTCGAAGTGAAGAAAATGCAGTCAAACAGAGGCCAGAAGTAATCCGATTCAAGACATTATTTCTAGGGTAGGGTGGAGATCATTCACGCTTTCTGCTATGCGGGGCCACATGAGGGAGAAGAAGTCAAGAATGACTCTGAGGTTCTGACTTGGACACCTCCGTGGAGGGTGTTTTCTGCTGTCAGGCCCCCAGATTTAATTCTCAGGAGGGACCTCAGAAGTACCTTAACAGTTTGGCATTAACAGTTCGAGCCTATCTCACAGTGTATGTCCTCAGCCTCATAATTTTGGAAATAACAGACTGTAGGAATCATCCTGGAACATCACTTTCCTGAAGTCCGTATCTGAGACAGCTGTAGGTATCCAAGTATGAATTAATAAGCTCTTCCCACAAAATAAAGAATCCTAAGATTATCGACTTCACTTAACAAAGCTAAGTAGATTGAAAAGACATGAAGATGTATGGAATAAAACTTCTTTATGGGTATAGAGGAGGCAAACTGCTTTCACTAATCCTCTGATTTCAGGCTCTCTCTAGACTCACACTGTACATTCCTGGATTTGAAAGTTGAGGACTCAGAAAAATGCTTTTCGGAGGGCAGACAAATGGGATGGTGGAGGTTCAGATACCATTTTCAAGGATCACAGTCCTTCCGTGTACAACACTGGGTGTAACGATCGGGCTGTTCCCCGTCCACACTGCTACTTAGAATATTCTCCAATTCTGAAATAAAGGGCATCTAAATTATTATACATGTAGAGTTGCATTATCAGATGAAACTTCAGTAATAAGTGTAATACATCAAGGCCCATGACCCAAACGATGGATGATCCCTATTCCACGTCCTCAGTTGAACAGGTTTTTGAGCTATTTTGAACAAATCTGTCTGCCTCAAATGCTTTTTCACGTAAGAGGATTCAGCAAATATTGACCGGAAGAGCTGGACGTGACTTGACCGCCCTTTGGAAGGTTCTCTTCCATCAGCTGGGTATAGCTGTTTTTGTTTTTGTTTTTCCCTCATGCAATCCTCCTAGCTCTCCTTGACGTAGGTATTATTATTATCATCCCTCAAACCTAACGAGGATAAACTTGAAGTTCAGAGAGGTCAAGAACTTTAGGCACATAGGCACTTCGCTAGAAGGGAGTGGAGTGTTGCCTTTGAAGTGGTTTTCTGAGTTCAAGTGCGGGGTCCCCAAAGCAGCGTGCCTGGTACTCATTCCCGGGCGTCTGTGGGCCAGAGCTGGAGAAAAAGGCTTGCTCGCCCTCAGCAGCCTGGCTTCCCCGCCCTCAGCAGCCTGGCTTCCCGAGCCCGCGGGAACTGGCCTCTTCGTTCCGTCCCTGCGGTGCTGCGCTGCCATCGCCAGGCCCTTCGGATGCAAATCCCCCAAGGAGAATCGCAGCCTTTGAGATTCCGGAACCCAGATGCTGTGTCAGTCGTGCAGCTTTCGCTTGGCTGGGGTCCGGGTGGAGGGGGACCGCCCCGTCTCTCTCCTGCGAGGTAATTGTGTGCGGAGCTGTAAGTTGACTTAAAACCGAGAGGGCAGGGAGCAGCCGCGAGGCAAAAACTTTCCCTTTCTACAGTTTGGCTCTCAGTGATGTCACAGCTTTTCTGGGTTCTTCTCTGCGACGTGCACCCCCTTCGAACCCGATACCAGGTGCCCAAAAGGGGGTGCTGGGCGTCACCCTGCTGGAGATGCTCCGAGCCTCCGCAAGCCCTCTCCGGGTCGGACTCGGCAGACAAGGAGGGGCGCGCGGAACTCGTGGGCAGGGCCCGCGGCGAAGTCGGGCGGGCGGGGCGCGCCGAGGCGCCTCCCAGGGGGCAGGCAGGTGAGGGAGGTCGGGGGAGGCGGGGGCGGGAGCCGCGGTGGCACCACGTGTCCGTCCGGGGCGGGGCGGCCGGGCGTGCCCTCGGGGCCCTGCGCGAGCTGCCGCAGCGGTGGCGGCGCGTCGGCCCCGCAGCAGCCGGCGGCCGCAGAGCGCGCCGGCTCAACGCAGTCTCCTCGCCCCGGTGCCCGCAGGTGCCTCCTCCTGGACGGCGGCAGCGGCGGCGCGAGGAGCCGGCGGGCGGCAGCGCGATGGGACCCCTTCGGGAGACCAAGGTAAGGAGGGCACGTCCTGCGGGCGCGGATGGCAGTGTCCGCGAGCGCCGGGGGGAGAGGAGTGGTGAGCACTGCGGGCAAGGAGGTCAGGTGAGAGCTGGAGGGGTGACGTTTAGAGTGTGGTAAACGGGGACAAGGAGGTGGTGGGCACGAGGAGAAGGCGGGGGACAGTTGCTCAGGTGATGAGACCTGGGAGATGGGCAGGTGACACTGTGTTTGGAGGGTTGTTGACCCGAGGATTAAAAAGATTGACTCTGGTTAATCCCATCCCCTGAAATTGGAGATTTGGGATCCAGCTCTCCGTCGATGTCCTCTGTGTGTGATGTGGATAAAAAAGGATTTGATGTATTGGGGACTGAGAAATAAGGACTCCAGCACTGGTTCAAGGTCTGCCTTGTGCCGAGAGGAGTGGCTGACGGGTGATACCCGCTGGGTGACTGATGTGCAGAGCAAACCCCGAGGCTGGGTGCGGCTTTCTCCCCTGGATAGGGTGGATGCCTGAGCGACCGCGGGACTTAACCGCGGCTGGGGCTTTCCCTTCAATTCCTGCACTGTGAGGGCCTCCCAGAGGTGTTTACTTTGGCAGCGACCCTTCCTGGTAAGCCTCGTGGAAATGAGCAGGAGGTCATGTTTCCAAATAGTGTTTGTTACCTAATCCAAAGCCCTTTTTCAACTGCAGAGGTTGGAATGAGCAGTGGGGTTTTTTTGCGAAGAGCTCCTCCTAGGAGTCCATTTTAATAAGCAAGGGTGGTGGTGACCCCGAAAAGCACTGGACTGACTGCAGGCCCGTTCTGCTTCTAGATGATGTGCAGCAGTTTGGCTGAGCATCTTTGCCTCTTTTAGCCTCAGTTTCCTCATCTGTAAATAGGGACACAAATTCGTGTCCTCCCTATGGCCTCGGTCGTAAAGATTAAACAAGATAATGGTTGGGAAAGCACTTTAAAAATTGAAAAATATTGCTAAAATACTGATTTTTAGGCATTTTTAAAACCAAGGAAGGCACGGCCCTCGGCATTTAATTCTGTGTTTTGAAGGAGAGAGAGAGAAAAATCTCTTCATATGGGTGACCTGTAAGGAAAACAAAAGCTAAACATGATGTAAAAGGTGGAGCCATCTTACTGGGTATTGGATTTTTGTTTGCTTTTCTGTTGGCAACAAGCCCTGTGTACCAGGATATTAATGAATAATTAAAATCCTGGCCGGAAGAGAGGGGATTTGAAAGATCAGGCTGCATGATCTATCAGGAAAGAATTGTTTCAGGTATAGGGGTCTACTTGTGAGGAGACAGGAAAACAGAAGTGAAAGTATCACAGCGAATTCAGGGAAAGCAAAATGGAAGTCTGGAGGAAATCAAGTAATAAGCCAGAGTGTGCTGTGAGTTATAAAGTGCCTTTGAGAGAGCGGAAAGCTTAGATGAGATAGGAAAAGCCAGAATGAGAAGGTGAGTTAGGAACTGCATGAGAGAACGGAATAGCTTTTCTGCTAGCGGCTGGAAGTGTGCGTGTGTGTGTGTGTGTGTGTGTGTGTGTGTGTGTGTGTGTAAGTACATCCGTGCTGGAGTGTGTGCTCTTCAGTAAATTAGAAGGCTTAGCTGAGTAGAAGAGTTCTGGAGTTCACTTTAGCTACTGAAACAAGGACTACTCTGTGAAGATTCAATATTCAGAAACGTGGCTTCTTAGAAACTGAGCCCAGAAGCCGACTGGAGTTCAGAGGGGGCAACAAATGTTCTTTTGTTTTATTTCTGATGTCCAATTTGGAGAAGGAGCAGAGAGTGCAGCACCATGAGAAGGAGATTTCCCGAAGCCGGATTCCCCGTTTGATTCTTCGGCCCCATCTGCCTCGGCAACAGCACCAAGTGTCCCCAGCCTCTGAGTCTCCCTTCTCGGAGGAAGAGAGCAGAGAGTTCAACCCCAGCAGCTCTGGGCGCTCAGCGAGGACCATTAGCAGCAACAGCTTCTGCTCAGGTACAGTACCCGCGGGAATGAAGGCAGGAAGTGTGTACATTGCCTGGCATTGTAAATGCATCTGGAATGGGCCCCTTAGAGTCTAGGACTGGACGTTTGTTATTAGCATGAATGATATGAGGTTGCATCTTTTTGGCTGTTTTGACCTACGAACACAGCAGTTTCAAATGGTTCAACCTAATGAAATTTCATACCTGTTTTTATATGTTATTCTAGTTGATAATTTACTATATGAAATCTAACTACTTGCTTCTATGACTGTTTGTAAAATGTATTCCTTTGTTAAATCTGGAAAAAGTAGCTTACATTTTATACTAGCAGTCTTTGTAAGCCTGTGTACTTCTGTTAATGGAATCCTCAAAGATAAAGCAAGTCCTAATGAATGAGGTCAGGATCAAGGTGGTTTATTTCCCAGGACCGGCCTGACCTTGTATTTTAGAGGGAAAGAGCACAGGCTTTGTAACCTTACAGGCCTGGACCGGAATCCCTGGCCTTTCTAGCCCTTACAAGCTGTGTGACCTTGGGCAAGTCGCTTAATCTCCTTAAGCCTCAGTTGTTACATCCATAAAATGGGATGATAATACCTACCTTGTAGAGTAGCCGGGAGGTTGAGAGAGACCACGTACCTAAGTATATTCCTAGTGCAGATCCTGGCCTGTAGAGGTGCTTAATAAATGATGTTTCTTAATACAAAGAACATATGTCAGTTTCAATACATGTTTGAAGAAGTTTCCTTAGAGTTGTGAGTATATTTGGTAAAGGCATAAATCTCTTCCTGGAGGTGCCACCGTTACCTCTTGACAGAGCCTATTATACAAATTGAAGCACATGACTTAGAAGGACTTGTATTCTTTGAGAAGTATTAGGAATTTGGATAAAATTTAAAGGAGTGACTGTCTTATGATTCATGAAGACTGTTTCACAGAGGATAATTTTTAGAATTTATTTAGGCAAAATGTAATTTGAAGGTTAGCACATGCATGAAAACGGACATATGAATCAAGGTGCTATGATTAATGCCCTAATTTAGCAGGATACAATATTCCATTGTATTTAGTATTGGTGATTACATTTTCAGGGATTTTAAAAGTGTAGCTTTAGGGCTTCCCTGGTGGCGCAGTGGTTGAGAGTCCGCCTGCCGATGCAGGGGACAAGGGTTCGTGCCCCGGTCCGGGAAGATCCCACATGCCGCGGAGCGGCTGGGCCCGTGAGCCATGGCCGCTATCTTGCGCGTCCGGAGCCTGTGCTCCGCAGCGGGAGAGGCCACAACAGTGAGAGACCCGCGTACCACAAAAAAAAAAAAGTGTAGCTTTAGATTTATTATATACTTTCACAAAATAATTCCACCCAATGCATAAGTTGTATATTAGAAATACTGTGCTGCTTATTTTTATATTTTTTTCTCTACAATGCTTCAGATTCTCTACTTGGTTTTGAAAAAATTCTATCAAAGTATTATATTTTAAAACGTGTTGCTGAATCCAGTGTAAAATGGAAACCCACTGATGGTTTGCTTGACACTGTCCCAGGAAGAAAGACAAAGGAAAACTGCTGGAGCAGTTAAGATTCCAAAAACCCAGAGTCGTATTTGCAGAATGTAATGCTGTTTACTTTCACTCCATTTTGGAGTTCAAGAATCACTCTGGTTGAATGTGGATGAACCCAGGGGAATATCATTTCACACTGACACGGCTTTGTTTACATAACTCAATTCCACATTTATTCCTGAAATTCTCTCCACATAATCATTCTCTCTCTGACTGACTTCACGGTGAGCAGTGTTACCAGCAAAAAAGAAAAAGTTGGTCAAAACAAAAGAAAAATCCCCAAATAGATCTTAGAAAATATATTTGGCAAACAAATAAAATTGTTAACTTTGGCCATGAATCATTCTTTCCAAGACCCATTTCCTGGATCAACCCTCCTTCCCAGGAGACCTGTCTCCCACTAAGGCCATAATGCTGTACATGAAAACTGAAAGTAGATATTGATCTTTCTGCCATTAACTAGTTGAGAATTGAGTGGCAGAAGCATCTAATGATGGGTGTCTATAAACCTACCTTTCGATCTTTAGCCTTGAACCCTGCCTCCAGATAGGACTCCCTCTGTTCCTGGGTCTCATCTTCCTGCTTGGCTATTCCCCAAGGTTTGGGTTGATGCCTTGTCGTTCTTTGCTTTCCTTTCCTAAGAGCCCTGGTAAAGCCCCACGACGGCTTTTGAGTGCTGTGCTGACTAAAATTGACAGGAGTGAGGTCTTTGGGGGGCATGTTAATGATGCTTTAGGAGGTCAGTTGGTGGATGGGAAATAAATGGGTTTAGTACTGTGGGAGTATTAAAGCTGCAGGCAATGAGGTAGAGACTGTAAAACATGTCCAACCAGCAGGGGGAAATAGCTGGTTTTAGTCCAGCCACTTCAACACTGAAGCTGCAATACGTGTTGGTTATCATGGCGGTTAGGTCAGAGACCAAGGTACATGCAAATCTTAAAACTACCGTCCTCTGCTAGAATGAAACCCAGATAATTTAGAGATGTCTGTTGCTGCTGTAACTTCATAACCTTACTGTGATTGTGGTGCATTCGTTTGTTTTCTTTATAAATCATCACATTCGCTAATGTGAAAGAGGGCATGAAGCGTTAGAGGGGTTCTTACAATCTGATAGTGAAATTAGAGACAAAGATGTTACTCAAACACAATGCAATTTAATTTGAAAATTACAGTTTTAAAACTGCAAACTGGAGTCTTCCCCTAAATCTGTATCAAAGGCTGTATTAATTGTGAAGAGCATCAAATGTCCTAAGATATTCAGTTTTTAAAAGAAGGATAATTCATCGAGTTTACATAAAGTTAACTTTACTTATTATAAAGGACTGACTATCCTTTATTTTGAGAGACTGGCTTTCCTATCATTTATATTATAACAAAAAAATCCAAATAGTGGTTGGAGTTGTACTTCAGCAAAATAAATGACAACTCTCTGTTGAAATGGCCTCCACCCTCACCCTCATGTTTTTCCTTTAAGTTTTACTGGTCTGTGAAATTAAAAGCCCGGGCGCTATTTTCAGAGTGACCTGTCCGTTTTTACCTGCTTTTCCTCCCTCCCTCCACTGCCTTCTTCTCCCTTTCCTTCCCACGGGAGCCTTGAGAGGAACATTTAATGATTTGATATTCTATGTGCTAATTTGTATGTTGTCTCTATCTCATTTCAGAGGGAAGAAGCTGTATGTGACCTTTTGCAATTCATTGAGGGCGTGTCCCCAGAGCTTTTCTTTTAATAGCTTCTTATTAGCAGAATTTCTCTGAAGAGATGCATATGTTTTGTGCATTTCATCAGCACATTTCATTTTGCACTTGGACGTCATTCTCCTGTTAAAAGAGTCTATTCTTTACAACTTGTACTGGGTCTTAGTCACTATGACCTCAGGTCGGCACAGTTAAGCTTATATTGTATTGGAGACCAGGCCCTATTTTGTGTGCATGGCAAGGTAAACACTGTACGTTCTTAATGAATGTTAACTAATGCTTTCTTAGGAAAAAAAAAAAAAGAATACATAAGGAAGTACAGTTACTAACAAGCTAATAGAAAAAAAAAAAACACCCTGCTTTCATGTCCTCTCTTTTATTTTTAGTCAGTTTATTTTTTTAACCAATATTCTGGCATCAAATCACCCTATCTCCCTTCTCTCTCACTCCCCTCCCCATGTTTCCTGTTTTAACATGCCCACGAGAAGTGATAAAACCCTGATTTGTGATTTGTGTTCTGGGTGTGGCCCATTGAATCTAGGCCTCTGTGCATTTTTCTCCCCGTTTTGTGTTGGTAGTGCATTGTGTTTGCGTGTTTGTCGTGCCACAACTCCAGCCTCTATTAGAAAAGCTAATGACCTGGGCAAGTCAGTCACATACAGCAGTCATCTGATGTGGTTAGCAGCGTGACATACATTTCTTTTTGCTCAGATGAGGCAATAATTACCCCTTAGAACTAGGAGGCAGATGGATTGCTGGGTTTTAGGCTAGTTCTCCTTGGGGTGCCTTGTAAACATGGCAGGTGGGGGAAATGATGCATACAGTGCACTGATGGTTTTATGGGAGACCAGTGATTTCCCCGAGTTCTATCCATGTTTCTAATGTGCACGCACATACACAGTCAAGTTTATGACTTAACCCATTAAGAAACATGTACCAGGGCTTCCCTGGTGGCGCAGTGGTTGAGAGTCCGCCTGCTGATGCAGGGGATACGGGTTCGTGTCCCGGTCCGGGAAGATCCCACATGCCACGGAGTGGCTGGGCCCGTGAGCCATGGCCGCTGAGCCTGCGCGTCCAGAGCCTGTGCTCCGCTATGGGAGAGGCCTCAGCAGAGAGAGGCCCGCGTACCGCAAAAAAAAAAAAAAAAGAAAAAAAGAAAGGAACATGTACCAGATCAATCAACTGAACAAGACAGAATCCAAGATTCTTCACAGTCTAATCCTGAGTAGGGTGTTTGCAGAAAGTACTTTGGTAGTTACAGTGGCCGAGGAGGAATCCTTCTTTGAGTGTTAATGACCTAGAGGTAATCATTGTTGCTGTTTGTGGGAAGTACAATTACAGCAAATTATAACCTGACTAGTGCCCTGCCGCGGCATGATAATGCCTCCAAAAATTTGCCTGGCCTTGCCAAACAGAAATATTTCTGCTATGCTTTTGTCCAGTTGAGGAAACTTGGCATCTGGATAGAGTAAGCCTTTGAACATAATGATCAGAATTGAGATGAACTGATTGGAGTGAGCTGCAGTACTGAATTACACTATAGGTGAATGACTGCCAACATGCTGTGAAGAAAAAAAACAAAAACCCTAAGAATTTAGTACCATTTTAATGAGCGTGGGACCTAGGCACTGTTGCATAATATATATTTCAAGTGCTTAGCTGCCTCAGTGTCAGAAATAAGTACCCAAAGAAATAGGTTACAAATGAAGGGCACACAATGTTTCCTTGAGGATGTGGGAACTGCAATCAGGGGGACAAGAACAAAATTTTTGACATTTAATAAAAAAATTACTTAGCAATGGGAACAGTAAAAGATAATCATGTTGGGGGCTTCCCTGATGGCGCAATGGTTGAGAGTCCGCCTGCCGATGCAGGGGACACGGGTTCGTGCCCCGGTTCCGGAGGATCCCACGTGCCGCGGAGCGGCTGGGCCCATGAGCCATGGCCGCTGAGCCTGCGCGTCCGGAGCCTGTGCTTCGCAACAGGAGAGGCCACAACAGTGAGAGGCCCGCATACCGAAAAAAAAAAAAAGTATTACGCAATAAGCATCTATTCAGTGCCTCCTAAGGATCAGGCTAAGGCTACAAAGATGAATAAAACACAGGGATTGGAAAAATCAATTATTTTACTGCCTTAACCCTGACACCAAAATAAATGGGATGCCACATCTTTGGATGTGTTTCCCACACAGCTGACTTTATCTCACTGATTTTGTGTGTGGTCCCTCTTACCCACGCCCACTCCACACATACTCCTTCCTTGTCATTTGAGTTTGTTGCTCCATTTATTATCTGCATTGGCCTCTCACATTTCATAAGCCCAAGGGTTCAAAGAAGTAGCATTCATTAGTGTGGTGTAGTAGATAAACATGAGCCTTGGCATCAGCAGACCAGAGTTAAAAGCATGAAATGAGATTAGAAAGGTGGGCAGGGCCAGGTCAGGAACGGCTTTGTTTGCCGTGTGAAAAACTTGACCCCCGAGATCCAGGGTCTATACAGGAGCTGGACCAGTAACATAAAGAGTGAGGCCACCTGGATAGATGACAATAGAATTAGAGTCTAGAACCGGACAGTGTATGCCCCTTCTAACAATATTCAGAATTCTTAAAATTCAGCTTTTTTTTTCTCTTACTATCTGGGCCGAATAGCACGCATAAGTAGTTGGATATGGCACACGGGCTGCCATTTTGCAATTGCTAAACATCTTCCAGAACCAGTGAAGGGTTTTCAGCAGGGGAGGGTTGTCTGGTTTATGACTAGATTTATAACTCAGAAAAATCTTTCTAATCACATGTTAGAGAGTGGATAGGAGGAAACAGGGAGTGACGGGGAGGAACGTGCCTGGTCTGAAGGCCATTGTGGTGACAGTCTAAGTGAAAAATGATAAAGTAATATGTGTGAGGGTGGGCCCCAGAACATATGTGTCTGAATCACCAATTACAAGTGGAATGGTGTCTGAATTTCCACTGGACGAACCCAAATGGAGGAGCAGGACTGGGGAGAAGGATGAGTCTGGTGAATGAGTTCAGATTAGGATTTGTTGCATTTGAGATAAAGGTCTGGAGCTGTGAAGAGAAGTCAGAGATGTTGGTAGCTGAAGTGAAGGGACTTGATGATACAGGTTTCCCCACTGTCTTAAAGTAGAACAGCCTAGGAAACCTTTTGTAAGCAGAAATGACATAGAGTGAAGAAGCAGTCACCTTAGGACACGTCTTGCTAACGGATGCCCAAAATAAGGTAAAGCACAGATGCAACAGACACAGTTCAAAGCTCTGGCAGCTTGATGCTGAGATGCCGAGTGTAGTTCCTGGAGGACCAGCTCTGCGGCCACACTCACGGCTCGGGCCGCACGCTACCTCTACAACAGATCGATACAAAACATATGCTGAATGCTATTTTCGATACTTGGGTTTTTTCATAAAAGCAAACATTCTCTTCAGATTTCTTTCGGTTATCGAAAACAATGCGAATGTAGGTCTTTCCTGAAAGTGAAAAGCAAACTTTTTTTTGTAAAGCAAACTCTCTAAATATGGGGGATGGCTGTCATTACCAACGGGGATAACATGGAGGAAGAAAGTTAGAGGACCCTGGCTAGAACTCTGAGATAAAATGAGAGGACGCAAAAAAAAGACACTGAGGCATCTGAGAACAAGCAATAGAGGGGGAGGAGGTGAGCCAGGAGTGACCGTGTCTCCAATCCCAGAGGACGAGTGCGTTCCCAGAAGAAAGCAGCCAACAGGTTCAGATGTCGGTCGCAGCAAGAGTAAGTAAGGTGTGTATGTAAAAGTGCTCAAGGATGAGACCTCTAGGTTATCAGGGATCTTAGGCAGAAACAGTCCCAGAAAACTGTGGGGATGGACTCCAGATTGCACCAGGCTGAGATGTGAATGGGAGGTACAAAATAGGATGTAGAGAACTTTTTTAAAAAGCTTAACAGGGATGGGAAAGAGGGAATAGAATAAAAACAAGGGTTGCATTTAAAGTAAAGATAGGGTGTTTATCAAATCACAGACATTTTGATAAAGTGTTTAGGCTGAGGGAAAATAGACAAGAAAAAAGAGAGAGAGAGGCTGAAAATAGTAGAGAAGTGATAACTCTGTAATAAGACCAAGGTAGACCAAGAAAGACACATATGGGAAGAAAATAAAGGCCTGAGGTGAATATAGGTAAGTTTATTCATAGGTCAGGGTAGGTAGCTGAAGGATACATTTCACAGTCTAGGTTAGGTGCTTCTTCTTTATGCTTCCTCTATCAGACTGCGTGACCTGGTTTGAAATTTTCGTATTTAGTTACCTGACTCTCCAGTAGACTGTAAGCTCCATGAAGGCAGGAACACTATAGTTCCTTGCACTATACCTGACACACAGCGGTTGCTTAATGAGTATTTATTGGAATTTGGTAGAAGGTATAATTAGGAAGACAGGACAAGTGAAATATTTTCATTCATTTAATGCATTGAGAGCAGGATACTTAGTTGCCGAGGAAGTAAAACAACTAGAATGGTACCCAATACTCAATGTAATAGGTTTATTCAGTGAAGGAAACATTTCTGTCCAGAGGAGTTCAGCATCTCTAAATGTCAAAAAGAGTCATTTGTGTAACAGGACCGTGCCTCCAGAGCTAGAAGAGAGCTCTCTTGCTAAGAAAATAAGAAAATACCCCACTCAAGAGTTGGTACTCAGAAGCTAGGAGAAAAACAGCGGCCGGTTTATTTTTTGTTTACTCTCTTGTGTGTATATGTAAGTGTGAGATGTGTGTGTGAGGTGCATGTGTGTGTGTGATTGGTGTGTGTGTGTGAATATGTCATGAGTGATATACTCATACATGTGTATGACTGTATATGAGTGTGTGAGGTGTGCACACGCTTTGTGTGTCTGGTGGTGGGAGAACTGGAAGGTCTGGGTATCAGCAAAGCTTTCTGGAGGAAGTGATGCCTGAGCTCTGTTTATTCAACTCTAATCAGGTTTTCCTCCTATTCCACTGAAGTGACACCTGCCAAGTTCTCCGTGCCCTCCACCAAATCTTACGGTGGATTCTTTGTCTTCACCTCTTCATCCCCCCTGAATTCCCATCTCAGTAAACGGCACCCGCTTCATCTAGATAACAGCAGTCCAGTTTAGAGTCAAGAAGGAATTTGGCACAAAGCCACATACCCACGTTTCCCAGGACTCAACTTGACCCTGGCCACCACCTCGCCCCACCGCCCAGGTGGATTTTACTCTGAGAAACCCCAGGGGAGATGCATGCACTTGGGGTCCACAAGGCTGCTGGGCGTGCCTGTATTGTAAGGTGGCTTTGCTGGTGTCTGCTCACAGTAACCGCCCTAAACCTCCGCTGCTGTCGGGCTTGGACAGTGGCATCTCCTGCTTTGGAGACCCAGTCCAGCCCCTCGTCTGCCAGAGCCGAGATCCTGCCCAGCTGCTCTGCGCATTGCTGGATGTTCGTGGTGCCCGCCCTCCACTCGCTGCCCGGGTTACACTGCTCTGGCTCCAGGAAGCCGGTCGTGTTGGGCTGACTGCTCCCACTTTTGAAGGAACCCAAACCAAACTTCCCAGTGCCCATGACGGGGGCTTGCCCAGCACTCACGCCCATCCCCTAGAAACCCATCCTTCAACTTTCCCTGCTCCGTGTGAATTTTCACAGGACGCCTCCTCTTTCCTGGCTGGCTCCGTCTTATTCTCTCCTCTTTAGTGTGGGAGTCCCTGAAGGTAGGATTCATCTTAGACGCTGACCCAATTCTCAGAATTCTTGAGACCCTGTGGAACTTAACCTGCCCTTCTATGTATTCTGAGGTGTTTGTGAGGATTATCTTTTCCTTAATGCTAATTATTATATGTTTTCAGCTCAAAACGAATAACCATGTGCAAACACATATGTCAGAGTGGATGTAATCACATTTGTAGGATTTATCTTGATTTGCTTTTTGCCAAAGTGAGATCATGCTGTACTGACCTGTGACCCTTTCTGTTTATTTAAGTAAATATTTACTGAACTCCTGTTGTGTGGGCAAGGTGCTATCCTAGGAGCTGAACTAGAGGGATGAACAACCCTGATAGGACTCCTGACCTCCAGGAATGTGTATTCCAGGCAGTCCCTGTACCTGTCACTGCTTGTCAGGACATAGAAGTGCCCCCATTCATTGTAATGACAGCTCGTATTCCACTGTTTGCAGGGCCTTCATTTATTCAGCCATTCTTCTGTGGATGGACGTTTCATCTCTGAGGCTAACTTTCAAAATTCAGAACTTCATTTTGTGAATGTCACTGGAACTAACTTGTTCCTGAACGTATTTCTTTCTCTCTCTCTTTTCTTTCTTTGTACCTTTTCTTTAAAGTGAAGTAAATACCATGCTTCACGTATATTCCCTAAAACAATTCCTTTTTTTCCAAATAGAAAACAATTGACATGTAGCAATTACACAAACTGTATATAATAAGTATTGTTTTTTCCTTAATGTTCTTTAACATTTCTCCATTTTTATGCCTTACTCCATCTTGACAAGCACTATCTTCAACTTCTCCATGTGAGAAAAAATAGAAGGAAGGGGGAAAGGATTTACATTGCTGCAAAAGAGCTCACTGTAATCCAGGTGTCCTACGAGCGGTTTGCAGTTTCCTTCTTACAAGGTTCTCAAGAGATCAAGAGATAGCTTCTTGGTGTCTGTCTCTGTGTCTCTATTCTTTCCTTCCTACCTTCCAGCTCGCCTCCCTCCCTCTCCCCTTCTCCCTCTCTGCTATCTTCTCCCAACAAGGAACCTTAAAAAAACAAATCTTTATAAAGGTATGGCTTAGAAACTGCAAATAAACTCATATTACTAAGGAGAGGGAAGATCAGAAGTATTAGTTAACATCCCTGTTTTGGAAAGATCATAACCCTGTGAAAGAAAGAGGAGGAGAAATAAAAGCTTGCGAGACAGAAGAATTCCCCACCCCGCTGCTGGGGCTCACCTGACTCCTGGCAGTGACTGAGCCACCCAGGTTCCCAATTTCAGCATCGGCTCCTCCCTCACCCAAACTCCTAGATAATGTGTCATTATACTACATTGACTATTTGGACCAAGATATTTTCCCCTCCAAATTGCTCCTGTGGTTGCTCATACAAATCAGACAACTTGGCGCTCGGTAGAAAACCAAGTAGAGGCCCTTGTTTGAGAGACAGCACGAGTCCTGTGAAGAAACGGACCTGCCTCACCTCACTTCCCTTCACGTGCTCCTTTGCTGCCGAGTGCTGCACCAGAATGACTCTTATGGGAGCACTCAAGGCTCCAAAATAGCTCAGAAATCCCGGGAATGTTTATATGGGAAATGACTATTTTGTCTCCAAGAAACCAGAGAAACGTTCATTAAATAATTTCTCAGTTCTCCACTTGGTTTTCATAGACGTGGGTTGCATGTCTTCGTGGAGGTGCTTCGTTCCAATTACTGTAACAAGCTCACCTCCATCGGCACACACATACACTCGCGTTTACACATCCTTCAGAGAAATTAAGCTCCGTTTGATCCCTCGTCACCTTGCACCTGCCATCTTATTTCCCTGCTCCTTTTCACAAGCAAAACTTCTCCAAAATCCTATCTCCGTAATTTGCCCTTGTCAGGCACCTGAGTGACCACGTTGGCGAATCTGACATTCTCTTGTCTGTCCTCATTTTCCTTGATTTCCCAGCAGCACTCAACACGGTTGAACAAGGTTCTTTCTTAGGAAAGATTTTCCTCCTTGGCTCCTGAGGTCCCACCCTCTGAGGGTCTTTGTTAGCTCCACCCCATCCCTTCCCCCCTTACAGTGTCAGGTGCCTCAGTCTTCAGCCCTGCTCTTTTCCTGCCCTCCCCAAGGGCTCAAATCTTTAAATTCCTCACTTGTAGGATGGTGATGCTCCCCAAACTGACCTCTCCTCTGAGCTTTAGGCTCGCATATCCAACTGCCTACTTGATATCTCCAGTGTCCTGGTTAATTTGTGTCTCAGATTTAACGTATCAAAACCAGAATTCTTAGTTTCACCCCCCACAAACTCATAAACCCATTTTTCTCCAAACTCAGAAGTGACCACCATATTCTCCATTGCTGAAGCAAAGAACCTAGAAGGTATTCTTGACCCCTTCCTACTTTTCATTGTCATATCTTTTTTTTTGCGGTACGCGGGCCTCTCCCTGTTGTGGCCTCTCACGTTGCGGAGCACAGGCTCCGGACGCGCAGGCTCGGCGGCCATGGCTCACGGGCCCAGCCGCTCCGCGGCATGTGGGATCTTCCCGGACCGGGCCACGAACCCGTGTCCCCTGCATCGGCAGGCGGACTGTCAACCACTGCGCCACCAGGGAAGCCCTCGTTATCATATCTTAATGCTTCCAATTATGTTTCCAAAACGTATCCCCAATCCATCTCCTTTTCTCAATTTTTACTACTACCATCCCAAACCACTGTCATCTCTCATTTCTCCTATGACAGTGGTCTCCACGTGGGCTTATTGCTTCTAAGCCTTCATTCCTAAAGGGACCACACAGCAAGGGGGTTAAGAAGGAGCCTCTGGAGTTAGCCTCTTTGGATTCATATCCACAGCTTACTGTGGCCTCAGGGAGGTGGCTTAAGCTCTAGTGCTGGTTTTGTATGCCTATCTTATTAGTGTCTGTCTCAAAGAGATTAAGTTAATTACATGCGTTAAGTAAGTGTTTAGTATTCTAAACATACCTGGTACTTAGTAGACACTCAATAAATATTAGCAAGAGATAACATCACTAATTCAGTCTGTTCTCCACAGACCAATCATGGTCATCTGCTGCTTAATGCACACGATGGCTTCCATTGCACTGGAGATTAATGTAGGTTTCCTGCCTATAATCCTGCACATGCTCAGACTTCCACCTGCCTTCAGCCTCATCATCAATTCTCTGCCCTCAGCTTTCCGGGCCTCTTCTCAGTTTCCTCAATGCACCAAACTCCTTGTTCCCTCTTCCTGGACTTTTCTCTTGCCTGCCTTTTCCAGGATTGGTTCCTTCTCATTTTTTTGGTCTCAATTCAAATTACCTCTTCAGGACCTTCCATGACAACCTGCCTAATGAAGTACCTTCCTACCTCCCACCCAGTTAGTCTCTATAATATCACCCAGTTTGTTTCATTAACAGTACATCACAATCAAAATGTCTTCTCTATGTGTTTTGTTACTTCTTCATTAACTGTCTCCACCACTAGAACGTGAACTCCTTGAAGACAAGGATCTTAGAGTCTTGGTCATCATTACATTTCTAATATCTTGAAGACTATCTGGCACACAATAGGAAATCAGTAATCATTTGTGGGAAGGATGGATGGATGGATGGATGAATGAGATTCTTACACTTCAACACGGGCAATTGTGTAGTGTCACATTGTATAATACTAAAGCAAAATTAGTGTGGAGCCTTGTAGACTTGTGAATTCTCACTCCAAAAAGATGCCAAAATTAGGTGAAGGAATAGAAGTTCAAATTTTGCTACTGAAAGCCCAGAATGCAAAATTATCTGAATGGCATGCGTTAAATGGTTACTGTGTTGAAGCAAAAACTGGAAACAACTAGAGTTTCTTGCCTCAAATTTTGTGGTCTGTTTATGATGGGATGGCTTCTTTCTAACAGCTTCCTTTGTCTGTTTTTAATTTGAGCATTCCCAGAATTTCTGCTCTTTCCTCTTGGAACAAACATAGGTAGGAAAATTTAGAAAACAGTTAGCTTGTGGTGGTGAGAGAAACAAGGACTTTACAGTCAGACAAACCTGAGTTTGAATCTTTGGGTCCATACCTTAGTAGCTGTGTGGCTGGATTTGTTAACCTCTCTGAGCCTCAGTTTTTCCACCTATAAAAATGAGATATTATTAAAATTATATGATAAAAATTAGTATCCTTGCCACATGATAGCTACTTAATAAATGTTACTTTTCTTACCTACCTACATCCTTTCAGAGCATTGAAAGATTTGTAGTAAGAATTTCACAGGGTTCAGATTAACCATGAGTTTAAGCTATCTGTCTCCATTGGACTATCTTAAAAAATGTCAGTGTCTGGAGCAGTAAGACTAGTAACACCTATAACAGTGTCTGGCATGTAGTAGATACTCAGTAAATATTTGTTGAATGGATGAATAAATAGTCTGTAAACACTTTTGTCATTCATGAGAATCAACTAGATTTCTATGTAGTTTTAAAGTAATGTTTCCTTAAAATAGAAATGATTCTTCCTCCAAATTATGCAACTGAACATTGAACAGCATCAAACCATAACTGAATGTTTCAAGACATTATGGCACAAAACCACGTTTTCTTCTGCCTGATGTTATTTTTAAGTATGTCTTTTGGAATTGTTTAGTTCAGCATTTTGGAAAACAAATGAGCTCTGAGATCTAAATTCAGAAGTGAACCAGAAGTTCTAGAGATGTTTCTTGGACTTTGAAGAAATATTTTATATGTAATCTTTAGGTTACAAGGAAGTTGAAGTAGGAACTTGGTCGTCATAATTGCCACCAAATGTGTTGGATGGCACTAGTTGTTAGACACTTTAGTTAAATATCAGGAAATTATATGACACACACACACACTTTGGGCAATCCTAATATTTTAAAATGTGGATTAAAAAATATATATATATATACACAAATGTATATATGTGTGTGTATATATATATTCACTTTGCAAAAAATATTCATTGCTTTCAAAATTTTATCAGAAAAGCATTTCAAAGTAATATGGACAGGATACATTTCCTAAAAATTAAGAAAATAATAATAGTACAGTTAACATCTAACCTTACACTGCATTTTAAAATGAATTCCAGATGGATTTGATATAATAAAAACTGAAATTATAAAAATCTAGAAGAAAGTGTAGGTAATAGTTAATTGATCCTGGAGTTAATAAGAAGGACATTCTAAGCATTAAAGCATTGGAAGAAATCACAAAGGAAAATATGGAGAGATTTGACAGCTAGAAATTAGAAAAGGTTGGTTGTCAAAAACATTGTAAACTAAAAGCAAACAAACTTGGTGAAATATGCCAAAGGGCTATGCCTTTCATATATAAGGATTTTTTACAGATCAATAAGAATTCCTTAACACCTTAATAGAAAAGCTGTCAGAGGACATGAACAATACATAGGATAAGTGTAAAAATAAAAGGCCAGCAAACATATGAAGGACATTAAGCCTCACTGATAATTAAATACATGCAAACTAAAACATCAGAAATACACTTTGCATTATTAACTTGGCAAAAATGCAAACAAACTAGTATTCATTATTGGCAGGAATTTAATAAGTAGGATACTCTCATACAATATAATAGGAATATAAATTGCCTCAAGTTTCTCGGAAGTCTTAGTAATCCATTTTTAGAGATATGTTCTATGAGATAATAAAAATTTTGACAAGAGATTTATCTGTAAAATGTGGTGTTAAAGCAATTTCAATAATAGAAAATTGGAAACATCCTAAAATACCCTACAAGAAGGAATTGATTTTTAGAAACACTGTGTTCCTATTTTAAATAGTTACTTATTTAAAATAATGTTTTTGAGAAATTAAATAAAACACTTTGACACTTTTAAAAACATACCCAAAGAAGAGAGAATACTACAATGAACACCAATAAGCTGCTTGTCCACTTTATCCAGATTAATAGCAAGATACTGTCATATTTGCTACATCTATCCCTTTTTCTCTTTTACTTTGCTGAAGCATTTTAAAGCATATATCCAGACATCATGTTATTTCATGTCTACCTACATACCTCAGCATGCTTTCTTAAAAAAATGGACATTTTTTTACATAATCACAGTGCCATTTTCATTACTAACATAACTTAACAAGGAATTTAACATAATTCCTTGGTACGCTAGAGAACACTGAAACTACTAGCCCTAGTTGTCTCAAAAGTGCCTGTTTGCTTCCTCATGGTATCATTTAACCCAGAGACCAGCAAACTTTTTCTGAAAAGGACCAGCTAGGAAATATTTTCAGCTTTGCTGGCCAGATGATCTCTGTTGTAATTATTCACCTTTGTGCTTGAAAGCCACAGTTGACACTATGTAAAGTATTGGGCTGTGTTCCAATAACATTTGATTTACAAAAGCAGGCAGCTGACAGTATTTGGCCTGCAGGCTGCAGTTTGCCAACCCCTGATTTAACCCATTACTGTTCTCCATCTATTTTATAAGATGGACATTAGTTTTAAAGCTTGATTAGATTCAGGGACAGTTTTTTGTGGCAAGAATGTGGAGAATGCTGTGTGCTTCATCTCACATCCCATCAGAAGGTATATAATGTCTGTTACCCCACTGTCAGCTATGCTAAGAATACTCAGTTGGTACAAATGGGTAAGGCTTGGTCCCTCTACTGCAGACTCTCCATCAGCCTTTTGTCTGATGGTTTCATCCATTATGTTTGTTGCCTAAATCAAGTATTTCATTATAAATAATTGCAAAATACAGTTGACCCTTGAACAACATGCGTTTGAAGTGTGTGGGCCCATTTATACTCAGATTTTTTTTTTTTTTTTTTGCGGTACGCGGGCCTCTCACTGCTGTGGCCTCTCCCGTTGCGGAGCACAGGCTCCGGACACGCAGGCTCAGCGGCCATGGCTCACGGGCCCAGCCGCTCCGCAGCATGTGGGATCCTCCCGGACTAGGGCACGAACCCGTGTCCCCTGCATCGGCAGACGGACTCTCAACCACTGCGCCACCAGGGAAGCCCAATACTCTATTTTTAAAAATAGAGATATACTACAGTCCTACATGATCCACTGTTTGTTGAATCCTTGGGTATAGAACCACATATGTGGTGGGCCACTGCTAAGTGGTTTTCGACTGCATGGAGGTTAGCACCCCTAACCCACATGTTGTTCAAGGGTCAACTGTAGTAATTTTCTGCTATTCCATCTACTTTCATTAACCAGGATGCTTCTGTAAGGGAGAACTTTCCAATATCAGTGAGCGATTTAAGTTATCCTGAAATACAGTTTGTGCAGTAACATTTTCTACAATCAGGATATATGTTAATCCTTTCTTTCCTTTTAATTGCCAAATTTCAATATAAAGAATTGGCCCCTGGGTCACTTCCAAAGATTTCCAGTGGGTTGGGATTTTGGGGGAGTTGAAAGGGCCTTTCTTTTTTTAGTTTTATTTTATATTACTATGAACTCATAGATCTTTAAAGTATATCCAATGATTATCAGTCATTTGCATTTATTATTCTTTTTGATGCTCAAATTATTCCATCTTTGGCCAGTGGGGCGCCCCTTTGTGTTGGCTACTGTTAGTCTTAATAGCTTCTTTCTTTCTAGCCTGACAAATTCCAGGGAGAAATTTTTGATAACAGAGTGATGAAACTATAATGTATGTTGAAATTTTAACAAAACAAAGAGCAAGCAAGCAAGTAAATCATATGTATAAAAAATCAGTAAGAAGTATGCCAAATAGTTAAATATTTTTTCTGGGCAGTACAATTATAGGAAAATATTATTCCCCCACTCCTTTTTTTTTTACTTCTTTGTACTTTTCTGTAGTCTACATCTTCTGCATTAAAGATTATTACTTTTATAATTTAAAGATCTGTTAAAATTTTAAAACCCAACAGAAGGTTTTCTTTAATTTAGCAAGTTTCTTTAGTGCATTTAAAATAAGATACAAATTATCTTAAAAGATACTTATACACACTTTTTTCAGAATTATAAGTAGAGTCATTTTACAATTATTAACTATATCCTATATTCTCAAAAAGCTTGTAATGTAAAGGGAGAGGAAAATAGATTAAAAATCATGTTTTAACAACCTCCAGACTACAAAATTATATTAGATGTCTGCTTCTCTCATCTGTCTTTATAGACCTTAAAATTTTTTTCCCTTAAAACCAATTTGGAAACTAGTTAGTAGTATATTTCTTACAGCACTTGAGGTGGGCCACAACTTCTGGAGGTTCCTGGATCTGCAAATATTCCTCGGTTATCCTTAATCATGTGGGTTGACGTATTCAAAGCAAATAAACAAGAACAAATGAGCGGAAGAACTTATTCCTCAGTATAAATAAAACAGGGCATGTAAATTAGTCTCCTTCAGTGCAGATGGTGATCATTTAGATGTGGCCTCGATGTGGGTCACTTTTACCTGAACTCCACCAGGGGCCATCCTGGACCCAAGTAAATGGGATTTTAAATTGTTGACACTGGAAGGAAATCATCTCATATGGATCCATCCCAAATGGATCACACTGTGTAAAACATGGAAAGTGGTCCTCTTGCGTGTATATTTTTTTTAATGAAGTTATACTTACCATGAATCGTAGAGAAAGAAATGTAAAAACTCAACTCTGTAAGAGCTGGTGTGGGTGTGTGTTTAAGTGTGTTTTAAAAGAAAAACTCATTTCTCTCCAGTAGAACTGAGAGTCTCCTGCACTCTCTTCCTAAAGCCTTGGTGGAAAGCTTCCGTTATGCTAAAACCAGGCTGAAATGTTCTTACTTTTCTCCATTCTGGAAATCTGAAACAACCCACACCTTTCTGGGTAAATCATTCAGGATTTCTGCCGTTTCCTGCCCAGAAACAGTTTCTTCATGGTGTCATATTAGAAATTTTTCTCATTGATAATTTCTTTATACTAACATAACTAATAAAAGCTGTAATTCTACAAGACAAATTCAACAGTAAAGGTAGCAGCAAGGAACAGAAGGCACACACAAAGTGTTTAACTGAAGCAGGTTTAATAAATAAATCTCTTTGATATGTGCTGGATCCACATGTAGTTTGGCACATAGTAAGATTAGACATGAACAAGCAAAGAACATCAACTTGGCTCCCTATTAGAATCTTGGAGTAAATGTGAACTAAGAATATTTTGCATTGCATTTTGGAAAGGAATATTATCTTCATCTGGACTGGTGGTCTGCTTCCAGCTCTGATCATGAAGTTAAAAAGGAGGAAGAGGAAAGAGGAGGGAAGGGGCCCTAAACAAGACTTGTTGAAAAAATAACCACTTCTTCAGTGCTGCACAGAGGAAAATACCTCAGGTGCCACAGGTGACCAGATGACTCTCTGGTACTGAAGCTCTGTTGCTTTTGCTCGGGGCTTACTTTGCATAACCTAAAGTGTGGTCTCTGTAGTAGGAAAATTAATGGTCCTGCCCTTTCCAAAACCAGATTCCTTTGTTAGTGTTGGTCCCGTTAGACAAAACAGGCAAATGCCCCAAGCTTCTCTGATAACTCAGTTTTTCTTGGATATGGATTTGCCTTAACGGACTTAACAGCTTACAGGAACTATGCGCTGGAAGTGATATTTACCAACCCCTTTTACTTACTTATAAGCTCCATCAGTATGGGGGCTGGGTACAGTGCCTGTGGCTGGTTCAGTGCCAGGACTTGATACATATTTGTTTAATGAAAGACGATGTCTCATATCCCTCTCGTTTCCCCCACAATGTGAAGTGCAGTACCAGACAGTTAAGAGGTGATAAATGAACACTTGTTTACTAGGTAATGATTCAAAAGCTGTACAAGGCACCTGAAGTTAAAGATTTATTTAGGTATTCATCTTCTCAATTCTTGTCCCTGGAGTTATTGGCTGTAAATATTGATGACAGGTGAGGCATACATGCCAGGTGAAAAATTGCTACTGCCTACCCTAAACTGCCACCATTCGGAATAACTTCAGTCCCCAATTTTTAATCAGACCCTAGTACTTAATCCTTGAAACGTCTAGTACTGAAAACATGGCATATCCACATTCCTTCTTATTTAACTCTGGCAAAGTGATAGTAGAACCAAACAAAACACATTCATTTTCTGTTTACTTAAATTACAATTTCGACAGTGTTTCTCAATACTGGAAATTGTTTAATTTTGTCCCTTTGAGAGTTCTCAAGAAAAAGTACCTTTTAGGGTGGAGAATCTGAAGCATGGATTTCTGTTAATTTGGGCCATCTCTCTTTTAAAAGAAGTAATTTAGGGAACTGACTCATAGGGAAATACTTTTAAAGACAATAGGTAATTTTGGATGATTAGACCTCAATCATTTGAGCTTCTCTGCTTTGGGATAGGAATCAGGAACCAGGCTCTCCCAAGGCCATGTGCAGACCTGTTGAACCTTGTAAAAGTGCTGGAATCTGTCTGAGTAATTAGCAACTTTGCACTCAGATTTCTTTGGATTGAAAGGAGCTCAGATTTCTTTGGATTGAAGCGTGGGACATGCAAATGTAGGAGAAAGCCAGGGACAATAGCGAAATAGCTGAGCAGTAGCAGCCAAGAGGAGTCTCATCACAATGATTCAGGGCCAAAGTTTCTTCAATTCAGGAAGAACATAGCACATTTAAAAGATCAACAAAGACAGAAGGTATGAACCGTGCACTAAAAACCATTTACTTCCAGAAACAGACCATTGAGGTCCTATATAGACTAATATGTCCAAAAGTCAAAAAAGATCCAAGAGAAATACATCATTTTACTAGTGCCAAGTTCACTTTGTTCTAGGAACTTAGACATTTCATAATAAAAATTGAAATAAAGGCCAAAAATGAAGCAAAGGCAATTACTTTTTAGATGGATTCTAGTCATCTTAATTCAGGCAACCAGTATATTTTATTCAGAACTACTTCTGTTTCTGTCTTCATTCAAGCTATGAAGTTTTAAGATAGCCTTTGATATATGGCAAATTATTTTAGTTCCTTTAATATTTATAAAAGTGTAATAATCCTAAAAGTTATTAGTACTAAATGTCCTTATTCATTTTTTGCCCACTTAGTTACTAAAATAACTCTGACATCAAAATATTTCCATATAATAAAGAATTATTTAGCAGTGAAGATTTACCACTAATTGATTAGTTTGAGTAGACATACTGTTAAGTAATGTTGATTGGCTTTAAATTCCCATACAGTTCTCACCACAGTATAAATGAATTAACCAACCATTATAAATATTTAATAGATATGGAAAGTATTTATAGGGGTTAGCAATGCGACTTTCCTGTTTGCTTAATAAGCATCTACACAAATCACTTCATATCATGCATATTATAGTAATGACCATGGTAGTAATATATAACTTGAAAGTTAAGGGAATATTTTTAATTTGAATATCATTTTTATTTTACCCGTTTACCCCAGGCAGCAAGATATCTGACTGATGTATTTTTGGTTGAGTGCATTTGATAATAAAACAGGATCACTGCCTTCTGCTTCCTTGAACTCCTAAAGCCAGCTTTCGCCTCTATCAAACTCTGTTAACCACTTGATGGGCCCAGTAATCAAAAACTGGGTGTGGTCAATAATATTCAAGTAACTTTTTCCTAACACCGACAACCCCAAAGACTTCAAATTAAAAATCCTGAATTGCTCTGGCAAACGTTTTATTTACCTACCCCATCAAAAATTTATGGACGATTATGACCCAAAAGTATACTGCCTCCGTGTCAAAACAAACTAATTTAGGTTTTGACAACAAGAATGTTACAGAAGTATTTGTGATGCAAAATCTTGTAAGGTTTTGCCTTAAAATATGTTTTATAATAGCTGATTGTTAACACGATTGGCCAGAATATGGAAAATAAAAGGCAAGTCACCCACAGGAGTCAACCCGGGCCTCTTGAGCAGAGTACATGTGTGAGCGCGTGTGGGCATGGCTCACTGCCTGCCCTCCCTTTGCCATCATTGATTTCCTCCCTCCTCATTAAACACTCATTGATTCTTGTCTTCCAGATGACACAGGCTGTCCTAGTAGTCAGTCAGTATCTCCCGTGAAAACGCCCTCGGATGCTGGCAGCAGCCCTGTTGGCTTTTGCCCTGGAAGTGATGAAGACTTTACCAGAAAGAAATTCACAGCTGGAATGGTTGGTGAGGGAAGCATCCAGTCAGCTCGACATAAGAAGGAACCAAAGTCAGGCCTTGTAAAGCCAGGTGAGTGTACGTAAACTCTTCATGTTCTTATTGGAGAAATGTGACTAGAGGGATTTCAAATGAAATTTGAAATGAAACACCTGGATATCAAGGTAGGGAACACTAATGCTGTGCCTAGCACCCAGAAACATCTTTTTTTTTTTTTTTTTTTTTTTTTTTAGTAAAGGAGGTAGAGCATAGAGTGGAATGTTTTCTGTACTAGTTGTTAATAATTGAGAATGCATAGTGACATATGTGTCCATTATAAAGACATGTAAAAAAGGGAGGAAATTTGTAGAATGTTAACTGAATGGTCTAACAGACATTTAAACTATATAATTAAGTCTAGCATAAATTATACTAAGAAATTACTTGGTACCATTTAAAGTGTGCACAAATTGTGAAAAGAACAGGTTGTCTTGATGCACATCTGTAGGGCTGGGCATACTTGCTGACCTAGTTATTTTATTTGCTTTGAAAGATTTAAATATGAATATGATGCTATATATTCAATATGTATATATATACATAGAATGTTCAATAATTACAAAATAGTAAAAGCTATGAGATGAAATGGAGATTTTTATTACAGTGAATGAGATTCCATGAACATCAGAAAAGGTCAGTTCTCAGAATTTGCAATATATAAATAAATATTTTCCATCTCAGAAATATATACAGTATATGAACAAATATAGTTTTAGTGAAATTAAAGTTATAACTTGAAAATAAAAGGACCTGAGTATTGGCATTGAGAGACAACCCCTATATTGCATTATTTTCTTCAGTATCACCAGTTGTACTATACATATTAATGAGCCTGAAAAGACAGATTAATGGCTTGCATGAGCCCCATTCCTTACATTTGTCTTCTAATTTTTGTTTGGTGATATCATTATTGTGCAAGGAGCTATAGATGGCTTTATTTCAATGGAGCCAAAGGTTGGTCCTGTGTACGCTTCCATTGGAAGGTCCTGTGTCCTCTTCCATCTCTCTCTGCTTCTGTTCTTCCTGAATAATTGACATGCATAGCATATCTTAATGGATTATTCTTTGTCTTTCTTTTGGTCAACCAAAGAAAATGTTGTTTAGTCTGAGAGCAAAACTTAAACTGTGTGAAGAAGAAATCCTCTGTTTCCTAATAGTTCCTGGTAAATTTTGTCATGATGAATTTGTTAACAGTCCTTTGCTTCGGAAAAATATAAAAAAGAAAGAGAATGATACACAATGGAGAAGACAGCATATAAAAGAGAAAGATGGACATTGTAAAAAAAGGTGTTGGCTACCCCCAATATTTAAGACAGAAACAATGAATTAAAGAGTGTCCTGTAATTATAGCCAAGAAATAAACCATTACCTTGTGTACTCAAGAACTAGAACTGCCTTCCTCCCTCCCCCAACTCAATTCTCCTTTTTTTAAATTAAGAAATAATTCATATACCATAAAACTCACCCTCTTAAAATATACATTTCAGTGGTATTTAGTATATTCAAGAGATCATACAAACATCACTACTGTCCAATTTCAGGACATTTTTATCTCCCCCAAAAGAAACCTCATACCCATTAGCAGTCACTGTCCACTTTTCCTTTCTTCCAGCCCTTGGCAACCACCAACCTACCCTCTGTCTGATTTGCCTGTTCTGGACATCTCGTATAAAGGAATCATACAATATGTGGCCTTTTGTGTTCGGCTTCTTTCACTTAGCATAATGTTTTCAAGGTTCATGTATTAGTACTTCATTCTTTTTATGGCTCAATAATATTCTATTGTATGCATATACCACATTTTTAAATAGATCTTTTTTTTTAGCAATTTTGGGTTTACAGAAAAATTGAGCAGGCAGTTAACAGAGTTCTTATATCACCCCTCACTACCACTACTTCCAGTTTCCCCTGTTATTAACATCTTGCCTTAGTGTGGTGACAGACCACATTTTGCTTATCCCTTCACAGTTGATGGACATTTGGATTGTTTCCACTTTGGGGCCATCATGAATAATGGTGCCATGAACATCCACATACAGGTTTTTGTGCATGCTTTCAGTTCTCTTGGGTATATACCTAGGAATGAAATTGCTGAATCATACGACAGCTCTATGTTTAACCCTTTGAGGAATTGCCAAACTGTATTCCCAAATGGCTGCACCACTTTACAAACCACCAGCAATGTATAAGGGTTTCAGTTTCTCCACATCTTTACCAACAGTTGTTATGGTCTATCTTTTTGATTATACCCACTCTAGTGAGTGTGAAGTGGTATTTCATTGTGCTTTTGATTTACATTTCCCTGGTGGCTAAAGATGATGAGCATCTTTTCATGTGCTTATTGGCTATTTGTATATCTTCCTTTGAGAAATGTTCTCAATTTTCTTTTAACCTGGGAGCAGTCACCAATGGAGTCTGCTTCTGTAGCATACAGGATGTGAGTTTAAGAGCAGAAGCCCTGTCATCCTCTTTTTGTATTCCTAGCACACAGGGTCCGGTGTGTATCGAGGGCACAATCAACATTGGTTGACCTCAACAGCAAAGGTAGGCTATGGGATTGAGAATATGAAATGCTGCAGGAAAGAATGTCCGCTTCATGGATTGTGAAGAAAAAGTAGATTTTTCTTGTGAAGGTACTGTAGGACTTGAATGCAACCTGAAATTATTTCATTTTTGTTATTCACCACCCCTCCACCGCCTGGCCCCATTCCAAAAACATTTTACAGTGGTGACAATACAAAGAAACCGTGAAAAAAGAGAAAAGTGTGGCGCAGCAAGAACAACCTAAATTTAAATGGCAGTTAAGGTTATCCTTACCGTTCCTTGTTTCAATAACCATAATAAGAATAATCATATCTTAACGAAAGATTTAAAACCCTATGTGTATGTACAGAATCCACCCTGAGCAAATCTGGTTCCTACAGAAGATACTCACTTGCTAAAGATCAGCTACTTGTCTTGCTGAGAATGTTTAAGCCTTATGCTTTCATGAAGAAAATGCAGACAAAAAGAATAAAAAGGAGGGGGGAGGGAGGGAAGACGGGAGGAAAGGAAACAAGAGTTGTTCTTCATGCTGTTTTGATAATGGATCATTTGAGAATAGTGAAGGCCACAGACCCATACTCCAGAAAAACACGCACAAAATATCACATTACTATTTCCGAGGTTTCATGGGTCTCCTTTATTAGGATTTATGACTCCTAGTTTAATGACCCTTGCCCAGAGGCAGAGCCTGAAACAGTGCCTTTGTCAACTGCTTCTGATTTAATTGCTCAGAGGCAAACATATCACCTAAGCAGTGCTGACCTCGTGATTTTTTAATTTATTTGCATTTTATCAAGGTCACAGGGGCCCCTAAAGGTTATTCCTTAGTTGCCTGAAATTCCTAATGTCATCACTAAAAACCATTGCTCGAGCTTTTGACTGGGCCTCAATTCTGGACAGTAAGTTCTTTGTATTTAGAACAATCTGCACCGTGACTTATAGTTCTCTGAAATTTCAGCAGAATAAATCTGTCATTCTCATAAATAGGAAGAGAGGAAATCCTGGAACCGAGGCCCCTGAGTGACTGCAAAATTTATAAAATGCAGAGACATAATCTGTTAAACCACAAGAAGATACTGCTCTCCGGTTAAAATGTTCCACCTCCTCTGTCCCCAGGTGACCATCTCCCCTCAGCCTAAACTCATCTTCTGCTCTTGATGTGCGCTCTACTTTTTTAAAATAAATCGACTCATTAGGACCAATACCAGTTTATTAAAATAGCAAGCAATTAGTGTCTCTTATACAGATGCTCAAGGGCCCTTTAACATTAACCTGGGCCCATTTTATTTTAGGTCCGTTGTTCTAGATTCTGGAAACTGCTGTTCATCTCAGAAAGGAGTTATTGAAATGCCCCTTTGGTCATTCAGTTAAAGAGCTAATAATATTTACTGAGTATCTAATGCAGAAGGAGAAGAGAACTGTGTCACAGGATGCCAGGAAGGGCTCTGAAAGGTGAGCTGAGCACGCCAGCACCTCTCCAGCAGGGTACTGTGGCACGCGCACAGCATGAAAGCCCTGCCTTCCTCCAAGCAGGACTCGTGTTGGAACTTCTTGGAGGCAGTGAGCCTTCTGTCACTTTGGCTTCTATCACTTAATGCCTATGCAGATTTAATTAAAAATTACCACCACAGAGCGGAAGAAAACATCCCTGCAGTTCAGTGGAATAATGGCTTTGCCTTTTTCATGTCAACTCAGCACACATTTAAGACTGAATCTCCAGAGTGTAATACAATGTCTGTCATCAGGTAGGTGTTCAGCAAATTCTTCTCTGAGAATAGAGTATACAAGGAATCATGTGTAGTCTGGGGGGAACATGGGAAAGATAAGCAAAGATGACCTCAACATCATCCCTGCTCTTAGGGACCTTATCATTTAAGGCA
The DNA here is from genome assembly GCF_964165515.1 of Mesoplodon bidens. NCBI lineage: Eukaryota > Metazoa > Chordata > Mammalia > Artiodactyla > Ziphiidae > Mesoplodon > Mesoplodon bidens. The sequence goes on along the minus strand of NC_138173.1, from coordinate 51,758,742 downwards.
GAAAACTACAATAAATCTGGGCTGCAGTACAGATTAAAAGGAAGGGAATGGGGCTTCCCTGGTGGCGCAGTGGTTGAGAGTCCACCTGCCGATTCAGGGGACACGGGTTCGTGCCCTGGTCCGGGAAGATCCCACATGCCGTGGAGTGGCTGGGCCCACGAGCCATGGCCGCTGAGCCTGTGCGTCCGGAGCCTGTGCTCCGCAACGGGAGAGGCCACAACAGTGAGAGGCCAGCGTACCGCCAAAAAAAAAAAAAAAAAAAGGAAGGGAATGAAGGCATTCTGATTGGGAACTTTTTTTTTTAATAATTAATTTTTATTGGATTCTAGTTGATTTACAATGTTGTGTTAGTTTCCGCTGTACAGCAAAGTGAATCAGTTATACATACACATATATGCACTCTTTTTTAGATTCTTTTCCCATATAGGTCATTACAGATTATTGAGTAGAGTTCCCTGTGTTATACAGTAGGTCCTTATTAGTTATCTATTTTATATATAGTAGTGTGTACACGTTAATCCCAATACTTTTTCAGGGATCTGTGGCGCTACCATTCCTTCTCCCAGGCGCTTTTCCTATATGTAGTTCACAGTCAGTTTTCCTGATGAGATTTTTCGCTCCTAGAAAGGAAAGGCCTAATTGGATTTCTGTGCTAGGACATTAAGTGACATTCCTGGGCCTCCTTTTTTTTTTTTTTTCTTTTTTCTCTTTGCGGTACGCGGGCCTCTCACCGCTGTGGCCTCTCCCGTCGCGCAGCACAGGCTCCGGACGCGCAGGCTCAGCGGCCATGGCTCACGGGCCCAGCCGCTCCGCGGCATGTGGGATCCTCCCGGACCGGGGCACGAACCCGTCTCCCCTGCATCGGCAGGCAGACTCTCAACCACTGCGCCACCAGGGAAGCCCTGGGCCTCCTTTAATGCTTGATTTTCTACTTGGGGAGCCTCTTATCCCAAAGGAGAAAAAGACCCAGTGTTATTGTTCTACAAATGCAAGTACTAAATCCTTCCTACTCAAGGCTTGTGGGAGAGCTGGGGAAAGAATTACACAATTTAAACAAATATTTAGAAAATGTGAAAGGGAGAAAAAAACACCTCCCAGTTAAGGAGATAGGTCAAGAGCAAATGGTTAGGGTCACTATAATTGAAAAGAAACCCACATTTAGAAACTGAAATGTTGAAATCTGCATTTGAAAGATGTCACCTCTGCCATCAGCATTCAGACTAAGTTAGTATTCCCTTGTCATCAGACACCACCCAGGCTTTTGAAATCAGAGACCTGGCCAGATGAACTGTAATAACCTCACAACAACAACAGAGGATGGGTTACTTTAAGAAGACGCTTTCCCACATTCAGAGGCATTTGCTGGAAAACTCTGAAGGTACCAACTGGGTTAATGATTAATCAACACTGGTCCCCTTAGTAGATTGAGGCTCTTTCACACACAGCCGATAGCCTGCAGCTGTTCCCGTGCTTATCACAAGCATTGTCCCTTTCACTTCAAAGTTAGTTCTGTGAAATAAAAGAAACAATTTACAGGATGGGGTGCGGGTGGGACATACATTCTTATAATAACTTGAGCTACAAAGAGGAGACTCACAGCTTACCCAGATTATTTCTTCAGAAAAAAAGTGAAGAGAGGGCAGGGCTGAGGGGACACTTTCTAACCACCGGACTCAGGAGCCCAGTATACTAGGTTCACAGTTCCATACCACCTCTTTATAACTGTGCACTCTTCAACTACTTGTTATCTTCCGGAAACTTGGTATTCTGCATCTGTAAAATGGGTTATTGTGACAATTAAACAGATTAAAGAATGTAAAATGCCCAACATTGGACCTAGCACAAAGTAGTTCCTTAGTAAATGTTAAGAATGGTCATCTGTCGCTCTTAAAATAGATATCAGTAATTCCTTGCACTTTGTTTACAGGAAAACCCTTAAAACTATCCACAGAACTTATATGTTTATTTAAAACAGAATTCTAGCAGGTCATGTCTCCCAATTCACATAACATGGGTGGGGAGAGTGTTTGCTATAGGAGGGCACTGAAAAGAGCATTAATTGACAGCTGATGGCTTGACAATGAAGAAAGAGATGGGAAGATATGAAAAAGCAGACAAAAGACCACTGAAAAGCATAGAGACCTTCTAAGTGTTTCAGGCTTTAAATGTTTTGTAGCACTTAATGCAATAATTAATGTTCCAGAAATAGACTGAGTCAGTGTGATGGTGGAGTTGGCAGAAGATAATGTGTATGAGGGCAGGAAAATGTCTTGAACGTTTTAGAAATATTTTCATAGAGTGGAAAAATTAAAATTTTAGTGCTAAAAGAGATTTTGGTTAAATGGAAACATGCTGCATTCTTTGGCAAGGGGCAATACTTTACTAATAGCTTACAGTTTCAATCAAAGTTCTTCCAGCAGCAAAGCCCAGCCTCAAATAAAGGCTTAAGTCTATTTCAGATACTGAAGGTATCTGGAAGAATACATTAAATGTAATTGTGGGCTTGCATGACTCTGAAGTTTGATTAAAAATTGTTTTAGCTAATATTTATTGAGCCCTGACTGTCCCAGGCAAAACTCCAAGGACTTTACTCACTTAATCTTAATATCAGTGTGAGAAAGTGATATCATTATCCCATATTTTACAGACGGAGAAACTGTGGCATAGAGAGGTTAATTCATGCAAGGTCACACAGTTTGTAAGTGGATTTTAAACAGGGTAGTCTTGCTTCTAACTCTTAACTACTGCACTGCGTCTAAGGTCTGACTTCAAAGGAATAATTTTAATTATTCCTAATTAATAGGAGAGTGTGACAATTGAGAAAGATGTATTGATATAAGACAGGGATTTTTAAAAAATATCTGTAGAGCCCTATAGATTAGCTGATACAGTCCATATATAGATCATGCTGGCTGTTGCTGATAACAGAATCACTGAACCTCAGTGTAACTTCAATGAAATACAGAAGGTTAAACACAGGAGGCTGTTTGGATGCAGGTCAGTAAAATAAACCCTGAGGATGTCAACATCAAAGAAATGTTAAGGTCTTCAGGATTTTCTACTTAATCATGAACTAGTCCTTTCTGTACTTGTCACAATGTTTTATGTGCTGCCCTGCCTGTCGTTAATACTTTCACCAAAAAAAACAAAACAAAACAAAAAAACTTTCGCAAAGATCATTAGGCTTTGCCAACTTAAACAAGAGCTTTTGCACTGATACCGAAATCGATCTCTGAAACTTTCTTTCACTCTGAGAGAAACAAGGTTCCCCCAGGATACAGCAGAGAATGTTTTCTGGTGAACTATTTCATAGTCTATCCCTTCCCCCTAGCAGAGACCAGACCAGTGAAAAAAAGCTTAAATGTGATGAGGAGACCTGAGTATTTATCTTTATGGCAGGATTACTTACATATTTACTCTCATGCCTTTCTCCCATCTGTGCTTTTGATGATGCACCCAATCAATGTAACAGTGCCAAATGGTCTGCTAATGGCTTTTCCCTAAGAATTAGTGAATTATAATCTTCTTCTTCCCAGAGGCCCTGCCATCCAGATCCCAGGTCTACTAGGATTTATTGCATGTACAGTGTTCTAGCTACCGGTGTGAGAGCCTGCCAGATGCTAAGTGCTCTAATGTGTTGAGAATGAAGCATTATGGGTCTCTCATACGTAGCAGACACTCCAGCAGACCACACACCCACCATTAAAGATATTTATCAACTACCAGCATAAGAGAAATAAACCTGGAAACTTCTTTTACACACAAACCTATAAACTAAGAGTTATAAATCATGCAGATACATTCTTTAGGTTGGGCTTGTGTGTGTGTGTGTGTGTCCTAATTGAGAAGAGTTTATTGAAGAGACTGCATACACAGGAATGGGCCTGATAAAGGAAATCCAACAAGGATGGAGATGGTAATGGCTGGAGCCCTTCCCCCACCCTGAAGAGGCCAGAGGAAGGTCGAGATACCCAGGACCCAGAGGGAGAGAATTCCCAGGCTACATGTGAGGGAACCGTGTACTTTGGTAGAGGAACAAAGCACCTGACAAGAAAGGAGGCAGAGGGATAAGTACTCTGACCTCTCTGTCTTCCTCGCCAGTATAATCTGTTGTGCGGCATTTGGGTGGACTGTAGGGTTATTAACAAAAGTTACGTGTTGAGCAAAAGTCATGTAAGTTCATTTGGGTAATTCAATGAATTAAGGTCTTCTACCACCTGAACCTGTATCTGAGAGCAGCCAAGGGACAGCAGCAAGCTACATGAATGCAGCCCATGGTTAAGTGAGGTAAGCTTCAGGAAGCTGGCTGCAATGGGCTTACATTCCAAGATGCATGGACTAGAATGTGGCATTTCAGGAAGGTGACTGCTGTGTAGGAGTCTGAAGGACGGCAACCCTCACTTCACCACGTGTAAGGTTTCTGCTAAACCTCAGTTTGAATCCTGGCTGTACATTGATTGACCAGCGTTCATTCATTCACTCAACAAGTGTTTATTAAGCATTTAAGCTGTGCTGACACCACTGTTCCAGGCATTCGGGATAGAGGAGTGGAAAAAACGGAAAAGATGCCTGTTCCTTTGGAGCCTGCCTTTAACATGGGGAGATGGCTGATACACACACAAGCAGACAAACAAGATAAGTTCAGATAGTGACAAGTAAAACAAGGTAATGCTGTAGACAGTCATGGGTATGGGGCAGGGAGTGTCTGGGGAGATGACAGTTGAGCTGAGAACTTAGTCATATTTCTTCACATTTGGGGAGGGTTTGGGGGGCAGTGGGCAGAGCAGTGACCTAGGAAGGGAGAAGAGTTGTCGCAGGTGAGGTCCGTGTCTTTAGAGCAATGGGAACCTCTGGCCGGTTTTAAGAGAGACGATTTAATGTATATGTTCAAGATCCTTTTGGCTGCTCTGTGGAACTTGGTTTATCAAGAGATGAAACTGGAAGCAGGTACATTAACGAGAAGGCAGTGAAAATAGCAAAGTGTAGGGAAACAGTTATATACAGAGTATAAGGCCCTGCATTTTCCTAATGAGATTAAAAATGTTTTATTGTATTTGCTAACTGGAGTAAACCTTTAGAGATGGATGAAATAGTCAATATCCGATAGGTTTTTTAAATTTATTTTTTCAGTTAAACATACCAATTTATACTCTTATTAATTTAGTAACATTGATCTTGTTATTCATTGTTAATATAAAAAATTTATTGTCTTGCTCATCGTTCGAGCTACCTTTCAACTCAGCCGTCTTTTCCAGAGCAAATTATCTTCACTTCTGCCCAATTTGTTTAATATAAAGCAGTTTCGAAGGCATGTCTGGTGCTTTTATTGTGTATTGTTTTCAAGCCTACAAGTACTGTGAGGGTATGAGTTAAGTTAATGTAAAAAGAGGCCCCCAAATCCAGAGGTTAAAATTAGACAGAAGTTGATCTGTCTCATAAAACAGTACATAAGTGTTTGGTTGAGCGAGGCTGGTAGGCAGCTGTGTCAGGTCAGCTGTCCTATACCAGGCAGAAGGAAAGGGGAGAGGGACCGGGGGATACTCACCCAGTCATTTTAAGGTCAGGGCACAGAAGTGACGCATGTCATTTCCAATTATATCCCAAGACATCTTAGTCACCTGGGCACCTATTATTATGGAAGAAGGGGAGAATGAGGTGGACATTGGAGGGCAACGAGCAGGCTGTCACGACATCCATGGACAGCACGGGACAGCTGGTTTTTCTGTTTTCCTGTAGATGCAATGTAAGTATCCGTCACTACCCAAAGCTATTCAGTTACTGAGTTTAGTTAGCAAAGAATATGTTTTTCAGTCTCTACAACTTAACCATTGACCATTGCTATTTAAATTGATCTTTAAAAGGTTGGAGGAGTCGTATGACAGGAATAATTACAAAATCTGGTTTTGAATTTCTTGGCCTTCTTCATTTTAAACAATCCCATCAGTTGATCTCTGAAGGCAGCCCAAACTAGCACCGACTGAGGTCAATTCAGACTGATGTATCTTTTTCAGATGACACTTTTTGTTCAAAGAAGGTAATTATAAGAGAGAGCTCTATAATAAGAGGCTTTGGAACAACTTTAATGTAAGGAGGAAGGTACCTCACCTTGTATTTAGACATTGAATAGGGTGGACCAGGTCACCTGCGGAGCAGTGAGGGGAGGAGGAGTCAGTGGGCAGGAGAGTTTCTTTTGTAAACGTTAGGAAATGTTTTCTCTTTTTTTTATAATATGGAGGAACAATTAATGCTTATCGTTCTCAGGTTGCTGTGAGAATCGTAAAATATGTTAAGTATATAACAGAGTACAGGCCTACCTTAGAGATATTGTGGGTTGGTTCCAGACCACTGCAATAAGGTGAATATTGTGATAAAGTGAGTCACATGAATTTTTTGGTTTCCCGGAGTATATAAAGGTTATACTTACACTATACTGTAGTCTAGTAAATGTGCAATAGCATTATGTCTAAAAAATATACGTATCTTAATTTAAAAATACTTTATGCTGTCAAATGCAAATCATCATCTGACAACTCAGGGTTACCATATGCCTTCAGTTTGTAAAAAAAACACAATGTCTGCAAAGTGCAATAAAGCAAAGCGCAATAAAATGAGATATGCCTGTATATGCATAGAGTAAATACTGCCCAGCACTAAGAAGTAAACATGTACATCCTGTATCTTTGCAAAGATCAGAGTCAGCATCCGGTAAGAAGTTGTGTTTCTAGTTACAGTATTTGCCTAGTCTACAGTATGTGCTCAATAAATGATCATTACCATTATTAAATGAGAAATGAAGAGAGTTTACAAATAGCACAGCTTTAAGGCATTTGAATGTTCGCTCACCATCTTGTCTGCATTGGCCCTATTTTATCATGGATGCCTTCTTAGTTAGAATTATTCTGATACAATGGAGGGCTTTGCTGGAAGCTTGATAAACATGCTTACTTTAAGCAAACTCCTGTTTGGAAGCACTATGCCAACAGTTGTCCTAGGGAGCCCTCGACTCCATTCTCCCCCATCAGAACAATGGATGTCTCCTGTTCCTCTCTCCTGGGAGGCCCTGTGAAGTGCCTTGCATATTTAAATAGCTGGAATTCATGAAGTACACCAAGTATTTTCCTCAAAGCATCACATGCTTGCCATTAAATTTAGGACTGTGTGGGGTTTTGATGTAATTTCTTCCTTGATCTTTCGGCTATAATCATTGTAGAAAGACTCACAGTGTTGCTCCATAATTGTCAAAGGATTAGCCTTGACTGTTGTGTACGCATTTACTTCTGTTTGACAATTTGATGTTTCCTTAAATGCTTTGTGTTCATTCATGAGGGCGATGGTTTCATTTGAAATGCTGCAGTCACCAGGGAGAAGCTCCTGTGCTCTTCCCTGATTGGCCAACCTCCCCTCTGCCTCCTGTTGCTATGGTGCCCAGCGGAGTAACTTCCTTGCCCTGCACAAGTAGGAGGCTCGGTCTCCATGGATACCCCACTCTGAGACTGTACTCCACGGAGAGATGAGCTGAGCTGCACACACTGTATTTCTGCACAAGACATAGCCCAGCCTGTGGTGGGAGGCTGTTTGCAGAGGCAGTGTTTGCCATGAAAGTCTACGGAGCTTACCTTCTAAGTAAGTCATATTAGTCACAGTAAGTAAATAATTATATTGGATCCCAGAGCATATGCTCTTTGTGTATATGTGTGTGTCAAATTAGTTGTGGTAGGCTAAAAGTGTAGTCTAAAAACAAATTTTCCACTCGCCTTTCAGATATTCTGAATGCAGAATCTGGAACTAAACTTTTAAAAATACACACATATATTGTCTTAAATACCCCTTGTCATTTGTGAGTCTGCCATTCGAAGCCAAAGGGGAAAAGATTGATCACGGACGATTACATTTTAGAATGCTCTTCTAACTCTGAGCATTGCACGCTGCATTTGTAAATGCAGAGCTTGGCCTTGCCCAGCGACGTGCTATGGGAATAGATGAGCACAGCCAGAGTTAATGCTAATTGGCACTGCACAGAGTTTGCAGTGGGCCTCTGTGTAGACTGAAACTCAAAGTGTTTATTTTCAAGAGAGATCTTGCTCATGTGCTCATATCTGCCAGTTCACCATGGAAATTATTCAGAGACCATCTCTCTAACCAGTTTTAATTTACTTTTCTCATGTAGCATCCAGTAGAAATTCTAAAAACTCTTCATGTCCGTGGAATTGGGATGTGGAAGAATTTTCTTTTTATTAACTGATTTGCTCTAATACTTCCTCTTTACTGTACATTCCAAGGGCATAAGGGTTGGGTTTGCAATGTTGTAAAACACGTGAGTCATCTTAAAGCAATTTTCATGCGCTGGGTAAATGATTAATGCCTGTGGTGTTAAAATTAATTAGTGGAAACAAAAGACTGTGTGTATGGTAACACCAAGTCTAGTTCAATAACTTGAAAATTGTGTAAAATCAGATTTTCAGGCTGTCCACAGAAGGTAGCTGGCATCTAGCAGCTCTAAACAAAAAGCAGAACATGTACTGTATTGGTATAAAGAGAGATTCATTTTTAATCGTATAAAAGAGGGAGCACAGAGTATTACACTAGATTGTAAATGTCTCTTATTTTCTGTACTCATGACTGACCATTCATGCAAAGGACAACCAGTGTAATGTCATCTCTTCCAACTGTTAGTCATGGCTCAATTTTAATTGCCCCAAATGGTGAAAAGGTATCACCCTTTTAGGATGTGAACGTACTGGTGGCTCCTCTGGCTCTGACTTTGTCACTGAGGTCGAGCTTTAGGTCATTGCCTTAATATTTTATAAATATAATTTCCACCCATCAAAGGGGCAGCAGACAAATAAAGGTGCATGATGAACTCTGTAGTGATCATGGTTTTGGAGACCTGGAAACAATGTCGATGACACTTTCTCCAAAGTGTTTCACCTCATGAGTATTAGAAGGCTCCATTTCCCTTTTTCAATGTGTCTGTGATAAATTCTCCTGCCCATCTCTGAAAACCAGCATTGTATGGGATTTTTTTCAACCTCAAAATATCGGAATTTCCTCTCTGTTTCCTAATCTGTATAATGGAATAATAATAGTACCTATGACACAAGGCTGCTTTGAAAATTCAATGACATCATCAATGGCACATGACATACACTAAATAGTCACTGCTGTTGTATTATGATTACTGTAAGAATCATCGTCATCATTTTCACAATGCCTTGTAGTTAAGGGAGGCTGTAGTGAATCACTTGAACAATTCTTTGGTTTAATTCTATTCAGCCTATCAAATTTCCTAGCAAATACTTACTAAGAACCTAACTGTGTGCTTGGTTTTCTGATGGGAATTATGACATTCAATGTACTTGAAAATGTAGACAACAGAACAAAACGTGAAATATGCAGTAGGTTTCTCTTTTCAAATGTGTGGCTTTCTGTTTTCGTTAAATGGCTATATCTATATCTACATAATAAAATGTTTGCCAATTCGTTTTGCTGCCAGTGATGGATATGTAGGATTCCACAATGGCTATAAGCTAAAATGGGCTGGGCCATAGCATAAGTCTAGTTAATATTTATAACTTGAATTAAATATGTGACATTTAAAAACCTAGGTTCAGATTCTAAGCCCACTTCCTTTCCTGAAAGGATTTCCGTTCAGAGTGCAGTAAATGACATATTTTGAATGAGAGCAGTTTCATTAAGTTGAAAGTTTGGGGAATGATGGGAAAGGAAGAGATGCGAAATGATTGATTAATCTGTATAAAAATAGGTTCCATGCTGGGATTTTTCCTTTTGCACTAATCCTGTGTGACATCTGAACCAAAAAATTATAAAACCAATGCCATATGTGCAGAGCCTGCTGGTGCTGATTTTAAAACGTATGAAGAGTTGACCCAGATAATATTTTGCAGCTTTATTTTCATTATAATGTCATTTTCAGTTTCCATTTCTTCTTTCTGGCATGTTCTCTTCCTTCCATCTGTTTGCCCTGGAAAGAATGTGGCAAGTGGAACAAGGGCTATACCAATTTGCTTGAATGGAAAAAAGGGGAGGACATTTGTAGGATGCAATTTAAAATGAGGTCTCTAGAGGTTGGGAGCTTGGGACTCACTGTGTGTCCAAACATAGAGCTAAATATATTTTGCTAAACACGATTTCAGCTGCAGTATCACTCAGATAATCAAGCTAGAACAAGCCTTCTCTTGCAATGTTTCAAGGCAAGAATTAAATCCATAGCAATATCCCCACTAGCACGGTGACCTTTTATCTATATGATACTGGTCCGTGACCAAAATAATGACCCACTTCCTTTTCCATTGTTATTAATCAGACAGGCACATGCTCTGACAGTGCACAATTTGTCAAGTGTTTGTTAGGTGCTTGGGGCTGCTGTCATGAGCTGGGGATCACATCCTTTTGTTGACATCTGAGGAGCATTCTGAGGTCTCAGTTGACAGTTCTATTTGCCTAGTCCTTTTGCATCTGAAGGAGTTCGTGGCAGTTTCAGGGGGAAGGACGTTCCCTTGTCTTGTGTGGCAGCAACGTTATTCAGAGAAACTGGATCTTCCTGCATCTTTGGCTTCTCGTGCTCACCCCTGTGGCTGAGATATGCAGGCTCTGCAAGCCTCTGCCAGGAAGATCTCATTTCTGCCCAGGCGACTGGCAGGCCTGACTGTTCTTGAGAGATGGAGGCTGTGCCTGAACCTGATACTGGGTTACTGCCTGACATCCAATGTTTTTCCCCTTAGCGTTTGTGGAAGAAGCGAAGGATCCAAGCTGAGAAACCTTAGTGCGTAGAGAGCAGTGGTTCAGGATCCGCGGGCGGTGCTGTGGTCTTCCACACTGCCGAGCCCAGCTTATCATGGACGATGAAGGGGTTTTGTCTGTGCAAAGCTGGGGCATTCTTGAGTCTTGGATGGGATTCGCCAGTTTAGCGTTTCCACCCTTCCTTTTCTCTTCAGTCTCAGCCACCACTTAACAGACCTGAACCCAGTAATGCTACTCATTTGTTTTGTCTTGTTTTTTAACATCTTTATTGGAGTGTAATTGCTTTACATTGTTGTGTTAGTTGCTGCTGTATAACAAAGTGAATCAGCTATACGTATACATGTATCCCCATATCTCCTCCCTCTTGCATCTCCCTCCCACCCTCCCTATCCCACCCCTCTAGGTGGTCACAAAGCACCGAGCTGATCTCCCTGTGCTATGCAGCTGCTTCCCACTAGCTATCTATTTTACATTTGGAAGTGTATATATGTCCATGCCACTCTCTCACTTCGTCCCAGCTTACCCTTCCCCCTCCCCGTGTCCTCAAGTCCATTCTCTACATCTGCGTATTTACTCCTGTCCTGCCCCTAGGTTCTTCAGAACCATTTTTTTTAGATTCCATATATATGTGTTAGCTTACGGTATTTGCTTTTCTCTTTCTGACTTACTTCACTCTGTATGACAGACTCTAGGTCCATCCACCTCACTACAAATAGCTTTATGGCTGAGTAATATTCCATTGTATCTATGTGCCACATCTTCTTTATCCATTCATCTGTTGATGGACACTTAGGTTGCTTCCATGTCCTGGCTATTGTAAATAGTGCTGCAAAGAACATTGTGGTACATGACTCTTTTTGAATTATGGTTTTCTCAGGGTATATGCCCAGTCGTGGAATTGCTGGGTCATATGGTAGTTCTATTTTTAGTTTTTTAAGGAACCTCCATACTGTTCTCCATAGTGGTTGTATCAATTTACATTCCCACCAACAGTGCAGGAGGGTTCCCTTTTCTCCACACCCTCTCCAGCAATTATTGTCTGTAGATTTTTTGATGTTGGCCATTCTGACCGGTGTGAGATGATATCTCATTGTAGTTTTGATTTGCATTTCTCTAATGATTAATGATGTTGAGCATCCTTTCATGTGTTGGTTGGCAATCTGTATATCTTCTTTGGAGAAATGTCTGTTTAGGCCTTCTGCCCATTTTTGGATTGGGTTGTTTGTTTTTTTTGATACTGAGCTGCATGAGCTGCTTGTATATTTTGGAGATTAATCCTTTGTCAGTTGCTTCTACTCATTTGTTTTTTCAGCAACTATTGATGTGCCAGCCAGTGAGCCAGGCACCGAAACACAACAGTAAACCAAGGGCTCCATGTACATGTGTGATGTGATATGTTTCTGGGGGAAGTACCAGGTCCCATGAGTACACACATGGGGGCCATGGAACCCAGACTTTGGGGTTCTAAAAAGAGTCCCAGGGGAAGTAATGTTATATTGACACTTATCAAGGGTAGAACTCGGTTTTAAGTGCAGAGACACTTGGGGATCTGAATTTTACATGCCATTGCTGTTAACTTTAGTACAGTGTACTTCCTTAGAGTTAAAAAAAAATTCTATTGTCATGGTTACCATGTTGTATTTAATACTTATTTTTTAGATGGCTCTTTCCTCTACTAGGATGTGAGGCTCTTTAGGACATGGACCATGCTTGTTTCCGTCCTTCCTTCTTTCCTTTCTTCCTTCTTCCACACCCCCGTTTTATTTTTTATTTAAAATTTATTTATGCTGCATTATTTCTTTTAAAATATTATGTATATAATATAACACAGATAAAGAACAGATGTAACATAAACGTAAGCTATGCAGTATAACAATAAAGCAAACACTGTGACCCACCTTTCACTTCAAGAATTACCAGCACTGGGCCTCCCTGGTGGCGCAGTGGTTGAGAGTCCGCCTGCCGATGCAGGGGATACAGGTTCGTGCCCCGGTCTGGGAGGATCCCACATGCCGCGGAGCGGCTGGGCCCGTGAGCCATGGCCGCTGGGCCTGCGCGTCCGGAGCCTGTGCTCCGCAACGGGAGAGGCCACAGCAGTGAGAGGCCCACATACCGCAAAAAGAAAAAAAAAAAAAAAAAAAAGAATTACCAGCACTGAAGCTGCCTGTGTGCTCTCCCAGATCCCATTCTCTGCCTTTCCCCAGAGGTAACTACTGTCTTCAAATGTGTGTTTTATCAATTCTTTGCATTTAAAAAATAATTTTTACCACCTTAGGTATGTGTCCCTAAAAATACGTTGGAGCACAGGGGTAAAATGTAAACGTGGAGCCATTTGCCTTTGGCTCTCCATAACTAGCACAGTGCCTAAAACTTAGTAGGTCCTTAGTAGATATTTGTGAACAGATGGATATGCCCTGCTAGAGCCTAGAAGATATTTTTGTGATGCTCTACACCAAGGAGATATAGGAATTCAGTTTTAGTGAGTTTGTTCCTTTTGAGCCTTGTTGGTTTTGTCTCTTTGGGGTGCTCATAGAAGCAGGCCACAGGAATGAGTTACATACTGTTGAATTGTTTGGGGATACTTCCAAACTACCGTTTCCTACTTACCCTCCTCATTGTATCACCATGCAAACACTCTCCAGTGGTCCTAAAGAGAGTGGCCTTAATAATTTTGTAATAATCAGCTTTGCTTTTCCATTCCATTTTGGCTTTTCTTAGAACATTGTGGGGTGGGGAGGAGAGAGGTGGAGAGACTAGAGAACACCGAGTACGCTTGAATTAAAAGTTGACTTGTGGGCTTCCCTGGTGGCGCAGTGGTTGAGAGTCCGCCTGCCGATGCAGGGGACACGGGTTCGTGCCCCGGTCGGGGAACTCCCACATGCCGTGGAGCGGCTGGGCCCGTGAGCCATGGCCGCTGAGACTGCGCGTCCGGAGCCTGTGCTCTGCAATGGGAGAGGCCACAACAGTGAGAGGCCCGCATACCGCAAAAAAAAAAAAAAAAAAAAAAAAAAAGTTGACTTGTGTCGGGGGTGGGGCAGAGGACCTGGGCCAGCCAAGGGTTGGCCGGGGAACGCGTGCTCCGTGCCAGACGTCATTTTGAGTTGAGATCCTAGGGAAGGTTCCATTAAACAAATCCGTGGCAATGCAGAACATAATTTGTGTGCAGAGTACAATCTGATCACAAGAGAGCTTCATTCTTTTTAAATGCTACGCAGCACACAAAACTCAGCAGAGAATGTTTTCAGAGGGACCTTCAAAAACATTTCGTTCAGAAGCTTGAGAGTTTAAATAGTTTTCATTGGGTTAAACAGTGGGGTGAGGTGACCATTGGAGCTTGCTGCTGGAAGCTCAGCTGGTTCGCAGAATGCCTTGCCTCTGCCCAGTGAGCACCCAGCTCTGAAGGCACAGTGGGAGCGTGGCGTCTGGGTGAAGTCCCCTCCCTGGGAGGTGCCAGGCTCCGCTGGCCTTGCTTAGGTGTCCCAGGGCAAGAGTGCGGGAGCTGGTCCACCTGCCTTGCACCTGCTTTCTTCCAAGCCCGTCCCTCCCCTCATCCAGAAATCCTCTCTGTTGTGTTGCCAGGCCTTCTTCTGGAAACATTTCCAGGTGACTTCATTTTTCCCTGCCTCCGCAGTTCTCACTTTAGTTCCTTGAACACATGTTTGAATTAAAACAAACCCCACGAAGCCTTCCATTGCTCCACTCACTTTTGTTCTAACACTCTGTACAGATGCCAGAAATTGCCAGAATTTACCCAGCTTGTTTATTTTTATTTTATTGACATTGGTGCTTGCAAATAAAAAATATTTGCGTTAAACATTGATTACACAGCGGTAAATGTAGCATTGATCTTGGAGCAGCTCAGTCCATTCTGATTAGATTATCCAGCTTTTCACATAGTCCTCGGGCCATACAAGAGACATTTTTTCCTTTCATTTGACTGAGATAATTCCTGTTTTGTTTTTTGGCTCTTCGGCTGTACAGGAAATATACATATCGCCATTCAATTGTTCTTTTGTGTGGGTAGAGCTACAGTCAAGTGTGTAACATAAGATGGGGTGTCTCTTAACGCTTAACTTGCTTTATGCTTTTCCTGTTTTAAATCCTTTAGTTCACCGGGGGTTTTAAATGATTTTGAACCTATGTGGTTAAGTTTGTGAACCTAAGAGCTGTGTGGAGAGGGACTCTGTAGTCAGGACTCTTTTCCCCCTTCCCTTACGGCCCAGTTTCTAACTGTAATAGTCACCTGCCTTGCCTTCCAGCCTGCAGTCGCTCCTCCAGATATTACTGCTGCAAGATCTCCATAAAGCATCACTCCGTTCATGTGAACACCCTGTTCAAAACTCGCCATGGCTCCCTCTTGCCTTCAGAGTAAAGGCCCTTAGCATAGCTTTACATTCTTCAGCTCTCTACGACTCACCCTTTTGGCTGCGTTTTCTCATCTGATCACTGTACTCCAGCCTAAGAAGGGGTTCAGTGTATTCTAAATACGCCCTGTGTTTTCCTTCCTCTGGGTTTCAGCTCATGCCACCCCCGTTCACTAAAGATCTGCTTCCTTCTGCACCCCCAACAGTTGGTCGTGTTCCCCCGGCTGCTCAAGGCCCATCTCCAGTGGTATCTCTTCCCTGACATAGTCCCTGCCCTCTTCCACTAACCCTGTCTGAGAGTATTTCTTCCTCCTTTGTGGTGCCTTAGTGCCCTCTCTCTGTGTTGCACTCAGCATGTCCTCTCGTATCCTAGTTGCTTGTCTCTATAGCTTGTCTCCTCCTGAAAGGAGCCTTGAGCACTGGGATTGTCTTCTCCATGTTTTCCCCCCTCCCAGTGCCTTAACCTGTGCACGGCTCAATACGTATTTGAAATGGACTGAATTGAATGCTGTCATCTTGGTTTCCAGTTCTTAGATCTTTGTGAATTCTGATGACGAGGTCCCATGAAGAGTGGACAAAGAAGAAAGCCAACTCTGGAGTCAGAAGGGCTAGCTCTGCTGTTACTAGCTTTGTGACTTGGGCAAGGCTCATCACCACTCAGAAGCTCAGTTTCCTCTTCTACACCCTGTATGTCTTTAGAACATACGTCTTTAGATTCAAGAAAATAGCAGAGATAGAGTTCTTGATGAAGTAGGCTTTTAGTACACAACGGCTAGTAATGTTGCTGTCTGCCTCTGTCATCTGTTGTTTCAGTTAGCCCTTCAAGGTTTGTGTAACCTCTAGTCCGCCGTCAGCACCAGGCCGTCCGTGTTTTCATTCGTGTCATTGATAAAGCATGTTAAAATAGGATAAGGGCAAGGACGGAGCCAGGTGACACGTTACTGGAGATTTCCCTTGAGGTTGGCAGACAGTCCATTAGTCAACATCCTCTGGGTCCTGAACTGTGCTGTCATCCAATGCATATGTCACCCTTGTTCGTAAGACTTTCCTAAGTGTTGTGACTAAATGCCTACTGAATTCCAGGTAGCTCGTTTATGTGGCAGCCCCAAAGCATAACTCTTGTCAGGAAAGGAAGTGAGAATTGGTTTTTTATATCTATAGGTTTTTAGTGAACTTTTGCTGGCTTCTACTTGCCTTATTAAGGGATGGACCTTTTCTACAATTTTACTGGAGATAAACACCAAACTAAGCAGTTTATGATTTCCAGAATTTGTTTTTTCCTCTGCTTTGATAATCTGTGTACTCTCTGTCCACCTCCAACTGGCTATCTCTCTCGCTTTGTGATTTCTCAAAAACTGCTAGTGTTTCCGCAACTATTTCTGTAAGTTCTTTTAGTACCTTTCTTCCTTCATTCAGTAAATATTCTTCTGAGTCTGTTCTATACCAGGCACTGTGCTTGGTGTGGGCGATACAGTGATGAACAAAACAGAGGTCTTCCCAGACTGCATGGTTTTTGCGTGCTAAATTTTGGGCTGAAAACTTGAATTTTAAGGGATTTGGGCATATGGGATGTAGGTAGGATTGGAGGGAATATTTATCCTAACTGTAAATAACACCAGGCTGTCAACCCAACCTAAAAGGAGAGAAAGAGGAAGGTAACTCAGTAGAGGGCCTTTCCAGGAGCCATTGCTAAATACTGAGTATGGAGGAACATTTGATGTGAAATCTTTCAGGGCCACAGCAGCTACTGTGTGTTAAATGCTGCATTAGACACTGGGATGCAGTAATGGACGAGTCCTCAAGGAGCTGACAGTGTGCGGGGAAATTGCAGACGGTTGCAGTACAATGAGATAAATGCTCGTTAAAACTCTGGGTGCGGGGCTTCCCTGGTGGCGCAGTGGTTGAGAGTCCGCCTGCCGACGCAGGGGACACGGGTTCGTGCCCCGGTCCGGGAAGATCCCACATGCCGCGGAGCGGCTGGGCCCGTGAGCCATGACCCCTGAGCCTGCGCATCCGGAGCCTGTGCTCCGCAATGGGAGAGGCCACAACAGTGAGAGGCCCGCGTACCGCAAAAAAAAATAAAATAAAATTCTGGGTGGGGTGAGAGCATAAAGGAAGGGCTTCTAATCTCTTTCCCGAAGGAGTTAAAGATCAAAGCTAACCTGAGACCTGAAGAACAGGTAGTAGTTAGCCAGTCCCAGAGGGACAGGAAAATAATCCAGATATGGGAGACTTGTATGGACACTCCATGCTATGGAGTTTGGACTTTATCTTAAAGGACATGGGCACCATTAAAGGGTTTCAACAGGAGAATCACCTAATGAGATTTATGCTCTGGAGCAGCGTGGAAGATGAAATGCTTGGAGCCACACAGAGCAGCTGGGACACAGTATGTGGCTGTGTCATAATTCCAGCAAGAAATGATCATGGCCTGGGGTGGAGCGTTCAGGATGCGAAGAAGCAGACAGATCACGGAGTTACTACAGACCGATTTGAGTAGGTGGCTGCAATCTATAATTAAATATTGAAAACCAGGGCCATTTATTGTAGTGGTTCTCAGACTTTAGTGTCATAAAAGATCACCTGGGCATTTATAAAAATGTGTATTACAGGAAAGACTTGAGGAAATGTCAGTGGGCAGATCTGGGATATGAGTCAAGAATCTATTTTCAGCAAGTATCCAGGTGACACTGATGCAGATGGGCCTCAGATCACACCATCAAAACCCCCTATCTATTCGATGTTTAAAAATGGCAATCTTTTAAGTGTATTCACAATATATTAACTTCTCATTTAAGAATGAAGACTCAATCCTATTATTTTTGTTGAAAATAGGTGAATGGCTCAGCCCCATGGGTTCCTGTGCTAAAAAAAAAAAAGCGCTGTCTCCTGGCTAGTGTGGTCTGTGTTCGCTAATTGTTTGCTCTCTGGTAAGGGATGCAGAGCAGAGAGTGATAATCTTATTAAGACCCCTGCTGCAGATGGTTTGTAAATAAATTTTCAAAGGTTTCAGCAAGCCCTTTACAAGAGCAAGCAAACAAGCACTTACAGGGAAGATAAAATTTCCCCAACTCTTGAAGTTTTGTGCAGGTGTGCATTCTTAGTGTTCAGGGCATATTTTGATGCATTTACTATTGTGGTATTTCTCAAGCCTAAATGCCCACCTTCAAATCCCAGCTTCACTATATGCAAGCTGTTTAACCTTGAGCAAATTACCTGTTCTCTCCTTCTGTCATCTGTAAAATGGGAATAAAACTGTACCTGTTTCGTAGGCTTGATGTGAGGATTAAATGAGAATACATGTAAAGCACATTGAATAGTGTGTGAACATAATAAGCCATTTCTGACCATTACTGAGAGAAGCTAGGTGACCTGTAATAAACTCATCACTTACATTAAGAGTTTAGTCATGTAATAAAGTCTTCACCTTCTTATTAAGTCATGGTACAGCAAGTCCTCTACATACGAACCTTCAGGTTGTGAACTTTGAAAGATGCGAACATGCGTTCCATCAACGTCAGGCATAAGTGAGATTGCAGCCTGCCCTCCATCTCCTATTGCTGAGGATCCTTCAGCTCTACCATCTCCCACATCCTCTCCCTCCTCCAGTCAGTAACTCTTCTTGCCTGTTCACTCAATGCCAGCCCTAACTAATATTTAAAAATGGGGGGCAAGTGGGAAAATAGCTCTCTGGGTTGCAGAGAAAATAATGCAATGCTGCTCTCTAGGTCCATGCTTGGGCTCCACACAGCACTACGTGACCTGAAGTCTTGGCCACTTCCTCCACTCTCTTGTCTCAGTTGGTACAGCTTACAAATGGAAATCACTAAGGAGGGGGGGTGGGTATCAGTAGATCATCAAAGACTGTCAGTAGAGTGACTTCAGACAAAACTAAGGTTTTAGTATCCCTGGAGCAGGAAAAACATGTATGCTTCCTTTTCTTTTATATCCACCTGTCTGAGAAAGGTCACATGTTTACATGTTTTCTCAGAGAAGCAAAGGTAGGAATTTTAGAAATTAAAAAGATCTATGTGTCCAATAAAACTTTGGGGCCTGTGTCTTAGAAGGATTTTAAACTAGCCTGCTTCTAAATTGCATTTATCACCTCATTCCCGCCGTTGCTTCTAAATTGCGTTTATCACCTCATTCCCGCCGTTGCTTCTCCCTCCAGTGCTGTCTCCACATGCTGTTGGCTTCACCCCGGACGCCCATCTCTATGACTCCTCCTGCTAATAGTCTTGGATTGTCGTGAATAGTTTCAAAAGCTAGCTAGTTCACTGGGCATCTCCATGGAATCTTAATCCTTCCAATAGGGAATAGTATTTTCCTTTGTTGGCCGCTTTTAGCATCTAATTTATATTCCTCCTAAGACATTTGCCTCTTTCTGAAGACAGGGTTGGCATCTCAACTTGACATTCGCTAGGTGTGCAGAGAGCTGTGGGATGTACAGATATGAACTGGTGAAATCTTGCCCTTGTAGAGATGTTGTCTCCTGAGTGTGTTATTTGTGACCCCCCAGACCCTACGAGAAGGTTCGCTGATTAGCTCTCTATTGTTTAGTGTGCTTGAGGCTTTCCTGTGAAATTGGAGAGTTTAGTTAATACAGCCCAAGTCTGAGGATGTACTCGTTGATTTACAATCTAAAGGGATGAGGAAGAATCTTTACCACACTCCTGTCAGAATCTTTTTCTGTTTGTTTATTTTCTTGCTTGTTTTGAATCCTTGCTCACCACTCACACCCCACACCAGCCTCACCTCACTCCTGGCCTCTGCTCCAAGTCCTCCCTGATTTTGGCCTTTCATGTGTTGGGACCCAGATGTGATTCAGAGAGGGAGATCGTGAGAAGAAAAATAAAAATGATAGCAATATCTTAAAATGCTTACCGAGTTCTAGGCACTACCTTTTACATGCTTTTACATACATTAGTTTACATAATCCGTACAACAACTCTGTAGGAAGGATACTGTTATCGTTCTCCTTCCATAGAAGAAGGTGAGGCACAGAGAGGCTAAGTGCCTTTCCCAAGGTCACACAGCTAGTAACGGAGGCTACTAAACTATATTACCTCATAAAAAGTGAAGAGAAACAACTTCATGGGGATTGAAAATGTGAGACAGAAAGAGAAAGGACAGATTATTTAGGAACCAAGGTGAAAGGATGTCAAGATATTAGAAGTGGAGCACGGCCAAGTGCTGACAAGGTCCAGTGATGTAACTCCACTGGTGGACTGTTTAAATGGAGCAAAGGGCAAGGTCAGTGCTGCTGCGAAAGTCAAGGGAGTGAGGCCCTGTGAGATGCGGCTTCAGTGGGGGAGGTGGGTGGGTGGTGACCCCCCAGGAGCCTGTGAGCGGAGAGCGGACCTTGAGTGGTGTGCCCTGCAGGCCGTCCATAGCCATGACGGTGACGAGGCTGAGGGGAGGCCATCAAGGCTGTTAGGTCTTGGAGTCAATGTTAAAAACTGTGCTTAAGGACAGAGTGAGGTTTAAAGAAAAAAAAAAAGAAAGAAAGAAATGCTGTTTTAGAACCCTCTTGCATGTCTCTGCAGCAAATTATAAATTATGTCATCTTCTTCCTAGCAAGTGGGTGATTCTGTTCCACTCATGGTCTCAAACTGCTTTCAGACAGCACTGTCTCAGCCTTACTAAGGGTGGAAAATGAGGGGACTCGGAGAAAGATCCATCCTTTCCTTCTCCCTTATACTCTGGACTTAGAGTCCCAGACACAAATCCCAGCCCTGCTCTGACTTTGTAGTGCTGGTGGCATGTCCGTCCCCAGTTCTCTCTCCCACCCCTTCACCATCTCCTTCCTCCCCTGTCAACTGTCCCCACGATGACACCCCTGCTCCGAACCCACCACTGCCACCTTGAGTGCTACTTTTCCCTGATTTAGGTTTTGCTGCCAGACGCGGAGGGCAGGCACCTCATTTTGGTAAACACTGGATAAACACTTCTCCTTAAATAGAAGCAGCAGGCTCACCAGCTGGCTTTTTTTTAAGTGGGAGAAATTCAGTTGAGTAAATTCGACAAATCAAAGATGAGGAAAATGTAAGAGTGAAAACTTCTTCCAGGAGGATTTGCTCTTGCTATAACCAGGCCCCCAAGATAATCAATATAGATGAAGTTCATGGCCACTGTGGACGCAACCCTTCCCAGACCCATTCAGTGGGGGAGAGGGTTGCCCCTCAAGCCCACCTTCTTAAGGGCCTGTGCCCAATGCTTGTTCAGCGTGGGAGGCTCCGCATGCCTGTATGGTTCCTTTGGTGCCACTCAGCCTGTCGGCCAGGGACACCTTGACCACACCAGAGGCAGCAGGTTAGGGCTGATGGGATGACCCAGAGGAGAGCTGGCTGGATTGTGCGGCGTTTCTCTCCGCTGAATGATGTTTGACACCCCCAAGTCCAAACTGCTCGGTCCTTCCTCTTTAAAACAGGATTATGAGGACTTCAAACCATAGACCAACTGCTAAGTATCCTACTAGCTTTACAAACGAACATGTGTGCACTTGAGTTTGGCTGGAACTGGTACCTTCTGTATGTCCCCGCTTCCCTTCCAATCCTCTGAAAATGCGTTTAGCCCAGGAAGGGGCTTCTGGACAGCTGTGAGGGAACAGATCAGTCTGTAAGTTCGACTCTTCTCTCCTGTGTGCCTCGCCCTTGAATGAATGAACTCGTGTTGGCAGCCTGGCCACCTTAACTTCTGCTCACTCACCTTCCACTTCCCATTGAAGAAAGCTCTTGCAGTTTGGCTGGACTGGACACAGTATGTCCATGACCATCTGCTGCAAAATCATCTATCGTAATTATGTAAAATGCAGATTCCTGGGTTCCCCCGACCTTCTGAAGTGGAATTTCTGAGCGTGTTGCCCAGAAATCTGCACTATTATTCAACTTCCCAAGTGACCCTTATGCATAGTAAGGTTTAGAAATCATTGCATTATTAATAATAATTATAAGATTAATATTTATGAGCATGTCAAACACTTTCCATGCATTTCACTTCCCATTCATTTCAACTTCACAACAAATCAACAAGGTAGGAATCACCCACCTAGAGCAGGGCCTGACGCATGGCACATGGCAGATGCTCAATAAATTTTTGTTAAACAATAAATTAACCTTAATATATATATATATATATATATGTATATACACATATATGTGTGTATATACATAAATAAGGAAACTAAGGGTTAGAGAGGTTAAAAACACTTGGCCAGGAACACATGGCTAGTGAGAGGTGTAGCCAGGCTTTGTAGAGCCTTCTTTGGGTAGAGCTTGTTGGTGTGTGAACTTGCAGGCTGGCGCCCCCTTCTGGTGATGCTGGGTTGTGCCTGGCAGCGGTGCTGGAGGACCCCAGAAGATCTGATGGGCCTTGGGTTGAATTGATGGATCTCTTCTCTAGCGTCCCCTCTTGGCCATCTCTGGTGAATTGACACGGTCGCTTATTTATTTATTACTAATGATGAGAGGAGGCCCAGGGAAGCTGGGTGGTCATTCATGAAGCCAAACAGCACCCATTCTCCCTTCCTGTACTCTGCTGAGGTTGGCCAGTGCAGTCTTAATTTTCCTGGGGAGTGAGGCAGAGGAGACTAGTTAGATCCTGAGTCCCTGAGGGAGATTAATAGGCTTTTGCCTTGCTCAGAAACATTCACTTCCTCCTTCTCTCTTGAAGTTTCTTTACACCCTCTTTGCGTATCAGTTCTTTCATCTACTTTTCTTGGTCGGCAGGTAGACTGTCTGTATTTCTGCCAAGGACAGGTGGCTGAGCCAGGCCAAGATAAAGGAGTGACCATGATGGAGCTGTCTTTGACCTTTCGGCCCTCTTGTGCCTCCTCTTCCATGCTCCCTCTCTCCCTTTCTCCGGGGACTGGCCTTGTCAAGACTTGAGCTGCAAACCTGTGTGCATTAACCCAGGGGAAACTCTAGAGATATTTGGAGGCGTCCATGGGGAGTTTGTTTTAGAACCATGGATCTTTATACATACTCTATTATGTACACACACACACACACACACACACACGGTTAAAAATACAAACATGCTCTCCACTGAGGGAAGACCACCTTTTGTAAAGAGTGACTATAAAAATGCCTGACTTGAGTGAGATAAGGCATGTCCTATTGTGGGGCTTTTTAAGGGAAAGGGCTTCTGGACCTCAAGCCACTGTACCAGTAATGCTAGTTAGAAATAATAAAAGCTAACATATATTGAGTGCTTGCTATGTGCCAGACACTGTTCTAATTTCTTTGTATGTTTCACCTAATCCCCACAATCCCTTAGCAATACCCACTATTAATATCTTCATCCCTATTTTACAGATGAAGAAACTGAGGCAGGGAGAGGGTAAACAACTTGCTCAAAGCTCTAGAGAGTTAGTAGAAGAGCTATGATTCAAACCCAAGTGGCTTGACTCCAAAGCCCTCTTAATACTGCACTATATGATGTGATTATTTTATTTTTATTTTTTTAATTTATTTATTTTTGGCTGTGTTGGGTGTTCGTTGCTGCACATAGGCTTTCTCTAGTTGTGGTGAGCAGGGGCTCCTCTTCCTTGTGGTGCACAGGCTTCTCATTGCGATGGTTTCTTTTGTTGCAGAGCGTGGACTTTAGGTGCACAGGCTTCAGTAGTTGTGGCGCACAGGCTTCAGTAGTTGTGACACACAGGCATCAGTAGTTGTGACGCACAGGCTTAGTTGCTCCACGGCAAGTGGGATCTTCCCAGACCAGAGATCAAACCCATGTCCCCTGCATTGGCAGGTGGATTCTTAACCACTGCACCACCAGGGAAGTCCATGATTACTTTTATTATATAATGATTTTCCTTTAAAAATTTTAGATTTTTTTAAGGAAAAAAGAAAAAAAATCAATTGTCCATAATTGCACTGTACCCCTATTTATAATTTTTATAACAAGGGTAATATAAGCACATGGTTAGAAAAGCCAAATGGCTCAGGAAGTTATAAAATGAAAATAAGAGTCTCTTTATATCCTCACTGTCCTATTTTCAAGGGAAACCATTATTAACAAATCTCTATTTTGTCCCTCAAGAAAAATGTTCTATGCATGTAGCAAGTTATATATTATTTAAAGAATTGTTTACACAGAGCAAGCATGCCACACCCACTCTTATGCATCTTGTTTTTCTTGTCTAATAAAAAACAGGTCTTCCGGATCTTTTCACTTCAGCACACACAGGTTCATGTCACCCCTTTTCATGATTGCAGAGTATCCTCTTAGGTTGCTATACCACCTGACTTAACCAGTCAGTATTGAAGGACAATTTACTTGTCTTTTTGAACGCTTATGTGCAGGATAAGTTCCTAGCAGTAGTTTCCTTGTTTATGTACATTGCACCAATTCACACTCTCGTTAAATCTTATCAGTGTTTTGCCCCAAACCCTTAACAGACCAGTGTTATCAAACTTTGATTTTCTTTTTTTGCCAGTCTGATGAAAAAAATCTTTTTTTCATTTACATTTTTAATTTTATAAGTGAGATTGTATGGCTTTTCAGGTATATTGGTTGTTTATTTTTCTTTCTTTGCCATCTGCCTGTTCATGTCCTTTGCCCATTTTTCTGTGGGGTTTTGGGGTTTTTTTTTTTTTTTTTTTTTTTTTTTGCTGATTTAATATGATTTTGGGTGGCCTGGGCCTGCAGTGGCTTGAAGCAGGGTTTCAGTTCCCAGCCAGTGATTGAGGTCAGGCCACAATGGTGAGAGCACCAAATCCTAGCCACTAGACGAGTGGTCAGTGACAAGGCCCTGGCCCTATGGCTTTGCAGAAAAGGAATTCCCACAGACAGAAAGTAGTGAAACAAGTGAAGTATTTATTAGGAGAAAAAAAAAGTGCAGTTATGTGTGGATAGACACACAGGCGGGCTCAGAGAGAGAGTCATGCCCTCATGGCAGTTTGAATCACTTTTATGGGGCATTTCTTCCGGGTTTCCTTTGACCAATCATTTTGATCTGCCTGGTTCAAAGTCCGTATTTGGTATATCTCAGGATTTTCTCAGTTGTGTGCACGCATCTCTTAGCCAAGATGGATTCTACCGAAGAGATCTATGGGTAGGTTGGCATCCCTCCCCTTTTGACCTCCAAGGAGCCTTTCTGCACATGTGTAGTCGGGGAGGTCTCCTGACTTTGAAAATGAGGACTGTGTGGTCTCTTATCTTCTATCTGGGCAGGGCCCAGTCTCCTCTCTCAATTGTCCTCTTATTCTCATCTCGGCGTATCAGTCCACAAGAAACGAAGTCAAACCATGTGCCCTGGGGGCCCATCTGTTTCCTGCCTCAGTTTGAGCTTTTGGTAAATTAAGGAAATTAGCCTTTTGTCTACAAATATGTTATAAATATTTTCTTTCCGTTTATTTGTCTTTGACTTTGACTGCTATTTTATTTTTATGTGGTTAGATTTATGTTTATAGTTAGATAGTTAGATTTATCAGTACAAAATTATTCACTTCTACATACTTTAAATTTGAACTTCTGTTTTTATTTATTTACTTACTTACTTATTTAAACAACTACCGCCACCTGGTGAGGGCTGAGCTTTTTCTGTTTAATATTTATTTATTTACTTGGCTGCTCCAGGTCTTAGTTGCAGCTCGTGGAGTCTTCGTTGCAGCATGTGGAATCTTTAGTTACAGCATGTGGGATCTAATTCCCTGACCAGGGATGGAACCCAGGCCCCCTGCATTGGGAGTGTGGAGTCTTAACCACTGGACCACCAGGGAAGTCCCTGAACGTCTGTTTTTAAATGTTTACATATATGCTTTTAACTGGATGGCAGCTCCATACGGACATCAATAAGAATGAAGATAAATCTTTTCTGAAATTATGATAAAATGGAAATGGTATTTACAATTTTTCAGAAAGACATGTTCTGATATGCAAGAAAACATATATATATATATATATATATATATATATATATATGTTTTTTTCTGAGATAAACACCTATGGGGGTTCTGGGAATAGTTTGCAAAAGCTAAAACAAAAATCCTCTTTAGGCTGTGAAGCATTTTTTGGATTCCTTTGCTGGGCCCGCAAAGCTCTGCAGCTAAGAGTCAGTGCTACTGAACATACTCAGAGTAGCTTCTGCTGTGATTACATGTGTCCACTGCTCCAGCTGTTCCTTCATAGTGCTGCTTGGTTGCAGTGACAATGGCTTCTCTCTCCTCCCTAGAGACCTTTAAATAAAAGATCTGTGTATCTGTGTGGGGGGACGGGGGATGGGAGGATGAATTGATGGGGGACTGTTTTGTTTTGTTTTTGTTTTAATTTGCTGCTTCTATTTGAGGTGGGGATATAGGTGGCCAACCTGAACTAATTTGATAGCTTTGTGGTGACAGAGGATAAAGGAAGGTTTGGGGCTGCTTAAAGCAGTGGTTTAGGATGGCTTAATACAGCTTCGTAGACGTCAGGATGGCTCTGTTCTCAGAGGCCTGTGATGTTCTGATGTATGAGGAATCCACAGTCTCCTGAAAGGAGGCAAAAATAATAACGTCCTAAGAGACTGAATCATAGGCAGTGTTTTAAAAAAATACATCTAGTTATCAGTTTTTGCCCATATTCTTTTTGTTTCCATTTATCCTTCCTTCTCTAATTCCCGGCCTTACCATCACATGCACAGAATGCTTATTACCCTAAGGTTATGAATAAAAGTAAAGCCTCTCAAGAGGATCCAGCAGGACTACTGAACAAAAAACATAGCTCCCTGATAGTTGGAAAGCCCGCTGCAGGGTGTGTAATCACCAGGACGTCGGCATCACAACTATCTTAAAGGTCATCAAGTGCATCCTCCCTGTTTAGTCCTGGAGCCCTGCTCCGCCAACCCCAGCAGCTGATCGGAGACAGTATTGATGAGGACGACTTGGATATGCATATTTTTAAATTCCCTTCAGCTTTTCAAGCACAGCTCTTCAATGGCCAAATACTGTTTCCTGTGCTTTGTTGAAGTATTCCCTGTGGCATCAGAGATTTACCAATCAGGTGTCTACACACGGGCAGATGGGGGCAAACACTTCCTTGTCCACCAAAACTGCTTTTGGCTAATGCCGTCCAAAAAATCCCTATGGAATATATACTAAAAGTCTTAAAATGAGTATATACTATGGCTTAAATATTCTACTTTTAGGAATTTATTCTAAGGAAATAATCAAACAAGGATGTAAATTTGTATGCCCAAGGATAGCCATTAAGCCCGTGTTTAAGAGCATGGACCCTGGGCTTCCCTGGTGGCGCAGTGGTTAAGTATCTGCCTGCCAATGCAGGGGACACAGGTTCGAGCCCTGGTCCGGGAAGATCCCACATGCTGCGGAGGAACTAAGCCCATGCACCACAACTACTGAGCCTGAGCTCTAGAGCCCACGTGCCACAACTACTGAAGCCCGTGCACCTATAGCCCGTGCTCCACAACAAGAGAAGCCACTGCAATGAAAAGCCCATGAACCTCAACGAAGAGTAGCCCCTGCTCACCACAACTAGAGAAAGCCCACGCGCACCAATGAAGACCCAACGCAGCCAAAAATAAGTAATTAACTTTAAAAAAAAGATATAATTAAAAAAAAAAGAGCATGGACTCTGGGGTCAGATGGCCTGGTTCCCCTCTTGGCTCTACTTCTTATTAGTTGTGTCACCTGGTGAGTGTCACTCAACTTCTCTGCCTTAGCTGTCCCTACCTCATAGGGTCTGTCCTGTCACGAGAAATAAATGAATATGTAAAAGATGCTCAGGATGGTTTCTGGCACATAGTTTTTGCTTCTAGTGATAGAAAAATTGGACATAGCCTACATATTCATTGATTTAATAAAACAAAATGTGCCATGTTTTAAAGATATTCACATATTAAAAGAAAAACAATTAAGTTACATAATAATGTATTAAGTATGAATGCTGAATAGTTACATGCCAAAAGGTTATTTTTTGGTGATGGAATTATAGACTATACTTTTCCCTCTGCATCGTTGCTGTTTTCTAAATTTTCCACAAAGAAGATGTATAGTATAATAAAAGTTGTCTTTTTAGCCCCTGCAGAATAATAATAACAGCTAACATTTATTGAGAGCTTACAATAGATCAGGTGTTTTTCTAAGATGGCAGATAGATATTCATTGCTTACAATAACCCTACGAGGCAGGTGCTATGATCATCAATCTCCATTTCACAGATTAAGAAATTGAGGCAGAGGGAGGTGAAGTAATGTGCCTACGTCTTCCATCTAGCAAGCAGTAGAGGTGGGACTTGAACCTGGGCTGTCTGACTCAGGGCCTATGTTTTTAGGTTAGGAACTCTCTTTGTATGATTCTAGTAACCCAAAAGAGCACTGAACTACATACAGCACCCATGACAATCACCTAGTTGCATACACTGTTTAAAGGAAATGCATTAAGGAGGGCCTCTCCTTCCCGGTGTCTTTGTTGCCAGGTAATAGATAAATAAGAGGTTTTCAGGCCTCCAGCCTTCTTCTGAGTTTTCTTAGTAAATGGGGAGAATATATTCAGATCACACAGTAAAATTGACTTTTCTGTGTATCCCTTAAAAAGAGTGCATGGGGGCTTCCCTGGTGGCGCAGTGGTTGAGAATCTGTCTGCTAATGCAGGGGACACGGGTTCGAGCCCTGGTCTGGGAGGATCCCACATGCCGCGGAGCAACTAGGCCCGTGAGCCACAACTACTGAGCCTGCGCGTCTGGAGCCTGTGCTCCACAACAAGAGAGGCCGCAATAGAGGCCTGCGCACCGCGATGAAGAGTGGCCCCCGCTCGCCGCAACTAGAGAAAGCCCTTGCACAGAAACCAAGACCCAACACAGCAAAAAAAATAAATTAATTAATAATTTTAAGAAAAGACTTCAGAGCAAAGAAAACAAAAAAATTCAAGAGAGAATGAATTTAAAAGAAAAGAAAAGAGTGCATGGACTTTACATGGCAATAAGCAAACTGGAAATAGTTTATCTTTTTAAAAATCATAAACAGAAATAGTTAAGTAGCATATACATGTTTCACTATCATAGTACTCAAACAGTAAAGAGTCAATCTAGTGAGTGCCAGGAGCAATAAAGTTGAGAACAAAGTTGTCCCTTCAGTTCAGGGTACATAATTACTGCAGATCAGAGGCATTGTGGGGTAACAATGGCTTTTCAGCAATTGTCTGTTTCTGTTCTAGAACTTCCGTTTTCATGCAGGCAGTTAAATTGTAATTGATGGATTTTTGCAAACCTTTTAAAGAGTGAAAATTGGGTGTTTCGGAGTAATAATTTTACATTAGAAAATAGTATCTTACACCTGGTGGCTGCAAACATACGATCTATTTTTGAAAACTGTCCATCTTTATCATTTAGTAACCAACGCGGTAACGTACTAGCAGACAAGTCTGGTTGAATTAGGCTGTCAGGACTAGTGTGTTCCTGGACAGCACTACCAATCATGAGTCCTTGAGACTGTTAAATACTACAGGTTAGCCAACACATTACCCAGAGGCAGCTAATTAGGTTCAGGGAGCGTCTGGGAGTTCATTACATCGTTAGACAAAGTCTCTGAAATCCAGAAGGAATAGCCAGTCCCAGTTCTGATAAATTGCTACCTTAATCCTCCCAGAATTCTGCGGGAGTTGGGATTCACTGCTGTCATCTGCACTAAGGGGTCTTTCTTGATCTATTTCCCAGAAGAGGCTGACCTTCCTGAGAGGTCCTAGAAACCAGGGAAGGGATTTTTCTCTCTCTTTGCTTTGCTGTCATTGACGTTCCCCTCCAGCAACACTAAAACCCCCCATTAGTGAGAGCACCTGTCCACCAGTGAGCTGGTCTGGCTGCATCTTGTCCCTATGGCTCATCTTGACTGTGGGGGAGATGGCAGTTTATGGAGGAACCTCTTCTGCCCGTGCTTCTAACCACTGCCTTCCTGAGGACATGTTATCACAGGGGTATGATGGGATTTGGTCCTGGACAGGATTCGTCACCCACAAGTCTTGGACAAATAAATCAGCTTTGGTTTCCTCAATAGTAGAAGAGTGAGATTAATACCTGCCTTACCAAGCTGTCAAGATTAACAGATAAGTATGGAAAGAACTTTGAACAGGGCCTGGAACCTAGTGTGCTCTCAATAAAGACTTGTGGTCATCAACAAATGATGATTACTGATCACTGCTTGTTAGAAATGCAAGGAATTTAGATTATTCATATTTTCCTCAACTCAGAAATGTGATCTGGCTCTGGGTTTGAGACCAGAAGAGTCACAAATTGTGGCATACGAGTTGAGAAGCAAGGTCAAATAAAATTGTGTACCTATCAGATTGATTTTTCCAAAAACATCTGGAATTTCTTCTTTAAAAAAAAAAATCCTGGTTCTCTTCCTCCTCTTGTTCTGTTACCTCTTCCATGCCCCTGCACTTCCCCAGGCAATCCATGGAATGTTTTCATTATTACTATTTCAGAACTATGTATTCTTTTTGTTAAAAATGAATTTATATTAGTTATTCTACCACACAGCATGTTTCCAATTACACACTGAACTCTAGTCTGTGCTCAAATGTAACGTGATGTTTGTAAACTAATAAACCCCACCACTCACCCCCAAAACTATTCAAATTTCAATTTCATTCACAGCTTCTGTCACTGTCACTGTGAACTTTTTTCACTCTCTTTGGAAAAGTTCAGTTCCTGCTATTTGTTAAGGTTCTGTTCTTCATAGAAAAACTGCAGCTGCAGCCAGAGAAGGTGGATAATCAGATAGTGCCGGTTGGAGCAGTTATCTGGAGCCCAGGCTTTCCCCATGACAGCTTCTAGGCGGTTGCTTATCTCCAGACCCTAACGTGCCAAAGTCAAGTACGGCTAGACGACTACAAAGCCTAAAGATAAACTCTCTGGGAAAAACTTCTTTGGGGGTGACGAGCAGGCTTTTCATTCTGCTGAACGTTGGGGCCGGCATCTTGATGTCCCCGGCAGTGCTGGCGCGCAGGGAGAGGCGGGCACTGGGGCCGGACCCGGGTCACCGCTGCTCCTCTGCAGGAAGCCGGCATCTATGAAACCTGCCTCACTGTGCTCCCAAGCTGTGCTTATGAAACGACGCCCTCATGCCTGCGCCTTCTCTCGTCTGCTTTGCGGAAAACGCTGGGAGCCTGGGAGCGCTGGAACCCGGCCACTTGCTGAGTCCGTGTGCAAACGCGGGGAGCCAGGGACGTCGGAGGGCAGGGAACTGGCCAGCGTGTTCTCGGGTTTCATTTCCTTCATGCTTCTCTCCCCCTTTGTTTTTCAGGTAGCGAAGCCGATTTTAGCTCCTCGAGCAGCACGGGCAGCATCTCGGCTCCTGAGGTCCACATGTCTGCTGCGGGAAGCAAGCGGTCCTCTTTCTCACGCAAGTAGGCCCGCCTCCTGCCTCCTGCTCTGTAATTGTTAAGACGCTTTACACGGGCGACTGACCTGTACTTTATGTTTCTCTAGAACCACCTGGATTACTGTGCGTTCCGATTTTATGCTTATTCAGTGAGTGCTTTTTGTTTGGCTGGCTTTTACAGTGATTCACAGTTGGTACTTTTCCCAACCTCACCTACCTCGGTCACGACGTGGTTGCCCTGTGTTCCTCCGCCCGCGACGCCCTCTCGTGCAGCCCTGGCGCCTTCCCTCCCTGCTCTCTCCTTCCCTCACCCACCTGTGTGCTCACCTGAGGACCAGGCTAGTCGGCTCCCACTTCCCACACTGCCGCCCCTTCATGAATCTGTCCTCTTAGCTGTAAAGCCTCTGACTTCACCCTTTCTTTCCTCTAGCTGAGCTTCCTTTTTTGTCTTTGTGAAAGAAGCATAGTGACCCTCTGGCCACCTCCAACGTTCACTTGGGGAAGGGGTGAAGAAAGTATGGAGTTCATAGGCCTGGGTGCCCCCTGCCCACCGAAAGAGGCAGTAGAATAGAATAGCTAAGTGTGAGGGCTCTGGAGCCAGGCTACCTTGGTTTGAATGCCAGCTCCACCATCTACAGGCTGTGTGGCCCTGAGAAAGTTGCTCAACTTCTCTACGCCTCAGTTTTCTCACCTGGAAAATAGGGCTACAGTCATACCCACCTGGTAGGTTAAATTAGTTAGTTCAGGTAAAGTGTGAGGTCATTGCTTGAAGCATAGTAGACATCAGCAGGTGTTCGCCATTGGTGCTGTTTGGACTGGGGGAGAGAAGGACTGTGAGGGAAATGGGAGCCACTGTTCACGTTTGGCGGGACAGCTGGTCAGCCCCAGGATTCTCTGCTGCCGTCAGTGGCTTCATTTATTCATTCAATACGTATTTATTGAGCATCTACTGTGAGGCAGTTTCTAGAGATAAGGCAGTAAACAAAACTTATGAAAAACTATTTTCATTCTAGTAGAGAAAGAAGGATAATAAATGCATATAAATAATATATATATATTTTTTAAATACAGGGAAAGGATATGGAGGGTAATAGGATGTTTGGTATATTCTAGATAGGCTGGTTCCTGCAGACTCTGTGATGAGGTGAGCTCTGGGCAGGGACCTGAACAAAGTGATGGAGTGAGCCACACGACACAGGGGTGACTGTCACTTGACTGTCCTGGGCCGCAGCGTCCAAAAGTGTAAAAAGGAGATTGGACCACATTATTTTTAAGGTTCCTTGCTGAAGAAAAGTTGTTTCGTTTCTAAAAGCTTGCATTTCCAGGACTGAGCAAGCAAATGTTTCCCACTTCTCTTAGGTGAGCAGAAGATAAGGCTGATATTTATAAAGGGACCTGAGATCCCCAGTGCAGAGTATTATTGTTAAAGCTGAAGCCAAACAAACTTGTAACTAAAGACTGAAGTCCACAGTGAAGAAGCACAATTGTTCTTCAAAATAGATAAATACCATTTATTTTGGAAATAAAGTGCCTATGGGATCACAGGATGTAACTATAAACATTCTCTGTACAAATCAGACGTGGTTTGCTCTGAGAATAAGCCATTTATCTCACCCATTCAAGAAATTAGCACATACCCATGGTACAAGGCATCAAAGAATGGAGAGGCAAAAGAAAAAAGAAACGGCCTGAAGAGCAAGCCAATTTTGTTAAGCATTTCAAAGGAATTTGTGTTTGTGGTTAAATTCCAAGGTAATGTCAGTTATACTGAGTGACTTAGAGAAAATATTCTAGTCTGGAATCCATGAATTCTCTCAGTGATGAAAAATTGATGTGTTAAACATAAAGTAGTTAAATATAATTATGTGAAAATCATATATATGTTTAATAGACTAATATATGCATAATAGATATATGCTCAATAGGAAATTGAAATAGGCAAATGTTCTATCCATTATGTTCACTTTTTTTATCTGACCCAGGCACAGAGCACCATCAGTAGATATCTGGGATGGAACATCTCAGGTGTTTCACGTAATCTGTGTGTCCTACAGGACCATGCATTGAGGATAGCTCCTCTAGATGGGCCGGGTATCCATGCAAAACTTTAAAATAACTTATGATCCTTTTAATTGGCTGGTTCCTCCCGTAATAAATGAATTTTCTTTGTGGAGAATTAGATCCTGGGAGGAAGGCTAGCGGGAGCATTTGGTGAAGGGGTGGGGGAAATGAAAGACAGGGGTGGTTGGAAAGAATGTTTTGGACGGCAATTATAAAAACAAAAACGATTTACAAACCATCTCTTCCTGGAGAAGGCCAACTCTGCTGATATTTCTGAGGAATTCTCTTTCTTAAACTAGAACCCTAGGGCTTCCCTGGTGGCGCAGTGGTTAAAATCTGCCTGTCAATGCAGGGGACGCGGGTTCGAGCCCTGGTCCAGAAGATCCCACATGCCGCGGAGCAACTAAGCCCATGCGCCACAACTACTGAGCCTGCGCTCTAGAGTCCGCGTGCCACAACTACTGAAACCTGCACACCTACAGCCCGTGCTCTGCAACAAGAGAAGCCACTGCAGGAGAGACCCGCGCACCACAACAAAGAGTAGCCCCTGCTCGCTGCAACTAGAGAAAGCCTGCGTGCAGCAACGAAGACCCAACGCAGCCAAAAATAAATTAATTAAAAAAAACAACAACAAAGCTAAAACTCTAATCTTAATCAGAGGCAGAGAGAAGTAAGAAGAAGAAAAAAATAAGGCTCAGGATTTGGAGTCAGATGGACCTGGGCTTGAGTTCAGCGTCCATTGCTTATTAGGTGCAAGACCCAGGGCCCCGAGCCTCAGTTTCCTGTTCTGGAAAATGGGGTAATAATGGCATCTGCCTCACTGATTTAAATAAACTGATAGATATGAGTGCTTAACACAGTGCCCAGAACTCAGGAAAAGAGTCATTACATGCTTGTTTTAGTCAATAGTGATAAAAATAATACTAATGGGCAAGATGCTGCCACTGTTGCTGCTGATGGTGGTGGTGGTGGTGAATGTGATCGTATTAGTTTGCTCAGGCTGTTATAACAAAATACCGTGGACTGGGGGTGTTAAACAACAGAAATGTACTTTGTCACAATTCTGGAAGCTAGAGGTCCAAGATCAAGGTGTCAGCAGGACTGGCTTCTGTGGAGGCCTTGCTTTTGGCTTGTAGATGGCTGTCCTGTCCCTGTTTCCTCACCTAGTCTTTTCTCTGTGCCTGTCTGTGTCCAAATTTCCTCTTCCTGTAAGGGCACTAGTCAAATTGGGATTAGGGCCCACCCTAAGGGCCTCATTTTAGCGTAAATACCTTTTATAAAGCCCCATTTCCAAATACAGTCACATTCTTAGGTACTGGGGGTTAGGGCTCCAACCTGCGAATTTGGGGAGGACACCATTCAGCCCATAGCAGTGATGATGAGCATGGTGATGGTGATGGTGGTGGTGACGGTGACGGTGACGGTGAGGATGTTACCTGAAGGAAAGGGCAATGCCTGGAGAATAGAGAGTCACCTGGGCGCCTTCTGAGGATCCCTTCTTCACTTCTCCCTTTCTCTCACTTTCCAGTTACTGGTTCAGATTTGCAGGAAGGGGGCGGGGTACCAGAATTCTGTCTCCTCCCTGTGGACTGCATTCTTTTTGTCCATCAGACCAAGGGATTTGGGGAGGGCTAGGAAGGTAGCGTCAGATTTGCCTGTGCACGGCCTTGACAAACATGGAATCCTGTCTTCTCCATTGCAAATGTTTTTTATTATCATCCACAATGAGTTTGTACCCACATATGTTAGCATTTGAGCTAAACTAAATGTAAGGAACAGAACTGATCATTTAAAGCATGTAGTTTCTTTTTTAAAAGTTAGCTATTACAAACAGCCTAATAACTCATTTCCTAAAATATATTTCAAGACTCAATTATACCTTAGTAATGTTTGACAGTTTGAAGACTTTTTGCTCTATTCTGTATAGCAGATGAGTTCTTACAGAATCCTCATCTCATTTAATTTGTATGTCACTAATCGTGCATGTTAGTGCATGCACCAACTAAAGAAGCTGGTGGTAAATTCTTCAGGTAATAACCACATACCTAGCCAGTACCTAATATACCTGTTTACAAGATCAAAACACTATATTCCATTTGTATAAAGCTGGAGACATTTCTGTAGAGTTGAGACCTAGATTTAAATCCCCGTTGAGCTGTGAGATCTTGAACCAGTTTTTTTTTTCCCCTGAGCCTCAGTTATTTCACATAACTGTGTACTGCCTGTACTTCACATAATATAACAGGGAAATGATCATTGTACCAGTTTTATTGCCATAAGCTTTATTGCCATGATGGTCAAAATTAAGTGAAACAATGTTCATAGAGCACCTGCAACAAGGCTTGGGTCACAGAAGGTTCTCAGCAAAGGTTAACTCAGAGTAGAATTCCCCAGGTCCACATGAGGGATAGCTTTTTACTCTTTCTCCTAACTTGTAATGGTTGACTCTCCATCTTTCTCGTAGCCACATTAAGAAATAGTCAGGCCAACAGAAGTGAAGCATAAAGAAGCACATCCAAGCCAGGGTACATATTCTTTTCTGCCCCACACCCACCAAAGAACTGCTGAAGTTGGTTTGTCACAAAGCCACCAGCCCATCTGTTCCATATAAAATGTCCTCTTCTCACAAAACAGGAGGCAGAGTCCATGTGGATGATTTCAAAAGGAAAGAACTTTGTAACTTTAGAATTTGGTGATGTTTCATTTATGTGATTTACTGGGTTGACTGCTAGTTCAAATTGTATTCGATTTTAAGTAAGTAAGTGTGATTTTGGAGCCAAGTAGACCCCCCCACACACTCATACTCACATTCACTCATGTTTCTCAGTGAGATGTGTCCGTTGGATACAGTTGTAATCAAAATTGCAAAGAGGGATTGACAAAAATAAGTCCTGCTATATGAAAAGTATCTTGTTCCCTTTGGTTTCCTTGTAATGTCAGCAAGATATATTCCTGACATAGACGTGCTACCCTATTTAAAGTAATTTCAACATTCTCTAGATGCTTCCTTACACTCCGGGGTATCAAATTTAATGGAATTAGATTAACAGGGAAGTTCAAACAGTTTATCCAGAAACAGTACCCTGCAGTTGAATTGCCCTTAACAGCTTGTCCAATGTACTCAACATCCATTCTTTGATTTATTTGCACATCAACTCTGTGAAAGTTATCATATATCCCCAATATTAAGTGGCTTACTTGCCTAAGTTCCTAGTAAGTGGCAGTGCCAGGACTTCAACCCAGTTTATTCCCTTAGCAGTCATTTAGGAAGAACCTATCATGTGCCAGGAGGTAATGGGGATGTAAAAGCACAGGCTGTGTTTCTGCCCTCAGGATGCCCTAGCCTAGTGGAAAAGACAGACAGACGTGCAGTGGCGATGCACTGTGATAAGTTCCACAGTGAAGCCTGCACAGGGTGTTGGGAAGCACCGGCGAACAGCACCTACACTGGCCGAGGGAGTGAGGGGTCCAGAGAAGGCTGCTTGGAGTAGGTTCCCATCAGTCTTGAAGTAGGAGGTACCCAGAGGCTCAGGGTAGGAGCAGAAGAACAATTCTAGGCAGAGAAAATAATAAGTTCAGAACTAAAAAGATGATGGAGAGCGTGGACCATCAGGAAACTGTACCTCATCTGGAATGCAGGGGGAGGAACGGCAGAGGATGCGTTGGATGGGGTGGTGGGGTCAGACCTTGTGAGCTGTATTAAGGGGTCTGGTCTTTATTCTGGAGGCTGCGGGGAATCACTGAATGGCTTTGAGGAGGCCAGTGATACTCAAATTCCATATTGGAAAAGCCACTCTCACCACAGGGACGGCCTCCTTGCTGGAGGGGCAAGACAAGAGGCAGGGAAAAAAGGGGGGCTAACATTTTAAGCAGTTAAATGATAAAGGTTGTGCTATGTCATTGGGGATGGAAAGAAAAAAAATAGGTGGTTAAAATTATAGACGATACATTTATGTGGGTTATATTTATCCTGTTTTTTCCTTCTTCTTTCGGGCAAACCCCTTCTCCCCCAGCCTCCAAATGAAACACCCTAATTTTCTTACCCAACATGAGCAAACCTGAATA
The DNA here is from genome assembly GCF_964165515.1 of Mesoplodon bidens. Lineage (NCBI taxonomy): Eukaryota > Metazoa > Chordata > Mammalia > Artiodactyla > Ziphiidae > Mesoplodon > Mesoplodon bidens. Next base: position 51,721,170 of record NC_138173.1, on the reverse strand, counting down.
TTTTTACGCAGAAACAGGTATACTGGAACAAAAGCCACATCTTCAAAACGGCCTCTGGAACGAAACTAAACCAAATCAATATTTTACATGGTTTGTGTTCTTAGCACGCAGCTGGGTTTAATCTGTGGTCAGAAACCATTTGAAAGAATAGAAGAGGGAGAGGTTGCCTGTGCTGGTGACACAGGAGAGAAAATATCGGGCAGGTGGGAAGAAGGCCACTCATAAAGCCAAATGCTCTAATAATTATGTTGCCCTTTCTAGCCCTATAGATTGGATTTCCTCAGTGGTGACTAGCTTTAAGAAGGAACAAAGCGTTCGCATTTGGGTATCTACAGCCCCAAGGATTCTAACATTCTTCATGCTTCCCTCCCAGTCGAGGTCCCCACGGGCGGAGCAATGGAGCGTCATCGTACAAGTCTGGCAACAGCCCACCCTCCCCACGGGAGAAGGACCTTCTGTCCATGCTGTGCAGGAATCAGCTGAGTCCCGTTAACATCCATCCCAGCTATGCGCCTTCGTCCCCCAGTAGCAGCAACTCCGGCTCCTACAAGGGAAGTGACTGCAGCCCCGTCATGAGGTGAGGGCCGTCTATCTCCCAGTTCACGACTCTTTGTCCTACTTGGTAAGCTTCTCTTTAAAAAAAAAAATTTTTTTTAATGACACAACTCTTTTTTGTTGTTGTTTTTTTGTTTGTTTGTTTTTTGTGGTACGTGGGCCTCTGTTGTGGCCTCTCCTGTTGCGGAGCACAGGCTCAGCGGCCATGGCTCACGGGCCCAGCCGCTCCGCGGCATGTGGGATCTTCCCGGACCGGGGCACGAACCCGTGTCCCCTGCATCGGCAGGTGGACTCTCAACCACTGCGCCACCAGGGAAGCCCTAAATGATACAACTCTTGATCCCCTGCCTTATTCTGTCGTACAACACTTCTCTTTCCTTTCCCACGCTCAGCTAATCCTTCAAGGGCTGCTGCAGAAAGGACACGAGCCACAGTTTCATTTCTAATAAGGTTCCGCAGTCCCAGGAGTTCCTGGCTAGGCAGAAAACATGGCACAGCGGCAGTAGGAGGGTCCTGTGCATTTCCCTCCGAGCAGAGAAGAGCCATTCGTGTGTTTGCTCATTCATTCAAACACCAGATGTTTACTGAGCACCATGTGTGCCCAGTACTGTGTAAAGCACTGGGAATAGAGCAGTAAACAACCGAGATGGTCCCTCTGCTGACTGCCCAGAGGAGAAGAAAAATATTAGTTATCTAATGACAGAAACACATTAGGATTCTTCTACAAGTACCTGTTGTTATATGTGCATGTAAAAGGTGAGGCCGGGCTCCAGCTCGGGCTGGAGGGGTCAGAGGAGGCTTCTGAAAAAGTGAAATTGAAAGGAGATCTGAAGGTCAAGCAAGGAATGAATTATTCCCCGGGAGGCATGAGGGTGCAGAAAAAAAAGGAACTGCGCATCCAAACAGGCCCTGACAGGAGAGCTGGGAACTGGACGCTGGACTCGGGCCACCTTGGATGGAACACAGGCTCAGGGGGAACAGGGCTAGTGCCGCGGCTTGGATGCGGTCCCGAGTCCGGGAAGAAGCTGCCAGCCCTCCTCCTCCGGTCTTCCTCCTCCTGGGCATCCTGGTCTCATTAGTCAGCTCTTACAGCAGGGATACCTACCTCTTGGCCAGGCCTAAGAGGGGCCAAGATTCCAGCAAGTAAGTTTTGAAGAGCACTGGGCGCCTCTCTTACAAAACCGATCTGGTGAGACTGGACTAGCCTTTTGCCCTGCAGAAGAAGGAAAGTTTCCACCAAGTCAGCACACTCACACCAGGGACTGATGTCAAAACAATCTGAATTCAACTAACAACAATCGGGACCTTTAGGCAAGTGGCACATTGTGTGGAAGCAAGGTCACCTCGCTCCCTGCTGCCCTCCCACCTGCCCCTACTCATTGTCCTTTAACATAATAGCCTGTTACTCTGAACTGCCAGGCAGGCCCGTGGACAATTGTGCATTATTTTATATGAGATCATCCCTAGGCCACAGAAAATCTCCCTCTCCCCTGTCCCCGCCCCCTCCACAAACACCCCGCCCCCAATCTTCCCAGTTTGAACAGTCCTAAGATTGGCAGGTGGATTATTGTCCCCCTTCTGAAGTGAGGTCACACGCTGCTGGGGTTTAAGGTCCCAGCAAGTGGCTGCCATTTCTTTTCAACCTGTTAGCTGTGCCTTAACTTTTCTTTTTATAGAAAAAGTAACATTTTGTTACTACGATTGTTTCAGGCGATCTGGAAGGTACATGTCCTGTGGTGAAAATCATGGTGTCAAACCCCCAAATCCAGAGCAGTACCTGACTCCTCTGCAGCAGAAAGAGGTTACAGTGAGACACCTGAAGACCAGGCTCAAGGAGTCTGAGCGCCGACTGCATGAGAGGTGAATCCACGTTCCTTGCACGCTATGGTTTAGGACATTTTCTTTTTCCATAAAATGAAATATGAACCCACACAAGGAAAGAAGACAAATGACTTCATTTAATTTTTGTCAGATTTCTTAAATCACTCTCTCAAAAGAGCTATTTTATAATCCTGCATGATTTGGCTGTTTCAGGGGTCCAGGGAACCCTCCTGGGTTGGAAGGGATCCTCTGCTTTTTCTGGGTGTGTCCAGCTTTGATGTGAAAAATCGGGTGTGTGTGTGTGACTATTTTTAAGTGGCTGGAACACTTGCAGGAACAATCCCATACTTCCAGCAGAATGGGTCACACAGTTGGCCCCTGTGAAGCCCTGTTTATCTCTGTGAGAGAGTGGATGGCCTTGTGCATTGTGATTCCTACAAGCTATTTCTGTGCTGAAGGAAGAGGTTCATTATTCTAGGCCAAGTGTTATGGTAATTAAAAAAAAAAAAATACAGCCCAAGCTTAAGAGACCTTATCCCAGAGAGAAGAGACTTCTGACATCTTGGGACAGGCCAGAGTTTCTGCTTGATGGTTTTTCCCTGTCATTTTGCAGTTGACAAGCAGAGCTCTGACCAGAGTGGCTTTGAACTGAGGGTAAGGGTGACATGAGTCATACCCTACTTTCTGGAAGTCTTTGGTTTATGATTTGAGGAATCTATGGGACGGTTTGAATAGTCATGGGAGGGAGGTATGGGAAGGCAGTGAAACTGGAGAAGAGTCAAGCCTAAACTTAAAGAAGCAATACTTACAGCATCTCTTCAAATATGTCAGGATCCTGACTACCTGGTCTTCAGAAACACTGAGAATATGAGGACATATATTTACACGGACTATGAAGAAATTATATGTAAGGAAGAAATTTTTGACAAATATCTGGAAATAGGGTCCTGTGAAGGATCTAGAAAAAAATAGAATAGATTCCCTTCAGTGTAGGATGGATCCAGTGTCATCTTGCCTGAGAGGAGATAGAATGATCAACATTTCACAAAGTCCTTGCAACATGTAGCTTTTTATGATTTAAATAAATTTTTAAGAAATTATCATTGGTATATGATCAGAACTGTTTTGCACTGCTAAAGCTTATCAGTCTGCCTTCTGCCTTTGATAGGTAATTAAAAGTGATACAGACTTTCCTTCCACAAATTGTTTTGTGGACATAGGAAAGAGTAGACTATGGAGATAAAAGCAGGCGAAGAGACACTAGTGTGTTCTCATAAAACAATTGCCAATATTAAATACAGGACTACCTCAGAGATATTGCAGGTTCGGTTCCAGACCACTGCAATAAAGCAAATATTGCAATAAAGTGAGTCATATGAATTTTTTCACTTCTCATCACATATAAAAGTTATTTCACTACACTAGAGTCTACTAAGGGTGCAATAGCATTATATCTAAAAACAATGCACAAACCTTAATTTTAAAATACCTTAATTGCTAAAAAATGCTAACCAGCGTCTGACAAAGCAGGGTTGCCACAAACCTTCAGTTTGTAAAAAAAAAAAAAAAAAAAAAAAGACACTGTCTGCGAAGCACGATAAAGCAAAGTGCAGTAAAACGAGGTGTGTCTGTATCGAATAGAGGATAATGACTGAAAAGTACTTAGTGAAATGTCAGACATATGGTGGGCACTCAAAAAGAAAAAAAAACAATAATAGCATTTTTTATTCTGATTCTAGTTACTGTTATTATTTTAGCTATTTTACAGTTAAGGGGGCAGTTCAGGGCTAATAAAATTTCAAAACTGATTTAACCTGTATGTTTCCGGTGGGAGAGCACGGGCTGGGCCGGGCGCCAGAATTGCTTGCTGCCTGCTTCACAGTTGGCCTTTTTCTGAGCAGGGCTTGTCTCCTCTGGCTCTAGGGAGAGTGAGATCGTGGAACTGAAGTCCCAGCTGGCCCGAATGCGGGAGGACTGGATTGAGGAAGAGTGCCACCGGGTGGAGGCCCAGCTGGCCCTCAAGGAAGCCAGGAAGGAGATTCAACAGCTCAAACAGGTCATCGAAACGATGAGGAGCAGCTTGGCCGATAAGGACAAAGGCATTCAGAAATATTTCGTGGACATAAACATTCAAAACAAGAAGCTGGAGTCTCTACTTCAGAGCATGGAGATGGCGCACAATGGCTCCCTGAGGGACGAGCTGTGTCTCGACTTTCCGTGTGATTCCCCGGAGAAGGGCTTAGCCCTCAGCACGGCTTCTGGCCCGACGGCCGAGGAGCTGACCCCGGAGGAGCCGGCCACGGAGGCGGGGGCCAACAGCGAGCTGCTGGGGGAACACAGCGCAGGCCGCGGCACAGATGTGTTCGATGAGCTGGTGACAGCCACCACCGTGGAGGCCGGCAACCTGGAGCTGCTTCGTGCCAGCCCTGGGGCAAAGATCCTCGAGTTGGAGGGTCAGGAAGAGGGCAGCGCGGTTGCGGAGCAGGCCGTGCAGACCGACGTGGTGCCCTACAGCCCTGCCGTCTCCGAGCTCATCTGGCACGTGCTCAAGCTCCAGGACCCCTGTCCCTCCAGCTCCACGTCCCCCGAGGATGAGTCCAGGGCCGACTCGATGGAAAGCTTCCTGGAGTCCATCTCTGCCCTCGTGGTCGATTTAACTCCAAGAAATCCAAACTCTGCCATCCTCTTGTCTCCCGTGGAGACCCTGACCGCCGAGGTGGGTCCGGAGGCACGTGGGAACCGCCTCATGAGAGAGCTGGATTTTGCAGGCTCCGCGGAGGAAAGGCTGAACGGCCTGGTCCCGCTGTCCGGCGGGGGCGTCGTGGGGCGGTACTGGAGCAGCAGTTTCCTGGTGGATCTCCTGGCCGTGGCGGCCCCCGTGGTCCCCACCGTGCTGTGGGCATTCAGTACTCAGAGGGGGGGAACAGATCCCATCTACAACATCGGGGCCTTGCTGCGGGGCTGCTGCCTGGTGGCCCTGCACTCGCTCCGCCGCACCACCTGTCATATCAAACCCTAGAGAGAAGATGTCACTTCCGTGTGCCAGTCTGTCCCGTGTGGCCTGATGCCAGGTGGAGAAGCAGCGGGTCGACCTGTGGCGGTCTCCGTTCTGTCGTTTTTGCTCCTCGGTATTTGATTTGCACTATATTTAGTTGAAGCCTGTTCACTGTTTAAAACGGGAGGTATCTTCGAAGGCATGGACACCTGGTTCCAGTACATGTCCCACCTGTGTGATATAGAAAGCATGCTCATGATCCTGCCGTGTCGTCTGAGGTACCCGTACTTATCCTAGTGGTGCAGGTAGAGAAAATGCAAAGTTTGCACTTTCAAGACAGCTTCTATAAGGCTGGCATGTTATCTCCTTGCTTTGCTTTTTGCCGTTTTAAAATGTGTAATTGTTACAGCATTCCAGTGGTCTTGTGCATAGCAGGGGACTGTAACCAAAAAGAACAATGTATTTGTGTAATTGGTTTGAAGAAGTCTTGATAGCTCCTTAGCGTCTTACTTGGGGTTGATAAGGTTTGAGTGTTTGCAGTTTTCTACTAGATGTAGCTCCAGAGTCTTAAATGGCTTGTCTGTTCTTAAACCTGTTAATTGATGAAACTATATGTAAGGTTTACATGGTATTAACTTATTTTTTGCTTATTATATATAGTGTTTTATTGAAAATCATTTGTAACCACACACTTCAGCATGATGAAAATAAAGATTAGTGTTTCCATTTCAATAAATGTTCTATCCTCCTATAAAATAATTATCTCTGTGATTTTACTTTTACATATGATAAGAAAGACTAAGTGGATAGCAGATCCTTCCATCTTTAACAGTAGGGATCTGTAAATATGGAATTAAGTGATAAAGAGGGAAAAATAATTATTAAAGAAAGGTGAGGACTTCCTGCTCTGTCTTTTAAGAAGCATTGTTTCTGAAGACAAGTAGTTTTGATTGTTTGCTTGCTCTGAAATTATCCATACACTTGTTAGTCCACATATTTATTCAGTAAGGATATATTGAGTATTTTCAGGAAGGTTGGGCTGATTTTGTTTTAAAGCATGCTGGGGGTTCAGAGAGGGAGAAAATGCTGCACCGTATGTGTCCTCCCCTTGGAATAATAGGGTGAGAGTGGGTGGCTGGGAAGGGATGAGACAGTATTGAATCTGTATTACTTTGTTCCTCACACCAATCTTGTGATATGGGTATTACTCTACAGATAAGGGAGCTGAGCCTTAAAGAGGGAGATTGCTCAGGATCTCATCTTTCATCTCTAGCAGCCAAGATTTCAAGGGTCTGCAAAGCAAATGACTTTTCCACTTTACACACAAATGGAAGAGACTGGGGAATATCCTAAGTTTTCACCCAGAAACTCTTCTTCCACAGCACTTATCACCTTTAAACGTACTGTATTGTCACTTACTATGTCTTGCTTATTGCCCATCTCCCCCACTAAAATACTAGGGCTCTGAGGGCAGAGATCTGTGTTCTGTTTCGTTCACAGAAAAATGTCAAGAACTTAGAACAGTAGGTGGCATATTGTAGGGGTTCTAAAAATAGCTGTTGAATGAATTCATCCAACAAATACTTACTGGGTGCTCACATGTTAGGCACTTCGCTAGGCCTGTCATCAATAGTGAAGGAGACAGACAAGGCTTCTGCCTTCAGGGAACTTATATTCTGTCTGTGAAAGACACAGAACATGCCAACAAATGAACAAATTAATTCTGGATAGTGGTAAGTGCTTCCAAGGGAATGAGGTGCTTTGACCAAGACTGATGGGGACAAAGGCAAGGAACACCTACCTGTCTGAAGAAATACCATTAGTGCTAATGGATGATAAAGAGCCAGCTGTGGGAAGATATGGGGGGTAAAATTTTTCAGAAAGAACAGAGGCAAAGGCCCTGAGGCAGAAAAGGGCTTGACATGTTAGAGGGGCATCAAGGAGACCAGTGTAGCTAGAGCAGAGTGAGGGGCACGGGGGTGGTTAGAGAAGTGGAAGAGAAGCTAGTTCATATGGAGCCACGTAAACCATGGTAGGGCTGGTTTGAATTTATTCCCACTGCAATGAGAAATATTAACAGACTTTATACAGGACAATGATACAATCTGGGTTTTTTTCTTTCTTTCTTTTTTTGACTCTGTGGCTGCTATTTGCAGGATGTATTGTACGGAGGCAGAGTGGCAGCAGGAAGGCCACTGTAATGGTCCAGATGAGTGACGACAATTTGGAGGTAGAAGTGGATATAGAGATTAAGTTGAATAATTAAAGATAGATCTTGAAAATAGTACTGATGCAATTTGCTGATAGATGGGATGTGGGGAGGAGATGAGGAAGGGTTTAAGGAAGAGAGAAATTTAGGATCACTCCGGTTTTTGACTTGAGCATCTGGGTCAATAGTGGTATCATTTACTGAGAATGGAAAAGTTCAAGAGAAGCTAGTTTGGGACAATAAATTTGAGAAGTCTGTTAAATATGTGGAAATGTCAAGTGAGTAATTGCATGTATGAATGTGAAAATCACAGGAGTCATCAGGGCTAGGGTTATAAAATAGGGGTTCTTCAGCATTTACATACTGTTTAAAACCATGGGATGGATGAAATCATCCAGGGAGAGTGTAAAGAGGAAAAGAAGGCCAGGGACTGAGTCCAAGGGCACTTCTACATCTAGGTAGAGGTAGAGGATGTAGAACCAACAAAACAGCCTGAGAGAGGCAGCCCAAAGGCAGGAGGAAAACTAGGTAACTGCAATATTCTGAAAACCAAGAGCAGAGAATGGTCACCTGTGTTGAAATCCTATTAGGAAGTTGAGTAACATGAGAACAGATAGATGTCCACTGGCTTTGACAACGAAGTCTTAGTGACTGTCAAGATCATTGTCTTTGCAAAAATGGGGATGGAAGCCAGATTGGAGTGGGTTGGAGAGTGAATGGAAGAGAGAAAGCGGAAATCAATGTGTGCGTCTAATTTTTTTTGAAGTTTTACCCTGAATGGGGAGTAGGGCAGTGGGTAGCAGTTACAAGGGGATATGCATTGCAAGGGTGTTTTATTTTTCAATATTGAGAGGAGATAATGTTTGTAGGCTTTTGTGATTGAGCCAATGAAGAGAAAGAAACTGATGATCTAGGAGAGAAAGAATTAATTGAAGGAGGGAAGTCCTTGAGAAGACACGAAGGGACAGGATGGAGTTGTGGAGCGAGGTGGGCTGTCTCAGATAGGCTGTTTCTTCCGTGGGATACACACGTGCCTCAGGCATACATATGGGCTCTTACACAGCACACGCTCAGTAGCAGAGGGACTTGGCTGAAATGGAAGGGAAGCTGTTTCTGGAAGTGAATCATCGGAAGCTTCCCAAACTAATGAGCCATGCTGACATAGGTCCCTTCCTGTAGTCTAGCCCAGACTAACATCTAGATACTGCTATCTTCCTTACACTCCCTCCTTGTGTTTATTTTTCATCATTACTAAATTAAGCATTTTTAAGAAAATTACAATTTGGTATCCGTTTGTTGCTACAGAAATGAATAGAACCACATAAACTCAGAACTGTTCTTCATCAGTTCAAGATGGATGGCAAGATGGGCGCTAGCGAAGAAGAATTCTCTGAACTGCAAATGATTATGTTGATTACCACACTGGAGGCAGCTGATCCCAAATAGCAACTTGCTTTGTTGTCTTAACGACCTGTATCTTTTCTTTTATGCAAACCAGCAGATTCAAAGAAAGTTAACTCATTTGAAGCAGTGGACACAGTGTAG